>NC_138775.1:107613437-108213437 GCF_965119305.1 Pelophylax lessonae
AAGGTTCAGGAGTGCGTTACGTACAGAGTGCAAGGTTCAGGAGTGCGTTACGTACAGAGTGCAAGGTTCAGGAGTGCATTTAGTACAGAGTGCAAGGTTCAGGAGTGTGTTACGTACAGAGTTCAAGGTTCAGGAGTGCATTATCTACAGAATGCAAGGTTTAGGAGTGCATTATCTACAGAGTGCAAAGTTCAGGAGTGTGTTATATACATAGTGCATGGTTCAGGAGTGCATTATCTACAGAGTGCAAGGTTTAGGAGTGCGTTATGTACATAGTGCAGGGTTCAGGAGTTCGTTATGTACAGAGTGCAGGGTTCAGGAGTGCGTTACGTACAGAGTGCAAGGTTCAGTTGTGCGCTATGTACAGAGTGCAAGGTTCAACAGTGCCCCTAGAAGCGGGGATGAGCCTGCAAAGTTCTTCTATCCTCGCTGGGATGTCTTAACGTCGGAACGCACGGGGTTGCTAGCATCCTTCCTGGCTGACGGCACCCCCACCCAGGTGGGAGGTCTCCCGTGTCTGAGCGGTGCCCGTGTTCGTGGTATGGTGAGTACTACTACCCCTCTGTCCCTGGGAACACAAGCCAAGGAGTCGTCAACAGCCGGACAGCACGGGTACAGGAACGTGAGACAGGAGAGGAGTCAGGATACAAGCCGAAGTCGGTACACAGTCTGGCAGCGAGGTACAAAAGCATAAGGCAAGAGCAGGGTCAGACACAAGCCGAGGTCACAGGTAGGCAGGCAGGAATCCAGAGGAGAGTCAAGGGCAAGCCGGGTCGGTATAACAGGTAATCCAGAAGCAGGTCAGGGCACAGGTAAACAGGAACAAGCTGAAAGACCACTCAGCAATATGCTCCTGTCACCGCTCAGCATAAATAGGCCGTTTGGCGCCAATTACGTGCGCACGTTGCATACGCGCAAGCTCATACGCACATTTCTACCTGCGTGCCTGGGCATGCGCACAAACGTCTGTTTGGGTCAAGCTGAGCGTCTCTTACAGGCCCTGAAATTGGGTCCGTTTTTTCCTTGTCCCGAGGAGTTTCAGGAAATGGTAAATGACCAATGGCGTCGCATTTAAGCAGACGCTGGTAGTACCTAAGAGATTTAATTACCGTTATCCCTTTGCGGATTCGGTTGATACTCACTGGACTGTGGTTCCTAAAGTGGACCACACTGTTTCCAGACTGAATAAATCCACCTTGATGCCCGTGGAAGACTCCCCGGTGTTTAAGGACCCGGCAGACAGACGGGTGGAAACGCTTTCCTGCCACATGTATATGGTGGCGGGTTCCCTGCTGAAACTGGTGTTCGCCTCAGTGATGGTCTCTCAGACTATCGCAGAATGGGCCAAGGTGCTTAGGTGCACTCTGGTAGCAGAGTCGGTTTCTGCTGCTACGCTGGACATGTTGGATCAAATGGCACAGGCCTTGATGTACCTGTGTGATGCGGCTTTTGGACGAGGCTTCTTTGGACGTGGCTCCTTTGGTCGCATGTCTATCTGCAGTCGGGATTGCAATCCGCCACATTATTTGGCTGAAAAGCTGGTCGGCCGACCACGCTTCTAAGAAGACAGTGTCTGACATCCCTTATGCGGGGGATTGTCTTTTTGGTGACTCTCTGGATGAGCTGATTAAGGGGCTTACTGGGGGTAAGTGTACTCTCTTACCAATGTGGTGTGGGGGTGGAGGGACGAGAATATCCCTCCTGGAATGGTTGCAATGAAGGGGGCTCACAGGGATATTAGTGCAGACAAAAAAGACTTTATTGGTGAAGATGCACACACAAAAAAAGACATAAAAATCTCATCAATAAAAAGGTGTGGAAACTCATCAGGTAAACTAATTGACCCTGAAGACCCCTGCGGGTGTCAGGATGACACAGACAGCAAATAAACACGCTAATGTCCCCGCCCACCCAGTCCCATATAGGCACTGTTGTATACAGGCTTAGTGTGATTGGTCTGAATGGGACCTTGTATCACTCTAAAAGCCCGAGCAACTGTGCTGTAGGCCAGGCAGAAAATTAATGGGTGCCCTAAGGAGAGAACACCTGGGCATGCCCGTCCAGTAATTGGAACCAGTATGATGAATAGCTGAGTGTGTGACGGAATGTCATCAAATGTCACCTGGGCATCACATATGTAAGACAAGGTGTAGCATCATAGTCTCATGAAGTATAAAACAAAGGGCATACTTCCAATGGTGAAAGTCTCATCTCCTGGCCGGAAACCTCCGGAGGGACCTGGCCCCGTGGGGCAGTGCAAGGTGAGGTGTACTGGAGGAATCGTGGCTTAACCAGCCGTGTTGCTTAAACAGCAATATTGGTAAAGGGTAGTCTCCAAGATGAGATCCCCAGAATTGGGGAGGGGACTGCAAGGTTGCCCCTTGTGGCGGCTGATCGCCGGAGATCTAAGCTTGCTGGCTAAATGTTCAGGGTATGGCAGTGCTGGGACATCACATAAGTTTGTGATGATATATCTGCATCAAGGGATTCCCAGTCGGACCTATGGCAGGAGTTGCTGGGGGTTCCGGGGGTGTGGTGTAACGACCTTGTTAAACTGGCAATCCAGTTTGGTAATCCAATGTAAATGTAGGAAAGTTTTGGTCTTACCGGACATCCCCGTTCTCATCCTGTAGTCAGAGATGGAAGTACCTCACTCCGCACTCAGGTCTCAGTCTCAGTCAGGGATGGTAGATGCAGATAATATCTTGTCCGGCTGTCCGAAGGACTTGTTCCTGCCAATCGCTGATAGCTTTCACCGCAAGGGAGCTGTAGAGACTCGAATCCGCTTCCGGATGTATTCCCGGTACTCTTTCCGGGTCGCGGTGAGGGTGTTCAGCCAGCCAAGCGTGATCTCGTGCTGGTGACGAAAGGTGGGTGGGGCGTCAGCGTGTGATGTTGACGCGTTTCGCGTGCTTGCGCACGCTTCCTCAGGACATCATCACGTTCTCCGGGTATTGTTTATATAGACTGTATCCGTGGTTACATCAATCAACAATTAGGTGCTCCAGGAGACGTCCGGACTGAGGCCATCTAGTGGTGTTAGCATGGTACTTCTACCTGAGTACCGTTGCAGTGCAATATAGTTTTGTTCCCGATGTCGGTCGCAACTGACCATTAAAAGCCTGGCGGTAAATGGTTGTGAAAGTCAGTGCAGGGGGGTAAAAGGCCTCCCATGTCACTGAACCTGAGTCTAAGTGACGTGAGTCCTGCTTGATTAGTGCAATGAATAAGGACATAAATATAACAAAGGTAAATAAAACCATTTAGTGTATAGATAATCAAACATTTAAGCAAAATACATATCCCCTATATGGGCTAGCATGAGCAGGGCTACAACTATGGTGCAGAGCATGGCCATCGTGGCAGAGTGCTATATTAAGCACTCTGCTCTTTGGCCTATTCTATTCTGGTTATTGGGTATTGGATACTCGATTACTGTAATATGAATACTAGTATCGAGATTAAAAACAACTGGTGATATGGATCAATCTGGCAGACACGTGTGGCAGTATGAGTTATAAATTGGTGTTGGAATAATTATCCAGTATAAGTACTGCTGGTCTGAAAGATAGGCAGACAACAACTGATTAGGAATGGGTTTAGACATATCAAGGAAACTGTGTAAAAAACAGTATATGTTTAGAAAACAAAAAAGGAGAGCCCACATCAGGGACTGCAAAGTATCACAAAATCAAGGAATAATTGAAAGATTAATTGAATGAGTTAATATATATTCCTTTGGGAAATGAAGCAAGGGCAGAAGATTGCACATACCTTGATATTAAACCAGATTAGAATGGCAACGTCCTCTCCACACTACAGCCAGCAAACAAGACGCTGGTTGAGTGTTGGGAGAGGTGCACTATATACGTGCTGGCCAATAGATTGGAATGCAATTCAGCTGGCTTCACAGGGAGGACTCCCTGGAGCGCTCTGATGCCGGGCCCGTCCCCGTACGTCACGCAGCAGCGTGACGTGGTGTGGGCGGAGCCGGCACTTGCGCTCCACCGGCACGGAGATCGCAACCGGAAGTGGAGAGGAACCACCGCGGCTGCTCATTGGTCACCACTGGACCAAACAGGGAACAGGGTGGATGGCAAGAAGACCAAAGAGACACACCGCTAGCCGCGGTGTGTGTCTCACCGTGCCGTGATGCACAGAGAGAAAGGGGGAAATCACAGTCCGGAACAAAACAAGCTGGGAAATAAGAAATAGACTAATGAATTAATAAATTGAATGTTGATGCTTCATGTACCGATGTCAAGGAGAGACAACGGAGGAGGGGGAAATTACGTACTATATGCCAGTTAACAGCCACATGTTGCCAGATAAGGAATCGATCACCAGGTGTAATTGAAATGTTAGTCACTGGCAATGAACAACCATATATTTTCAAAAGATGTTCAAAGGGAAGGGGAAAAGGGAGGAAAAAACCAAAATGTAATGCATATAGTGCAATCAATATATGGGTATGCAAAAAGCAATAATAATAATGTAAGATAACATAATGTACATATTTGAAAAACAAATACTAAATAAATTGGTGCAACAAAACAAGGTTGTGGTAAAACAGTCAAAAAATGACATAGTAGTAGTACAGTATATGGAATTGCATACAACCAATCAAAAAAATATATATGACAGGAATGCAACAGGCATGAGGCAAAGGAAAGAATGGATACAGATAGAGGTTGCAATAGATACAGAATAAACAAAAATAATGTGGGAGATAACATGTATGGAATTAACAGGTATGGAAAAATACTGTATTTTAGGTTTCCATCCCTCCGGAATTAAAACCTTCCAGATATGGTTTAAATGATAAGGTCCCATTAAGTCCCGGTGGTTCAGTGGCCTTTAAAAGATAAATCAACCTAAGCTCAAGCTGGAGGAGGGCCTTATTCCAGTTCCCTCCTCTAGGGCCAGGGTGGATTCGATCTAGGATTAAAAACTTAATCCTAGGCATTTTACCTGCATGTACCGTGGCCACATGCCTACCCAAGGGTAGATCTGGGTCTGATTTTCGCATGCTCAGAATGTGGCGGTATGCACGTCGCCAAAATTCTTGTTTGGTTTTACCAATGTAGAAACATTGGCAAGTGCAAAGCAAAAGATAGACTACGCCAACAGTCCAGCAATTAGCAAAATGTTTTGCTTTATGGATGTTTCCATTGGGAAGTACAGGACATTTATGTGTAAGCATGTAGCCACAGTATTTGCAACTGCCACACATATAAGTCCCCTTGTATTTGCAGCAAGTGGACGATGAGGTGTCAGTGAATTCACTACGAACAATCTTGTCTCTTAAGGCTGGGGTCCTTTTGAAAGTGAAATTAGGGGAATCAGACACATATTGGCCAAGCACTGGATCTGAGGACAGGAGATGCCAGTGCCTGGACACAATGCGTCTTACCTTGTGGTGTTGCTGCATATAGGGGGTGATAATCCTTAGGGTGTCCTTGGTGTCAGATGTATTAGCTGTTTTTAGGGGCCAATAATGTTTCCCTATCACTTAACAGAGCTCTCTGGTAGGCTTGTTTTAGAGATTTATTAGAATAGCCTCTGTGTTGGAGTCGTTTTTGAAGTGCATTGGCAGCCTCTTGAAAAGATTTAAGGTTAGAACAATTTCGTCTGAGCCTCAAGTACTGGCTAGTGGGAATGGACCGAAGTAAGGGAGTAGGATGGAAACTAGACCCATGCAGGATGGTATTTCCCGCTGTGGGCTTACGAAAAAGATTACTCTGAAGGGTACCATTCTCACTACGTGTGATTTCAACATCCAAAAAGGTGATATGTTGAGAATCAAAATTCATGGTAAATGAAAGATTGAAATCGTTTTTATTAATGTGGGCCAAGCAAGCTTCAAGGGATTCCAAGGGGCCATCCCAGATAAGGTGAGTTTCCTTGCGACTGGTGAGTGTCTTTGCGACTGGTGAGTATCCTTGCGACTGGGAGCATCCTTGCGACTGGTGAGTATCTAGCGACTGGTGAGCATCCTTGCGACTGGTGAGTATCTAGCGACTGGTGAGCATCTTACCACTGGTGAGTATCTATCGACTGGTGAGCGTCCTTGCGACTGGTGAGTGTCCCTGCGACTGGTGAGTGTCTTTGCGACTGGTGAGTGTCTTTGCGACTGGTGAGTGTCTTGCGACTGGTGAGTGTCCTTGCGACTGGTGAGCGTCCTTGCGACTGGTGAGCGTCCGTGCGACTGGTGAGTGTCCGTGTGACTGGTGAGTGTCCGTGCGACTGGTGAGTGTCCTTGCGACTGTGAGTGTGGTGCGACTGACTGGGCTGTGCAACTGAGTGTTGGGCAACTGAGAGTGATGTGCAACTGACCGGCTGTGCGATTGTGAGTGTGGTGCAACTAAATCGGGCTGTGAGACTGTGAGTGTGTGCGACAGGAGTGTTGTGCGACTGACCGGGTGGTGCGACTGGGAGTGTCGTGAGACTGACCGGGCTGTGAGATTGTGAGTGTTGTGCAAATGAGTGTCAAGTGAGTGTAGCGGAACACCAGAGGGTGAGAAGGTAGCGTTAGGAAGCCAGGAAATAGCCACATAGGATAGACTTAAATTACTGAATCCCCATTAGATTAGATAGTAGGTACAATGCCCGGCGGGTGTGGAGATGCGACTCGGTGTACATCTTGTAATATGTATGCGTTCCTCAGACATGTGATCGAGGGCGAATACAAATGCGCAAAATGTAAGCACGTTGCTTCCCTGGAAGCTCAGGTCCTGAATCTAGGGAAGCAGCTGGCAACACTGAGACGAATGTCCATGCCGGAGGAGAGCCAGGATCGTACCAGTCAGGTGCAGGCAGGGGTCTGCACAGATGTGGGCGGAGTATCGGAGGTGCAGGCATCAGAGCAGTTTAGAGGGGTGACAGTTAGGAGGGGTAGAAGGGGACAAGGCAAGGAGGCTGATCCTGGGCTGGAGCACCCCAATAGATACGCCCCGTTGTGTGATGTTGGGGAAACCAGTCAGGGACCAGCATTGCTGGAGCAGAGGGACGCCCCTAGCTGCCAGGGGAAGAACTCCTCCAGTGAGGCTGGGAGAAAGGGAAAGGAAAGACAGGTGCTGGTGGTAGGGGACTCAATTATTAGAAGGACAGACAGTGTAATCTGTGACAAAGACCGTGTGTGCCGAACAGTCTGTTGTTTGCCGGGCGCTCGGGTTCGGCACATTGCGGATCGGATGGACAGATTATTGGGTGGGGCTGGGGAAGACCCAGCTGTCATGGTACACGTGGGTACCAATGACATAGGCAGAGGAAGACGGAGAGTTCTAAACGATTTCAGGGACTTAGGCGCTAAGTTGAGGACTAGGACCTCCAAGGTAGTATTTTCCGAAATACTACCTTTACCTCGAGCCACACCAGAGAGGCAGCGGGAGATTAGGGAAGTTAACGAGTGGCTGAGGAGCTGGTATAGTAAGGAGGGTTTCGGGTTCCTGGAGAACTGGGCTGACTTCTCAGTCGGTCACTGGCTCTTTGGTAGGGACGGATTGCACCTAAATGGGGTGGGTGCAGCCGTACTGGGTGAGAGGATGGCCAAAAAGTTAGAGGGGCTTTTAAACTAGGGAATGGGGGGGAGGTTACAGATGTAGAATTTGCCTGTGGAAAGCAAGTTTCAGAGGGCAGAAATGGGGGCATTAGCGGTAGGGTGTTCGGAGCTCCTATACCCAGGGTGGGTATGGGGAAAAATCAAGAGAGCAGCCTAAAAACATCAAATGAGGATAAATGTAACCGATCAAAATTAAGAGGTTTGTATACCAATGCCAGAAGCCTGGCCAACAAGATGGGAGAACTGGAGCTGCTGATGTTTGAGGAGGACTTAGATTTTGTGGGGATAACTGAGACTTGGTTTGACAGCTCTCATGATTGGATGGCGACCATTTAGGGGTATTCCCTTTATCGCAGAGATAGAGAGGGTAAAAAAAGGGGGAGGGGTATGTCTGTATATTAAGAACAGCATACAGGTAAATATGAGGGATGATATTAATAATGGAGCTATGGATGAGGCAGAATCCCTATGGGTAGAGCTTCAAAGGGATGGCACGGCGGGGAAGTTAATATTGGGCGTATGCTATAGGCCCCCCAACCAGAGGGAGGAGGGTGAGGCGGCCCTCCTTTTACAGATTGGATTGGCAGCAAGGATGGGAAATGTCATTATAATGGGGGACTTTAATTATCCAGATATAGACTGGGCAGAAGGAACCGCACACTCAACCAAGGCTAGGCAGTTCCTAAATGTTTTGCAGGACAATTTTATGGGTCAGATGGTGAATGCACCGACAAGAAACAATGCGGTACTTGACCTACTGATTACCAACGATACAGACCTGATCACGGATATAGAAATACGGGACAACTTAGGAAACAGTGACCATAGGTCAATAAGTTTCAGTATTAATTACAGTAATAGGAAGCAGAGGGGTAATATAAGGACACTGAATTTCAAAAGAGCCAATTTCCCTAAACTGCGCTCGCTGCTAGAAAATATCAATTGGGATAGAACCCTGGAAACAAAGAACACGGAGGAAAAATGGGAGTGCTTCAAGAGCATACTAAACAGGGGGATTGGCCAGTGCATTCCAAAGGGAAATAAATTTAAAAGAGCAAAAATAAACCCTGGATGGCTAAACTCCAACATAAAAATGTATATTAGCGCTAAAGAAAAGGCCTTCAAAAAATACAAGACTGAGGGGTCATTGGCAGCATTTAAGCATTACAAAGAGTGTAATAAGAAATGTAAAGATGAAATCAGGGCGGCTAAAATAGAACACGAGAGACATATAGCGGAGGAGAGTAAAAAGAACCCCAAGAAGTTCTTTAAGTATATAAACAGTAAGAAAGCGAGGCCAGAACACATTGGCCCCATAAAAGATGATAAAGGAAATATGGCCACTGAGGACAGAGAAAAGGCGGAAGTGTTAAATAATTTCTTCTCTTCAGTCTTCACAAAAGAATCGGGGGGCTACACGAACCCAGCTTGTAAGGCCGATAATACACCTCAGGAAGTGCCGCCATGGTTAACAGAAGATAGACTTAGAGCTAAATTAGAGAAACTTAACATAAATAAATCCCCGGGACTGGATGGCTTGCACCCGAGAATTCTTAATGAGCTCAGCCAGGTGATTGCCAGACCATTATTCTTGATCTTTAAGGATAGTTTACAGATGGGTATGGTGCCAGCTGATTGGAAAAAAGCCAACGTGGTACCAATATTTAAGAAGGGGCCGAGATATATCCCGGGTAACTATAGGCCGGTCAGCCTAACATCTGTAGTCTGCAAAATTTTGGAGGGGATGTTAAGGGACCACATACAAGTCTTTAGTAATAAAAACGGTATTATAAGTAGTAATCAGCATGGATTCATGAAAAATCGTTCTTGCCAACATGAAGTGAGCAGCCACCTAGATAAAGGTAAGCCTGTGGATGTGGTGTATCTGGACTTTGCAAAGGCCTTTGACAATTGAGTGAGAGGACTGGGAAACAAGGATTTCGGGCACAAATGTTTTTTTAAAAACAAATTATTTTATTCAAAACATATTTAAAACCAAAGAAAAGTACAGGCATATAATTGTGTGTTAAGGACCAAACCAGACCCATAGATGGTCTATACTGTGGTGTATCTTAATACATACAGTTTAGAACAATGGTTTACATACATCTTAAAGTACAGAACAATTAGTAGTCATATCATTCTCAGGACTATTCACTCACGATCAGACAAAAACCACCGGCGGACACCAAAATAGACAAGGTGTCGGTCCGTGGGATCAACTGAGAGTGTGAATTAACTTCCACCATATAATATTTGACCTTTGCTCGACATGTTTCCCTTTCTTAGGAGAAAAGCTTCATCTGGAGCATATCATTTCGTTTGTCTGTGTAAAGAACAATACTGTTTAGACATGTTGCATGAAGATAACATTATTTATGATGTTTCATAATACCGTGTCCATTATTCCACTTAGTTAAAAATATACACATATATTGCATTTAAATAGGTCCTTATATTTTTTTGGTATAGATATATCAACACAATATATCATTGAGTCTTAAGTTGCGTCTAGCATCCAAGGAGGTATTCGGTTGGGGGAGATCAAGCGCCGGGGATTACCAAAAGCGAGGCATATGTGGGGACCCACCCCGTAATTACATTGTCACCAAGATATAAAAAGTGGTACATATGGTAAACAGAGGGGGGGACATACATACCTGTACAGTAATAGTCAGGCATAAATCTCAATTCCGTAGGGGAGTTTTTTAACGAAGAGGACTGTTGTGCGTTTGTGGAAAGCACCGTATTTTGGCACCTATATGAGCATGTAGTAGTGAGGGTAATCACTCCATATTTACTAGATAGATAAGAAAAAGGAATAGATGTTTTTTAAAAGGGACCAGTTAGTATATTAGTTCTATAATTATTATTGAAAGATCGAAAAAAAGAGTATGTGCTAGCCAAGAGGGCTGGAACATTCCAGGGTGACAAAGGAAAAAGGAAAAAGAAGAAAAAATAATAATATATATATATGTATACTGCATGCATGTGAGTAGAGTGCATAGATATCCACAGAGACCCAGTAGTTGTCCCAGAAAAGGGTGATTAAAGAATTCATATTGACTTAGTAAACAGAGATAGGTAATTAGACATATAATTGGAACAAGGTAACGAATCCATATATGGGAACTCTCCGTGCAGCAATGGGCCACTCATGGAGTATCCAACATCTTAATTTGTATTTTTAATATATATAAATATCCATGTGTATATAAATCCTTATACATAGGATGGAGTTAAATCTTAGGCATGGTATCAAGTTTGTACCCGAGTAAACGTTTTTATAATCCAGTGAGTGTAACCCAAATTGCATATGCACGGATGATTCCATCATGGAGTCAGAATGCATGCTGTATTAAACTAATAATAGCAAAAAGGAATGATGATAGGATATCATAGGATACAATAAATCCATCTGGGGTAAGAGAACCCGAGATATGGACATTCAGAACAGCTCACCAGACCTGGAGAGGACGGGAGCCTAATGCATGTAGCGTGTCCCTTATGGTTGTCTAAACGCTGTATAACAGGATGAAATTAAAGTAAGTATGTGAGTCCCAACAAAAGTAAAATAAACGTTAGTGCCACATGCTAAGGGTGAAGCTGTATCACTTACTCCGTGCCGCGCTATTCCAAACTTGCACACAGTCCTCGCCGGATGGGGTAATGCCGCCATACAGGGGTGTGTAGCCATCGCCCTTAAATGGCGTGGATCCCGGGCGGTTCGTCAGCAGACGTCACCGCCCCGGCCACTCCCCCCGGAACATAATTGGTTTACATTCAATGGGTCCCACTACCTCCAGGTGCAGGGCGTGGCCATGGGCACTTGTTGTGCCCCGGCCTACGCTAACCTGTACCTGGGGGGGTGGGAGCGACAAATAACATCTGATGAAAGTTTATCTCATTTCTTTTTACATGTAGCTATATGGTTTCGTTATATAGACGACATTTTTGTGGTCTGGACAGGTTCAAGATCATTACTAGAGAAATTCATTACTCAATTGAATATTAACAGCTTTAATTTAAAGCTAACTTCTACAATTGATAACTCGAGTGTAAATTTCCTTGACTTGACGGTGTCGAAACATACAGATGGACACCTCACGACCAATCTGTACAGAAAAGAGACGTCAGGAAATGTAATACTACATGCGTCCAGTGCACATCCAGGAGCACTCATACGTAGTATTCCATACGCCCAATATATACGCCTACGGTGCAATTGCACATCTGACAGGGACTTCAAAATCCAGGCCAACTTGTTGAGAGAACGCCTAACAGCTCGGGGATACAGTAAACGAATATTGAGAGCAGCTTTTAACAAAGCTTTTGCTCAAAATAGGAATAGTCTCATCTTTAGAGCCAAACCTCCGAATACACAGCCGACAGTTAAATTCATAACTAAATACTCTGCCCATGAAAATGTTTTGAGAGGGATTCTTGAGCGTAATTGGCATCTCCTTCGTGATGATCCAGTTATCAACAAATATGTGGCGGAATATCCCCAAATCGTATTTAGGAGAACAAGGTCCCTGCGGGACCAGTTAACAACCAGCCACTACCAACCTATTAGGAATAATACAACAACACGTAGGGGTACTTATAAATGCCACCAATGCGCTCTTTGTCCCTGGATAGAGGAGAAAACTCAATATGTCTTGCCTAACGGTGAAACTTTTAGTCCCAAATTCCGGGCTGATTGTAGCACTCGAGGAGTTGTGTACATAATGCACTGTACCTGTGGTATGTTCTACATAGGTAAAACTATAAGAGAACTTCGCCAGAGGATGAAGGATCATGTGTACGTGTCGGCAGGGGGAAGAATGGTTACGCCCGTGAGCAGGCATCTCGACCTATACCATAGGTTCAATCCAAAAAAGGCAAGATTCTATGTACTCGAGGTTATCCCTCAGGATCCTCGAGGTGGCAACTGGGACAAGAAAATTCTCCAGAGAGAAACTCTCTGGATAGAGCGTCTCAGTGCCACATCTAGACCTGGTTTGAATGAGACCCAATCGTACAAACCTTTTTTATGAAGACTGTTTACTCGCCCATTGGGGGTGGGCCCAGTGTCCGGAGATGCACGCTCTGGATGTGGAATGGACATATATATGGGGTGTTTTGGTCGTGATGTCTGCCTGGTTTCTATGGCGTGACCTTCTTCCTCCTCCCGATACCTCACTGATCTTAATCTTAATATGAGCTATTATTTTGCCTATGCCAGCTCTTGTCATACGACTCCTCGATATGCTCAACCATTGATCTTCTGGTATCCTTCCCATTCCATCATGATGTCCATGACCAGTTTTAAAAAATCTAAATGACGTAAGAAAATTATATCCTTAAGGAAATATATGTTTGCACTTGTGGTAGCATATATACACATTTGTTGTTGAGAGAAAAAATATGAGAGTGTCTTAAGTAGGGGGCAGTTCTGTCCCTATCCTTTCACTAGGGCAACCACTGTAGAATGCCCCTATTGTTCTTCTATATTATACAACAAACTAATATTGATGAAATACCTTTGAAAAATGATTGATGTATCTATCCTGTTTTTTCAGGAACATATCATGTACTGTAACAATATGTGGTTAAATATATGCATTTGTATATGGATGTTTTTAATATGTATTATCTATTTGTGTTCTCTTTACAGGCATTAGTTCTTTTCCATGTAATTGCTGACAGATCCTGAGGGGGCGTTGTGGGTAAGCGCTGAGGACTCTCCAAAACTAGCGAGATATGTGCGGCCAGACGGGCCACAGTGCGGCTCCGCCCATTCGGGCGGAACTTCCTGTGGCACCTGTATGGACTACGGAGGCAGTTCCTGCCTTCATGTGGTCCAGTTACACCTCGGACATGGTGGAGAGCGTTGGCGGGGTGTCCCCGTGCCTGCTCTCTGGCGATGTTCCGGGGGGAGTGGCCGGGGCGGTGACGTCTGCTGACGAACCGCCCGGGATCCACGCCATTTAAGGGCGATGGCTACACACCCCTGTATGGCGGCATTACCCCATCCGGCGAGGACTGTGTGCAAGTTTGGAATAGCGCGGCACGGAGTAAGTGATACAGCTTCACCCTTAGCATGTGGCACTAACGTTTATTTTACTTTTGTTGGGACTCACATACTTACTTTAATTTCATCCTGTTATACAGCGTTTAGACAACCATAAGGGACACGCTACATGCATTAGGCTCCCGTCCTCTCCAGGTCTGGTGAGCTGTTCTGAATGTCCATATCTCGGGTTCTCTTACCCAAGATGGATTTATTGTATCCTATGATATCCTATCATCATTCCTTTTTGCTATTATTAGTTTAATACAGCATGCATTCTGACTCCATGATGGAATCATCCGTGCATATGCAATTTGGGTTACACTCACTGGATTATAAAAACGTTTACTCGGGTACAAACTTGATACCATGCCTAAGATTTAACTCCATCCTATGTATAAGGATTTATATACACATGGATATTTATATATATTAAAAATACAAATTAAGATGTTGGATACTCCATGAGTGGCCCATTGCTGCACGGAGAGTTCCCATATATGGATTCGTTACCTTGTTCCAATTATATGTCTAATTACCTATCTCTGTTTACTAAGTCAATATGAATTCTTTAATCACCCTTTTCTGGGACAACTACTGGGTCTCTGTGGATATCTATGCACTCTACTCACATGCATGCAGTATACATATATATATATTATTATTTTTTCTTCTTTTTCCTTTTTCCTTTGTCACCCTGGAATGTTCCAGCCCTCTTGGCTAGCACATACTCTTTTTTTCGATCTTTCAATAATAATTATAGAACTAATATACTAACTGGTCCCTTTTAAAAAACATCTATTCCTTTTTCTTATCTATCTAGTAAATATGGAGTGATTACCCTCACTACTACATGCTCATATAGGTGCCAAAATACGGTGCTTTCCACAAACGCACAACAGTCCTCTTCGTTAAAAAACTCCCCTACGGAATTGAGATTTATGCCTGACTATTACTGTACAGGTATGTATGTCCCCCCCTCTGTTTACCATATGTACCACTTTTTATATCTTGGTGACAATGTAATTACGGGGTGGGTCCCCACATATGCCTCGCTTTTGGTAATCCCCGGCGCTTGATCTCCCCCAACCGAATACCTCCTTGGATGCTAGACGCAACTTAAGACTCAATGATATATTGTGTTGATATATCTATACAAAAAAATATAAGGACCTATTTAAATGCAATATATGTGTATATTTTTAACTAAGTGGAATAATGGACACGGTATTATGAAACATCATAAATAATGTTATCTTCATGCAACATGTCTAAACAGTATTGTTCTTTACACAGACAAACGAAATGATATGCTCCAGATGAAGCTTTTCTCCTAAGAAAGCGAAACATGTCGAGCAAAGGTCAAATATTATATGGTGGAAGTTAATTCACACTCTCAGTTGATCCCACGGACCGACACCTTGTCTATTTTGGTGTCCGCCGGTGGTTTTTGTCTGATCGTGAGTGAATAGTCCTGAGAATGATATGACTACTAATTGTTCTGTACTTTAAGATGTATGTAAACCATTGTTCTAAACTGTATGTATTAAGATACACCACAGTATAGACCATCTATGGGTCTGGTTTGGTCCTTAACACACAATTATATGCCTGTACTTTTCTTTGGTTTTAAATATGTTTTGAATAAAATAATTTGTTTTTAAAAAAACATTTGTGCCCGAAATCCTTGTTTCCCAGTCCTCTCACTCAATTAGCAATTAAGGATAGGGACACACCCTAAATTGGATACTTCATGACCCAGATAGCTGCTGTCTGTGGATACATGGCCTAGAATAAAAAGGCCTTTGACACCGTTCCCCAAAAACGATTACTGTACAAACTAAGGAAGGTAGGTATGGACCATAAGGTGAGTACCTGGATAGAGAACTGGCTCCAGGGGAGAGTACAGAGGGTGGTGATTAATGGGGAGTACTCGGATTGGGCGGGTGTGGAAAGTGGGGTCCCCCAGCGTTCTGTCCTGGGACCAATCCTGTTTAATTTGTTCATAAATGATCTAGAGGAGGGGATATCGAGTACAATCTCAGTATTTGCAGATGATACTAAACTAGGCATGCCAATATCTTCTATGCAGGATGTGGAAACCTTGCAAGCAGACCTGAACAAAATAACGGGGTGGGCAACTACATGGCAGATGAGATTTAATGTAGAAAAATGTAAAGTAATGCACTTGGGGGCCAGAAACCAGAAAGCAAGCTACTCACTAGGGGGGGAACCTCTGGGTGAGTCTAGGATGGAAAAGGACTTGGGGGTACTGGTAGACAACAAGCTTGGCAGTGGCATGCAATGCCAAGCCGCCGCAAGCAAAGCCAACAGATTACTGGGATGTATAAAAAAGGGGATTCACTCCAGAAATAAAGAGATTATTCTCCCACTCTACAAGACTCTGGTCCGGCCACATCTGGAGTATGCTGTCCAGTTCTGGGCACCGGTCCTCAGGAAGGATGTGCTGGAATTGGAGAAAGTCCAGAGAAGGGCAACAAAAATAATTAGGGGAATGGAGGACATCAGCTATGAGGAAAGACTACAAGCACTGAACCTTTTCTCTCTGGAGAAAAGACGATTGAGGGGGGATATGATATCAATGTACAAATACTGTACTGGTGACCCGAGCATAAGGAACAAACTATTCAGAGAAAGGAGATACAATAAGACACGTGGCCACTCACTAAAACTAGAGGAAAGGCGGTTTAACCTTAAAGTGCGTAAGGGGTTCTTCACTGTAAGAGCAGTAAGGATGTGGAATTCTCTTCCACAAGCAGTCGTATCAGCAGGGAGCATCGATAGTTTCAAAAAACTATTAGATGGACACCTTAAAGACCACAACATACAGGGGTATACAATGTACGGTTAAAAGCAAACACACACATGCATCATAGGTTGAACTGGATGGACTGATGTCTTTTTTTCAACCTTACTAACTATGTAACTATGTATAAGGAATACATCATCGATGTATCTAGTCCAGAAAATAATATGATCGGTATAAACTGACAATGTGTCGTCGGTCAAGAAAAATTGCTCCCACTCCCCCAGGTACAGGTTAGCGTAGGATGGGGCACAACATGTGCCCATCGCCACTCCCTGTACCTGGAGGTAGTGGGACCCGTTGAAAGTAAACACATTGTGAGTAAGGATGTATAACAAAAGATCCAAAATAAATTCGCCATAGGCATCGAGTAGATTTTGACAGGACATGATATGTTTGATAGCTGCAATTCCCCTGGAATGGGGAATTGAGCTGTAAAGGGCCTCAACGTCGATGGTTACCAAGGACGCAGTAGGAGGGACCCACAAATTCTCAATTTTGTTTAAAAAGTGAATAGTATCCTTAGTGAATGAAGGTAACCTATGGACTAGGGGTTGGAGATAGGCATCCACAAGTTTGCTTGCGTTGTCCGTCATTGCCCCACACCCCGAGATAATGGGTCTTCCAGGTGGATCTGTGGTGCTTTTGTGCACTTTGGGAAGCCCATAGAAAGTCGGGGTGATGGGGAATTTAGTACGGATATAGTCCCATGTTTGCTTAGAGAAGACATTATTTAGGTAGGCCGTATCAACCAGCTGATAGAACTCCAAATTATATTTGGCAACTATATCCGGAGTAATGCGCCTATACCAATTGGTATTTTTTAGGATGTTATTGCACATTCGTATATAATGGGAGTTGTCCATTATCACGATGTTGCCACCTTTATCAGCCTGCTTAATGGTGATAAGTTTATTGGTGGCTAGTTTGTTTATTGCCTCTCTTTGTGCTTGGGAGATGTTAGATTGGGACATAGAGCGTGGATTCAACTTTTCTTTTCAATAGTTTTTATTAAATTTTCAAAACATCAAACATAAGATACAGTACAGTTTAGACGTAATGGCTGTATAACAATGAACAGATACAGTAAATACACTAGAGTATACCATACAAAACCGTTACAGATACGGATTTAGAGCCCCCAGTACACAACATCTGGGCCCCCCCGGAGACCAGGCCCCAGTCCAATCCCCCCCGCGCTGAGCCGAAGGGTCGGGCCGCCCGGACCACCCCAAGGGGATCAATACTGTGGTCCCGCGCCCTCCCCCCCACCCCCGCAGGAGCTGAGACCCAGCCCCCGGCATACACCCAGAGCTTCCCGAAGCTAACAAGAGGTGCATCTGCAAAGAACCATAATTCTAGCATGCTGTAGTACATTACGTTTGCAATAACCACGCAATTAGACACAGGGACCATCAACCGGACGGTCTAAACATCAGCCTCAAATAGAAATATATGTCATCATTAATAATATGATCAAGTAAAGATCAAGCCCGAGCGAGAGGAAAACCCCTCAGCTCGGGTACTTTAGCAACCAAGGATTCCATTCGCGGTCAAACAGCAGGCTTCTATCGTTGGAGTTGGCAAAGAACTGTTCATAGGAGTTGTGGGTTTTAACCCTATTTATGACATCTGTCACCGTAGGTGCATCAGCAGATCTCCACGCCGCGGTGACAGACATCCTAGCAGCTGTAAGTATGTGTGAGGTTACACAACGGAACGGTCGTGGAACCTTGTCAATACCCAGGTTCAATAGAGCCAGGGCTGGGGACATGGACAGCGAAATTCCAGTTATGGAGATAATTAGTGCAAACAACGCTGCCCAATATCCCCTCAGCTTCCTACACTGCCACAGTAGGTGGAATAGTGTGCCCCTACCCCCACACCCCCTCCAGCATGAGATGGGCGCATCTTTGAACATTTTAGCCATCTTCACAGGTGTCAGATAACTACGGTGGAGAAATTTGAGAGCCACCTCCCAGTGGTTAGTACAATGCGTAAATGTGTAAAAGGAGCGAATAGCCAGCCGCCACTCCAGCTCCGAAAATGCCACTGAAAGGTCGCTCTCCCAGGCCACCATACTAGCCGACTTGACCCATCCACGCTGGAGGCGCAGACGATGGTAGAACCACGACAACTCCTTTGTTTTACGGTACTCTTTGTGCAAGTAGTCCCAGATCTCAGAGGGCACCTCAATAATCGGGTTGGGAAACTTAATGTGGTAATGGTGTAGCTGTGCATGAAAAAAGGAGGACGGGGTTCCGACCTGCCCACGGACATCGTGGTATGTGAAGGTATCCGGGAACAATGTCCGCGGAATTTTCAGGGAGGGGAGCAGGAACTGATAGGCTGCCAGTGTTAATTCTCTCTTAGCTATCGGGGCTCCCTCCATCCTCTGCACCTCCCCCCAAGCGCCCAGTGTGGCCCGCAGTGAGGACAGGCTGGGAATGTGCACCTCCCGTTTCGTCAAAGCGGCCTGAAGCACAGATGGTAGATCTCGATGCGCCACCATCGCCCTTTCTAGCAGCACCCACAGCTTGTCCGAAGTTGGATCGAACCAAGCGTTCGCCTGGTCCAAAAGAGCAGCAGAGTGGTAGGACCTAAGATGAGGGAAGCCCACCCCCCCAGCCGACCTAGATTTAAGTAACGTGGAGTATGACAATTTAGGTACCTTACCCCCCCATAGAAATTTCCGGAAGAGCTTATCCATACCTCTAAAGAAGGATTCCGGCAACGATATAGGGAGCGTCCTAAAATAGTACAATATTTTGGGGAGCGCTATCATCTCAAGGGCAGCTATGCGGCCCATCCAAGAAAGATCGTAGGACGCAATGTGCTGCAAGTCCCCCGCAACAATTGACTGTAGTTTAGCAAAGTTAGTCTGATATGTTAAGGATGTCGGCGCCACTAAGGAGATACCCAGATACGTAAGGGACTTGTTAGTCCATTGAAAAGGATATTTCGATTTCAGGAACTTCAAGATCGGAGGGTTCAGGGAGAGTGGTAAGCACACGGACTTAGTGACATTAAGTTTGTAGTAAGAGACTGTCCCAAACCTGTCTAGCTGTTGCTGTACGTAGTGCAATGACTTTACAGGGGAAGTTAAGGTCAGGATCACATCATCCGCAAAAAGCCCGATTTTGTGATCCCTACCTCCCACGGAAATCCCAGAGATATTAGGGTCGCTCCTAATCGCCTCAGCCAGAGGTTCCATAACCAGAAAGAAAATCAAGGGGGAAAGGGGACACCCCTGACGGGTCCCATTTGTAATATTGAAATTAGATGATAGAGCACTCGATGTAAATACCCTAGCTGAGGGCTTGGTGTACAGTGCCGAGATAGCCGAGAAGATGTTCCCCCTCAACCCGAATTTAGTGAGTGTCGCTCTAAGGTACCCCCAGTGAACCCTATCGAACGCTTTTTCAGCATCCAATGTCAGGAACACCGAGGGCACCTTCCGAGTTTCAGCTATCTGCACCAGGTCCAACATCCTCCTGGTACCATCCGGCGCCTGTCTCCCTTTCACAAAACTAACTTGGTCAGCCTTGACCAGGTGAGGAGTTACCTCAGCTAGTCTGACCGCTAGTATTTTGGCATACAGCTTGAGGTCGGTGTTTAAAAGGGAAATGGGGCGAAAATTCTGAGGAGCATCTGGCGCCTTTCCAGGTTTTGGAAGTGCCACGATAACCGCCTGGAGCATCTCCTCGGGGAAGGAGGAGCGCTGAGCAGCAGCGCTGAACACCCTACTTAGATATGGAGACAGAACCTGACTGAAGGCCTTATAGTATTCTGAAGAAAAGCCGTCCGCTCCAGGTGATTTATTGGAGGGCAGAGAAGCTATGGCCAGTTGGATCTCCTCCTCGGTTATGGGGGCATTAAGGGATTGCAGCATATGGTCCGTAACCCCTGGGAGATGAAGGGAATCTAGGAAGTCAGCAATAAGGGAATCTGTAGTCTGTGGGGTGATCACATCATCCTGGAGATTATACAATGAGGTGTAGTAACTTGAGAAAGCATTAGCGATCTCATTAGGGTGTCGCACCCGATTACCAGAAACGGGATCGGTGATGTAGGCCAGCTTAGTTTTTTGTTGTCTTTTCCTTAAGTAGTTAGCTAACATTTTCCCCGACTTGTTCCCTTGAGAGTAATGCCGCGCTTTAGTGCGGAAGAGGAGGTGTTGATGTTCCTCCATAAGTTTAGCTCTAACCTGCAGTCTACAGTTCGTGAGGTCTCGCAACAAGAGCTGAGATGGATTCAGTTTATGAGCTGATTCTAGTGGTTTAAGTTTCTCCATTAGGGCCCTAAACGCCCCTGTTCTTGCCCTTTTAGCCCTAGAAGCCTGCTGAATGAGCAACCCTCTCGAGAACGCCTTATAAGCGCACCACAATTGAAAAACATCAATCTCAGGAGTGTCGTTGTACCCAAAGTAGTCCTTTATCTGACCACCCAGTCGGTCCCTATGGGCGGGGTCCCGGAGCAAAGAGACATTATTGCGCCACAAATGCACAGGCGTTGTCAAGTGAGACTCCGCGACCGCCACCGAAACCGGCGCATGGTCAGACCACGATATAGAATGAATCACAGAGTTTTCCACTGCCCTCAAAAATTGCAAATCGGCCACAAACAAATCCAGCCGTGAATAAGATTTGTGAGGGCCGAGAAGTAGGTAAAATCCTTTTCCGTGGAGTTAAGGCAACGCCACACATCGTACAGGTCAGAGGCAGGCAAGAACCGTTGCAGAGTAGCCCTTGCGCTTCCCTGAGCTGGAGAGCAATCCAGTTCCTGGTCCACCACACAGTTGAAATCCCCACAATACACCGTTAGGCCTTTCTTCACGCGATCCACCTTCTTGACTAATGCTTTAAAGAATTTGATCTGGCCCTTGTTCGGGGCATAAAGATTTACGATTGTATATGTAGTGTTGTTGATGTCGCAAATCAATATCACATATTGACCTGCCTCATCTGACACCACCTCATGCAGCTGAAAGGCCACGGAGTGTTTAACCGCGGTGAGCACCCCCTTTTTTTTGGATTCCCCAGAAGAGACAAATATATGTGGATAAGCCTTATCCGTGCATTTAGGTGGGTGTGATCGCATGAAGTGGGTCTCCTGTACACATACAACATCACCCTTGAGGGTGTGAGCCTCTCTCCAGAGGGACCTGCGTTTGAACGGGCTGTTCAGTCCATGGACGTTAATAGAGACAATTTGGATTACCATTTAAAAGGGTACAGTAATGATCATTGCAGTGGCCGCGTCCAACATATATGCAGAGATAGGGGCTCTGCAAGGTATAGTTGGGGACCATGGGTGGTCTCCATCCTCAGCGACCAAACCTAAAATGGAGGGCAACACTAGGCCGTGGCCTTTACAGTACCTGCAGTCCATGTAGAGTAAGTTCAGAACTGAGCAACTTGTCCTCGCTGGTATAATTGAACCATGGGAATCCTTGGTTACAGGGTGAGTGGTTTCCAGGTGTAAGTAGCTTGCAAAGAGGCTGAAGAAATAAAAAAACAAAGTAGAACAAAAACAGGAAAGTAACAAAGGTAACAAACCAAAAAATTGGGGTAAACCCCATCATGCGATTCAATCGCAGCTAGTGGTGAGGGGGGTAATAGCACCGGCCTCCCGGATACCCCTTGAACTCCAGCATGTCGGTTAGGGAGAAAAAAAGGATACAGACAGACTCCCTAAGACCTCTCTGGACCTGCTGAAGAGACCTCCAGGGAAAAGGGACAAGCTAGTAGAACCATCGGATCCAACTGGAAGGGACCCGAAGTTCATCTGGTGACTCAGCGCCATTCAGGTTCAAGTCGAGCTGGCGGATCTGTACTCGGCGGTGGGCCCTGCTGATCCGGGATAATTCCCCACTGCTAGGTCAGCGCAAAGCCCTCATGCACTGAGCGGATAACATGTGTGCGGCCCTCCTTGATGATGAGTAGCTTGGTAGGGAATCCCCAGGAGTAGGCAATGTTGTTGTTCCGGAGTAGCTTGGTTAAGGGAACTAGTTTCCTCCTCGCCGCCATGGTGAACTGAGACAGGTCTGCGTAGACAGATAGATCATGATACGGGTCCGGCAGTGGTGAATGCTGCCGCGCGAACCTCATGAGATCGTCTTTGACATGAAAAAAATGAATACGGGCAATGACATCCCGCGGTACCTTGTCTGGAAGATGTTGCGGCTTTGGCAAGCGGTGAGCCCGATCTACCACTACTTCCGTCACAGGTGTGTCAGGCATCAGAGCCAAAAGCATGGCTTGGACATACGGCCTCAGTTCTGACGGGGGAATAGACTCCGGGACCCCCCGAAGTTTAACATTGTTTCGGCGGGCCCTGTCCTCCAGGTCCGCCATCTTGCTCTTTAGGGCCTCCAGGTCATCATCCTTCTCGTTATGAGCGTCAACTAGTTCGTTATGCGCTAGCGTGAACTCCTCCATTTTGGATTCCAAATGGTCCACCCTGCCCCCGAGTTCAACCACATCAGTTTTAATTCCATTGACACAGGCCACAATTTCCCTGTGAAAGGCGCCGTTAATAGTGAGGAGCATTTCCTTCATAGTGGCATCTGTGAGCGGCTGCCCTGTAGTAGGAAAGTCCTTAAAGTTCTCATAGAACTCCAACGTGCTGTTCAGGGACCCCTCCCCCGCCCGCTCATCCCCTGCCCATCTGTGGCTTTCAGACCTCTTGGGCGCCGATTTGTGGGGGCTATGGGTAGGTGAGGTCCCCTGGGATGACTTGCTGCTTGCGGCGGGGGAGACAGAGCCGGAGGTCCGCTCGTGATCCCGCTGCGCTCCTCCGGAGGCTCCGACGCCTCGGGCCTGCAAGGAGGACTCTGCGCCATCTTGCGAGCGTGGGGTGCTAGAGGTGGCGAAGAAGTCCGTCAGTTTACAGGGCGCCCCACGGTCCTTGCGCTTCCTCATAGTGGTCTAGAGGTTCCCGGGTGACTTATGAGGGGATTAGGAGCCGGAGGTGCTTACCCACGTCGCTTGGTTGTCGGTGGAGATACCGGGAGAGACGGAGCTCGGATCTTATGCGGCCATCTCCTTCGGCTGCCGGCCACGCCCCCCCGGATTCAACTTTTCAATATCATTGGATACAACTTTAAGGAATGCATTGATGTTTGCATTCTGGATTGGAGGATAAGCATCTGATTTTTTACGAAGATCAGTACCTGCTGTAAGGTCGACGCGATCTATGAGATCTTCGTTCTCCTCAAGTAGAGAGATCAAAGTCTCTAAAACTGGATCATGTTTATCCAATTTCTTGTTATCTTTATGATAGATGTATTTAAAGTTGAGTTTTCGGGCAAACAAGTGGAGGTCTTTAATGAAATCGAATTTTTTAATATTGGATGTTGGGCAAAAATTTAACCCTTTTTGTAGAATAGATAGTTCCGCGTCTGATAGCTTATATTGAGATAAGTTAATGATGGAAAAATCTGTGGTATCCTGTGCCAGGGTATAAGACGGATCAATTAAGTGGGGGGAGGGAGTGACGATGGTGCTGGTGTGAGTTGCAGGGCTCGTTGGTGGATGAGGTCTAAAAAACTTTGATCTTGTAGATCAGTGATGGAGGAGTGATGTGTAGGTAAATTGGAAAGGTTAGTGGGGGGTGGTACTAACTGTGATGTGGATGTGCTGGGAGGTGGAAAGTCTGTGGATGGTGGAAAAAGGGAGAGCCCTTCTTTATGTGAGGGTTTAACATTGGACTTTTTGGATTTTTGGTCCATTCCAGGATCATTGTGATGTGGACGCTTAGTGCGTTCCATTTGTGTTTTGTGAGATTTTGGAATGGGAGGTGGCTTGGCAGGATATTGAACTGTAGATATTATAGTGTCTTTCATAGGTGGGCGGACGTTAGGCCTATTGCCAGTCCAATGATAGGCTTTACCTTGTTGAAAGATACTTCTGTCCTTGTTTAGGATTTTTTGTTTTTTGGTTAGCGTATTTTTATTGAAAACATCTAGTTGCTCTTTAAGTTTAATTTCTTGATGAGGAAATGTAGTATGGGTTTTGAATCTTTTGAGCCTTACACATGTAGAGGCTATATCAATATCCAATTTTGTGGCTCTCACTGTGTATTCCTCAATGAGGAGGTTCATGAGGGCCACAGAACACTGTTGTAAGGCTTGTTCCCATTTGTTTTTAAATGAGGGAGTTAGATCCTCAAGTATAGGGAATACTTGGGCTCTAAGACCATATGGACTGATATTTTCCCTGATGTGTTCCTGAAATGACCTGATATTCCAGAAGAGCGTAGATTTTCGTTCCAGCATTTTGGAGAGCTGGAAGAAAAGGGATGAAAGCTCTGTCTCAATGAATTCTTTATTCTCAAATTCCTGTTGGTACTGTTCCATAAGGTTGTTCCACTCATCACCAATGAAGCCTGACAGCGTACTGTCTTGCGTCATTGTGGCGGCCAGTGACAAACGTGCAAAAAAAAAAGGAGAAAATTTAGGATAATTAATTGCTGGATTATATTATGTCGTTAGACTTATCTTTTAGTTTTTTTGGGAAAAACCCAGGATAAAAACCAAAAAGGAAAAACAAAACCAGAAAGGCAATAGGTCTAGAAAAAGCTGCGGGGGCGGTATCTACTACCTAGGTAAATATGGGGGTATGCTAGAGACCTAGAGCCTGTTGTGCCACATCCCGGATAGAAATGCAAAAATTTAAGGTTCCCCTAAATTGGGACTTTTAAGGCACATAAAGTAAAATAGTATTAATGAAAAAATAATAGATTTTATTAAATACAAATACAAATCATAAATTAAAAACAATGTGCAAGCAAAAAACGAACAGAAAGGACATAACTCATGGCGCTAGAACATAACCCGACATGTTTCGGAGCTAAAGATGCTTGCTCCTTCTTCAGGGGAGGTTCAATGCGGTACTCTGGTGGTATAAAAATATGGGCGTATAAAAAACCAACATTTGTAAAGATTCTTTCATAATACAGGGTGACTAATATAGTTCACATAGTATATAACATGTATAATGAGTACTTACAGAGTTAAATCATAGCTGAGTTTAGATAGCCTGCACAAGGGTTAAAAACAACTGGTGATATGGATCAATCTGGCAGACACGTGTGGCAGTATGAGTTATAAATTGGTGTTGGTATTTAGAAGAAAATCACAGCTGTTAAATCACGGAGGTGACCAACAATCAAACTGGGCATCTGAAGTCCTCAGAAAAAGGGGGAAGCCAGGTGCAGTCTCCTAGATGGAATAATTATCCAGTATAAGTACTGCCGGTCTGAAAGATAGGCAGACAACAACTGATTAGGAATGGGTTTAGACATATCAAGGAAACTGTGTAAAAAACAGTATATGTTTAGAAAACAAAAAAGGAGAGCCCACATCAGGGACTGCAAAGTATCACAAAATCAAGGAATAATTGAAAGATTAATTGAATGAGTAAATATATTCCTTTGGGAAATGAAGCAAGGGCAGAAGATTGTACATACCTTGATATTAAACCAGATTAGAATGGCAACGTCCTCTCCACAATAGATTGGAATGCAATTCAGCTGGCTTCACAGGGAGGACTCCCTGGAGCGCTGATGCCGGGCCCGCCCCCGTACGTCACGCAGAAGCGTGACGTGGTGTGGGCGGAGCCGGCACTTGCGCTCCACCGGCACGGAGATCGCAACCGGAAGTGGAGAGGAACCACCGCGGCTGCTCATTGGTCACCACTGGACCAAACAGGGAACAGGGTGGATGGCAAGAAGACCAAAGAGACACACCGCTAGCCGCGGTGTGTGTCTCACCGTGCCGGGATGCACAGAGAGAAAGGGGGAAATCACAGTCCGGAACAAAACAAGCTGGGAAATAAGAAATAGACTAATGAATTAATAAATTGAATGTTGATGCTTCATGTACCGATGTCAAGGAGAGGAGATGAGACTTTCACCATTGGAAGTATGCCCTTTGTTTTATACTTCATGAGACTATGATGCTACACCTTGTCTTACATATGTGATGCCCAGATGACATTTGATGACATTCCGCCACACACTCAGCTATTCATCATACTGGTTCCAATTACTGGACGGGCATGCCCAGGTGTTCTCTCCTTAGGGCACCCATTAATTTTCTGCCTGGCCTACAGCACAGTTGCTCGGGCTTTTAGAGTGATACAAGGTCCCATTCAGACCAATCACACTAAGCCTGTATACAACAGTGCCTATATGGGACTGGGTGGGCGGGGACATTAGCGTGTTTATTTGCTGTCTGTGTCATCCTGACACCCGCAGGGGTCTTCAGGGTCAATTAGTTTACCTGATGAGTTTCCACACCTTTTTATTGATGAGATTTTTATGTCTTTTTTTGTGTGTGCATCTTCACCAATAAAGTCTTTTTTGTCTGCACTAATATCCCTGTGAGCCCCCTTCATTGCAACCATTCCAGGAGGGATATTCTCATCCCTCCACCCCCACAACACATTGGTACATGTATTACAGGTTGCGTAGGGTTCCCGGTCACTACTGACCGTGCGGTACGTTCCCCACTTGATTCTCGCCGGCTGATTCAGTCTGGCTTGAGAACACCTTCCAGCTACTCAGTTTTTTATGTTTTTTTCTAAGTGTACTCTCTTGCCTCAATTCTTGAAAGGTAAATCTCCCTACGCTAGGCGGGGTCTTTTCGTGCCTTCGGGGCACAGGAAAAGGGTAAGTCCTTCATGGCCTCCGGTGGTCACAAGAAATTTTGGGCGGGTAAGCCCAAAACGGGTCAAGCTGGGCAGGCAACCCAGTCCACCCCTTCCTGAAGGGACGCCCTCACCCGTATCAGGGGTGGGGGGAAGTCTGCATTGTTTTCCCGAGCCCTGGCTGTCCGACATTCAGGACAGGTGGGTTCGTGAGCTCATTCATGCAGGATACAAGATCGAGTTCTGATCTCGCCCCACAGACCAGATTCTTTCCATCAAATCTCCATCTGACTCCTGATCGACATCCCTTTTCACGAGGGTCATCAGCGGTATCTACATGACTGGTGTGAGTCACAAGGTCTTCACCTCCGCTCCTTTTCAGTGGCGAGGGTTTTGGCCTTCCTACAGACTAAGGTGGATCAGCACCCGGCGCTGACCACGATCAAAGGCCAATTGTCGGCCTTGGCCATTCTTTTTCAGCACCCTTTGGCATCTAATTCCTTGATTTGCACCTTTATTCAGGGGGTGCGTCATCTGGCTCCCTCGAGGAAGGCTCCCTTACCTCCCTGGGACCTGAATCTGGTTCTGTCCGTTTTACAATGGCTTCCTCTGCCTGTGTTGTCACAGAAAGTTGCATTTCTAGTGGCGATCACATCTGCTCGCAGAGTGTCTGAGTTGGCGTCTCTGTCTTGCCGCTTCCCCTATCTGGTTGTTCATAGGGATAAAGTGGTCCTGCGACCAAATCAGTCTTTTCTTTCTAAGGTGGTTTCAGCCTTCCACCTCAATGAGGATATTGTGTTGCCCTCGCTTTGTGCGAAGCCTAAGCATCCAAAGGAATTTGCTTTGCATTCCTTGGACGTGGTCCGGGTGATCAAGGTTTACCTTTCCGCCACTGACTCTTTCCGGAAGTCAGATTGTCAGTTTGTCCTTCCTGAAGGACCTCGGAAGGATACAGCGGCGTCTGCTGCAACCATGCGATCAGACAGACAATTGTGCAGGCCTATTCGATTAAGGGTCGGGTTCCTCCCTTCCCTGTTAAGGCACACTCCACTAGAGAGGTTAGTATGTCTTGGGCTTTTCGCCACCAGGCGTCGGTGGCTCAGGTGTGCAAAGCGGCGACTTGGTCGTCTGTACACACCTTTTCGAAGTCTTACAAACTTGATGTGTTGGCATCCTCGGATGCTTCTTTTGGCCGCAAGGTTTTGAGTGCGGCAGTGGTTTAAAGAGACATGCTATTTTTTTAATGTCTCTTAGTCATGGGGTTTATTTAATTTTTTTCCTGGGTTAGCTCCTGTTAAGCTTTACTTACCCCACTGGTTCAGTTCAGTTTTTTCTCTGACCTGGGTGCTGCGTTGCCTATTTTAAGGTTGCATCTCCCCACCCCTCACATCTACACTGCTTTGGGACGTCCCAATCGTGAAGACTGTACGAATGGGCGGCGACTGTCAGAGAACATAAGAGAAAATAGAATTTTTGTAAAATCTTGCCGTAAAATTATTTTCTCTGAGTCCTCTGACAGCCGCCACCCCCGCCCCTCTTTTTGGGGTTGACGGTTTTTCATGGACTGCTTGCTACATAACTGGATTAGAGTGGGACTGGCTGGAGGATATAGGCCAGAGGGATGGCCCCCTGTGGGTGTGTCTATATGTTAATGTTTGTTGTATTAACAAAATTACTGCCTAGCTTGCTCCTGCGGAGAAGGTCAATACCCAACCGTGAAGACTGTATGAATGGGCGGTGACTGTCAGAGGACTCAGAGAAAATAATTTTACGGTAAGATTTTACAAAAATTAAATTTTTTACATGGGTTCAAAAATGAAAAAAATATCTCTAGAAATGAACTGGGTGATTAAAAAAAATGGATTTTTGTCCTACCGTAAAATCCTTTTCTCTGCTGTTCACTGACAGAAACAGCTCCATGTCTTCTAGACTGTTGAGCTTATGCTGTTCTCTCTTCAGGAGTAGGACTAGGCAGAAATAATTTTGGTACGCCCCTGAGGCAATCCCAGAGGGTATACCATCACTTCCTGCTATAGGACTTCAGTAACAAGCAGTGTCAGAAGAATACATAACTCAATCCAACAGAGGGGCGGGTGCTGTGTCCGTCAGTGAACCTGAGAGAAAAGGATTTTACGGTAAGACAAAATTCCAGTTTACTCTTTCGTTCACTGACAGGCACAGCTCCATGTCTTCTAGACCAGTGGTCCTCAACTCCGGTCCTCAGGGCCCACTAGCAGGCCAGATTTTAAGTATTACCTTGGGGAGATGCAGACTAGAGTACTGCAATTACTGAGCAGCTAATTATATCACCTGGGATGTATTTCAGTTATCTTGCAAACCTGGCCTGTTAGTGGGCCCTGAGGACCAGGGTTGAGGACCACTGTTCTAGACCATTGGGATGTCCCAAAGTGTCAATATGAGGGGTGGGAAAAACACAGCAAGAGGTATAATTTCCAACAAGGCTAAACATAGCCAACCAGGTAAAACAGGAGCTCATCCAGGAACATCTGGAGCTCACCACCAGGAAAACAGGAAAAAAATACACCCTCAAGAGGAGGGAGCGTCTGCAACCGCAGCTTGCAAAACTTTGCGACCGAACGCTGCATCCTAAGATGCAAGTACATCCACCTTATAAAACTTTGTGAATGTGTGTGCAGATGACCATGTAGCCGCCTCGCACACCTGAACCACTGATGCCTGATGACGAAAGGCCCGGGAGGCACTAAGCGCTCTTGTAGAATGCACCTTGACGGGGAAAGGAGGAACCTGACCCTTAATAGAATAGGGCTGCACCACCGTCTGCCTGGTCCACCTGGAAATGGTCCCAGCAGATGCAGCCTGCCCCTTACGAGACCCATCCGTAAGAACAAACAAAGAATTGGATTTCTAAGTATAGGCTCAGTCACCGCCAGGTACACCCGAATCGTCCTGACCACATCCAAGGAATGTAAAGCAATTTCTTTAGGATGTTTTGGCTTAGTACATAACACAATATCTTCATTCAAATGAAACCCCGAAACAACCTTAGGAAAGAATGCCTGACAGGGTCGCAACACCACTTTGTCCCTATGAATCACCAGGTAAGGTGACCGACAGGACAATGCAGCCAACTCCGACACCCTACATGCAGAAGTAATAGCAACTAAAAAAGCCCCCTTCTGCTACAAAGTGGTTAGAGGAAGTTTACAAATGTTTTCAAAAGGAGGCTTTTGAAGTACCAACAGTACCAAATTGAGATCCCACGGAGGTACCAGGAATCGCACCGGAGGAGCCAGATGGCGAACTTTCTGCACAAAGGTGTGAACCAAGGACTTTGCAGCCAATGGCCTTTGGAAAAATATGGCCAAAGTGGAGATCTGGCTCTTGATGGTGCCCAGAGCCAAATGTTGATCTACACCTAGTTGTAGAAACTCCAACAGGCGAGACACAGAAAAGGAACGGGGAGAAACCCCCCAGGACTCGCACCAAGTAACATAAGCCTTCCAAACTCTATGATGAACTTTTCTGAAAGTAGATTTGCTAGCTTTTAACAAAGTAGGAATCACCGACTCCGACAGCCCTCTGTCCTTCAGCACCTGGCTTTCAATAGCCAGGCCGTTAAAGCCAGCGACTGTAAAGCAGGATGGAAGATTGGTCTCTAAAGCAGAAGATCTTCCCTGAGAGGAAGTTTCCAAGGGACATCTGCTATCAGTCTTACCAGGCCTGCATACCAAGACCGGCGAGGCCAATCTGGAGCCACCAGAATGACTGGAATCCCCTCTACCTCGATTCTGCGTAGCAGTCTCGACAGAAGTTATATTTGAGGAAAGGCATAAATCAGATGATACTGACCCCAAGAGGTCACCAGTGCGGCTGCAGCGTCGGCCAGAGTATCCTGAGACCTTGACGCAAACCTCTGCACTTTCCTGTTGAGATGGAAGGCCAACAGGTCCACATCGGGGATCCCCCACCGAAGGCACAACTGATGAAACACTTCCAGGTGAAGAGACCATTCTCCCAAATCCAACATCTGCCGACTGAGATAGTCTTGCCAATTCTCTACCCCCGGAATGTGCACAGCAGAAAGGGCTGGACCATATAGATCTGCCCACCTCAGAATGCCCGCTACTTCCCGGGCCGCTAGGGCACTCCTTGTGCCCCCTTGATGATTGACATATGCCAAAGCCGTGGCATTGTCCGATTTAATCCTCACAGGGCGCCCCTGCAGATGAACCGTCCACTGAGATAGACAAAGTCTGTTCGCCCGAATCTCCAGTATGTTGATCGGCAGACTGGACTCCTCTTGCGTCCAAACACCTCCCCACCCGGACAGACTGGCATCCGTAGTGACCACAGTCCAATACAGGGGAAGAAATGATTTTCACAGGTGAAGTGTCGGGAGCGGAGACACCATAGAAGAGATCCCCTCATACCCCGACTCAACAGAATCAGATTGACCAATGACAGCGGATCCTTGTTCCATTTGGCCAGAATCTCTTTTTGCAGATGTCTGGTATGGAACTGAGCAAATAGAACCGCCTCAAAGGTGGAAACCATCAGGCCCAGGACTTGCATTTAAGTCCTGAGCGACGACCGACGGTTGGACAACAGGAGCCGAATCGCATCCTGTAGGTTCAGAAGTTTCACCTGTGGAAGAAAAACCCGGGCCGACATCAGCGTCAGACCCAAGTAGTCCAGCTTGGTGGACGGAGTCAAAGTCGATTTCTGAAAATACAGTGTCCATCCGAACTTCTGAAGAGTTCGCACAGTGATGTCCAAGTCGGCTTCTAGAGCCGAAGAAGACTCTGCACGCAGAGGCAGATCATCCAGGTAACCTAGTACCGCGATCCCCTTCTGCCGTAGCAAGGCCAGCACTGGGGCCAAAAACGTTGTGAACACCCAAGGAGCTGAGGCGAGACCAAAGGGTAAGGCCACGAATTGATAGTGCTCCTCACCCACGGCAAAACTAGAAAAAAAAAAAGATGCCCGACATATGTCGGTATATGAAGGCAAGTGTCCTTGACCTTGAGATCGATAGAAGCCAGAAGATCCCCTTCATGGAGAAAAGCTACTACCGTGCGAATGGACTCCAATCCAAAATTTCTGAACTCGCACAAAGCAGTTCAGAGCCTTGAGGTCCAAGATCGGACAAACCATGCCTTCCTTCCTGGGAACTGTAAACCGATTTGAATAAAAACCTTGAAAACGTTCCGACTCTGGAACCAGCATAATGACTCCTTGTGCTAACAGGTCCTGCACTGCCCCGTAGAGGCCCTGTAGCTAATCGTGAGACAGGCGTAAGTTGGAAGGAAAGAACCTTGCCGGAGGCAAGGACAGAAACTCGATCTTGTAACCAAACCAAATCAACTTGTGTACCCATTTGTCCTGAATGAGCAAGGTCTACGGTTCCAGAAAAAGGCAAAGACATTCCCCACCCCAGATGCGGGTGAGGGGGCCCCTTCAGGCTGGGGAAGGCTTGTCTGCGGAACTGGTGGTGTCTGCCTTTGACTTACCATTCCAGGGTCCCTTGGAGCCTCCCGCAACGTTACGGGTGGATCTCTAACCCTTTTCATGTGATCCAGGCGGAAGAAAGGGCTGTTTTTGAGCCGAGAAAAAAGGACCACGTTTACGATGAGGTTCCTTACCCCTAGCAACCTGCAGAAGTAATGCACTCTTACCTCCTGTAAGACCCTTGATGATCTCTTCCAAAAAGGCACCGATCAAACAGTCACCTACAAAAGGGAGATCAGTCAGTACCTTTTTAGAAGCCTGGTCGGCCGACCAGTACTTCAACCAAATCATGTGGTGAAGAATCGCCGCCGTCACAGATACCCTGCCGGACAAGGGGGCCGCATCCAAAGATGCATCACAAATGTACTGTAGCCCCTGGATGAACTGATCCGCCAGCTCCGCCAGCTCAGGAGGGTGTTGACCCCCTTCCAGATCCCGGTGTAAAATTTTTACCCATTTTGTTAAAGTCTGGGATACCAAGGTGATAGCAAACACTGGCTGCAACATTGAACCTGCCACGGTGAAAAGGTACTGGACCAGAGCCTCAGCTCTCTTGTCCACAGGATCCTTAAAGGGTGGAGAATCCAGGAGTCCAGGAACCATAAAGTTTCTTCAGGAGAGATTTCTCAAAAGGATATATCCTAGGGAAATGCTTAGGTATTCCAACCATGTGTTTCAGGGAACCCCACTGACTAGTGAAAATCTCGTCAAAATAGGCAGGAAAGAGAAACACCCTTGTCACCTTGGAAGATTTGTGGGTGTCAAACTGCTGGGCCGTCGCCGACTCAGCTGAGTCCTCCAACTTTAAGGCTTCCCGCACTGACACAATTAATGCCTCTACCAGCGTTTTTTCATGCGCAGCTGAGGAGGAGGTGGATTTGTCTTAGAGCATTCAGCGTGCGTGGACGCAGACCAAGTGGGCTGACTCTCGTCTGCAGCGGCCAAATCTACTTCAGACTCTTAGGAGGCAGAGGATACAGGTGAAAGCGGGAGGCGCTTCTTGCTAGGCCTCCTTTGCAGGGCCATATCTACCTTGGATACAACTGACTGCAGGGCTACCATCATGGCCACCAGGGTAGACTGGGACCCAGAGGGTCCTGCAGCTTCCAGGAGTGGGTCAGGTGGTGATACACGCTCCAGAGGCTCCATGGTTAATTGGAGCCGCGCCATGCACAAAAAGAAAAAGTTTTCTTTTAAAAAAAACAAAACACTGTGCACCGCTGGAGCACCACAAGAATCAGCGCACCAGCGGCGCTGTATAGCAGAGGAAGGATTGTATACCCACAGAGACTCAGGAAGCGCTGACACTGACACTAGAGGCCCCCACAGCACATCACCGCACTTGAACTATGAGAAAATGGCTACCCCTATTCTCAATGAGAAACCAAAAACATGGCTGCTGGACTACACAAACATGGCCGCTGAAGCTAGGAATGCAGCATCCACGGCAATATGGTGGCACTGAGTGAAAAAATGAAAGTGCGCTGATTAGGTATTGAGAAGCTGCTACCTTAGAGCTTAATAGTGAACTTGATAGGGATGGGTGTATCAGGTGCGCTAATCAATAAGGTGATGATTGAAATAAATCTTTTGCAAGGTACAAACAAGGGAAGGATTTTAAACAAACCAACCGTGTACTGAAAACATCAAAAATAAAGGTGTACAACAAAATGTGCTAATGACATTAGAAGGGTTGCATAAAACACAAACATTAAACCACAGCAATCACAGTGAAAACATCAATGTGTGTCTCAGGTGTGCATGGTGATGTATAAAGTGATATATAAAAATAGTCCAGTTAAATTTGTTGTGATGAAGCCTTAAACAGAAGAGGTGAAGATCACGTGACTAAATTCAATGTCCCACCACCAGCGTAGCTTCTTACCAAAAAGATGAGAATTTAGGGCATATATATATAAGTGATTCCGCTCCAGAGATCAAACACCAGAAAGGTTGGGAAGATGTGACCCCTAACACCATCCAAGAGGAGTGGGAATGTTGAGCCTCTTACCAAATCAATGAATGGGTAGAGCTGTAAATTAACAGACACTTCTCCCTTCCAACACGGTAGGTGATGGGTCGGTCTCTGGTGGGTATTCGCTAGGGATGCACCGAAATGAAATTCTTGGCCGAAGCCGAAGCCGAATAATAATGAAATGCTTGGCCGAAGGCCGAACGTGGTGTTTCGCATTTTTTACATTTATTTTGCCAATTTTTAGGGGGCACGCTGATGGGCACATTTTATGTTAGGGGGCACGCTGATGGGCACATTTTATGTTAGGGGGCACTCTGATGGGCAAAACAAAACATTTAAATCAGCGTTGCTCTTAACATAAAATATGCCCATTAGCGTGCCCCTTAACATAAAATATGCCCATCAGAGTGCCCCTTAACATAAAATATGCTCATCAGAGTGCCCCTTAACATAAAATATGCTCATCAGCATGTCCCTTAGCATAAAATAAGGGGCACGCTGATGGCCACATTTTATGTCAAGGGAACACTCTGTTGGGCACATTTTTTTTCTTTTTTTTTTTTTTTAAGGGGCACTTTATAGGGCACTCTAATGTAATGAGCATGGCAAGTGGCAACAACATATGGCAGTCTGCACACTAATGCTTGTGCAGCTACCGTATTCTCCCCCAAATGTGCTCAGCTCCACATACCTGAACTGCAGCCAGGTCGGAGCCAAAAGCCGCGAACAGGGGGGCGGGGTGTGCACATAGTGTCACGCTCGCTGGACCTAGTGTGAAGGAGCCGCAGTCAGGAGCAGGGGGGGGACGCGCGCGTGACGTCACACCCCCTACTCGCGGCCGGACGGGACACCGGCGGCGTGTGAGAAGGGAGCCGGGAGCCGCAATGAGCAAGAGGAGCGGTCCGGGCGGAAGCTGACATTGTTCGGCACAAAATTATTCGGCCTTTTGACTTATTCGGCCGAACACCGAAAGTGCTATTTTCTCTATTTTCGGGCCGAATAATGTTCGGCCGCCGAATATTCGGTGCATCCCTAGTATTCGCTGTTCTTAACCTCAATATAAGTGGGGAAAGAAAGGAACCGCCAATGGTGCTTTATCTTTTAACATTTTATTAAATGTAAAGAATCACACTTACATTTAGATGAGAAAATGCTCGCATTGAAATCACCCTATGCGGAACACAGATGACGGCGGCTGCCTGCAGTGCAAACCGCCGTGTGACGTTGTGTGTGATGCCAGTGGCGTAGCGTGGGGGGTGCAGGGGGGGCCGGCCGCACCGGGCGCAACATCTGGGGGGGGCGCATGATCCGCTCGGCGCTCCGCAGTGTCATGTCAGTTTAGTTGTCACTCACACTGTCTTAGGCTGGCTGCCGCCGCCCGCTCGCACTCGCAGCTCTCTGCCCTGGCTCACTCACTCTCTCACTGCAGTCACAGTGCTGGCTGTGGCTGTGCAGCTCGGCTCCCGAATCCGATCCGAAAAGCCGGGTCGCCGACTGTGGGGGAGGGGGGGGGGTGTTTGGAGAGACAGGCCAGGCGTGCAGGAACTATCTGGGGGAGGGACTAACCCCTGCAGCGGCCGCCCAGCACAGCGCTGAGCGCGGGAGAGAACCACCAGGCCAGGCAGCAGCAGAAGAACCTGGCAGCGGTGGCAGATGAGAGGCCAGAGAGGAGAGAGCCAGTGGAGACGAAGGTCAGACGTTACTGCAGGAGGAAATCCTAGGGGGACTCGAGGAGAAAACCTAGCCTGCTGTGATCGGGTCTTGGACAGGGGAAAAAAAAGGTAGGAGTGTGTGAGAAGAACACTGAAAACTGAAAAGATCTATCCCCCCTTACAGCATGCCAGGGTGAGGTTAGGTCACTCTGGAGTCCCCCATATAGATCCCCCCCCTACAGCAGGCCAGGGTCCGGACCTCACCTCACCCTGGCCTGCTGTAAGGGGGAGATCTATATGGGGAACCTGCCCTGGCCTGCTCTAAAGGGGGATCTATAGGGACCCTGCTCTAAAGGGGATCTATGCCATAGATCTCCCCTTTAGAGCAGGATCCCCATAGATCCCCTTTAGAGGAGGCCAGGGTCCCCATAGATCCCCTTTAGAGCAGGCCAGGGTCCCCATAGATCCCCTTTAGAGGAGGCCAGGGTCCCCATAGATCCCCTTTAGAGTAGGCCAGGGTCCCCATAGATCCCCCTTTAGAGCAGGGTCCCCATAGATCCCCTTTAGAGCAGGCCAGGGTCCCCATAGATCCCCCTTTAGAGCAGGGTCCCCATAGATTCCCCACTTTAGAGAAATGTCCCCATAGCTTATATGGAGACCATTTTCTAAAGGGGGATCTATGGGGTCCCTGCTCTAAAAGGTGATCTATGGGGACCCTGCTCTAAATGGGCATCTATGGGGACCCTGGCCTGCTCTATAGGGGATCTATGGGGGACCCTGCTGTAAAGGGGGATCTATAAGGACCCTGCTCTAAAGGGGATCTATGGGGACCCTGCTCTAAAGGGGATCTATGGGGACCCTGCTCTAAATGGGATCTATGGTATACATTGATAATTGTTTAATTAAAAATGTTTTAATACCCCTTAAATGTTTGTTTACATTTATTTATAAAAGTGTGTGTGTATATATTCACACATATATATATATATATATATATATATTATATATATATATATATATATATATATATATACATACATGCACATGTGGTTGAGGTGCACACCCTAATGCTGTAGGCTGCGCACGCCTATGCACTCTGTCTGACTCTGACATAACAGTTCGTTCAGTCAGTTTAGCAGCGAGTGAGCAGAGTCAGCAGTCTGGCGCTGTTACAGATTTCGCTCCTCCTAGCCAATCAGGAAGTAGGATCCGCTTCCTCATTGGCCGAGCTGCCGAGCAGGAGGCGGGAGAACTCGAGGAGACGCGGGGAACTGAGGAGAAGCCGCCGCTGCAGGTAAGTCTCTGCAATGAAAGGGGGCATGCTGGTCTCTCTGCATTGAAAGGGGGCACACTGGTCATTCTGCAATGAAAGGGGGCACACTGGTCTCTCTGCATTGAAGGGAGCACGCTGGTCATTCTGCATTGAAAGGGGGCACGCTGGTCTCTCTGCATTGAAAGGGGGCACGCTGGTCATTCCGCATTGAAAGGGGGGAGGCGCTGGTCATTCTGCAATGAAAGGGGGCACACTGGTCTCTCTGCATTGAAGGGAGCACGCTGGTCATTCTGCATTGAAAGGGGGCACGCTGGTCATTCTGCATTGAAAGGGGGCACGCTGGTCATTCCGCATTGAAAGGGGGCACGCTGGTCATTCAGTATTGAAAGGGGGCACGCTGGTCATTCTGCATTGAAAGGGGGCACGCTGGTCATTCCGCATTGAAAGGGGGCACGCTGGTTATTCCGTATTGAAAGGGGGCACGCTGGTCATTCCGTATTGAAAGGGGGCACGCTGGTCATTCCGCATTGAAAGGGGGCACGCTGGTCATTCCGCATTGAAAGGGGGCACGCTGGTCATTCCGCATTGAAAGGGGGCACGCTGGTCATTCCACATTGAAAGGGGGCACGCTGGTCATTCCGCATTGAAAGGGGGCACGCTGGTCATTCCGCATTGAAAGGGGGCACGCTGGTCATTCCGCATTGAAAGGGGGCACGCTGGTCATTCCGCATTGAAAGGGGGCACGCTGATCATTCCGCATTGAAAGGGGGCACGCTGGTCATTCCGCATTGAAAGGGGGCACGCTGGTCATTCCGCATTGAAAGGGGGCACGCTGGTCACTCTGCATTAAAAGGGGGCACGCTGGTCATTCCGCATTGAAAGGGGGCACGCTGGTCATTCTGCATTGAAAGGGGGCACGCTGGACACTTAGCAGGGCAACTAATCTAGTGGAAGAGACTCGAGTGCTAAAATCCACAGGTTAGGGGGCGCAAATTACTTGCCTTGCCCCGGGTGCTCACAACCCACGCTACGCCACTGTGTGATGCCGCGGCACCTCCTCTCTGACGCGTTTCCTCCCGATTGGGCATCAACTGAGATTGGAGGGGAGCCCGCGTCATCACTGCCGCCATTTTTATAGCCTATTTTATAGACATCTTTATGCGCCTCAAAAATGTAATGGTGGCGGAACTCCACGCTTCTTGGGACATTGTTTTCCTGGAGAAATATGTCCAGGAGAAAATGGTCCCCAGAAGCTTAAGGTGGAACGTTAACCCCGATCAGGGAGACCCTGAGCTCCTTGAGTGGTTCCAATTTTTCAATGGAGCCGGGATGAGTCTTCTCAATTTTTTAATTGATAAAAAAGAAGAAAAGTCATCAGACTGAACAAAGAAATTTTGGAGATAAAAGAAAAATTAACCCCTTTAATGCAGGAGGAAGCATATAAAGTGTATAATCAAGAAATAATGGCAATGGAGGAAGAGGAGCAAAAAGTAAAAAAGAGGGAAAAATATTTCCGGGATTTAGAAGACTATAAAATATCTAAAGTCTTCAAATGGGAACTCAATCTGATCAAAGAAGCTCCATCTGATATGGACACTAATAGCCCCCCAGAAGTTGCGACAACTGAAGAGGGTGCCAGGCAAATAAGTTTCATTGAACCTAGAGAGGTTCCTACAAAGGACTCTGCTCCAGCGGTTCCCCCCAATAGGAAAACGGAACCTTCAACCTCTAGTAAAACTAACACCGCCAAAAAGAAGTATAAACCTCTCAAAGAACAACAAACTAATCAGCAACCCAGAGGGAAACCTAGACATGAAGAAACAAGAAATAAAAAAGATAATTGGGGTTATCAACCCCCCAGGGGATCCGAATATGAGAGGGACTACAGAAGATCCAGGTCCAGATCACCTAAGAGGGGGCCTCGTAATTATTCAGGTTATTATTCTGAACCTTCTCATACACCGAGAAATTTCTACCCACCTGTTGAGAACAGATATGAACCTCTTTATTATGACGAGCAAGAAGATGAGGAAGAATGGGATAGAAATTATATAGGACAACCACAAACACCCATTAGCTCCAAACCGCATGGTTTTTTAGGCCGGGGTCCAGCAAAAGGAAAAAGAAAAAAACAGCCAGGGGCTGCAGGGGAGGAAGTGCAAAGAAAAAATAGATAACCCAGGCATTTTTAACCTGAGTGGAGTGCCCTTGACTAACTCTAAAAAACAAACACTGAACAAAGGACTTAAATATGCCCCCAAAAAAACACTAAATAAATTTGAGACATTTCTGGATGTACACAAGTACATTAGGAAACTAAATATAAAAAGACATTTCTTGGATAAGGCTAATGAGAGGAACTATGTATCCTATAACCAATCAACCTGTATCCCCACAAACTTGAGGAATGCCTCTCTCTTCAACCCACCGGGAAAATCTAGCCACCATATAAAAGTGTTTAGAGACGTTGTTCTCAAAGAGCTAGAAGAAAAAGACATTTCCATTAAACCCCAAAGAGATCTCTGGAAAGGAATTAAATCCTTGTGTGATAAAAAGGATCTTATTATACGCCCAGCAGATAAGGGGGGTGGTACGGTAATACTGAAGAAAGATGATTACATGGAAGAAATGCAAAACCTTTTATCAGATAGGGAAACCTATGAGATTTTAAAGAAAGATCCCACGTACTCATACAAGAAACATTTGGAGCGAATTGTCAAAAAAGGTTATGAAGATGGCATCCTCAATAAAAAAGAGAGAATTTTTGGTACCACTGGCCCTCAGAATACCAACAATATATTATTTACCTAAAGTACATAGGAGTCTAATTAAGCCACCTGGGAGGCCGATAGTGAGCGGCATAGACTCCGTCACCTCAAGAATAGGCAAGTATGTGGACCACTTCTTACAGCCACTAGTTCAAGAAACACCCGCCTATCTGAAAGACACTACCCAATGCATCAAAGAAATTACGGAACTAAAAGTCAGTGGAGATGTTTTATTAGTTACAGCGGCCGTAACCTCGCTATATACAGTGATTCCCCATGAATTGGGCTATGAAGCTGTGAGTACATATCTAGATTAAAATTATGACATTCCATACATACAGAAAAGATTAATCTTGGACCTATTGAAGTTTGGAATGGAGCATAACTATTTTTATCATGATAAAGAATTTTATCTGCAACGTACTGGCGTGGCTATGGGGGCCAAATTTGCCCCCAGCCTCGCCAACCTCTTCATGTCACTCTGGGAAGACAGGAACATTTTTGCTGAAAGAATGCTTTTTTGGAACCTTGGTCAGCTAACCAACCTTTTAGCCACAGTGTACGCCTGAGAACCACTGCTGAAACTGATGCTCGCGCCAATAATGGAGTGGCGTCTAACGCCGCATCACACACAAACTGTAACCCCTGTATCATTTGTTCCAACAAATCGGATACCGCCTGAGGGACTTCTTCTAAGTCCCGGCGTAACCACTTGGTCCATTCAGTTACAGTCTGCGAAACCAGTCCAATAGCAATTATTGGTCTGAAAGCTGATCCAATCAAGGAAAACATGGTGCGAGACATAGCTTCTATCTTGCGATCCACTGGATCTTTAAAAGACGGAGCGTCTTCTAAAGGAATAACCGTGGCTTTATTCAATCTAGCAATTGGTGAATCCACCACAGGTGGTTCTGTCCATTTCTTAATGAGGGTTTCCTCAAACGGATAACGCCTGTTAATGCGTTTAGAAATAGCAGAAGTGCGTTTTGGCAGACTCCATTCTTCTTTGATTGGATTGCCAAAACATTTGGGCAATGTAAAAACCTTCGCTACTTTGATGCGTTTTTTAGTCCCAAAGGGGATTTCAGTTTCAGCTATTTCCGACGGAATACCCTGTAATCTTAAGGTTTCTTGAACAGATACAATGAGTGCGTTTACCAACGCTTCCTCTCGGGCTATGGCTGATGCCGAAACATCCTCCTCACTGTCTGAAGAGACAGTACCCGAGACACCAATCCCAGATGAAGTACCTGCAACTGCAGAAATAGGCTCAGATTCTGAATCCGAAGTTTCAGATAATAAGGGGTTAGGCGGGGGTCGCTTTCTTGCGCCCTGTCCCTGACAAGCCACTTCCACCCGGGACACAAAAGTTTCCATAATAGCTGACAATGATTCAACCGTCAGTGGGGTGCTGGAGGATCCTGCAGACACCTCGAGGGGATCCGGTGGAGATACATGAGTGGCAGGGTCCATGTTAATTCAGGACACCTCTGCCAGAAAAAACAAAAACTTTTTTTTTTTTTTTTAAATAAAAAATACCTCCTTTTTTTTTTTTTTATGTGTATCCCCCTAGCACAATAGCGCCCCTCAGAGTACCTGCATCTTGATCCCCACAGAGAGAGAGAGGGACCCTCAAGGCTCACCACCCGATGCAGAGAAGTTTCCAACCAACTGCAGTCAGCGTCTGTCTTTTACAGACTGGAAAGAGCTGTGTTAGTTTTCCCGGGTAGAAGGACGTGGCTCCGCCCCCTGTGTACACCTTCCGGCGTTCCCAGCTCTCCACGAGGTAGCTGGGCTCATCAAACATGGCCGCCCCCATACAGGAGACAATAGACTCCAAAAACATGGCGGCCGGCGTGACCTGAGGACATTCATGCACCCGGTCTACGGCAAAATGGCGGCGGACTGCCGAAATCGTTTTTCCCAGCACATTCACCTGCATCTCTGCTAAATGGCGGTTTATCGATCTGCAGGAGGTACACTACAATTAAGGTAGGATTATACCTCCTATGTCTGCTGTAATACTACAGTCTGCTGGGTAGAGTGTTAGCTCTCAAACCAAGTCCACTTCCCACCAAACACATGCTGTATTTACAAAGGGGACTTTTAGTGTCAGACAGATACTGACCATGTATGGAGGGGCCCATAATTCATACTGCCTCATAACGAGGAAAAAAGGGAACGTTTACTCACCATACCGAACCGACAGGCACCCTCTCTTCACAATACCCTCTCCACCGGGGTGGGGGGTTGTGGACCACTCCGGACGCCTCGACTCTCTGGTTCCTGGCGTCCAAGCGAGACTTTTAACTCGCAAGGTCAGTCCCTCCAATGGGACTCCGTCGCGGCCGACCCAGCGCGGAGCTCTGGTCTGCACGCGCTCGTAGGCAGAAACCGGGGTGACCACTGGATCTCAACATCCAGCCCGTCGCCCGGCCCCGCATACTTACTTGAATGTGTCGCGGCCGACCAAGCGCAATGCAATGGTCTGCGCGCGCTCGTAGGCCAGCTGGGGTGACCACTAGTGTCGCCCAGTCCGGCGTATTTGCTTGAAGATCTCACAGGAAAAAACACTGGAGAAAAACTACCTAAAAAATATTTTTTCTAAAAAAAAAAAAATCTTGCCAGGACCAGAGATCCCAGCAAGGAACTTAGGTCCTTACTCCTGACTAGACAGAAAAAAACTGATGCCTTGTAGCAGAGAGAGGGAGGATATACCCTCTGGGACTGCCCCTAGGGTGGAGCCAGAACGTTTTTTCTTTTCTGCCTAGTCCTACTCCTGCGGAGACAACATAACCCAGTTCTTGTGAATCAAGAAGACTAAGTCTGTCAATGAGCGACAGAGAAAATCCATTTCTCTGATGTTCATTGACAGACACAGCTCCTGATCTTCTTAACAATTGGGTTATACTGCCCCCTACAGGAGTAGGACAATAGGCAGAAAAAAAGTCTGGCTACGCCTATGGGCAGTCCCAGGGGGTATACTCCCTCTCTCTGCTATAGGTACTTCGTTTTATTTCAAGCAGTGTCAGAAGAATTACAACTCCACAGAGGGGCGGGCGCTGTGTCCGTCAATGAACATTAGATAAATGGATTTTACGGTAAGTCAAAAATCCCATTTTCTCTTTTGTACATTGACTGACACAGCTCCTGATCTTTTTAACTATTGGGACGTCCTAAAGCAGTGTTAAACATGAGGGGTGGGAACAGCGAAAAAGAAATTCCCAAGGCTAATTATAGCCAACCAGGAAAACATGAGCTCAACCAAAACAACTGGACCTCACCTGGTAAAATCAATATACCCTCAAAATGAACCAGATCCTCTAAACAGCAGCCTGCAAAACCTTGCGGCAAACGGAAGCATCCGCAGATGCCAACACTTGGCCAAATGGCTGCCTTGCAAACCTGCGTCACTGACGCCTGATGAAAGAAGGCCCAGGAGGCACTGAGCGCCCGAATAGAGAGTGCCTTGTCAGGGAAAGGAGGAACCTGACCCTTTGATGGAATAGACCTGAATCACTGTCTGTCTGATCCATCTGGAAATGGTCGCAGAGGAAGCAGACAACACTTTCTGAGGCCCATCCGTAAGCACAGGATAGAATGGCCTCTCACGCGTTACGTCCCAAGGGGAGGGACTTCGTCAGCGGACATCAGTGGACGAAGTCCCTCCCCTTGGGACGTAATACATAAGGAGGGTAGGAGGAGTCGTGACATCACCCGCTGTCTCACGGAGGACTCCGCTGTACGAGCTGCATCACTCTGCATGTTATGCTGTTTACCTAGCACTGGGCGCAGTGCTTTTTAAACTGCAAGCTGTGGGGTCAGTATTGGATTGCCATTACCTCATCTGTACCTGGAGCTGAGGGACGGTCCTGGAATCTATCCTAGTTACTCCTTTTCCTAGTGTGGAAAGTTTTAAGCGTTCATGACCCACTGTTGGCTCAGGGGTTTATTGCTAAGGTGAGAGGCCTGTATTTGGTGGTGGATCTGCACGGGCTAGTTTTAACATCCAGTCTTATAGATTCCTGCCTATGTTACAGACTAACAGCAGTGGCGTAGCGTGGTGGGGGGTGCAGCCGGTACTTTCGCACCGGGCGCAAAATTTTGAGGGACGCAGTCCCTGAGTCCGATGCCCCTGCCAGCCGCGAGAATTTACAGTCTAACACCACTGCTTGCACTGAACAGTGAGGGGGATCGCTGCAGCAGAGAACAATAACAAGAACCATGCCAGGGAAAGATAACTCCGTGGCCGTCTATATGTCCCTCCAGCAGCTGAAAGCCGGGGGGGGGGGGGCGCTTTCAGCTGCCGGAGGGACATATAGACAGGACATGGTTCCTGTAATTGTTCCATGCTGCAGCGGGCTGTCCAGTTCACTCCTGCACTATTTTACTATAGTCTCTGTCTGTCATACGGCCACGGAGTTATCTTTCCCTGACACATTACATGAAGTGCTAAGAACAGGACCTGTGGGCGGGTGCAGCGGGACTCGGGAGTAGGCTAGCCCTGCAAGAAGTTCATGCTTGGTGAGTAGAGGACTGTGTGTGATAGAGGCAGATGCTGGACGGGATTGCCGTGTGCCCCATTGTAGAGGGGAGTTCGGGGGACTACAATGTCCAGCATGTCTATGGAGGAGCACACCCACCCCTTTCTTCCCCCCCTTTCTCTTCTCTCCCTTTCCTCACTTCCTGTCTCTGTCCTCTCTCCCCCCCTTTCCATCTCTCCTCTCTCCCCCCCTGTCTCTCTCCCCCTCCCTCCTTTCTCCCCCTCTGTCCTCTCTCCCACCCTCCTCCCTCTGTCCTCTCTTCCCCTCCCTCCCTCCGTCCTCTCTCCCCCTCCCTCCCTCCCTCTGTCCTCTCTCCCCCTCCCTCCCTCCCTCTGTCCTCTCTCCCCCCTTCCCTCCCTCTGTCCTCTCTCTCCCTCCCTCTGTCCTCTCTCTCCCTCCCTCTGTCCTCTCTCCCTCATGTCTGCTGTCTTTCTCCCTCCCATCCTCTCTCTCTCCCTCCCCCTCCCTCTGTCATCCCTCTGTCCTCTCTCCCTCCCTCTGTCCTCTCTCTCCCTCCCTCTGTCCTCTCTCTCTCTCCCTTTGTCCCCCCTCCCTCTCTCTGCCCCCCCTCCCTCTCTCTGCCCCCCTCCCTCTCTCTGCCCCCCTCTCTCTCTCTCCCTCCCTCTGTCCTCTCTCTCTCCCTCCCTTTGTTCACTCTCTCTCTCCCTCCCTCTGTCCACTCTCTCTCTCCCTCCCTCTGTCCCTCTCTCTCTCCCTCCCTTAGTCCTCTCTCCCTCCTTCCTCTCTCTCCCTCCCTCCTTCCTCTCTCTCCCTCCCCTCTCTCCCTCCCCTCTGTCCTCTCTTCCTCTTTCCCCTCCCTCCCTCCCTTTGTCCTCTCTCTCCCCCCTCCTTCCCTCTGTCCTCTCTTCCTCTTTCCCCTCTGTCCTCTCTCTCCCTCCCTTTGTCCTCTCTCTCCCCCCTCCTTCCCTCTGTCCTCTCTCTCTCACCCCCCTCCTTCCCTCTGTCCTCTCTCTCTCTCACCCCCTGTCTCCTCTCTCACCCCCCCAGTCTGTCTCCTCTCTCACCCCCCCTGTCTCCTCTCTCACCCCCCCTGTCTCCTCTCTCACCCCCCCCTGTCTCCTCTCTCACCCCCACCTGTCTCCTCTCTCACCCCCCCCCCTCTGTCTCCTCTCTCACCCCCCCGTCTCCTCTCTCATTCCCCGCTCCCCTCTGTCCTCTCTCTCACCCCCTCCTCTCTCCCATTCTCCCTTTCTCTGTCCCCCCCCCACCCTGTTCTCTCCTCCCTCCCCTCTTTCCCCTTCCCCCATCCTCTCGACTCCCCTTCCTCTGCCCCCCCCCTCCTTTCTGTTCCATTGTCATGTATAGCATAAAGTGAAAAAACTGTGAACTTTTTAAGCCTTCTAAACTATCTCAGGGCATAAAAAGAGGCTCTGTAGGTGCTGCATTCCAGTTACGTACCTGGTGGGAAATTCCCCCCAAGAGCTCTATCATATACCGATCTAGAGCAGCCAGAGGAAGTGGTCAGGCTCCAATGGTAGTTATTGGTCCATAACTTCAATGGATGACTTCCCTTACATAAAGGGTGGAGAGGGTGGGCATTCTACAACAGTTGCTGGTCAATATTTGCATAATGAAACACCCAAGGTTTAGGAGTTCCGAGGTATGTGACCATACAACCGCCAACAACAGATAGGACATGGGAACCTATGGATGATGTCTCCGCTCCAGACTTTACTGGCTATTGTCAAGCGCTCTCTCCTCTCCCCTGCAGCCACCACTAACTGACACAGGGGATCACGTGACCAGAGCTAAAGGTCCACGGGTTAGGGGGCGCATATAATTTGCCTTGCCCTGGGCGCCGACAACCCACGCTACGCCACTGACTAACAGCACTTTCATCTTTTTTTTTTTTATCTCTTTTTATTTCAAGATGTGCATAAAAAAATAATCAACATATCATTCCAAAAGAAAGAAAAACAAAATTACATAATTAAAACTTCCAAAGTATTTGAGAGGGTGCCCATTTACTCTAGCTATGTTTTGTTTGTATTAGATATTAAACGAGCAAACCCTCGCTTTACCAATACATATCAAAATAACCATTAACTTAACTAATCGTTGTTGTCCCTGTGTGCTCAATTCCCCACTCCAAGTTCACCGTCAACACAATACCTTAACATCAAAAGCATTAATAGTCCACATCTGCTTCTTCTCCTTTTAGTTTCTCACCCAGATCCCCATTTATTTAGCAATCAGTCAATAGTGAAGAGCACCAGGTATCCCAGATCTTGAGATATTTCTTTAAACATCCTCTATTCGTGTATAGCACTTTTTCGTATGGCAAAATCTGATTGACCGCTAATAATCTGTTCTTAATAGAAGGAGGTTTCGGTTGTCTCCATTTTACTGTAATAGTTTTCCTTGCCAAGAACAGTGTCTCTCTAAGCATTATTCTGTGATGTCTATACCACACCATTTCATCCAGTATACCCAATAAACAAGCCCCTGGAGTCAAAGGTACAGGCATAGAAAGAACAGAGGTTAATATTTGGACAATCTCCTGCCAAAATCTTATTATCACCAGACAAAGCCACACAACGTATAAAAACTGCTCGAGAAGCATTACACCTCAAACATTTAGGAGATGTCATACGATGCATTGCATATAATCTAATGGGAGACAGATAGGATTGATGTATCATATAGAGTTGTATTAACCTATTATTTACTGCAGGTGATACATATAAGTGGGAGGAGCATGCCTCTTCCCAGTCTTCATCAGATAGATTGGGAATTATTTCCTGCCATTTAGTTCTGATGGCCAGTGGGTTCATGCCTGAATTAATCTTACTTAAGTGTGCATATATTTCAGAAACCAACCCTTTGGGGCCCTGAGATCTCAAAATTCCAATCATAGGATATATAGAAAATCTAGATACCGAGACCCCAAATTGTGCTTGTAATGCATGTCGCAACTGCAGATACCTATCAGTGGCGGCTGGTGCTCAAAATTTTTGGGGAGGGGGGCGCAAAAAGAAAAATGTAATAGGTATTGCTTCGCGGCAAAAAACGCTGTAAAAAAATTACGTGACTTTGAGGTCATGGTACAGGCATGGTACAGGCATGGCACAGGTGATAGTATAGGCATGGCACAGGTGATGGTATAGGCATGGCACAGGTGATGGTATAGGCATGGCACAGGCGATGGTACAGGCATGGCACAGGCGATGGTACAGGCATGGCACAGGTGATGGTACAGGCATGGCACAGGTGATGGTATAGGCATGGCACAGGTGATGGTATAGGCATGGCACAGGTGATGGTACAGGCATGGCACAGGTGATGGTATAGGCATGGCACAGGTGATGGTATAGGCATGGTACAGGCATGGCACAGGTGATGGTATAGGAATGGCACAGGTGATGGTATAGGCGGCATGGCACAGGTGATGGTATAGGCGGCATGGTACAGGTGATGGTATAGGCGGCATGGCACAGGTGATGGTATAGGTGGCATGGTACAGGTGATGGTATAGGTGGCATGGTACAGGTGATGGTATAGGCGGCATGGTACAGGTGATGGTATAGGCGGCATGGTACAGGTGATGGTATAGGCATGGCACAGGTGAGGGCACAGGTCGGCTTCAATCACTTACCTGCTCTCCTCCTAGGCTGCCTGCGAGACGTCCATGGCGCTGCTCCTCTCCTTGAGTCCTCTTCTTCTGACGGCGGCGGGATTCCGGGAATCGTTCACGGCGCTGCTCGTCTCGTCCTCTTCAGTCTTCTGGTCTTCCGATCGGTCCGGGCGGCGGGAAGGAGATCGGGCAGTGACGGTGCGTGACTGACGTACGCACCGGCACCGCCCCCATTGCGACGTCAGCGGGGTCAGCAATCGGATGTCCTGGATGATGATTGGTCCAGGCTGGAGACTGAACCAATCACAGCCAGGATATCACGAAAGTGGGGGTGTCCTAGCGCTATGACCTGCGCCCAGGTTACGCCCCCAGAAGGCAGCCAATCGGCACCTCTTCTGGGTCTTAATCCCCAAGCCACCACATAGGCCGGGGAACGCAATTTTTTTTTTTAACTTTATTGTTCTTTTTGTAATTTTTTTCCCTTTTTTTTAGGGGGGCGGCGCCCTGGCGCCCCCTATGCACAGGCCGTCACTGATACCTATACAGGGAGGTGTGTGGTATATCATATTTCGTTCATTTTGTTTTTATTCATTTCAAACAAGGTAAGTAACAGCTTACAAACATTTAAAGAGTCCAACAATCGGACAATGTAAAAACAAGACAAGCCAGATGACCCAGCATTCTTTCTACTACACTGCTCTGGGATGGCTCCGAAGCGCTACAAACGATCTGTGCTCCGACATCTCACAGATGCGGCTAAGTCCTGTATTAGCCTCTGCTGGAAAAGTACAACCCCCCCGACGATCTCCCTCTGGTTGCGTAGAGTGAAATGGATTCATGACCTGGAAGACCTGGTACTCTCCGTGCAGGGTAGACGAGAGCAATACTCTAAAACATGAGCATGTTGGAACTTGTTTATTCTTTCAGAGGAGGGACAGACTCTGAGCGCCTCCCCCCCATCGGGCACCACCTGACTGGGGGCAGGGTCACCCGCACGGGTTACCTGTAACTTCTCTTTTTCATCGCTACCCGTCACCCCCCTTCCCTTTGCATTTGCCCCCTCCTGGCCTCTTCTTCTTCCATGCTCCATTCCCACTTCTCTTAGCCGTCTTTCACCCCCCTTGCTTCATATCCCCTCTTTACACACACAGCTACTCCACTTCACTCCACCTTAAGCGTATAAATCCAATGGTTCGGACTTTCAGTACACGCGCTCCTCTGCCTCTTCTGCTGCTTTTCGCTACCATACTGCAGTGATGCCCTGTACTTAGATGCCTTAACCTCTACGTCTTGCATTCGTGTATATGATGAATCTCTCAGTTCCCTGACATTTATACTTAATGTATGCACTTTATCGTGGTTTCTGCTGATGTGTGCTACCTCTGTTTATACGCATTTTGTATACTGTGTTTTCTTTGATATTTCAATAAAGTTGAATTTGAAAAAAAAAAAACAAGACAAGATAGCAGTGTTCATACATTAGTAGAGACATTTGTCTAGTGCAGACAACATGATTAACATAAGAGCTATAAGGCAATATTGTGACACCAGGGGCATCAAGGTACAAATGCGTCCTATAGCTTTCCCTGAGGTTTGTTTATGGTGAGACTCGGACACCCCCAATGGGAGCAATAACTGTGTCCTTGTCCTGGTCCCACCCAGGTGCTAGGGGGTATTACCAATAGGAAAGTGATGTCCCATGGCGGTCACGGGTGAAAGGTGTGAACACCTAGGCAGTAGTCGACCATTGGAGAAAACGAGGAACAAAAATAACAATATGAAGTTTGGAGAAAAGGTTCAGACAGACAATAAAAAGAAAAAGGGGGGGGGGGGGGGAATGAAACAAAAAAGAAGAAAAGTACAAAAAAAAAACACCAAATATGTCAATGATAAATCATCATCAAGAGAACAGTAAGAACTCGGGCTGCACCCTATTTAGGGTGTGTTTTCGGGAACTGCCCACACCAGGCTGACCATACATTCGAGAATCTTTTAAGAGAACCATTGCGAAAGGCAAAGAATTCCTCATAGGAGCAATGTGTCTGCACTCTACTAATTACGTCTGTGACATTCGGTACATCAAGTGACTTCCATTTAGATGTGATAGCTAGTCGTGCTGCTATTAGAATATGGGTTATAATCAGTCTGTGTTGTTTGGGAAAACTATCAATTTTTAAGTTCAAGATCCCAATATCTGCTGTAAGGGAGAAGATCAAACCTGTGACTTGGGCTATCAGTCTGGCCACAGCGTTCCAAAAGCTACGAAGGCATTTGCAGCCAAACATTATATGCAGTAAGGTGCCCGTGCCGGCGCAGCCTCTCCAGCACAATTCAGAGGACTGAGTGAACATGCAGTTCATGCGTACAGGGGTTAAGTAACTCCTATGAAGAAGTTTCATGGCCAGTTCCCAATGATTGGTACAGTGGTATATTCTTTGAGAATAGAAAGCGAGGCTAGTCCCCATTCTTTAGGGGTATATATAGCCTGAAGGTCCTTTTCCCAGCTAAGCATGCTCACGGTTTTATTGGGTTTAGACCGGTTTTGTAAGTAGGTATAAAACCACAAAATGCCTTTTGGTTTGTGTAGTCGTGAGGTCAGGTATTGCCATACCGCAGATGGCAAGGTGCAGGTAGCCTCAGGATATCTATGATAGTATTTAAGTTGAGCATTTGCATAGTAATGGGACCGGTTAGCTTGTGCAAGGTGGAGTCAATAGGAGGTGTTTTTAAGGTCAGTCCCTATGGGGATTTTTAAGGACGAAATTAGGAACTCATATATGGCTAGGGAAAGCTCCACATTATGAGTAGTGATGTGACTCTGGAGGCGGGAGGAAACAGCCCTCCAGGCCTCCAGAGTAGCATCTATGGATGGGAAACGGGGGTAATATATTGGTCTATTTAGGGTAATAGCCATCAGTAAGGAGGGGAGGTCCCTTCCTAGCAGAATCGCCTTTTCAATGGAAACCCACAGCTTATCCGTGGAGGGCTCGAACCAAGCTTGTAATTGATCCAGAAGGGCTGCTTGATAGTAATTGCATAAATTGGGAAGGCCAGGGCTCCCCATTGCTTTTGAACGAAGCATTATTGAAAATGGGATTTTGGCCAACTTGCCCTTCCATAGGAGGTGGCGGAGCATACTGTTTAGTGAATGAAAGTAGGACATCGGGATATGGACTGGCACCGTGCGGAAATAATAAAGCAATTGCAAAGTTTGCATCTTAAAAGCGGCTACCCTGCCTAGCCAGCTAAGCTCATGGTTAGCAATGTGATCCAGATCCGATTTGATCTTATTCAATAGAGTAAGATAGTTCTGCTTGAATGTGTCTTTTGATGGAGAAGTAAGAGTGATCCGGAGGTAAGTTAGTGTTTTTTTAACCCAGTTAAAGGGGAACGAGGCTTTAAGAGAACGTAAAATGGAGGTGGGTACGTGTAAGGGTAGGCAAGAGGATTTGGCGACATTAAGTTTGTAATAGGAGATACTTCCAAAGGATTCCAAAAGTTCAGATGCGAATTTAAGTGAAATGGCCGGGCATGTAAGGGTGAGGACTACATTGTCAGCAAACAATCCCAACTTGTGCTCCTTGGCACCCACAGAGATGCCATTGATACATTCGTGTTGCCTAATGGCCTCCGCCAGGGGCTCCATCATCAACATAAAGATGATGGGAGACAAGGGACACCCCTGACGTGTGCCATTTGTGATATGGAATTTCGTGGACATCTGACGTATAGAATTTCGTGCCGCTGACGTATAGACATAAGCTGAGGGGGTGGTGTAAAGAGCTGTGATTGCTGACAAGATAGGGCCAGCAAAACCAAACTGCTGTAGAGTAGTCTTTAAGTAACCCAGTGTATGCGGTCGAAAGCCTTTTCGCGATCAAGCGTCAAAAAGGCTGTTGGTGTCCCCCTCTGTTCAGCAAGTTTAAGTAAGCTAAGCATCCTACGGGTGCCATCAGGGGCCTGGCGGCCCTTCACAAATCCAACCTGGTCTGGGTTGATTAAATTAGGAGTGATGGGGGCCAGTCTATTGGCGAGAATTTTCGCATATATTTTAATATCGCTATTAAGCAGCGAAATGGGGCGGAAATTGACAGGAGTATCTGTTTTTTTACCAGGCTTTGGCAGGGCAACTATAACTGCTTCCAGCATCTCTGCGGGAAACGGTGTGGAAGAAAGAACTTTGTTGAACATAGGGAGCATATGGGGGACTAAGATATCTTCAAACATTTTGTAGTACTCAAATCACCGCAGAGACTTCAGTCGCGGTAACAGGCTCGTTCAACACACGCAGAACCTCCTCCGAAAGGACCAGGAGGTTCAGAGGTCTCAGAAACTCCAAAATGGAGCTCTCTGAGGGCTGTGTAGTGTCAGGGTCCGTTTGCAGATTATAAAGATTAGTGTAATATTTACTAAACGCACTGGCGATTTCAGTAGGGTGATAAACTAATGTGTCCATGGAAGGATCTTTGATATTAGCTAGTCTAGTGCTTGCCTGTTTTTTATGGAGATAGTTGGCCAGGAATTTCCCAGCTTTGTTACCATGGGAATAATAAGTAGCCCGTGTCTTCCTAAGATGGAGTTGGTGCTCCTCCATAAGGTGCGTCCTAAGAGTTTTGTCTACATTGTAGTAACTCCAACGTATTCACTGGAGCAGGGTCTATCTTATTTTGCCTTTCTAAGTGTTGACAACAGTGTATTGAGGGCCTGGAGTTTACGCTTTTTTTCTCTAGCAGCCATTTGCAATTGTATCCCCCTGCTGAAGGCCTTGTGAGCATTCCACAGGGAGAATACATCAGTGTCAGGGAGATCATTCAGGGAGAAATAGTCCACCAGATGACGATGCAAACGATCTCTCAGATCAGGTTTGGAGAATAAGGACGTGTTGTTGCGCCAAAGATGAACAGGGGTAGTTTTAACACGCTCCTCCAATTGAAGAGAGATTGGAGCATGGTCAGACCATGTCATGGTATGTACAGTCACCGAAATTGCATGTGGGACCAAGGTAACATCAGATAAAAACAAATCGATCTAGAATATGACCTGTGGGGAGCCGAATAATAGGTATAGTCCCGGTCTGTAGGATTTAGGCATCTCCACAGGTCATGCAAGTCATACTCATGGAGCAATGGGCGGAGTTCAGGTCTAGGATGCTTCTGTGGATTAGAACCATCTAGGACAGAGTCAATTATGCAATTAAAGTCCCCACCCAGTAGTACTGAGCCCAGTTTGCATGCATTAACTTTTTTTATGAGTGAACGCAGGAACGAAATTTGCCCCAAATTTGGGGCGTACACATTAACTAAAGTATATTTAGCATTGTTTAAAGTACAGTTCAGGATCAAGAATCTTCCTTTAGGGTCCTCATAGGAGTCCTGCAACTGAAAAGCAACCGAGCACTTAAAGTTAACAGCTATAAGTACCCCTCCTTGTTTTCTAGTTCCTGAAGCTGTAAAGACATGGGGGAAACGTTTATCCATACAGCGGGGGGATGCTTTTGTGGCAATAAAATGCGTCTCTTGAATAAAGAGGATGTCCGCTTTCAAAGTCCTAGCATCCCGCCACATAGCCCGCCTGTGAAAGGGACTGTTCAGGCCATGTACATTTAGAGAGACAAAGTTAAGTACCATAGGGACATAGCATGAGAGAGATGGGTACTAGTAGCCATGACTTGCATAAACCATAAGAGGATACAAACAATATACTTGCTGTGCCAGTTCTGGGCTGGGGCCGTAGACAACGAAGATCAGACCGACAAAGCAGCCAGGAGTGATGTGAAGTTCCAGTAGTGACATCAGTTCCAACGGTGTAGGAAGGCGGTGGTGGAAAAAAAAAAAAAGAGACAAACAAAAAAGGACAACAACAAAAACAGTTAAACAGTTAAAAAAGTGCCAGAGGTAAACCTCTATATGCGAAACAGTCCGCATAATGGTGGTGGGGGTAAATTCTCCGCAGCCAAGCCTGCAATCACTGCAGGGAAAGGGCATCCACGTGGCCTTGAGGGCCTAAGGCAGGGCAGCAAAGAAGATTCAATCAGGCTTAACTTGTCGCCATTCCAGGGCAACCCGGCTAGGTCTCGCTGGTTCTGCAGGGAGGTTGCCGTCTGGGGGAAGTCCCCACTTCCTTGCCAGGAGGAGACCTTCCTCCATTGATCTGATCGCATAGGTTCTGCCGTCTTTAGTCACCAAGAGCTTGGTTGGGAAGCCCCAGGAGTATGTCAGTTGATTGTTGCGTAAAAGTTTAGTCAATGAAAGGAGTTTCTTGCGGGCTTGCATGGTATGTTGTGACAGGTCAGCATAAACAGCAATGCCGGTGTAGGGTTCAGGGAGGGAGGGAGTCTGTCTAGCAAAGTGCATCAGATCGTCCTTGACATGAAAGAAATGTATTCTTGCGATCACATCGCAGGGTACCTTGTCAGGGAGGAAGCTCGGCTTCAGGAGCCTGTGGGCACGATCCACTGTGATTTCCCCAGCTGGGGTGTCAGGTAGCAGGTCTTGAATGAAGCGCTGGACGTAGTGCCGCAATTCTGATGGCGGGGTGGACTCCGCCACCCCCCGCAGCTTAACGTTATTCCTGCGGGACCTGTCCTCTAGGTCCGCAAGTTTACATTTAAGCATATCCATCTCTTCATTCCTATCATTATGAGCATCCACAAGCTCATTATGGGCAGTAGTGAATTCCACCATCTTGTGCTCCACCTGGTCCACCCGACTCCCCAAGTTACAATTTCATGCGGGACACACACTCCAGCAGAGCCCTCTGCATGGAGCCTTGGAAGGTGATTAGCATGTCCTTCATGACAGTGTCTTTCAGCGGTTGGCCTGTAGTAGGGAAGTCCTGAATGTTGTCATGAAACTCCAGGGTGCAGTCTGAGAGGTTGAGGCCTGCTCTGTCCCCGGCATAGGTATGGGACTCAGAGCGCTTAGGGGCTGATTTCTGGGGGCTCTGGTGGGGAGTATGGCCCATCGAGGAGCAGGGGCTGTCATGCTGGGATCTATAATCATACCTCCTGACTTCGGAGCGTGGACTGGTGGAGTCGCGGTACCGCGGTGAGACCGCGGCGCCATCTTGGGACGCCGGTGTGCTGGCGGAGTAAAAGAACTCCGTTAGTTTGCGGGGGCCGCTGCCCGTTTTTCTTTTCCCCATGGTCCGAGAAGGTGTAGGGGGTACAGGGCTGCCTCACCAGGTCGTGGATCGCTGTCCTCCGTCGCTGATGTTGCGGATTGCAGGCGGATGGCACGGAGCTCTCCTCTCAAGCGGCCATCTCCGTCAGCCGCCAGCCACGCCCTCGGTATATCATATTTCAACTGTATATACAAAAAGGAATACATATGGCTTATATAGGTGCCTCCAAAGCTATAAGCAGATTATCAACTTGTAAAACATGAGTCAAATGTGACTCCACCATCTGTGGTGTTACTGGTATCACCCAACCAGCAAGATGTTTAAGCTGTCCAGCTAAATAATACCTATACATATTGGGCAGTGCAATACCTGCTTCCATTTTAGATCTTTGAAAAGTAGTCAAACTAAGTCTACTCCTACCCTTCCCCCAGATAAATGTAGAAAGTAAAGCATCTATTTTTTTTTTAAAGAAAGTTTTAGGAATAGGGACTGGCATATGTGAAAAGACATATAAACATTTAGGTAGTAGAATCATCTTAATTAGGTTTATTCTACCTGCCACTGAAAGTGGGAGTTTAGCCCAAATGGCCAAATTAGTTCTGACTAACGCATTTCGTGGCCCAAATCACCACTTCATCAGGAGCAGATGTAAATAAAATCTAAAAAGAAACATATAAGGAAATTGGCACAGTGGTGATAATACGAATTGGAAAAGGGGGGGAGGGAGCAGAACCCCATACATACCCACACTTATGTCAGGCTCAAATGGTGAATGGAAAGGAGAGTGGATATGGTCCCGTGAGTTCCCCCCGGGAGCTGAGGGCACACAAGGCCGGCAGGCCAAGCAGAGCGCGCCACACACATGATGAGGGGTGGGTGGATATAATGAAAGATCAAGGATATGTAGCAGCATGGAAGGATATCTATCAAGAAATATATATATATATATATATATATAATGATATTATAGTAATACAGAGTATAGTGAATAAGAGTCACCACGGTGCTGCTACAAAATGAAATAGGAGGGGTAAGAAATTGTATATAATGATATATGATTGTGTATAGTGGTTTTAACATAAATATATATATATATATATAATTAAGATATTTATATAAGATATATAATTGTATATGGAGTGTATTGTGGTATAGCATAAATGGGTAAAGAACATATAATCGTGTATTGTAGTTATAAGTGGGATCACTTATCAGCTCTCTCAACATGTTGATTTTTTTGTAACATTCTATACGTCATATTGAACTGTATGTACCAATAAACATGTCATTTGTTTCCTGCCAGCCTTGTCACGTCTCTCACTCAAAGCCCCAACCTTCCCCTTTTTTACCTAAATATTTAAAGGATGAAACTACCTTTAACAGGCATGAAACCTCGCTCAGGCTAAGTAGTTGTGGTTGCAATGGCATAAGAGAAGATTTTTGCCAGTTAATTTTAAGGCCTGAATAAAGGCCAAATGTTTCTATAATATGCATTGCTACTCCCAGAGACCCATGAGCATCATTTAAATATAAAATAAGATCATCGGCGTACAGACCAACTACATCTGTCCTCTCTGCCAATGTAATACCCATCATAGAAGGGGTTTGTCGTAGGCGGAGAGCAAAAGCTTCTATAGATACTGCAAACAAAAGCGGTGACAATGGGCATCCCTGTTGGGTTCCCCTGTATAGTTGTATAGAATTAGATAAAAGACCATTTACCAAAAGTTGGGAAGAGGGACTTGCATACAATATAGCCACCAATGTACAAAATTTCTCTCTAAAGCCAAATGCCCTCAAAATAGCCTGCAAAAAAGGCCACTCAATAGAGTCGAATTCCTTTGCTGTATCGAGAGAAGCCAATACACTCGAACAATAGGAATTAGTCTTGAGATTTATAGAGGTGCATTTCCCTGGCATAAATCCAGTTTGATCTGGGTGTATTATAATAAGAATTACTGTATTTAACCTATGGCCAATATTTTTGTAAGAATTTTATAATCTGTATTTAACAAAGATATAGGCCTATAAGAAGCGCAATCTGTTAGATCTTTATCTGGTTTTGGGATTAGCACTACTGTAGCCGAGTACATAGTCCCTGGGAGCCTTCTTACCCGATAAGCGGTACCTAACACCTGGACTAACACTGGAGCGAGGATATCAACATATCTACTGTACACCTCTATTGGAAGCCCATCAGGGCCAGAAACCTTCCCTGCTGCCAAACTTGCTATTGCTCTTCTTACTTCTTCCTCAGTTGGATTATCCTCTAATATTTTGACCTGTTCAGTCGTTAAAGTTGACAATTGCAATTCACTTAAGTAAGTTGAGATCTCATCTGTGCTATATGCAAGTGTAGCGCTGATATTCTGTGTGTCTGTATACTTTATAGTCGTGCGGCGGTCAGCCCCTCACAGGCAGAGTGACGTAGCGGTACGTCACTAGCCTGGGAGGGTCTGGGGAGCGAGCGCGCGCCCGCGCGGTCACGGACCCCCCCGCGCGTGTGACCGGCGGACCCGATGTCCGCCGGCCACTCTGCGATCGGCGGGGGAGAGGGAGAAAGTCAGGCAGCTTGTGTAAACAAGCTGCCTGTCATTCTCCTCGGTGTAAAGACACTGATCACACGGATCTAGTATGTAGATCCATTGATCAGTGTCCTTACAGCTCAAGCCACAGCCAATCACAGTAGAAAGCACGCCCCTAGGGACACACACAGCCCCTCCCTCCCAAATAAAGTTAACCCCTTCACTACCAGTGTATTTTTACAGTAACAGTGCATATGTATAGCACTGATTACTGTAGAAATGTCACTGGTAACCCCAAAAGTGTCAAAAATGTCAGTCAAGGGTCCGATCTGTCCGCCCCAATGTCGCAGTACCGCAAAAAAAAAATCGCAGATCGCCGCCATTACGCGTTAAAAAAAAAAACAACAAAAATGACAGAAATCTTTCCCTTTGTTAGTAAACGCGATAACTTTTGCGCAAACCAATAAAAATACGCTTTTTGCGATTTTTTTTTACCAAACATAGGTAGCATAAAACAAATTGGCCGAAAATGTTAAAAAATTTTGATTTTTACATTTTTTTTTTGGGGAATTTCATATAAAAAAATGTGAAAAATATTGTTATTTTTGCAAAATTGACGCTCTTTTTTTGTTTATAGCGCGTGATCAAAAAATCGCACAGGTGATCAAATACCACCAAAAGAAAGCTCTGTTTGTGGGAAAAAAAGGACGCCAAAATCGTTTAGGTACAGCGTCGCACGACTGCGCAATTGTCCGTTAAAGTCACACAGTGCCGAATCGCAAAATACCCCCTGGTCGTTTAGCAGCCAAATCCTCCGGGGCTTAAGTGGTTAATAAAACGTCGATGGACATTGCTATGATTGAGTAGTTGGAGCCATCTAGTGACCAAATACTGGTAATGCAGGTATGTTTTATTTTTTCTGAAAGAGACAGGAAGTGACTGGTTTTGGTGACCTACCCATGAACACCTTCTTGTGCAGGGCATGCTGGGTAGGGGATAAAAGGGGCCGGAACAGCCATTTTAGGGCTCTTGGAATCGTGTGGCCTGCCTGAGAGGACCTGTAGGGAGACGGTGGCCAGATTGCAGAGACCCAGAGACACTCATCCGAGCATCGGAGGACGGGATCCACCCAGTGGGGCTGAACGGAGCGATTGGCCCAGCTGACGGAGAAGCAAGTTTCAGTCACCGGACAAAAGTCATCACACGGAGCCTCTATCCAGTGGGTGAGCGGGTCACGGCCCACAGTTTGTTAAATCTCACTTGCAGTTAGACTCATATACAGGCCTCACTGGAAATTATAGTTCCATGAAGGAGCAGAGCAACTGATACTGAGAAGGTTTGAGGCCTATTTACCTTGATGTCTCAAGAAATGTTAAAATAGTTGTTACAGCTACACCAGAAGCATTTTCACTTCAATTTAATTCACCAATACTGTGGATTACAAATCACAAGGAGCCACTTTAGCTAGCGAAGAAAAGAAGATCCAGGACTAAGTACACTCAAAAAGTGAGATCTCACACATAGCTTATAAAGTAGGGGGAGCTCCCAGGTATAGACATATATATATATATTTATACTGTTTCTTGTTGATTGTTTATATTGAAATCCATTGTGCTGTTGTCTTATTCTGGAGTGACAATACAGGTATTTTGTACTATCTTACATTGTGTTGTATTGCATTGCATCACAGCTGTGCCAAGGGGATTGAGCCAAGTTAGTGGGGCTTATTGGTAGAGTGCAGGCCCAGATCAAACCAGCAGCCCTTTCGGGGGTCAGTGCTACACGTGGGGGACTCGTCCGGGTTCCTGTCACACTACAAGCAAGCCCGCCCCCCTTCAGGCTATCATGGACCACATCAAAGTAGTCCAGTGGTGCGAAGCAGAGGGGTCACGCTCAGAAGCAAGCGTGGCCATTGAATTTCCAGGGAGCGACTGGGGAAAGAAACAAATTAAAGAGGTGGTACAAACATTGTCCCCGGACAGAAAGGCTTACGTGGTCGCAGTGAAACCAGATCCTGGGACCGACTGCACCTATGCACTGATAGAGTGGGGACGGGATGTCCCTGAAAATTTCCACGGTGCCAGTGTAAAATTGTCTGAAAAGACAGAGTTTCACTTGACACATCCCAGCAAGCATGAAGGACACTCTCCCAGTCAGAAGCAGTTAGAATCTTTAGACCGGAAAGCAGGGGCTGCTGCTAAATTACTGGCAGAACGACAGCTGGCTGATCTGAAACGACAGTACCGTGACATACAGTTTCAAGAGACCTCCAGTATTATAGCTGAACGTATTAATGGGTTACGTGTCGGTTTGGAGGACCACAGAGATAGCCAGATAACACCCAACCCTGGGAAGGTGCTGAAGAAATGCACCCAGGGCCACTTGCAGGAAGTAACCATCCGATTTCCACATTGATGGCCAGATAGGAGAAAAGGGGCAGAAGGACAAACTGTCCTATACCAGCCTACTACACCAAATAGAATTGGGGCGACAGAAAGGATATCTGGAATCGGAAATTAGAGAGGCTGTAATCCATGCCATCAGCCCAGGTTCAAGTGTCAGGGGTATGTTGATGAGGAAGAGTGGATCGACCTTGAACCAGCTCATGAGGATACTGAAAAGCTATTATGAGGAGGAAGATGCCACTGAGCTGTTTCATAATATGACACAGGATAGTAGAGAGACTCCTCAGAACTTCCTATTTCGGGCCGTTGAGCTCAAGGACCGCCTGCATCAAGGGAAGAAAGAAGCGGAGAGCATTTTGGAGCCAAGCTAGTTAAGAGGAAATTCCGGAGATCTGTGACTACGGGATTGAGGAGTGACTATATCAAGCTACAATTGAAGCAGCATTTGGAAGATCCCTCAACTCCGGATGAGGTCCTCATTGAGAAAGTGAATGAAGCAGATAAGATGGAGATTGAGAGAGACCAAAAACAGAGGAAACTTCAAGCTTCTAGCACCACAAGTGCTAAAATACAGCAGATAGGTGTTCCCTCAGACACTCAGGAACTGAATGTACTGGCAGCAAGCGTTGAACAGGGATCATGGCTTTCACCTGTTCACCACCTACCCGTAAGTCAGACTGGACTGGAGAAGCTGTTTCAAACCCAGAAAGAAATACTGGAGATGATGACCATGCTGATGACTCGTCTGGTGAAACCCCAGAAAGAAGAAGTCCCGCCACTCAAGACTCCGGAGACTCCTAACATTAACCGCCCTATGAAACAAACACAGAGAGTCTGCTTCAAATGTGGAGGGGTAGGACATCTCAGGCGAATGTGCCCAAGCCCAGTAACTGAGACAAAATCCAAACAGCTGGGGGGAAAATTCAGAGGGCCCCAGTGAAGGAGTCAACTGGGTGCCCGGTTGTAATAGCTAACTCCACACCGACTCATATGCCCCTGGCTGCTGGGGTCACCAACAAGCCAGGATGTAAAAGAGAGAGACCCCCAAAACCAAAGGCAAAGGTACAAGCCACCAAGCAGGCTAAAGGTACTGCAATCAGTGGATTTCCCCCCAAGCTAGTGGGACCCTCCCCAATTGTCCCCATCCAAGTAGAGGGGATTTATATGAAAGCCCTGCTGGACACTGGAGCCCAAGTAACCTTGCTCTACAGGGATTTCTATGACAGACATCTCAAGCACCTGCCGTTACAGAAATTGGAGGAACTAGAGATATGGGGATTAGGCACTCAGAACTTCCCATATGATGGCTACCTGCCGGTCAGACTTACTTTCGACCCAAGTACAGCAGGAGAGGCTGAGACTTTTGACACCTTGGCCATAGTGTGCCCTCATCCCCCAGGGGCTGACAAAAATTCTCTCATCATTGGGACGAACACTGATTTAGTGAGGAGGCTACTTGCACCGCTTGGGCTGCAGAAGGGGACCCTCCCCACTAAAATACATCCAATGTTGGCCCAGACATACAGAGACCTTAGACAAGTGGAAGAGGCTCCTGAAGAGGGAGTGGGAAAAATCTGGCTCCTGAATAGGGAAAAGAGGTTAGTCCAGCCGGGTGAAGTAATCTGCCTGAGAGCCTCTGTCAAGTTAAGCTGGAAAAAAACAGGTCCTTTCATTGTCCTTGAAAATACAAGCCAGGAAGAAAAAAAAGGGGTTAGAGCTTATCTCTGAAGTGTTGCCCACCAGGGTATTGAAGAGGACTCATGGCAAAGTTCCAGTCAGTGTTCGCAATGCGGCAGCTGTGCCAGTGAGAGTGCCAGCCAGACTACTGTTAGGACAGGTCAGCCCAGCAACTCCAGTCGCAGCATGTGGTTTGACGGAAGGACCAGCAGCAGAAATCCCTGTAGAAGAATTCTGCCCGAAAAATACGCCTCTTACCCCTGCATGGAGAGAAATAGCTAAAGCTTAACTTCTGAAATGGAGGGCAGCCTTCTCAAAAAGTGAATTTGATGTGAGGTTGGCAAAGAGTGCCACCCACCGAATTCGACTGGAGGAAGACAAGCCGTTTCGTGAAAGGGTTAGTTGAATCCCATTGGGAGATCTGGAAGATTTGAGAGAGCAACTGGCCGAACTCAAGAGGAAGGGCATTATCCGGGAGTCCAGGAGTCCTTATGCCTCCCCTATAGTGGTGGTCAGGAAGAACGGGTCCCTACGCCTATGTATCGATTACAGGACCCTGAACCGGAGGACCATTCCTGACCAGTACACCACACCTCGGATAGAGGATGCTCTGCAGAGCCTAGCGGGAGCAAAATGGTTCAGTGTGCTGGACCTAAAGAGTGGGTATTATCAGATCCCCATGTGCCCCGAAGACAAAGAGAAAACCGCTTTTATCACCCCGGTGGGATTCTTTGAATTCAACCGGATGCCGCAAGGCCTGTCTGGGGCCCCAGCAACTTTCCAGAGGTTGATGGAAAAGACAGTGGGTGACATGAACCTTCTTAAAGTACTAGTTTACCTGGATGACGTCATAGTGTTTGGAAGAGCATGAAGAACGCCTGGAGAAGGTCCTGAAGAGACTTCATGATGAAGGTCTGAAGCTCTCTATGGAAAAATGCCAGTTCTACCAGCCCTCAGTGAATTACCTGGGACACATTGTGTCTGAAGAGGGAGTGGCAACCGATCCCAAAAAGTTAGAAGCGGTCACTTCTTGGCCCAGGCCCACCAACGTGACTGAACTCAGGTCATTCTTAGGCTTCTGCTCGTACTACAGAATGTTTGTGGAAGGGTTCGCTAAAATAGCGCACCCACTCACTGAGCTCCTAAAGAAACAGGAAGAAGTTAGTGTAAGTCCAGAGCAGTCAAGGAAGCCAAAAGAAGGGTCCAGAAGGAAGAAAGAGTCCATCCAGGATCAGTGGACTCCAGAATGCGAGGAAGCTTTCAGACAATTGAAGTGGAGCCTTACCACTGCCCCTGTATTGGCCTATGCAGACCCTGCCAAACCATACGAGTTGCATGTGGATGCCAGCCGTGAAGGACTGGGAGGAGTGCTCTATCAAGAGCATGAAGGGCATCTGCGGCCGATCGCTTATGTGAGCAGAAGTTTGACTCCTGCCGAAAGAAACTATCCGACTCACAAGCTTGAATTTCTGGCTCTGAAGTGGGCAGTGGTAGACAAGTTGAAGGACTACCTTTACGGTGCTGAATTCGTGGTTAAAACAGACAACAACCCCCTCACATATCTCCTCACCACTGCGAAGCTGGACGCCACCGGTCACAGGTGGTTAGCTGCTCTCTCTGCATTTACCTTCAGTCTGAAGTACAGACCAGGGGTTAGTAACCAAGATGCGGATGCTCTGTCAAGAAGGCCTCATGACCCCAGAAATCCCTCCGAAGACTGGACTCAACTTACTCCAGAAGGAGTAAGGGCCCTTTGGGAAGGGACACGTCAATACAGGAAGAGTGGGGCCAGAGCCGAAGAAGTAGGAGTATCCTCAGCGGGAGTACCCAGGTGCTATTGCAACGTCTCCCAGGTTGTACAGGAGGGTCTCCCCAAGCTATACAGAAAGGATCTCAGGAGAGATCAGGAGGAAGATCCACTGTGTGGGCTGGTGCTGAAGGCATTGGAACATCAACAGTCTGGTGTGCTGCGGAAGAGCCCCAGGAAGGAAGCCCGGCTGTTACTGAAAGAATGGGATCGGTTGCAGTTGCACCAAGGGGTGGTCTACCGAAGGGGCCCCTCTAATGGTCCAGAAGCGAAGTGGCAGCTGCTCCTGCCGGGAAAACACAGAGAGAGGGTATTGATTACTTTACACGATTCACCATGGTCATTTGGGAGCCGAGAGGACTCTTAATTAGTAACTAAATATATTGATTACTGCTGGTTTGGAGAGGAGGGGGGGGGGGTTCCATACATCCTGTGTATTCCTTGATGTTATGGCTGCTTGGTGTACGTGGTGCGCAGACAGGGTGTCCTGGGGAGCGGGGGGAGGAATTGTTTCTTTTATTGCTTGTTTATTTTTTTTTCTTTTGCTTTTGTTTTATTGTTGTTTACTTTTGTCTGTGTGCTTACAGTCTTGTTTGTATGTACTTTGTTAAAACTCAATAAAAAGAATTTTCAAAAAAAAAAAAAAAATGGAAAAAAAAAAAATGCTTGGAAACTAGGTCCTTACTCCTGACTAGGCAGGAGCCTTTTTCCGCCTAGTGTCCTACTCTGATGGAGAGCAGAAAACCTTTGGTCAAGACGATATGGAGCTGATATCTCGGTAGTGGGAAAACTAGGAAGTGTAAGACCAAACTCCAGCAAGGTCTGTGGTGGCACTGGAGTCTATATTTTGGGGTTGCTAGCCCCATACTGATGCTGCATTTGAGTGTACTTTCCCTCTTTTGTATATCAGGGTTGAAGTGAAGTTTGTACCTGAGGGGAATTAGGAATACCTTGATGTATACATAAAAACCCCTCAACCCCCTCAATTGGGTTGTACTCCTGGATGTGGTTGGACCTCCCCTCCCCTCTCTTCCTCTATGGTGCAGGATATTTTGTCTTGCTTGTAATTAATACTGAATAGTGTATCTGCCTTGGCTTATCAGCAACTCGGAAATAGGCATTTTACTTCTTACCCCTTTTCCACTGAAATCACAGTTATATTAATCTATTTAATAATATGACAGCTTAAATGCCCAACGAAAACCAAATAAAGGTATAAGCTATCCCAAGCGCTTCAAATGAGGACCACTCACCAATAAATAAATTGGCTATGCAGCTACTTAACTAAAACATATGGAGAAAGATATATAATAGATAGATACTCAGCAATATCCCTATATATATATAGTAGCGCAAACTTGTCAAGAAGCAAGTGCCAAAAAAATACTGTGCCCACTGCACAAAAGTCCGAACTGCAATAGATGTCACATAGGCAGCAGGAAAAAGTTCAGAAATGACTCAAACAGTCCATAATCCTTCACTCTATCTCCTGGGATGATAATGTACGAAGACGTGTTTCTCAAAAGGATCACCACCACCACCGTGCTCCAAGGGGGGAGGAGAATTGCCCACTCACCAGATGCTGTGGCCCAACCCACTTTCGTGTTTGAGCATTCAGGCTTATAATGATGGTCACTGGTCCAGAGTATCCACAACAGGAATCGCACCAGCGCAGTCAAAAAAAGCTCAGCAGCATATGGGGAGGAGAGAACATAATCCCAATAGCGTGATACCGTTTGAAAGGGTTTTATTAAATAAAATAAAACATAAGGTAACACACTCACATGTCTTGTATGTCATCCAACGCAAAAAAACAGTCACGAATAGGGGAGGGATGCCCTTCGGGAGATGATGTCCAGGCTCCACGCCGTGGACGCCGCGCCTTCTGGGTAATCCGAACTCCTCTTACACAGCCTGGTTACATCGCCTGGTCACGCCCCGACGCGTTTCGTGATTTCCACTTCTTCCCCGGGAGCGTGACCACGGCGGCTTGGCGGTAACCTTAAATACCCATGCCCATCAACCCACAGGGCGGGGCCAGGGTTGACATCATCGGCCATTGGTGGTTGCTCAGGTGTGTCGACCAATCACAGACTAGATTTACAACGCTGTAAATTACATCACTTTCCATTGGTAGTGACGATCGTGTTCTGACCAATCATAGTGATTCAGCTTTACGCCCAATCAGCTAAAACTTCCTCCTTAATTAACATATGACCCGGAACAATAATAGCACGGATTCCCGGCCGGATGTAAGGTCTCCATGACCCGGAAGAATAATAACATAGAGTCCCGGCCGGATGTATGGGCTCCACCCACCAGGAAGACCAAGAAGTTATTTATGTGTACTCAGTACACTATGCACAACAGCAGCTCCAGCATTCCAGGTGGCTCAGCAAGTAGAGTCACTGGCAAACACACTGGAGGTCACAGGTTCAAGTCTGGGTCCTGACATTGTGAAAATACACCTGTTAATTATATGCACATTTAAAGAGACTATGCACAACAGTGCCATCTACCAATGTGTAACAATGTAAGGAAAATTTGTATGGAAGTATAATCCATATACCAAAAATATCAAATATCATAATAATAAACAAAAACATGTCACACCAGAAAAAAGAACACGAATCTATTGGAAACTAATAGGCAAAACTAAATATAAATAAGTAAAATCATTAAAATATTTAAAATAACCCTAAGCCCATAACCAACGCTAGACAGCATGAGTCACAAGCCTAGGGACGGCGAATACAACGCCAGAAAAAGAAGGAGGGAATGAGAGGACAGGGCATTTATAATATTAGCTCTGTCACTCTAACAGACAAAGAACTCCATATACTGGACCAGGGCCTGAAGTGTGCCCCTAAACGGACCCTTAACAAATTTAGTACTTATATTGACACACATAAGTACATACGCAAACTTAACATCAAGAAATACCTTATTAGTAACCCCATTAATTCCGTGAGTAATACTTATTCTGGTATGGCGGTGAATAGTGGTTTGAGAAACAAGTCCATATGGAATCCCCCGGTTAGAAACAACCAGGCAGTTGAAATATTCAAAAGTTTAGTTTTGAAAGACCTCCAGCACCTACCGATTGATCATTCTGTTAAGAACAAAAGTAGACACATACAGGAGGGGCTGGAATCCCTTGAACAAAGGATAGACATTATCATCCGACCCGCCGACAAGGGTGGGGGAGTGGTGATAATGGATCCAGAGTTTTATCACCAACAAATACAGGGTATGTTGGCAGATGAAACCACGTATGTACTGTTGTCAAAGGATCCAACTAGTGATTTTGAAAGTGACCTCAGAGTTTTGGTAGACCAGGGGTACAAAAACCATGTGCTAACAAAAAAAGAGAAACAATACCTGGTCCCGAGTGCGTGCAGAATACCGATAGTGTACACGCTACCTAAGGTCCACAAGGATCCGAATTGCCCACCGCCCCGCCCGATAGTTAACGGGATAGGGTCGGTGTGTGCTAGGTTGGGCCAATATTTGGACACCTTCCTCCAACCCAGTGTCGTAACTACAAGGGCTTACCTTAAAGACACTAAGGACCTGCTTATATCGTTGGATGATGTGGTCTTGGGGGATGACTCGTCCGCTTTCTTAGTGACGGCGGACGTGTCATCCCTCTACACCATCATCCAACATGATGATGCTCTATTGGCCCTTAATTGGGCCCTGAGTAAGAGGGATGATTTACCACATAACCAGAAGTTGTTTATCCGGAATGCCCTGGACTTTTGTCTAGGGCATAACTATTTCTGGTATAATCAGTCCTTCTACAGCCAGAAGAAAGGTGTGGCAATGGGAGCGAAATTCGCTCCCAGTCTCGCCAACCTTTTTATGGCAGAGTGGGAGGACAAACATGTATTTTGTAGGGAGAGACCAGAACTCCTTTTCTATCGTCGATTCATAGACGATATTATTTTTGTATGGAACGACACAGAGTCCTCATTATTGAACTTCATGAGCTATTTAAATACTAATACAAATAACATCAAACTCGAGTTCAATTGGAGTTTAACGGATATCCACTTCTTGGACGTAAATATAAAGAAGGGTTCGGGCAGACTAACTACGTCTGTCTTCTTCAAGTCTACAGATAGAAACAGTTACCTGTCTATTCAAAGTGGACATCACCCGAACTGGCTGCGTAATATACCGCGTGGCCAGTTCATGCGAGTACGACGGAACTGTACATTTGAAGAAGACTATATCGCCCAAACCAATGTTCTTAAGGAGAGGTTTATCCAAAAGGGATATGACGAACAATGTCTTGAGAAAGAGATTGAAAATATTCTGGATATCCCTCGAGCTGCATGCTTGCAGAACGTGACGAGACCCACAAATGGATCTGACGATAAACAATGGAGTTTTTTGTCTGATTACTGTGAGGACCACAAAAAAGTAGAAGCCATCTTCAAAACCCATTGGAACATCTTGCAGATGGATGCAGTATTGGGACCTGTGTTGCCCGATGTTCCATCCTTCATTTACCTTAGGGCCCCGAGCTTTGGGGACAGGGTGGTGAAGAAGATCCTTAATCCCCCGGATACTTCCTTCTTTCCGGGTAGACGAGGGTTTCACAAATGTGGGAGATGTAAGTCATGTTCGTATACCCCCCAAAACCAGAGGAGACGTGAGTCCTTTTATGTTGCAGCAATTGACAAGAGTTTCAACATTAGGCATTTCATCACATGTGATACCACGCATGTGGTGTATGCTTTAATGTGTCCCTGCAAAATCATTTATATAGGACGAACTAAACGCACTTTGACAATTAGAGTTGGGGAGCACATCAGCAATATTATTAAGGGCAAAACAGAGCACAGTGTCCCAGCCCATTTCCGTTCACATCACCAACGGGACCCCAGTTGTTTACAATTCTGGGGTGTCGAGCGGGTGACACCCCCGTGGAGGGGTGCCAATTGGGTTAGGGAATTATCAAAGTGCGAAACAAAATGGATATTCCAGACCCAATCTTTGAGCCCTGTAGGATTAAATATAGAGTTGGATTTAAATTGTTTTATTAGTGATCATTGATTTTAGTTTCCAACTCTATATTATATTATTTTATACTTGATCTTTGTTGTTATTTGATCTTTCATCTTTGGATGATGTGCGTTGGGAGGACCGTGATCCCCCAAAGTGTCCGCACACACAAATGTCCCTAGGCTTGTGACTCATGCTGTCTAGCGTTGGTTATGGGCTTAGGGTTATTTTAAATATTTTAATGATTTTACTTATTTATATTTAGTTTTGCCTATTAGTTTCCAATAGATTCGTGTTCTTTTTTCTGGTGTGACATGTTTTTGTTTATTATTATGATATTTTTGGTATATGGATTATACTTCCATACAAATTTTCCTTACATTGTTACACTTCCATTGGTAGATGGCACTGTTGTGCATAGTCTCTTTAAATGTGCATATAATTAACAGGTGTATTTTCACAATGTCAGGACCCAGACTTGAACCTGTGACCTCCAGTGTGTTTGCCAGTGACTCTACTTGCTGAGCCACCTGGAATGCTGGAGTTGCTGTTGTGCATAGTGTACTGAGTACACATAAATAACTTCTTGGTCTTCCTGGTGGGTGGAGCCCATACATCCGGCCGGGACTCTATGTTATTATTCTTCCGGGTCATGGAGACCTTACATCCGGCCGGGAATCCGTGCTATTATTGTTCCGGGTCATATGTTAATTAAGGAGGAAGTTTTAGCTGATTGGGCGTAAAGCTGAATCACTATGATTGGTCAGAACACGATCGTCACTACCAATGGAAAGTGATGTAATTTACAGCGTTTTAAGTATGTATATACACTAGCGATTTTGTATGGATACTATCGGTCTATTGGTGGTTGAGTGGTTGGTGTCTTTTTGCTTTCAGCATAAGGGTGCAATTAACTTCCTGTGTGCTATACTTCCGGGTCGTAGGACGGCCCATTGTAGTGAATAGTGGCGAGATGGAGGGTTACTGTGCTGTCTTAGCCTGCTATTGGCCAGTATTCTACAGGCATCCACCAATAACCGATGGTGTGAACCTCGGCACCACCCTACTTCCGGGTTATAGGGTAATGTACCATAGAGATTAGTGAATTGAGAGGAAGTGATCCTGTAAATCTAGTCTGTGATTGGTCGACACACCTGAGCAACCACCAATGGCCCGATGATGTCAACCCTGGCCCCGCCCTGTGGGTTGATGGGCATGGGTATTTAAGGTTACCGCCAAGCCGCCGTGGTCACGCTCCCGGGGAAGAAGTGGAAATCACGAAACGCGTCGGGGCGTGACCAGGCGATGTAACCAGGCTGTGTAAGAGGAGTTCGGATTACCCAGAAGGCGCGGCGTCCACGGCGTGGAGCCTGGACATCATCTCCCGAAGGGCATCCCTCCCCTATTCGTGACTGTTTTTTTGCGTTGGATGACATACAAGACATGTGAGTGTGTTACCTTATGTTTTATTTTATTTAATAAAACCCTTTCAAACGGTATCACGCTATTGGGATTATGTTCTCTCCTCCCCATATGCTGCTGAGCTTTTTTTGACTGCGCTGGTGCGATTCCTGTTGTGGATACTCTGGACCAGTGACCATCATTATAAGCCTGAATGCTCAAACACGAAAGTGGGTTGGGCCACAGCATCTGGTGAGTGGGCAATTCTCCTCCCCCCTTGGAGCACGGTGGTGGTGGTGATCCTTTTGAGAAACACGTCTTCGTACATTATCATCCCAGGAGATAGAGTGAAGGATTATGGACTGTTTGAGTCATTTCTGAACTTTTTCCTGCTGCCTATGTGACATCTATTGCATTTCGGACTTTTGTGCAGTGGGCACAGTATTTTTTTGGCACTTGCTTCTTGACAAGTTTGCGCTACTATATATATATAGGGATATTGCTGAGTATATTAATCTATTATTGTGAACCCTGTTTGCCCAATACCTCTGAGGAAGCTTTAGAGGCGAAACGCGTAGGGATTATCTGACCCTCTGACATACACATGGTCACAAGGACATTTAGACTGTCTGTGAGAGGTTAAGCCTGGGCTTTAAGGAAAGGGTTAACTACACCATGTATATTTATGTATGGTTTTTCAATGACATATGAATTTGTCATATGTTGGATTGAATATTTTTATATAAATAAAATTAATGTTTTAAATAATTTGTTGATGGTGTCATACTGACTGGGGTAATTCAACACCAAGAAAAATGGATTTTTGTAAAATCTTACCGTAAAATCCTTTTCTCTTAGCTCATTGACAGACGTAGTCCTCGGTGATACAGCACCTTCGGGTTATGTTGCCTCCACAGGAGTAGGACTAGACAGGAAATAAAATGCTATGGCCACACCCTAGGGGCAGTCCCCGAGGGTATATCCTCTCTCTCTGCCACAGCAAATCAGTTATGTCACAAAAGCAGTGTTTAGAGAATTTAACCCAACCCAACTCAAAAACAGAGGGGCGGGTACTACGTCTGTCAATGAGCTAAGAGAAAAGGATTTTACGGTAAGATTTTACAAAAATCCATTTTTCTCTATCGCTCATTGACAGACGTAGTCCTCGGTGATACAGCACCTTCGGGACGTCCCAGAGCAGTATCACAAATGAGGGGTGGGAAAATGGAAATCAAATCCAAATCTAGAAGGCCCAACCGGTGCCAACTAGAAGTTTACAATGCTCATCCTTAATGATGAGACTCAACAAAAAAATTTCAAACAGAAAAAAACCCTCGAGGTAGACCACCGGTCTCCTCAAATTGCGGCCTGCAAAACCTTGCGGCCAAATGAGGCATCCGCCGATGCCATCACATCAATTTTATAAAATTTTGTAAAGGTATGTACCGACGACCAGGTGGCCGCCTTACATACCTGGACCACTGACGCCTGATGGCGAAAGGCCCAGGAAGTACTGAGCGCTCGAGTGGAGTGCGCCCTAACAGGGAACGGAGGACTCTGACCCTTAATAGAATAAGCCTGTACCACCGTCTGTCTAATCCATTTGGCAATAGTCGCGGCAGATGCAGGCAACCCCTTTCTGGGGCCATCCGTGATCACAAAAAGTGAATCCGTCTTACGGAACGATTCCGTAGCCTTCAGGTATACCCTGATTGCCCGAACCACATCCAAGGAATGCAACGCATGTTCCCGATGATGATTGGGCTGAGGACACAAGGAAGGTAGTACAATATCTTCATTCAGATGAAAATCTGAAACCACCTTAGGAAGAAAGGATGGCTTAGGATGGAGTACTACCTTATCTCTATGAATCACCAAGTATGGGGACTGGCATGATAAAGCAGCCAGTTCTGACACCCTGCGTGCAGAAGTGATAGCCACCAAGAAGGCCACCTTCTGGGATAAAGTAAGCAAGGGAATCTCCCTGATGTTTTCAAAAGGAGGTTTCTGTAGAACCGACAAAACCAAATTAAGATCCCAGGGCGGTAAGGGCGCGTGGACTGGTGGAGCCAGGTGCTGCACCCCCTGGATGAAATTCCGCACCAAGGACTTGGTAGCTAAAGGTTTCTGAAAGAAGATTGCTAATGCTGAAACTTGACCCTTGATGGTGCTCAAGGCTAGCTTCTGCTCAACACCTTTCTGCAGAAAGGCCAATATTCGAGTCACCGAATAGGTACGTGGAGGAAATCCTAAAGATTCGCACCACGCAATATAAGTCTTCCATGTGTGATAATAGACTCTGCTGGAAGTCGCTTTCCTTGCTTTAATAAGGGTAGGAATGACTGAAGCTGACAACCCTCTGTCCTTCAGTACTTGGGTCTCAATGGCCAGGCCATTAAAACCAGCGACTGTAAAGCACAATGGTAGATTGGTCCTCGAGACCGCAGATACTCCCTGAGACGCAGTTCCCACGGAACGTCCGCGACTAGCAAGTCCAAGTCGGCCAGGCCGGCTTGACGAGGCCAGCCTAGAATTTCTAGGACCACTGGCACTGACGGGATTTGAACCAGGCGTCCCTAGAGCTATCTGGCCCCGACCATCCGACAAAGTCTGGTCGTTTTCTGTTCCCACACATTTATCCGACACCTGATTCCTATCAGGAACGGTGATCTCTCCTGGTTGAATCTCAGGGACCGAAGTCACCCGGCTAGAGGCTTCTTGGTCTGTCTGGTCAACCAGATCCGATTCCTGTGGGGAATTGAGACTAATCTTAGGAAAAGGTAAAGGAAAAGATCTATTCAGGGAACGGTGACTACAGCTCCCTGTAGTACTTAAATGTTGGAAGGGAAGAATCGCACCGGTAGTAGTAGTCGATGCTCGATCTAATGTACTGAATACCGGTGAAAACGTCCCCCCACCCTCAACCCGGGTGGGGGCGCACCTTCAGGCTGTGTAATCCTTTGCTTCGGGTTTGGCTGAGTCGGTCCTCTGTTTGTCCGACCAGCCTTTCTTGAACCCTCTTCTGGAGGAGTCTTGCCTTTCCCGCTTGTTCCAGCCGGGCGTGCGAACCCTTTATGGGCGGTAAAGAAAGGTCCTCGCTTGTTGCGAGGTCCCTTAGCTTTAGCAGCCTGTGGCAAGAAAGTGCTCTTGCCCCCAGTGGCATCCTTAATAATTTCATCTAGGGTGGCCCCAAATAGGCGATTCCCCTGAAAGGGGAGATTCGTCAAGGTCTTTTTGGAACCTAGGTCAGCTGACCAGCATTTTAACCACAGCACACGTCTGAGGATTACCGCTGACATAGATGCATGCCCTAATAGGGGGGTAGCATCCAAGGCTGCGTCACAGACAAACTGTAGCCCTTGTATAATCTGTTCCATCAAATCAGATGTTCCCTGGGGGATATCTTTTCCCCTTAGGTCTTGGCGTACCAATCTCGCCCATTCCGTTAGTGTCTGGGAAACTAGACCAATAACAATTACTGGTCTAAATGCTGACCCTATCAGGGAGAAGATAGTGCGGGACTCCGCTTCCATCTTTCGATCCACCGGATCCTTAAAGGACGAAGTGTCCTCCACTGGGATAACCGTGGCTTTATTCAGCCTGGAAATAGGTGGATCCACCACTGGTGGTACTGTCCATTTCTTAATGAGGGATTCCTCAAACGGATAGCGTCTAGCAATACGCTTGGAAATAGTAAAGGTACGCTTAGAATGCTCCCATTCTCCTTTAATTTTATTACCAAAACACTTGGGTACAGGAAAAACCTTCACCGTTTTGATGGGCTTGTTAGTACCAAAGGGAATCTCTGTTTCAGTTGCCTCTGCCGGTAAAACCTCAAGTCTTAAGGTTTCCCGCACCGCCACAACTAGTGCATCCACCAATGCTTCTTCCTGAATTATGGCGGAAGAATGAACGTCCTCCTCACTGTCTGAGGGAGCTTTACCTGAGATAACAGCCCTTGCAGAGGGACCTGCAGCTGCAGTGACCATCTCTGAATCTGAGTCAGAGGTGTCAGATAATATAGGGGTAGGCGGGGGTCGCTTTCTTGACCCCCGTCCCTGACAGGCTGCCTCCACCCGAGCCACCATAGACTCCAAAACTGCTGTAAATGCATCCATACTCTGTGCACCGGCGGGTCCCGTGGCCCCCTCGAGGGAAACAGGTGGGGGTACTTGTGTGGCAGGGTCCATGATTATTCCAGTAACTACCCGGAAAATACAATCCAAACTTAAATAAAAAACTTTTTTTTTTTTTTTTTCAGACCCCCAGCGCCACAAAAGCCCCTATGTGTTACCTGCTAGGGATCCCTATCGATCGAGAGAGAGAGAGAGATAGACCCCCAGGCTCACCACTTGATGCTCAGAGTTCACTGCAACAGGTTACAGCGCTGTCTTCACAAACAGGAAGTCTTTTGGCTGGCTGCCCGGGAAGAAAGGAGGCGGCTCCGCCCCTCTGCACGCCTTCCAGCGCCTCCCCTAGCTCCACGAGGTGTTTGAGTCACCTCAAACATGGCCGCCCCCATGCTGCAGACACGAGGCTACGCCAAAATGGCGGCCTCGTGCGATCTACGGCGGTCTGATACAGCATAGCGGCGTCCTGCAGAGTAACTAGGCATCGCAAAATCTTTCTCTCATGGAGATCAGCTTGACCGGCGGTACCGAACCCTGGCGGAACCGCGTGGCCGTCGGGAGACCTGCTTCAGCTGGAGGAATGACCTGGCAAGCCGCATACCTGTCCTGTGCTTCTGACAGGTAGGATACTTCTAGTAACACAGTAAGATTCCAGTGCTGCCACATATTACAATCATTTAAACATACTTTGTAATTAGATTGTCAGCTCCCAAACCAAGCCTGCTGGCTTTTTGTACACACAAATCACACTCAATATAGGGGGATCTGTGCTATGTTATAGGATAGAGGGGAACCCATCCTTACCATTACAGAGAGGGGCCCGCGTTCACCACAAGACCCGTCAGGGGGAAAAGGGGAACATACTACTCACCATACCGGAACCAGGCGGGCGCCAACTCCTGACAGTACCCCTCTCCACCGAAGTTGGAGGGCTGTCGACCAATACGGACGCCGTGACTCATGGTCCTTGGCGTTTCAGCGAGACGTTTAACTCGCAGGGTCAGTCCCCTCAAGTGGGACTATGTCGCGGCCGACCCAGCGCGGAGCTATGGCCTGCACGCGCTCGTAGGCTGAACTGGGGTGACCACTGGATCTCAACATCCCGCCCGTCGCCCAGTTCAGCTTTCTTGCTTGAAGATCTCACAGGAACACTGGAGAAAAAAAGCTGTCTAAAAAAATCTTTTCTAAGAAAAAAATCCTGCCAGGACCGAAGATCCCAGCAAGGTATCTAGGTCCTTACTCCTGACTAGACAGAAAAAAACTGATTTGCTGTGGCAGAGAGAGAGAGGATATACCCTCGGGGACTGCCCCTAGGGTGTGGCCAGAGCATTTTATTTCCTGTCTAGTCCTACTCCTGTGGAGGCAACATAACCCGAAGGTGCTGTATCACCGAGGACTACGTCTGTCAATGAGCGATAGAGAAACCCCCGTTTTCTCTCTACACATTTTTTGCATAAACTTTTATTGGGGTGATGGTGCTTAACATGATTGGTTGGGACTAATATATTCTTTATAAGATATGGAGCTGTGTCCGTCAATGAACGAAAGAGAAATTATATTGTTTTGTATTGCTGTAGCAATGTGTTTCTTGTATTCTATCTTAGCTCTCCTGGTTGCTAACTTGCTGTATTTCTTGTCTAACTGGAATGCCAGAAGGTGTCCCTTCTGCTTTGTATCTTTGTCCCTTTGTTCTTTTTAAAGGCCTGGTTTTTCTCTTTCTTTTTTTACAGTAGAATTTAGCCACATAGGTTTTAATTTTTTTCTCTTATGTTTGTTATTCAATGTCTAACACATTTGTTAATTCATCTTTAAAAACCCAATTGCCTTTTGCGCTTTGCAACAAAGCAAATACTTTGTTCAACTGAGTGTTGTGCAGTAGGGATAAGATCAAAGCTTATATAGGTATTTGAAAATTTAGAGTAGTTGTCATACCAACATACTTCTCTTTCCTGTAATAGGACTTATGATAAATTTGATTACACCATGGTGACTATTGTCCAAGTCTCTAACTTGCAAAGCTGTATTGAGCTGTGTTGTTTGAAACAAATAGATCTAACAGAGCATTTTCAGTCCTTGGGGCTTCCACTCGCTGTTCCATGAAATGCTCCTACAATGCGTTTTAATAAATTACAAGCTTTTGTTGAGTGTGCACTTCTATTTGACCAATCAATAACACTGCACTGCTTCTCAGCCATTTTAGTCTGTGAAAGAAGCAAAGACTCTTCCTTATCCTTTAGGTTAGGGGGGCTATAACATACTATCATAAGTCATTTACTATTTGCTGCACTCTCTCTCCTGCACGCTCTGTGAATTCCATTCCGCCTCTTCTGCCAATTACGTCCCTCCAAAAATAGAGTGTACCTTTTAATATTAGCAACCCAGTATGTGAGCTGTCCAACCAGGATTTCAATATTCCCAGGATGTTAAAGTGCTCCTTGAAAAAAAAAACTAGAGAGGTTGAGATCTAGAGAGGTTAAGATCAATCTGGACAACATGGAGAAAATCATAGATCCTGGATAGTTCCCGTTTCCTCTACTGCCCCCAAAGAAGTGTTGACAGACCACAGGTGTAGGTAGCTCTCTCCTACCTTACAGCGGCTGTACATCTCAGAGGAGTGAGAAGTAGCACAGTGCTGGATGGAAGGGGAGACCAGGAGCTGCTTTAGTTAACTTTTTATGTTAATAAGCTTATGATTGGCTGCTAGGACCACCTAGCAGCCAATCACCTGCTGGCTAACTTGCAAAGTTAACTAAAGCAGCTGCCATGCTCCCTCTCTCCATCCAGCACCGTTTTGCCTCTCACTTCACTCTGCTAGTGAATGGAGAGCGGTGCCGGTGTAGACTTAGAATATTTTTATTTACGAGAGCCTCAGCCAAACCCCAGTAATTAGTTACATAGTTAGTCAGGTTGAAAAAAGACACAAGTCCATCTGGTTCAACCAAAAAAAAAAAAAAACAATATTGAAAACCCAACCATACAATCCCATATACACAATTCTATACCTGCAGTTGATCCAGAGGAAGGCGAAAAAACCCCAGCAAAGCATGATCCAATTTGCTACAGCAGGGGGAAAAAAAAATTCCTTCCTGATCCCCCGAGAGGGGGGAAGCATTGGCACAGCCCTGATTGTGATCTACCTGTTGGATTCCCGCGATCGATGAGTTGCTGACACCGGCTTTAACCACTTGCCGACTGCCCAGTATATTAACTGCGGCAGTCAGCCCCTCCTGGGCAAAGCAACGTAGTACTAGGTCGCTCGCCCAGGAGCCTGCAGGGGGCGAGCGCCCGCAGCTGGAGGCGCGCTCCCGCTCGTTCATGGCCATCCCCGCGCGTGACTGGCGGCTCTTATGTCCGCCGGCCACTTGCGATCTCCCGCTGGAGAGGGAGAAAGGCAGGCGGCTAATGTAAACAAAGCCGCTTGTCATTCTCCCTGGTGTAACTGCAGAGATCATACGATCCTGCTGTGTAGGATCGTACGTCTCTGTGGTTACATCACAAGCCACGGCCCTTTACAGTTAGAATCTTGCCCCTAGGGACACATTTAACCCACTGATAACCAATAAAGTTAACCCCTTCCCTGCCAGTGTCATTTTTACAGTAACAGTGCATATTTATAGCACTGATTACTGTAATAATGTCACTGGTACTCCCAAAAGTGTCAAAAATGTCAGCCAGGGGTCCGATCTGTCCACCGCAATGTCGCAGTCTCGCAAATAAAAAAAAAAACGCAGATCGCCGCCATTACTAGTAAAAAAAAAATAAAAATGACAAATCTTTCCCGTAGTTAGTAAACGCAATAATTTTTGCACAAACGAATCAAAATACGCTTATTGCGATTTTTTTTTACCAAACATATGTAGCAGAAAGCAAATTGGTCTAAAATGTTAAAACATTTTGATTTTTACATTTTTTTTGAGAATTTCATATAAAAAAAATTGAAAAATAGTTATTTTTTCAAAATTTTCGCTCTTTTTTTGTTTATATTGCAAAAAATAAAAATCGCACAGGTGATCAAATACCACCAAAAGAAAGCTTTGTGGGAAAAAAAGGATGTCAATTTTGTTTGGGTACAGCGTCGCACAACCGCGCAATTGTCCGTTAAATTCAGGCAGTGCCGAATGGCAAAATAGGGCCTGGTCTTTGAGCAGCCAAATCTTCCGGGGGTTAAGTGATTAATGGGCCTTCTTTCGCTTCAAATAAGCTCATGTACCAAATCTTGGCATTGAGATTTTTGTCACAATTGAGTTTTGTTACTTCAAAACCGCCTGTGCTTGGGGAGCCATTAGGATATAATATTGCAAACGTGTTCCGCGTTTTGCCACGATTCTGGAACCGTATGCAAAATCACGGATCGCTCAAGTGTAAACGGAGTCTGAATGAGCGGACAGGGGAATTGGCTCAGTTATTTTCATTCAGCCCGCTGAGCCATGTATGGCCAGCTTTAGAAGTATTGAAATAAGAGGATGAGCATAATCCAGGCAACTGGAGTCTCTCGTATTTCTTCAATTATAGGTTTGCTTCAATAAGCCATGAATCATTGGAAAGTCTTAGACAGCTACACCTGGTCATATGTTTGCATGTACTATCTAAAAGTAAACTAAAATAACTTAACAAAAAATATAGTTATATGATCTCAATCATGAAACAAAACACTGGAACTGGTTTGTTGATTTTATTTCCAAAATAAGTATCTCTCTATAACACAATCATAGGTCAAGTTCAATTTTCACATCCATTTTGCTCTGGTATGGTGTCAGTAGTGGAATCACTTCCTCCTTCAGAAACTTCACAACCTGTCAAAATAAAGAGTCAAAAACAGACATGCATTATTTACATGTTCACCTCCATATGTGCCAAGAACTTTACAAATAGATTTTTCCAGGCTTCCGCAGGTTAGTACTGTGCTACATCAAAGGGCTGGGGTTCTAAGAGGTAAATTAGGTCACATCTTATGGGTGTTCTCTAAAAGACAATAACACGGTATGTAATCATGTGTTTTTGGTAAATAAAGTAAAGTTGGGCAATTGAAGCTGAGTATATGCTAAAAAAAACCTGCATAAGCAGAAGTTAACCTTAGTCAAAACTGCTTATGATGCTGGCAACTGAACAGTTATACCATAAGTATATCTCCACTTTTTTCTTGTTCTCCCATTAGCCTCCCTATGAGTCAGGTAAAAAACCAACTATCACATTAAAAATAATTAATTTAAGGCTTAGTAACGTGCACGTCAACACCCTGATGGCATTGACTCAGCATTTGTAAAGCCTCAGACTTTACCTTCAACGTCTGCCATGAATATTACAGTGGCATTTCACAGTGATGTTCACACAGGAGCGGTAGCGTGTTAAAAATTAAGCAGCATGTATATTTCTTAAGGCATCAATGCTTGTTAGTACCCATATAGTTTTTTAAAGTGTTAGCTGTGCACTGGGGGAGATGGAGGTTCTTGTATCCCACAAGGCAGTGGGAAATCATAGAGAACTAGGACAGAGCAGCTCCAGCCACTTCATGTTTGTACTGTGTGCAGGGATAAAGCATCAAGCCAGCCAGCAATACTGCAATTTGAGCTGAAACAAGCTAAGCGAGAACTCACAAAAATTTCTGCTATCACATCACAACCTAACCACGCCTCAGAGTGAACAATTTCCTCCACATCTCTTCCCACTAGAAAAGCAACAACTTCATGGGCATTTATCTAGCATTATTGAGGCTTTAAAACTTTATAAACACAATGAAAAACGTCAAAAACAAATTCTATAGGTGTGTTAATGAACATTGCTATGTTCCTAAAATAATCATGATGAAATTTGCAGAGCTGGACTTCTGGGACACTTCACTTCCACTGTTTGAAACGCAGATGGAAAGCAAACCGACGTTCCCAGTGTAAAATACATGCTTGTGTATTAGAGTGTAACGTAAGTGTACTTTTATTGCTTTTCTCATCTTCCTACACTATGAGAGACTTCTATATATGGATTGTTTGGCATAGCACCAAGCTATTTAAAGGTGCAGAGTCACTTAACCACTTGCCTACAGTGCACTTTCACCCCTTTCCTGCCCAGACCGATTTTCAGCTTTCAGCGCTCTCACACTTTGACTGAGAATTACTCAGTCATGCAACACTGTACCCATACAAAAATTGTGTCCTTTTTTTTCACACAAATAGAGCTTTCTTTTGATGGTATTTGATCAATACTGGGTTTTTTCATTTTTTGTGCTATAAATGAAAAAAGACTGAAAATATCGTGAAAAAACGCATTTTTCTTTGTTTCTGTCATAAAATTTTGCAAATTAGTCATTTTTCTTCACAAATTTTGGCCAAAATTTATACTGCTACTTATCTTTGTTAAAAAAACCCCAAATAAGTGTATATTATTTGGTCTTTGTGAAAATTATAGAGTCCACAAGCTATGGTGCGAATCATTGAAAATTGATCACACTTGATCACACCTGATGTACTGAAGGCCTATCTCATTTCTTGAGACACTAAAAAGTCAGGAAAGTACAAATACCCCCCAAATGACCCCTTTTTGGAAAGTAGACATTCCAAGGTATTTAATAAGGGGCATGGTGAGTTTTTTGAAGTTGTAATTTTTTCCCACAATGCTTTGCAAAATGAAGATTTTTTTTTTTTTTTACAAATTGCCGTATTAACAGGTTATTTCTCTCACACAGCACATGTATACTTGCAACTACACCCCAAAACACATTCTACTACTCCTCCTGAGTATGGCGATACCACATGTGTGAGACTTTTTCACAGCCTGACCACATACAGAGGCCTAACATCCAAGTAGCAGCGTCCGGCATTCTAGGAGCATAAATTACACATATAATTTCCTGACAACCTATCGCACTTTTGAAGGCCCTGGAGCACCAGGACAATGGAAACCCCCATAAAATGACCCCATTTTGGAAAGCAAACAGCCCAACGTATAATTTTTGAGGCATAATGAGTCTTTTGAATATGTCATTTTTTTCCACAAGTTTTTGGAAAATGTGGAAAGAAAATGAAAACATTTTTTTTACACAAAGCTGTCCATTTATGCAATATTTCTAACACATAGCATGTACATAGCAAAAATTGCACCCCAAAATACATTCTGCTATTCCTCCTGAGTATGGCGATACCACATGTGTAACACTTTTTCACAGCCTGGCCACATACATAGGCCTAACATCCAAGTAGCCCTTTTCACAAAGTTGTCCATTTATCCACTTTAAGACTGGGCCTATTTTTGACACTTGGTGTTTACAAGCTAAAATCATTTTTTTTGCTAGAAAACTACTTGGAACCCCCAAACATTATATATTTTTTTTTAGCAGAGACCCTAGAGAATAAAATGGAGATCGTTGCAATATTTTTTATCACACCATATTTGCGCAGCAGTCTTCCAAATGCGATTTTTTTGAAAAAAATTCACTTTTTTGAACTAAAAAATAAGAAACCAGTACATTTAGCCCAATTTTTTTCCATAATGTGAAAGATAATGTTACACCGAGTAATTAGATACCCAACATGTCATGCTTCAAAATTGCGCATTCTCACAGAATGGCGCCAAACATTGGTACTTAAAAATCCCCATGGGCAACATTTTAAAAATTTCTGCAGGTTACTAGCTTAGAGTTACAGAGGAGGTCTAGGGCTCAAATTATTGCTCTCGCTCTAACGATCGGGGCGATACCTCACATGTATGGTTTGAACACCGTTTACATATGTGGGCGGGACTTGCGTATGCATTTGCTTCTGCGCGCGAGCTAACGGGGACAGGGCGCTTTCATTTTTTTTTCCTATTTATTTTATTTATTATTTTTTTATTTTTACACAGTTTAAAAAAAAAAAAATGTTTTGATCATTTTTATTCCTATTACAAGGAATGTAAACATCCCTTGTAATAGAAATAGGCATGACAGGTCCTCTTTATTGTGAGATCTGGGGTCAAAAAGACCTCACACCTCACAACTACACTAAAAAAGAAAAAAAAAAAAAAAAAATTGTTGAAAGAGGAAAAAAAAAAAAAAAAGCGGCCCTTTAAACCGGTTGCTAGGCAACGTCTTTTGACGTAGCTCCAGTCCTCCAAGACCATAGAGTTGAGTGAGGGCCATCTTGCCCTCACTCGACTTCCTGTCTCTGAGGATCAAGCACTGGATAGTTTTCCCCGCTGCCGGCGGGTCCGGTAAGCTGGGAAAACGTCTGGGACGCGGCAGGAGGGGGGGGGGCACCTCTTCCCCTGCACCGTAAGGGTAATTCCGCGGCGAATCCGCCACTGGGACCACCCTTATCTGAAAGCCGACCGCCCGCCGTTTCAAAAAATACCGGGGTTATGGGGGCTATCTGCTGCCATAACCCCAGGATTTAGCTTTTAATGGCCGACGCATATAGTCATTAGGCGGTCAGTAAGTGATTGCATGTATATGGCAAACAGGTGACGATGACTGATGGGGTGACAGGTGACAATGACTGATGGGGTGACAGGTGACGATGACTGATGGGGTGACAGGTGACGATGACTGATGGGGTGACAGGTGACGATGACTGATGGGGTGACAGGTGACGATGACTGATGGGGTGACAGGTGACGATGACTGATGGGGTGACAGGTGACGATGACTGATGGGGTGACAGGTGACGATGACTGTTGGGGTGAGAGGTGACGATGACTGTTGGGGTGACAGGTGACGATAATTGATGAGGTGACAGGTGACGATGATTGATGGGGTGACAGATGACAATCACTGACGGGGTGACAAGTGACGATGATTGATGGGGTGACAGGTGACGATCACTGATGGGGTGACAAGTGACGATGATTGATAGGGTGACAGATGACGATGACTGATGGGGTGACAGATGACGATGACTGATGGGGTGACAGGTGACGGTGATTGATGAGGTGGCAGGTGACGGGCGATGGTCACTGATGGGTGACAGGTGACGGGCGATGGTGCACGGCGGAACTGATGGCAGTCTCTGGTGACCGGTGAACTTTAGGCTACGTTCACATGTGAGCGTAGCGATCTTGGGCAGAATCACTGCGATTCTGCCCGCGATCCCGAAATCATTGCAAATCGCGGGACGCCTGTGCACTGCCCGTGATTTGCAATAGCACCCCAAACGCTGTGCGATGTTGCTGCGATTTCCGCCTACCGAATCGCGGTAACATCACGCAAACAACGCATGACGCCCCAAAGAAACTCTTGTACCTTTTTTGGGCGTCATGCGATGTTTGTGCGATGTTACCGAGATTTGGCAGGCGGAAATAGCAGCAACATCGCACAGCGTTTGGGGTGCTATTGCAAAAAACGGGCAACGCACAGGCGTCCCGCAATTTGCAATGATTTCCGGATCGCGGGCAGAATTTGCGGTGATTCTGCCCGCGATCGCTGCGCTCACATGTGAACGTTATGGGTGTCAATTTCTGGGCACTGATGAGGTGACTGTTGGGTGACAGGTGACATTGTGGGAGGGGGGGCTGAGGACTGTGTGGGGACCTTTATTAGTGTGATTTTACTTTTACAGGTACACAGAGCAGTAACTCACTGTTTCTAGCTCTGCTCTCCTCACACTGGAAGCTGTATGAGGGGAGAAGAGCTAGTAACAGTGAGTTACTGCTCTTTGTTTACATTTTGTGATCGGCTGTGAATGGATTCACAGCCGATCACATAGTAAACAGTCACTGTCAGTGACTGTTTACTACTGCCGGTGACAGCTGTGTTCCTACGTGGGAAACAGCCACGCTCATTGGCTGTTTCCCCCCTGCTGGTGACGGGGGGTGTCCGCGATCGCGCGCCTGCCCTGCATTCCTGGGATCACGTCATATGACGTCTTCCCAGGATAATGGTCGCACCGCTCCGCCGTCAATTGACGGCGGGCGGGCGGCAAGTAGTTAAAGATGCAGTTGGTGGCACATTTGTCCATGTGTACATGGCTAGCCAAGAGACGAATCAGAGGTTGATGGGAGTTTATTCATTACCTCTGAGTTGCCAACTCATGCAATAAGGGCATTTGACCTCTTTTTTTTTTTTTAAAGGGGTCAACAACTTCTGGTGAGTGCAGTGTGCGAACAGTGGGAGCAGAGTAAGTTTACAGTGGTGGTACTTTATATTTTTGAAATTTCTTTGTACTTCTATTGGACGCCAACCAAGTATAGTCGTGCATACAATGTGTACAGTATCTCGCAAAAGGGAGTACACCCCATAACATTTTTAAAAATATTTTATTATATCTTTTCATGTGACCACACTGAAGAAATTACACTTTGCTACAATGTAAAGTAGTGAATGTACAGCTCAAAATAGACTTGGCTACGCCTATAGGCAGTCCTAGGTGGTATACATCCCCCTCTCTGCTATAGGCCTTCAGTTTAGTAACAAGCAGTGTCAGGAGTATACAAACTCCATAGAGGGGTGGGTGCTGTGTCCTTTCAGAACCACATGGACGTCCCCAAGCAGTGCCAAACATTAGGTGTGGGACAACAAAAAATTCCAAGGCTAAACACAATAGCCAACCAGGTAAACAGGAGCTCAACAAAAACAGATGGAGCCCAACCTGAACAATACACCCCCAAAGAGGGAACAGACCCTCTAAACAGCAGCCTGCAAAACCTTGCAGCCAAAGGAAGCATCCGCAGATGCCAACACATCTACTTTGTAGAACTTAGTGAAAGTGTGCACTGATGACCAGGTGGCCACTTTTGGCACTTTTCCACTGCAAGTACCGGCTCGGCTCTACTCGGCCCTGCTTGCTTTTCCACTGCTAGTACCGCATGGTACGGTGTTGGAACGGTTCGGTATGGTTTGCTTTTCCACTAAAGTAGTACTAAAGTTAAGTGGGTGGGATAACAATGATTCTCTGACCAATCAGTGGCTAGTAGTGACTGCATGCAAAGGATTGTGGGATATGGTACCGGGTATGGTACCTCTTGGAACCTCAATCGAGGTGGTACTGTTTTTGAGAGCCGTGCTGTTCGGTTCCATGCAGTGGAAAAGCGCCGCCGTACCGTACTGTACCGAACCGTTCCTACACGGTACCAGCAGTGGAAAAGCACAAAAGCGAGCCGAACCGTTCGGTTCCATGCAGTGGAAAAGCGCCATTTGCAAACCTGAGCCACTGATACCTGAGGACAGAAGGCCCAAGAAGCACTAAAGCACCCAAGTAGAGTGCGCTGGTACAGGAGAGAAGGAACCTGACCCTAGATAATAGGCCTGAGTCACCGTCTGTCTGATCCATCTGAAAATGGTCACAGAAGAAGCGGATAGCCATTTTCTTGGCCTGTCACAAACAGTGAGTCTGACCTCCGAAAAGACTCAGGGACAGCCAAATTCACCTGAATCGCCCGAACCACATGCAGGGAATGCAAGGCAAATTCCTTAGGCTGTTTGGGCCTGGGACACAGGGAAGGCAACGCAATGTCTTCATTCAAATGGAAATCAGAGACTACCTTAAGAAGGAATGACAGACATGGGCGAAGAACCACCTCATACTTGTGGACCACCAGGTAGGGGGTACGACAAGATAACGCCGCCAGCTCCGACACCCTGTGAGTAGAGGTAATGGCCACCAAAAAGGCCACCTTCTGGGACAGCGTAAGCAGGAGAATCTCCCAAATATTTTCAAAGGGAGACTTCTGGGGAACTGAAGCACCAAGTTCAGATCCCAAGCAGTAAAAGAGACTGCACCAGTGATGTCGAACCCCTTGAATAAAAGTATGCACCAGGGAGTGCGTGGCCAGGGGTCACTGAAAGAAGACTGCCAAGGCAGACACCTGGCCCTTGATGGTACTCAAGGCCAATTTCTGCTCAACACCTTGTTGAAGGAAGGTCAAAATTTGAGCCACTGAAAAGGAACGAGGGTGAACTCCAAAAGACTCACACCACGAAATAACGGAATTTTTGTAAAATCTTACCTGTAAAATTCCTTTCTCTGAGTCCTCCGACAGTCGCCGCCTCTTCATATTCGTCACATATGGGGTATTAGACTTTGCTCCGAAGGAGTAGCTAGGCAACAGAATATGTTAACAATAAAGCTTTAACATATCCCACCCTCAAGGGGTGGTCCCCTCAGTCAATACCCTCCTACTTCCTGCAACCATATCTCAGTTTTAGTGGAATAGCAGTAGAGTATACATTCAAACCCCAAAAGAGGGGCGGGGGCGGCGACTGTCGGAGGACTCAGAGAAAGGAATTTTACAGGTAAGATTTTACAAAAATTCCGTTTTCTCTTACGTCCTCCGACAGTCGCCGCCTCTTCATATTCGTCACATATGGGGACGTCCCAAAGCAGTGCAAACATGAGGGGTGGGAAACGCATCCGCGCCGAAAGGCAACGCAGTCTCCACATCAAAGAAAGGAACCTTACCAAAGGAAGGAAACCAGCTGGGCAACAGCAAAAATAAGTGCTCAACAGGAGCAACAACCCAGGAAAAGACAAAAAACCAGGGGATACAAAACTTATCCCAACAGCCAGGAGTCCCCAACAAGGGACCCTAGGGAACAGCCGCACTAAGAACCTTGCGGCCAAAGGAAGCATCCGCCGATGCCTGAACATCTACTTTGTAGAATTTTGTGAAAGTGTGTACGGTCGACCAAGTCGCCGCCTTACACACCTGGGCTACAGAAGCCCCATGACGACAGGCCCAAGACGTACTCAGAGATCTAGTAGAGTGCGCCTTCACAGGCACAGGGGGAACCTTCCCCTGCAAGGCATAGGCCTGTTCAATGGTCTGCCTGATCCATTTGGCAATGGTAGAGGCGGAAGCCGCCATGCCCTTCCGAGGACCCTCTGGAAGAACAAACAAGGAGTCCGTCTTTCGAAAAGACTCAGTCGATTTAAGGTAAACCCTTATCGCCCGAACAACATCCAGAGAATGCAATCTCACCTCCTTTGGATGTTTAGGCTTCGTGCACAACGAAGGCAAAACAATATCCTCGTTAAGATGGAATTCCGAAACTCGTTTCGGCAGAAAAGAAGGATTAGGTCGCAAGACCACCTTATCCAAATGAACAACCAGGTACGGAGACTTGCAGGACAAAGCCGCCAGTTCCGACACTCTGCGAGCCGAAGTGATCGCCACCAAAAAGGCGACCTTTTTGGACAACACAGACAACGAGATCTCCCTGATCTGTTCAAAAGGAGCACGTTGTAACACAGATAGGACTAGATTCAAGTCCCAAGGTGGCAAAGGATCCCTCCTAGGAGGAACCAGATGCCGCACACCCTGAATAAAAGTGCCAACCAAGGAGTTGGAAGCCACGGGACGTTGAAACAGAACGGCCAGCGCAGACACCTGACCCTTTATCGTAGCCAGCGCCAAACGCTGATCGACACCCGTCTGAAGGAAAGACAGCACACGGGAAACCGAGTACGTGCGGGGTGAAAACCCCCTGGACTCACACCAGGCAAAATAGGCCTTCCAAGTACAGTAATAAACCTTTCCCGAGGAAGACTTCCTCGCGTTGATCAAGGTATGAACAACCTCTGGAGAGAGACCCTTCTCCTTCAGGACCTCGGTCTCAACAGCCAGGCCGTCAAAGCCAGCGACTGTAAAGCAGGATGGTAAATCGGTCCTTGAGACAGTAGATCGTCCCGAAGAGGCAGACGCCAGGGGGCGTCGACCGCCAGATTCACGAGGTCTGCGTACCAGGACCGGCGAGGCCAGTCCGGTGCCACAAGAATCACCGTGCTGCGTTCCGAGTGTAACCTGCGAAGGAACCGGGACAGCAACTGAATCGGTGAAAACGCGTACATCAGCCTGTACTGATGCCACGGGGCCACTAACGCGTCCGACGCGTCTGCCCGAGGGTCGCGCGTCCTTGCCACGAACCTCTTCACCTTGTAGTTGAGGCGAGACGCGAACAGGTCCACATCTGGAAGACCCCACTTCGCGCACAACATCTGGAAGACAGCCGGATGGAGAGACCATTCCCCCTGATCCAGGGTCTGGCGACTCAGATAGTCCGCCTGCCAGTTCTCCACTCCCTGAATGTGAACCGCCGTTATCGCCGGGACATGAGTCTCGGCCCAAGACAGAATGTCGGCCACTTCTCGAGCCGCTCGGGCACTCCTGGTGCCCCCTTGGTGGTTGATGTAGGCCACCGCCGTGGCATTGTCCGTCTGCACCCGAACCGGGCAGCCCTGCAGCCGGTCCGTCCAGCGATGAAGACAGAGCCTTATCGCACGCAATTCCAGAATGTTGATCGGGAGGGAAGACTCCCCCTCCGACCAGGTCCCCTGGGCGGACAGAACGCCCAGAACACCACCCCAGCCCGACAGGCTGGCATCCGTGGTGATTATCGTCCACGAGATCGGACGAAACGACTTGCCCCCGGACACCAACGGGGACTGGAGCCACCACAGAAGGTTTTCCCTGGTGCGATGACTCAACGAGATCTGAAGATCCAGAGATTGAGGTCGCCCGTCCCACTTGGACAAGATCTCCGCCTGGAGACCCCGCGTGTGAAACTGCGCGAAAGGAATCGCCTCGAAAGCCGAGACCATCAATCCCAGACATCTCATACACGTCCGCAGAGACGAGTTCGGAACGTCCCTGAGGGACCTGACTTCCTCCTGAAGAGTCCTGAGTTTGTCTTCCGGCAGGAAGACCTTCGCCTGCACCGAGTCCAGTATCATTCCCAGATAGGGAAGACGAACCGACGGACTCCGTGTCGACTTTGGAACATTTATCGTCCAACCGAACTCCTGCAGAGTTTGCATCGTGACAGACAGGTCCTTCTCCAGACCCTGACTGGTCGCAGACCGAATCAGAATGTTGTCCAGATACCCCAGGACAGAAATGCCCTGGGCCCTCAATAATGCCAGAACCGGTGCAAGCATCTTGGTGAAGACCCGCGGAGCCGAGGCGAGCCCAAAGGGCAACGCCACGAACTGGTAGTGATCCTCCGCAATGGCAAATCGAAGGTATCTCTGATGACCCTCGAATACGGGGATGTGAAGATACGCATCCTTCAAATCGATGGAGGCCATGAATTCCCCCGGAACCAAGGCAGCCACCACCGAGCGCAGGGATTCCATGCGGAACTTGCGAACCCGCACAGAGCAGTTCAGAGCTTTCAAGTCCAGAATCGGACGAACCTTGCCCTCCTTTCTGGGCACGGTGAACAGATTGGAATAAAACCCCCGAAATCTGTCCCGATGAGGCACCGGAACCACCACTCCCTGAGCCCTCAGGTCCCGCACCGCCAGGTGCAGATCCCGCAGGCGCTCTGGAGACAGTTGTAGATTTGAGGGAAAAAATCTGTTCTCTGGCCGAGAGAGAAACTCGATCTTGTAACCAGATCGAACGATTTCCAGAACCCATCTGTCCCGCACACGGGCCAACCAGGGCTGAAGAAAACCGAGCAAGCGTCCCCCCACCCCAAAACTGGGTGAGGGCGCCCCTTCAGGCCGAACTGTTATGGGCCGCAGGTCCGGATTGGCCGGACTTCTGTTTCCCAGACCAGGGTTTCTTCTGAGAGCCCTGGCCTTTGAACGGTTTGCCCTTGTAGTGCGGCCGAAAGGCACGAAAGGACCCCTGAGGGGGCCGAAAATTCGCATGCTTCTTCCCAGAAGCCCCCTTAGCCTTGGGGAAATGGGGCAAGAGAGTGCTCTTACCCCCGGTGATCCCCTTAATCAACACATCCAGGGACTCCCCAAAAAGGCGAGACCCATCATAAGGCAGATTGGCTAAGGTTTTACGTGAAGATTGGTCCACCGACCAACATTTCAACCAAACCAGACGGCGAGACAACACCGCCACGCTGCGCACACGTGCAGCCAACGGAATCAGGTCCAGGTCCGCATCACACAGATACATGACACCCTGGTGGATCTGATCCACCATGTCCAGGGTCGCCGCCGAGGCCGAATCGGCCACTAGGACGCGCCTAAGCATCTGCGTCCAACTTGCGATCGCCTGGGCCGCCATGAGAGAAGCAAACAGAGCCTTAAGCATAGAACCCGTAACAGAATAAGTATGACGGGCAAGAGACTCCAGTCTCCTATCCGTGGCATCACGGAAAACAGGGGATCCCTCTGCAGGAATCGCAGTGGCTTTGTTCAAAACCGCAATTGCATGATCCACTGGTGGAGGCACACACCACCGTTCATCAGTGGCAGGGGAGAAAGGATAACGCAGCTTGAATTTACTTGGTACCGCAAAAGGCTTGCGCAGATCGCGCCATTGATCCTTTACAGCGCGCTGAAAATCAGCATTGCAGGGAAAAACCTGCGGCGTCCTGCGTTTTCTCTGCGTCCCATAAGCCGCCAAGGCAGCGGGGGGACACACTTCGTCCTGCAAACGTAGCGTCTGCTTAATGGAAGCAATCAACTCATCCATGATTGCAAGCTCTTCAGGCGAGCCAGGGGGAGAATTATCAACCCCCTCAACCTCAGCCTCTACCTCAGACCCCACTAGATCAAGAGAGGAGCGGGACCCCGATAGGGAGGTCCCTGCCAGAACAGCCCCATCACCTTCACCCTCAGAATCGGAGGACAGAGCAACTCTGGGCCGTTTAGTAGATTGAGCAGCCACCAGCATTTGCACCTGGGCAGCAAGGCCAGCCACAATAGTGGCTAAATCCCCCCCTGGGGGGGAAACAGCGGTCCCCTGGCTTTCCACCAATACTGTGGGAAACTTGCCCTCCTGAGAATCCATTGCCCCTGTACGCCAGACAACCAAGGGTTAACTGCCCCCTTTCAGCAAGCGCGGTAAGCACAGCCCACCGCACACACTCAGGCACAATGAGACCCCCACAGGGAATATACAGACTGAATACAGGCAATGGACAACAGGAATAGAAGGATAAAACCTGAGGAGACCCCGCTGCTGCTGCTGCCTCGACCGGTGTTCCAGGAAAAAGGAAGTGATGCTGCCAGGGCGCTCTATGTAAGCCTATGGAGGCTACAAGAAAATGGCCGCCGTGCATGTAAACCATGCGGCCGGAGCGGGCGCCGGTAAAATGGCGTCGTTTGGCGCCGAAATCGCCGCTCCACAGTGCATAAAAAGACACACAATTTCATCCCATTATATGGATACATGTTAGATCGCCGCAGCGATCGCTGTATATGCCCCAACATGCCATTAAAAACATGCCCCACAGCACACAGCTTCCCACACTGCCCAGCCTGACACACACAGTGTCATACAGCTCCCCCCCCCCCTTGCAGCCCACAGCATGCAGCCGAGAGATAGGGAGACAAGCAGTGTGATTTAAAGGCAGGTTACACAGTCCCAGACTGAGACCCCCCCCAGACAGACAGGTCCCCACATAGACACACTTACCTCATATGGCGTGGGGAACCCGCACAGGCGAACAAGCCGCTGCACATGAGGCAGGGAGAGTCGCAATTCAAGACGCACACAATGGCGGTTAAGAAACCGCACAGCGTCCGGTGAGGTAGCCACCTCACCAAACATCCCTGCACCGAACAGGGATGGGTCGTTCACCGTGCCAGGAGCGTTACCTGGCTGAACGCTCGATGGCAGACTGGGAAGCCACTGACCCACGACCTGCGATCAGGGGGATCAGCCCGAGACCCAGTCCGCATGATCCTCTTCGTCCGAAGAACTAACTAATGCTGACAAAAACAACAGCTAAGTAAAGGTAGAGAAAAAACTCAAATAAAAGATTAAAAAGAAGAAAGAGTCTGGGACAAAAAGTCCCAGCACAGAGAGAGCCAGCCACTCCTGACAAGCTAGACATTAAAACTGAGATATGGTTGCAGGAAGTAGGAGGGTATTGACTGAGGGGACCACCCCTTGAGGGTGGGATATGTTAAAGCTTTATTGTTAACATATTCTGTTGCCTAGCTACTCCTTCGGAGCAAAGTCTAATACCCCATATGTGACGAATATGAAGAGGCGGCGACTGTCGGAGGACGTAAGAGAAATATGCTTTCCACGTACAATGGTAGATCTTCCTAGAGGTAGACTTCCTAGCCTTCAGCAGTGTTGGAATCACCAACCCAGGCAAACCTCTATCTTTCAGCACCTGGCTTTCAACAGCTAGGCCGTCAAAGCCAGCGACCGTAAAGCAGGATTGAAGATCGGCCCTCGAGACAGTAGATCCTCCCTGAGAGGCAGTCTCCAAAGGAAGTCGGCGACCAGTCGCACCAGGTTGGCATACGAAGACCAGCGAGGCCAGTCTGGGGCCACTAGAATGATCAGAATCCCCTCGGCCTCAATCCTGTGCAAAGGCCATGGCAGAAGCCTGAGAGGAGGAAAGGTGTAGATCAAAGGATACTGACCCCCACGGGGCCACCAGAGCATCTGTGGCATCTGCCAGAGGATCCTGTGACCTTGCCACATACCCTCAGTACCTTTCTGTTGAGCCGGGACGCCAACAAATCCACCTTGGGGTTGCCCCACCGGAGACGTATCTGATGAAACACGTCCAGGTGAAGCGCTCTGCCCACCAGAAGATGCCAGCTGCCAACACACTCTTTGTTCTGCCCTGGTGATTGGCATAGGCCACCGCCGTGGCATTGTCAGACTGGATCTGTACCGGGAGCCCCAGGAGACAATCCATCCAGTGATCCAGGCACAGCCTGATCGCTTGAAGTTCCAAGACATTGATCAGTAGTCTGGACTCTTCCAGCATCAGACAACCCTGAGCAGAGCTCAGTCCCAGGACACCTCCCCACCCGTACAGACTGGCATCCATTGTGACCACTGTCCAAGACAAGGGGAGAAAGGATTTACCCTGCCGAAGAGCTGGAGAGCGAAGCCACCAACCTTTACATGGGTTGGTGGGAGAGGAGATGAGAACCCCTTCAGAGGTCAGATCGCTCTGTACCTAAGGTACATTGACGATCTGATCTTTGTATGTCGTAAGGACGATGATTTGATTTCTTTCCTAGATTATTTAAATGACAACACACACAATCTTGTTTACGGGCTACAGGGATGTCAATACGGTCAATTTTTTAGATGTGACATTGGAACACCATGTAGGTAGGATCGTTACCCGGTTATACAGGAAACAGTTCTACATGCTCACTTCAGTCATCCTTTTTATACCGTTAAAGGCATCCCTGTGGGACAATTCATTAAACTTCGTAGGATCTCTAGTGAGGTTTCAACATTCAAAAGACAATCCAGTCTTTTATACAATCGTTTCTCGGCGCAGGGCTATCCAAGGTGGTCCCTTGATAAAGCATATCACATGGCTCTTAATAGGGACAGGGATGGCCTCCTTGCCAATAGGAACAAGACAAGTAAAATGGAATACCAATGATCTTTTATGACATTGGCAGTTCCCTTTAATTTAGAATTTAAGCAGATAAAGCAGATAAAACAGATTGTTCTCAAACATTTACCAATTTTACATAATGATGATGAGATCTGTGCTAAAATTCTGGATAGGGTGATAAACGTGGTGGCTAGATGGGCGAAGACACTGGGTAACTTTTTGTCTCCCAGTTTCTTTGTACCCAAAAGAACCACATCTTGTTCCCTAACCTGGCTTCATTTTAAGGGCAACTTTAAAAGTGGTTCAGGGGACTGTCTATGCTGTTTCCACATTTTGCAAGCTGCCATCTTTCGTTCTACAGCTTGCGATAGGATATTTGACATTAATAAGTATTTCAATTGTAATACAGACTTTTTAGTTTATCTTATCTCTAGCAAAGCATGCTCTATTCAATATGTCTGTAGAACGACACGTAAATTAGGAGAAAATTTTGGTGAACATTTGAGTGATATTAGGGGGTGCAAGTCTACTAATGTCACCTGTCATTTTAAATTTCATGCATGGGAGTGACCTCTATTTGGGGTGGGATTCCTTTTGTCTTCTCTGTAAAAGGGAAGATTTTTTGGATATTCAAACTTCAGACACGGATACCCAAGGGGTTGAACTTTGAGTGGGATGTTGCACGCTATTATGAACAGGGGTGTTTCTCCTCACTAATCCTAATGTTCATATAATAAGATTTTTGTAAGATCTTACCATAAAATCTTTTTCTCTGATGTCCATCGACAGACACAGCCTCATCTCTATGAGCTGAGGGGGTTCATGCTCATCCCATCAGGAGTAGTCTAGGCAGAAAAATTTGAATACACACGCCCAGGGGGCTGTCCCTCCAGGCATAAACTCCCACTGCACAACCCAGCACATCGGTTTAGTTTAAAAGCAGTGAAGACAACAGAACCAACCCCAAAGAGAGGGGTGGGTGCTGCATCTGTCGATGAACATCAGAGAAAAAAAGATTTTACGGTAAGATCTTACAAGAATCGTATTTTCTCTATCGTCCATCGACAGATGCAGCCTCATCTCCATGAGCTGAGTGGGATGTCACAAATCAATATAGGCATGAGGGGTGGGAAAACGCAACCAGACAGTAACGTCAACTCCAAAAGGCTAAATGTAGCCAACCGGGCAACATGGAGCTTAACCAAACAGGAGCTCACCCAGATAAAAGACCCCAAATAGAAGTACAAACAAACATTCTCTTATGAAACAGCAGCCTGCAAAACCTCGCAGCCAAAAGAGGCATCCGAAGAAGCCAACAAATCCACTCTGTAAAATTTGATAAAGGTGTGCACAGAAGACCAAGTCGCTGCCTTACAAACTTGTACAACAGAGGCCTGATGGCGAAAAGCCCAAAGGCACTCAGCGCTCTAGTAGAATGCGCCTTCACAAGGAAAGGAGGAACCTGACCCTTGATCGAATAAGCTTGAACAAGCGTCTGCCTGATCCATCTCGTAATGGTCGCAGCGGATGCAGCCAAACCTTTGCGAGGACCGCCCAGAAGGACAAAGAGAGTCCGACTTCCTGAAGGACTCAGTAACCGTCAGATAAACCCTTATCGCCCCAAAAACATCCAGAGAGTGTGAAGCAACTTCCTTGTGATATTTAGGCTTAGGAGATAAGGAAGGCAACACAATGTCTTCATTCAGGCGAAAATCCGACACCACCTTAGGAAGAAAGGACGGGTTAGGTCGGAGGACCACTTTATCCCTGTGGACCACCAAATAAAGCGAATGACAGGACAACGCTGCCAACTCAGAGACTCTGCGGGCAGAAGTGATAGCCTCCAGGAAGGCAACCTTCTGTGACAAAGAAAGAGAAATCTCCCTAATATTCTCAAAAGGAGGCTTTTGAACAGACAAAACCAGATTAAGATCCCACGGCGGTAACGGGGATCTCCTCAGAGGGGCCAGATGACGCACCCCCTGAACGAAGGTGCGAATCAAACTATGAGTAGCCAACGGACGTTGGAAGTAAATAGCCAAGGCCGAAACCTGGCCCTTGGTAGTACCCAACGCCAAGCGCTGCTAAACCCCTCTTTGTAAAAAGGCCAAAACCCTAGCTACAGAAAACAAGCGAGGGTGCAGCTGCAGCGATTCACACCATGAAATGTACAATTTCCACGTAGATCTTCCTAGATGTGGACTTCCTGGCCTTCAAAAGGGTAGGAATCACTGAATCAGAAAGACCTCTATCCTTCAACACCTTGCTTTCCAACAACCAAGCCGTTAAAGCCAGTGACTGTAAAGCAGGATGGAAAATCGGTCCTTGAGATAGTAGATCTTCCTGCAAAGGAAGACGCCATGGAGGATCCACGACCATTTTTACCAGCTCTGCGTACCAAGACCGCCGAGGCCAGTCTGGTGCCACCAGAACCACCGGAATGCCTTCCATCGCCATCCTGCGAAGGAACCTTGGCAGGAGAACGGAGGAACAGTCTCGGGGTCCAAAGACTCCCGCAAACCCCTAATCCATTCCGTCAAAGTCTCCGAGACTAGCACAGACACAAAAACCGGTTTCAAAATGGGACCCTTCAGCACGTGAAGATGGCGGGAAAGGGATTCAACCGCCTGCCCACTGGATCCGTAAAAACTGGGGAATCCTGCACAGGCACAAGAATAGATTTGTTTAATCTGAACACAGGATGGTCCTACGGTTGGAAATCTTTTCAGCAAAAGGATACTGGCGTTTAAAGCGTTTTGGCACCACTAACATGTGCTTAACGTGCCGCCACTGGTCATTCACAATATCATGAAAACCCTGTCAGCTTTTGGAGACTTCTGGGAACCAAAAGCCACCCGTGTTCCTGCCAGCGTGGGCTCATCAGCCAATTTTAAAGTATACTGAAATAATTAGGCCTTCCACTAAAGCGCATTCCTGTGCTGCAGCTGAAGCAGACAGGTCCTCTTCACCATCTGGCTCCAAGGACAGCAACCCCTGAGGAAGGGGCAATCACATCAGCGTCCCTTTTCCTATGGTAGTCTTCATTCAAAGCAATGCACAGCTATACTGTATATGTGCACCTCCCCCCCTCCCTGCGTGGATTATTTTGTCTTTGTCTCATGAATTAGGATGTACAATGCATCCTTACTGATGAGAGAACACGGGGGGGGGGGGGGGGACCTATGATCAGCTCCTCCCATTCTGTATACACCCTCTGGTTACACAGGAACAGTGTCCCTCCCTGGAAATGTCACTAGCTTTCAGTAACCACACCCACTTGCTGCTCTTGGACTCAACAGGAAGAGTGACTGAAGTCATGTGACAGCACTGAAAACGACAGAATTCAGGTAGAAAAATTGGGATTTTTTCATTTTGACACATAGGGCTGAACTCAGCTTACATTAATGATTTCAGAGGAGAATTTAAGGTATTAGGCTGGACTTCCGCTTAAGTATGCACTTTGACAAACCAAGATTCTTACCTTCAAGATTATTATGTGCTGGATAATGAGGTTCAGGTTGCTGGACATGTGACCCCCCTTGTATACGGAGAATAATTGTTTCTTTGTCCATCCCCTTCGTTTTGTTTCCCTTTATGTCCACTGATTATGTTTTTGTTCTTTTTTTGTTTTGGGGTCTGTACACATCTTTTTTGCTGCCATAACAATGGTCTACTATTCTATTGCACTTTGGAGAGGGTGGGGACTTTTTGGTTATTATACTGCATTATATGGCTCTGTGCACCCCTTAAACTATGCCTATGGAGTGTAAAGTTGGATCAAAGTCGCAATCTAAATCGAAAAATGATTTAGACCTTGTATGACTGTAAACTGTATGAGGTTATCGAACCACTGTATGTTCACTTGAAAATTTTCAAATACAAAGAACATACAAAAAAAAAAAATACCTATCATTAAAATAGCTAAACGACTGTATCCAGAGAGTAGTCATTAATACCCTAAATCAGGGGTCCTCAAACTACGGTCCATGGGCCACATCCGGCCCGCCAGTGTCCTGAACCCGGCCTGCAGAGGCCGCCTAACCTATAATCAAAACGGCCGCTGTACTTCCGGTTCCGGCGCCCATGATGGAGTGACTCTCCCGGCTCCCGCTGCACCCACCGCTGATTTTTATATAAAGCCGCCGTTGGAGCCCACACAGAGGGAAGCAGACCTCGCCTCTATTACCCTGCCCATCCGGTGAGTCTCATGGACCGATTCATAGAGCACCAGCGTGCCCAGTCCACCCCCAGCAAGGAGCGAACGGAGACCGCTGCAGCTCCTCTCACTGAAACAGCTATGGCCATGGCAGCACATGCAGCAAGAGAGGAGGGGGTGAGTGCTCCTGTCTCACTCTTGCAACACACAGGACCTGCTCAGCCCCAGTTCGCCCCTGCTAGCTATGAAACTCTCTGATCCAGCGTATCAGAAGATGGCAGAAGTTGTTGCTGTCATCCTGTCACCCACCATTAAAGCCACCATAGAGGCAGCCATCACACATGGGCTGACACAATTTCAGAAAGAACTTGCCACGCAACAGCAAATACAGAAGGCTGAGCAGAGAATCACATCCCTGGAAGAGGAGACCCTGCTCAATAGCAGGGACATAAACCACCATTACAAAATGGCCGCTGTCTGCCGAATTTTTTTTTTTGCGTGTGCAGGAAATCGGCTGTGGCGGCCGCCAATTGGCTGTGTTACTACCGCGCTGCATTCTGGGAGTTGTAGTCCTGACCGTGTTCAAGTTCCTTGTGGCGGTGGGTGGGGAGAACTGAGCAGGGGCGCGTAGCAGGAAACTGCAACTCCTGGAGACTTTGAAGGCGGGCAGAGGCACGGCGCATCAGGCTGGGTGCTGGATGGCTGCAACAGTGCAGCCTGAAGTTTTTAAAAAGAGTGAGAGCAGCTTATTTTGGACCTTGAGTCTCCGGACTGGAGGCAGGGAGTGTCAGCCTGCCAGGGGACGGATGTGACTGGCTCGGGCTGGGTACTGGCTGCAGCTTGAAGTGGTCATCACCCCCAGGAGGCCAAGCAAAGACCTGCTGAGCTGTCATCGGCATCGCTGAGGTGAGACACCCTGACACCCCCACATCCCATCTACCACCCCCCCCACATACACCCCATTTACCCTGCCCCAGTGCCCTGCCCACCCAGTAACCTCAAAATAGGAAATAGCCCCCAACACTGTCTGGCTGTCAGATCCTGTGCTGGCCATGGCCTGTGGGTCCTGCCGACCATGGCCTGTGGGTCCTGCCGACCATGGCCTGTGGGTCCTGCCGACCATGGCCTGTGGGTCCTGCCGACCATGGCCTGTGGGTCCTGCCGACCATGGCCTGTGGGTGCTGCCGACCATGGCCTGTGGGTCCTGCCGACCATGGCCTGTGGGTCCTGCCGACCATGGCCTGTGGGTCCTGCCGACCATGGCCTGTGGGTCCCTGTTGGCCATGGCCTGTGGGTCCCTGTTGGCCATGGCCTGTGGGTCCCTGTTGGCCATGGCCTGTGGGTCCTGCTGGGAGCTGGCCATGGCCTGTGGGTCCTGCTGGGAGCTGGCCATGGCCTGTGGGTCCTGCTGGGAGCTGGCCATGGCCTGTGGGTCCCTGTTGGCCATGGCCTGTGGGTCCTCCTGGGAGCTGGCCATGGCCTGTGGGTCCTGCTGGGAGCTGGCCATGGCCTGTGGGTCCCTGTTGGCCATGGCCTGTGGGTCCTGCTGGGAGCTGGCCATGGCCTGTGGGTCCTGCTGGGAGCTGGCCATGGCCTGTGGGTCCTGCTGGGAGCTGGCCATGGCCTGTGGGTCCCTGTTGGCCATGGCCTGTGGGTCCTCCTGGGAGCTGGCCATGGCCTGTGGGTCCTGCTGGGAGCTGGCCATGGCTTGTGGGTCCCTGCTGGGAGCTGGCCATGGCCTGTGGGTCCCTGCTGGGAGCTGGCCATGGCCTGTGGGTCCCTGCTGGGAGCTGGCCATGGCCTGTGGGTCCCTGCTGGGAGCTGGCCATGGCCTGTGGGTCCCTGCTGGGAGCTGGTCATGGCCTGTGGGTCCCTGCTGGGAGCTGGCCATGGCCTGTGGGTCCCTGCTGGGAGCTGGCCATGGCCTGTGGGTCCCTGCTGGGAGCTGGCCATGGCCTGTGGGTCCCTGCTGGGAGCTGGCCATGGCCTGTGGGTCCCTGCTGGGAGCTGGCCATGGCCTGTGGGTCCCTGCTGGGAGCTGGCCATGGCCTGTGGGTCCCTGCTGGGAGCTGGCCATGGCCTGTGGGCACTGCTGGGAGCTGGCCATGGCCTGTGGGCCTTGCTGGGAGCTGGCCATGGCCTGTTGGTCCCTGGTGGGAGCTGGCCATGGCCTGTTGGTCCCTGCTGGGAGCTGGCCATGGCCTGTTGGTCCCTGCTGGGAGCTGGCCCATGGCCTGTGGGTCCTGCTCGGAGCTGGCCATGGCCTGTGGGTCCTGCTCGGAGCTGGCCATGGCCTGTGGGTCCTGCTGGGAGCTGGCCATGGCATGTTTGTTCTGCGGGTCCTGCTCGGAGCTGGCCATGGCCTGTGGGTCCTGCTGGGAGCTGGCCATGGCCTGTTTGTTCTGCTGGGAGCTGGCCATGGCCTGTTGGTCCTGCTGGGAGCTGGCCACGGCCTGTGGGCCCTGCTGGGAGCTGGCCACGGCCTGTGGGCCCTGCTGGGAGCTGGCCACGGCCTGTGGGCCCTGCTGGGAGCTGGCCACGGCCTGTGGGCCCTGCTGGGAGCTGGCCACGGCCTGTGGGCCCTGCTGGGAGCTGGCCACGGCCTGTGGGCCCTGCTGGGAGCTGGCCACGGCCTGTGGGCCCTGCTGGGAGCTGGCCACGGCCTGTGGGCCCTGCTGGGAGCTGGCCATGGCCTACAGGCCAGCAGCCAGCAGAACCCATAGGCTATGGCCAAGGGAAGGACTGCAATTTTCAGCATGAACCCCTCAGAGCTGAGGACGTGACACCCCCTCCTAACTAGTGAAGGACTACAAGTCCCAACACGAGCCCCTGAAATCTAAGAATGTGACCCCCCCCAAAAGTGAAGGACTACTAGTCCCAGCATGAACCCCTCAGAGTTGAGGACATGACAGCCCCCCCAACTAGTGAACGGCTATAAGTCCCAGCATGAGCCCCTGAGATTTAAGAATGTGACCTCCCTTAGATCTCACGGGTTCATGCTAGGACTTGTAGTCATTCACTAGATGGGGGGTCAGGTCTTCAGCTCTGAGGGGTTTATACAGGCACTGCTTGCACTTTAGTTCCTAAGGCCATGGTTTTAAATATTGTATTGTTTTTCCTGTTTTTTGTGCACTACAAATAAAACATGTGCATAGGAATTCGTTCATATTTTTTTCAAACTATAGTCCGGCCCCCAACAGTGTCCGTGGGACAGTGAACTGGCCCCCTGTTTAAAAAGTTTGAGGACCCCTGCCCTAAATAGTCAAAAGTTTATTAGTGGTGTACTTCAAGGTTCCGTGTTGTCACCCTTAATTTTTACCTATTTATAAATGATATAGCGTTTGGGAATAAAAGTACCATCTCAGTGTTTTCAGATGACATCAAGCTATATAGTGGAATAACGTCCTTACAGGATGTCTCCAACTTACAAGCCAACCTTAATGCACTGTTTAATTGGGCAACTATATGGAAAATGAGGTTTAATGTTGATAAGTGTAAAGTTGGGGGTTAAAAACATGCACGCATCATGCATTCTAGGAAAACATCTAGGGGAATCAATGGTTGAGAAGGATTTGGGTGTTCTGGCAGATCATAGACTTAATTATGGCATGCAATGCCAAGTTGCAGTTTCTAAAGCTAGCAAAATACTTTCTGTAAAGGTTCAGACTCCAGAGAGAGACGTCATTTTGCCCCTGTACCAATCATCTTGATGGTTGGAAGACCTCATCTGGAGTATGCAGTCATGTTCTGGGCACCAGTTTACAAAAAAAAAGTAAATTGGAGAAGGCGCAGAGAAGGGCAACTACATTCATAAGAGGCATGAAGAGCTCAGCTAGGAGAAAAAGATTTGCCTAACTGAATTTATTCTCTTTTGAGAAGAGACAATTATCCACTTCTGGACAGGAAGGATATGCTCCCTTAACAACCAGGCCATTTTTTGCGACTCAGCACTGCGTTACTTTAACGGACAATTGCGCGGTCGTGCGACGCTGTACCTAAATAAAATGTATGTCCTTTGTTTCCCACAAATAGAAATAGCTTTTTTTTGGTGGTATTTGATTACCTGTGCGATTCTTTTTTTTTTGCGCTATAAACAAAAAGCGACAATTCTGGAAAAAAAAACAATAGTTTCCACTTTCTGCTATATAACATTCCCCCCAAAAAAAAAAACATTTAATAATAATTTTTTTAAATAAACCATTTAATTAACATTTTAGGCCAGTTTGTTTTCTGCTACATATTTTTGGTAAAAACCGCAATAAGCCATATTTTGATTGATTTGCGCAAAAGATATCGCGTCTACTAACTACGGGAAAAATTTATGTCATTTTTATTTTTATTATGTCAGTGTTTTTTTTTTTTTTAAACTAGTAAAGGCAGTGATCTCAAATTCTTTGCGGGACTGCGACATTGCGGCAGACAGATAGGACCCACCAACTGACATTTTTGACACTTTTATGGGGACCAGTGACATTACTACAATAATCAGTGCTAAAAATATGCACTGTTACTGTAGCAATGACACTGCTAGGGAAGGGGTTAACACAGTAAGTGATCAATGGGTTAAATGTGTGCCTAGGGGCGTGTTTCTAACTGTATGGGGGCAGGGCTTGTGAAATGATCACAGAGACCTGTGACCCTACATAGAAGGATCACAGGCACTCTGTGATCATTCCAGAGAGAAAAACAGTTAGCTGTGTTTACAACAGCTGACCACTCCTCTCTCTCAGCTGGGAGCGATCGCGGGTGGCAGGCTGCAATCGGAGCCGCCTGCCCCATGCATCGGAGTCCCCACTGATGAGTGGGGGCGGCGCACGCTCGCCCCCCTAGCTGCAGGCGTGCGACTGACGTAGACCTACATTGGTTCGCGTAGGAGGGGCTGCCTGCCGCAGTAAAACTGCGGCGGGTGGTCCGGAAGCAGTTAAAGGAGGATATGATCGTAAAGTATAAACAAGTGGTCAATATAGTGAACTTGGTGCTGAGTTATTCACTTTAAGGTCATCGCAAAGGACAAGGATGCATGATTTGCTTCTGGAGGGAAAGTGATTTCACCTCCACATATGGAAAGGCTTCTTCGCAGTAACAGCTTTGAAAATAAGGAAAATGCTCCCTTCCAGCATTGGTTCTGGCCAGTTCAGTTTATTGTTTTAAAAAGAGCTGGCCAGTGTTTCCCCAAAAATAAGACTGGGTCTTATATTAATTTTAGTCACAAAATACACACTAGGGCTTATTTTCAGGGTAGGGCTTATTTATTTATGGTATGTACATTAAACAACAAAATCCTGTTTCTTTAACCACTTGCCTACAGTGCACTTTCACCCCCTTCCTGCCCAGACTGATTTTCAGCTTTCAGCGCTCTCACACTTTGAATGACAATTACTCAGTCATGCAACACTGTACCCATAAAAAATTTGTGTCCTTTTTTTCACACAAATAGAGCTTTCTTTTGATGGTATTTAATCACTACTGGGTTTTTTATTTTTTGTGCTATAAATAAAAAAAGACTGAAAATATTGTGAAAAAACGCATTTTTCTTTGTTTCTGTCATAAAATGTAGCAAATGAGTAATTTTTCTTCACAAATTTTGGCCAAAATTTATACTGCTACTTATCTTTGGCAAAAATAACCCAAATAAGTGTATATTATTTGGTCTTTGTGAAAGATATAGAGTCCACAAGTTATGGTGCTAATCATTGAAAATTGATCACACTTGACCACACCTGATGTACTGAAGGCCTATCTCATTTCCTGAGACACTAAAAAGTCAGGAAAGTACAAATACCCCCCAAATGACCCCTTTTTGGAAAGTAGACATTTCAAGGTATTTAATAAGGGGCATGGTGAGTTTTTTGAAGTTGTCATTTTTTCCCACAACTCTTTGCAAAATGAAGATTTTTTTTTACAAATTGACGTATTAACAGGTTATTTCTCTCACACAGCATATGTATACTTGCAACTACACCCCAAAACACATTCTACTACTCCTCCTGAGTATGGCAATACCACATGTGTGAGACTTTTTCACAGCCTGGCCACATACAGAGGCCTAATATCCAAGTAGCACCGTCCGGCATTCTAGGAGCACAAATTACACATATAATTTCCTGACAACCTATCGTACTTTTGAAGGCCCTGGAGCACCAGGACAATGGAAACCCCCATAAAATGACCCCATTTTGGAAAGCAAACAGCCCAACGTATAATTTTTGAGGCATAATGAGTCTTTTGAATATGTCATTTTTTTCCACAAGTTTTTGGAAAATGTGGAAAGAAAATGAAAACACATTTTTTTTACACAAAGCTGTCCATTTATGCAATATTTCTAACACATAGCATGTACATAGCAAAAATTGCACCCCAAAATACATTCTGCTATTCCTCCTGAGTATGGCGATACCACATGTGTAACACTTTTTCACAGCCTGGCCACATACATAGGCCTAACATCCAAGTAGCCCTTTTCACAAAGTTGTCCATTTATCCACTTTAAGACTGGGCCTATTTTTGACACTTGGTGTTTACAAGCTAAAATCATTTTTTTTTGCTAGAAAACTACTTGGAACCCCCAAACATTATATATTTTTTTTTAGCAGAGACCCTAGAGAATAAAATGGAGATCGTTGCAATATTTTTTATCACACCATATTTGCGCAGCAGTCTTCCAAATGCGATTTTTTTGAAAAAAATTCACTTTTTTGAACTACAAAATAAGAAAACAGTAAATTTAGCCCATTTTTTTTCCATAATGTGAAAGATAATGTTACGCCGAGTAATTAGATACCCAACATGTCATGCTTCAAAATTGCGCATGCTCACAGAATGGCGCCAAACATTGGTACTTAAAAATCCCCATAGGCAACATTTTAAAAATGTCTGCAGGTTACCAGCTTAGAGTTACAGAGGAGGTCTACAGCTCAAATTATTGCTCTCGCTCGCGGCGATACCTCACATGTATGGTTTGAACACCGTTTACATATGTGGGTGGGACTTGCGTATGCGTTTGCTTCTGCGCGCGAGCTAACGGGGACAGGGCGCTTTAATTTTTTTTTTTTTTCTATTTATTTTATTTATTATTTTTTTATTTTTACACAGTTTAAACAAAAAATGTTTTGATCATTTTTATTCCTATTGCAAGGAATGTAAACATCCCTTGTAATAGAAATAAGCATGACAGGTCCTCTTTATTGTGAGATCTGGGGTCAAAAAGACCTCACACCTCACAACTACACTAAAAAAGAAAAAAAAAAATTGTTGAAAGAGGAAAAAAAAAAGAAAAAAAAAAGTGGCCCTTTAAACCGGTTGCTAGGCAACGTCTTTTGACGTAGCTCCGGTCCTCCAAGACCATAGAGTCGAGTGAGGGCCATCTTGCCCTCACTCGACTTCCTGTCTCTGAGGATCCGGGACCGGATAGTTTTCCCCGCTGCCGCCGGGTCCCGTAAGCTGGGAAAAGCGGCGGGGGGGCACCTCTTCCCCTGCACCGTAAGGGTAATTCCGCGGCGAATCCGCCACTGGGACCACCCTTATCTGAAAGCCGACCGCCCGCCGTTTCAAAAAATACCGGGGTTATGGGGGCTATCTGCTGCCATAACCCCAGGATTTAGCTTTTAATGGCCGACGCATATAGTCGTTAGGCGGTCAGTAAGTGATTGCATGTATATGGCAAACAGGTGACGATGACTGATGGGGTGACAGGTGACGATGACTGATGGGGTGACAGGTGACAATGACTGATGGGGTGACAGGTGACAATGACTGATGGGGTGACAGGTGACAATGACTGATGGGGTGACAGGTGACAATGACTGATGGGGTGACAGGTGACAATGACTGACGGGGTGACATGTGACGATGATTGATGGGGTGACAAGTGACGATCACTGATGGGGTGACAAGTGACGATCACTGATGGGGTGACAAGTGACGATGATTGATAGGGTGACAGATGACGATGACTGATGGGGTGACAGGTGATTGATGGGGTGACAGGTGACGGGCGATGGTCACTGATGAGGTGACTGTTGGGTGACAGGTGACATTGGGGGGGGGGGGCTGAGGACTGTGTGGGGACCTTTATTTGTGTGATTTTAGTGTGATTTTACTTTTTACAGGTACACAGAGCAGTAACTCACTGTTTCTAGCTCTGCTCTCCTCACACTGGAAACTGTATGAGGGGAGAAGAGCTAGTAACAGTGAGTTACTGCTCTTTGTTTACATTTTGTGATCGGCTGTGAATGGATTCACAGCCGATCACATAGTAAACAGTCACTGTCAGTGACTGTTTACTACTGCCGGTGACAGCTGTGTTCCTGCTGAACACAGTGCCACCCACATGACCGCGCTGCGCGCTCCCGATCGCGCATGCACGGTCATCTCCCGGGCTCCTCTATTGTGATCGGCTGTGTCATTGGAACACAGCCGATCACGTGGGAAACAGCCATGCCCAGAACAATGGCCGCACCGTCCCGCCGTCATTTGACGGTGGGCGGGCGGCAAGTGGTTAAAGCATGATAAACCACACAGTGTTTGTGCTGTGTCATTTTTCCCTATCTTTCTTCTAAAAAACCTGTTAAAATCTAAAAATTCTGTGTCCTCTGTCTTCCCCTCAGGTCTCCCCCCCCACCCCCCCTTATCAGGTCAGGAGTCCATTTTTTAGATCATTATTTCTGGTACTGTATGAGGTTCAATGAAGTTTTATACTGGTATACCGGTAAAAGTACCTTTTTAACAGTTTTTTTTTTCTTCTCTGAGATCTTTGAGGTGATGATTAGAGAGAAGAGTTTGGCTGTGGTGACGTCAGCCCGCTCCGTGCACTAAAGAGGGAGGGGGGCGCAGACGTCAGCGGGAGGAGAGGAGGAAAAAGAAGAGCCGAGATTGCCGCTGACGTCAGTGCGCTGAAGAGGACATCTGGAGGGAGGAGGGGAGGAAAGAATAGCCGCGATCCCCGGCTGACGTGCGCAGAAGAGGAAGCAGCAGCAGACATCAGCCGGGAGGAGAGAAGAGGACCTCTGGTGGGGCAGTGGTGGGTGTAAACCTGTTTGTTTTAAATATAGTAGCAAACCGAGACACTAGCCAACATTTAAAAAGTGTTTTTAAGGAGATTTACTAGGTCTTAAAACTTCCAGATAATAACACAATTACGTAACTTTATTACTATTACAATGGTATTAACATAAAAGAGTGATGTATCAGCGCTGCTCGGTGTAATATATTAAAATATTTTATCAAAGGGTATCTCAACCACACTATTAATATACTGTGCTAATAAATAAATAATGTGCTAGTGTTAATTTAACTCATAAATGACTATCATAAATTCATATAAAAAACTATACATCACAAATTCATATAAATGTGCTACACTAAACAAGTGCAATATATAATTAAAGTGCTTCAGTGATTGTGATTAAATTATATAAAAAATATATATATCATAGAAAAGTTCATATAAAAAGTGCTGAGTATCAGTCTTTGTGCAAAAAACAAATCCACAAAAAAGTGCTCGGTGCTTGCTTAATCAGGATGCGATATCCAAAGTGCCGATGCTCTCAAAGTGTAAATCGGTGCTCCCCTCTCGGTCCCCTAACTCACCAGACATTAGTCTTAAATAAGCCTTAAGGATTGATCCTCACTGATATAGGAGCAGCGGGAATCACCAACCAACGATATATATATATACCGGAGCACTCTGCAACTCGCACCATCCAGGATCAATTATCCATGCCCATGTATCATAGAGAAAGAATAACTATCATCGTGCAGTAATTCAAGACTCTTTATTCACACGCTTTAAAAGAAATACACTTACAGTGTTGCAGTTATAAAACAGCCTCACATTTCCTGCGGGACGCCAAACAATGGGCGTGCGTTCCACCCGCCTGTACCGGAAACCGGAAGTTGCGTAGTATATATGATATATATATTTTTTATATAATTTAATCACAATCACTGAAGCACTTTAATTATATATTGCACTTGTTTAGTGTAGCACATTTATATGAATTTGTGATGTATAGGTTTTTATATGAATTTTTTTTATATGAATTTATGATAGTCATTTATGAGTTAAATTAACACTAGCACATTATTTATTTATTATTAGCACAGTATATTAATAGTGTGGTTGAGATACCTTTTGATAAAATATTTTAATATATTACACCGAGCAGCGCTGATACATCACTCTTTTATTGTTTTTAAAGGCATCCCCCTTTTTATCAGCAGCAGCCATTATAGTTGTCATTTGATATTTATAATCCCAAGTGCTGGCACTTTATATTTATAATGGTATTAAAGAGGAAGTAAACCCTCCTCGGCAAGTTGTACCTATAGGTAAGCCTATGATAAGGCTTACCTATAGGTACTGTAAATATCTCCTAAACATGTACCGTTTAGGAGATATTTACCTTCGATGCATCCAGTGACGTCACTGGCGCATGCGCTCTGAACAAACGGCCACTCGTGCTGTTCCTTCAGAGCCCCGTGCCGTGACCGTCGGCTCCCGCGCGCGTGTGCGGGAGTGACGTCACCGCGGCTCCGGCCAATCAGATGGCCGGATGCCCCGATCGCGGAAGACGGGTGACTGGACATGTCGCCCGTCATACAGGTAAGCGATGCATACTAGCTCATTATGTGTTTGTCTTTCAGGGTAAAAAGGAAAAAAAAAAAAAAAAGGGTTTACAACATCTTTAACAAGTCCGTATGTAGTAGCATTTAGCAAAAGAAAAAGTTTCTCTTTATGGAGACTTCTGGGGTCTATTAGACCTCTATGTTTCCTATGTCCTCTGCTCCAGGCAACCAAGCACAGAGGTAAGGTAAGATCGGCTGCACACCAAGCTTTCTAGTTGAAATTTGAGTGCTCAGAGATGATTGAGAATATCGAGGAAGAATGCACCAGTCACAGCAAAAGCAACCTTGATCACTTTTACATTAAAAGATAAGTTACCCTTTGTAAAAAAATAATAATTGAACCTGAGATCAGCAGATTGCCGGGCCCATGCAGGACTCACACTATGCTATCAAGTTTAGCTCTTTTGTGTCTCCCTGGCAGCAGAGTTTGTCCTGTCTTGCTTTTTTTTTTTTCTTGCCCTAATTGGTGTTCCCGCACAGTTTGTTATTCCTTTTGTTTTCTTCCACCTTTGTTAATACAGGGTTCATACACATTTTCACCAATAAAATGCCATGACTTTACGTAAATATTCATGACCTAATGTTTCATGAAATGTCTATGTATACATGTTAAATAAGAAGAAAATCCATGTCACACCCAGCATATTTTTACTAAAATAAATGACAATCTTTGTAGTGTACAGTACCTCTGCAGTTAGGGTTTCGTTTCTGGATACAGCATGACTCAAAATGGCCCCTTGTTTTACAGTGGATGAGATGGAAGCACCGCTGCCGTAGCTGGGAGCCGATGTCACTTCAGGCGCACAGGTGAAAAAGCCAGCGATCGGATTGGAAGCTGTCAAGCACGCAGCTGCAGACTGGTGCTCTGCACCTTTAGCGTGGCTAGACAGCGCTGCCTCTCCCATGTTCGAAATGTCAAATGTTTTACGACACACACTGAACATTTAGCGGACATGATACAGGAGAAGGTCAGAGGCTGCGGACATGATACAGGACAAGGTCAGAGGCTGCGGACATGATACAGGAGGTGGTCAGAGACTGCAGAGCACTGTCTGGGGGGAACTGGAAATCACTGAGAGGGGAGCCAGGGAGCTGGAGAGCACTGGGGGAGCCAGAAAGCATGGGGGGGGGGAGAGATGAAAAGCACTGTGGGGAGCTGAAGAGCACCGGGGGGGGGGGGCTTAAGAGCACCGGGGGGGGGGGCTTAGGAGCACCGGGGGGGGGCTTAAGAGCACAGGGGGGGGGGCTTAAGAGCACAGGGGGGGGCTTAAGAGCACAGGGGGGGGGGCTTAAGAGCACAGGGGGGGGCTTAAGAGCACAGGGGGGGGCTTAAGAGCACAGGGGGGGGCTTAAGAGCACAGGGGGGGCTTAAGAGCACAGGGGCAGGGCTTAAGAGCACGGGGGGGGGATTAAGAGCACAGGGGGGGATTAAGAGCACAGGGGGGGGGATTAAGAGCACAGGGGGGGGCTTAAGAGCACAGGGGGGGCTTAAGAGCACAGGGGGGGCTTAAGAGCACTGGGGGGACTAAGAGAACTTGGGGGACTAAGAGCACTGGGGGGACTAAGAGCACTGGGGGGACTAAGAGCACTAGGGGGACTAAGAGCACTGGGGGGTCTAAGAGCACTGGGGGGACTAAGAGCACTGGGGGGACTAAAGAACACTGGCAGGGGGGCTAAAGAGCACTGAGGGGGGCATTTTTACATTCAGCATATAGCACTGGTACAGGTAGGTGTCCTTCCGGGTCCGCAGTTTGCCCTTACTGTCAGTCACTGGCCAGCAGCAGCAGCAGCCGAGGAGATGACCCAATCAGGCAGCGGGGAGGGCCAGCCTCATAGATTATCAACCAATGAGGCAGACGAAGCGTCACTGGAGGGCGGGCGCTGCCTCATTGGTTGATAATCTCCCGGCTGTTACTGCTGCTGCTAGCCAGTCACAGTGTCTCCAGGCAAACCGCGGCCGGCCCTCCCCGCTGCCTGATTGGGTCATCTCTTCGGCTGCTGCTGGCCAATGACAACACGCGCATACCGCGGACCCGGAAGGACGCTAATACAACGAAATGTACAGTATGTGGCAATATAATTATCATAAAATAAAAAATTAAGCATCCGCTCCCCGCCCCTCCACAGTAATTTAATTCCATGACTTTTCCAAAACCTAGTGTGTTTCCTAATTTTCCATGACCTTTCCAGGCCTGGAATGTGTCATCTAAAAATTCCAAAACTTTTCCAGGATTTCCAGGACCGTATGAACCCTGTTAATAGTAAATCCTAAATTTGTCAGCTGATTGGTCGCCAGTGGCCCTGACTTTAGGCACAGTGCCAAAAATAGGGAGAAACTGGGGGTTGTGGTCAAGCTATCGTGGAATAAAGAGGCACACTGAGCAGGCTCCGGGGACTGAGGAGGCTACTGAGGATACAGCCCTCAGACAGAGCCAGCTTGATAAGGATCACGCGGGCTAACACTCCAGTCACCACTCTCCTGACAAGTTTTCTGAACTCGGGGAGTCTCTTCCACATTTTCACAGCTCTTTCTGTGAAGAAGCCTTTCCATATTTGGAGGGAACACTTATTTTCCTCCAGACAAAGAGAGCCCCCTTATCCTCTATAATGACCATAACTCGGCACAAAAATTCCCTATATGGACCACTTATGTGTTTTACATGTTAATCATATGCCCCTTAGCCCCTTTTCACACAGGTGTGATTTGACAGTTCAATATCACATGACAAGTTGTACCTCGTTGCTGGCAATGGAACTGTTCAAATAACCATGACACATGTCAAGGCGACTTTGAAAAAGGTTTCTGCAGTACATTTTTCTGACTTAACTGCGACTTGCATTGACTTCTGTTAAATGAAGTTGCAAGCTGCGTGAAACTGATGTGCCGCTTTGAAATCGCGCTGAAGTAGCACGATTTCAAAGCCGCATCAGTGCGAACGGGGGCTTATTCTCCTCTTCTCAAGCGAGCATACATTCAGTTCAGCTAATCTTTCCCCAAAGCGGAGCTCCTCCATGTCTCTTATCATTTTGGTTGCCCTTCTCTACAGACGGCTACAGTGCGGCCAGCTAGTTCTGGGAGGGTGTCTATCTCTGGGGTGTGCATTAAGAAGCGTCCATGACCGTTGGGTCCTAGGGACCCAGCGCATCAAGGATCAGGGTAAAAGGCTAATCAAAGCTGCCCTTTACCTTGAGATCTCTCTGTCCAATGAAGATGTTCAGCTCTCTCCTCACACCAATCGATGCAGCATGTAAGGAGAGGAGGGAGATGTTGCAGTAGCGTGAGTATGCTTGGAATTTTATATGCCATCACAGTGCTCATCAGTCCTAAATCAGTGTCCTTCACAGTGGCGGCTGGTGCTCAAAATTTTTTGGGGGGGCGCAAACAGAAAAATGTAATAGGCATTGCTTTGCGGCAAAAAACGCTGTAAAAAATTGCGTGACTTTGAGGTCGCAAAAGTGTGAAAGGGACCTTCAGTAATTAAGGTATAGTGTGCCCCCTTTCAATGCAGAGAGAGCAGCGTGCCCCCTTTCAATGCAGAGAGAGCAGTGTGCCCCCTTTCAATGCAGAGAGACCAGCGTGCCCCCTTTCAATGCAGAGAGATCATTGTGCCCCCTTTCAATGCACAGTGACCAGCGTGCCCCCTTTCAATGCACAGTGACCAGCGTGCCCCCTTTCAATGCACAGTGACCAGCGTGCCCCCTTCAAAACAGTGACCAGCGTACATGCCCTCTTTCAATGCAGTGACCAGCGTACATGCCCCTTTCAATGCAGTGACCAGCGTACATGCCCCCTTTCAATGCAGTGACCAGCATACATGCCCCTTTCAATGTAGTGACCAGTGTACATGCCCCCTTCAATGTAGTGACCAGCGTACATGCCCCCTTTCAATGTAGCGACCAGTGTACATGCCCCTTTCAATGCAGTGACCAGCATACATGCCCCTTTCAATGTAGTGACAAGCATACATGCCCCTTTCAATGTAGTGACCAGCATACATGCCCCTTTCAATGTAGTGACCAGCATACATGCCCCTTTCAATGTAGTGACCAGCATACATGTCCCTTTCAATGTAGTGACGAGCATACATGCCCCCTTTCAATGTAGCGACCAGCGTACATGCCCCTTTCAATGCAGAGACCAGCGTGCGTGCGTGCTTCCTTCAATGCAGTGTGCCACCCCCCCACCCCAGACCAGTGCACTTACCTGGAGCCCTGGAGCAGTCCCGGAAGTGGCTTCTCTTCAGTCCCCCGGCGGCGCGTCTCCACGAGTCCTCCCGCTTCCTCCTCGGCCAATGGCATGGGGTTTGCCTTGCGGCCAATCAGGAAGCGCGTATCGGACGCGCTCCCTAATTGGCCAGGAGGAGGATCCATGTGACAATAGCGAATTTTCATTTGCTATTGTCACACAATGGGTGGACTCGGGACGCACTGCTCTGCGCCCCGGGTCCACCCTTTGCATCGCCCTATTAGAGCCTCTGGCTCTAATCAGGTGATGCCAAAAAAAAGAAAAGCCTCATTGAACTCCATGCGTCCGGTGCCCCTGCATGTAGAATAGGGGGCCGGACGCATGGATAGAGGGGGCGGCGCCCCTGCTCCCCCAACGAACCGGCCGCCACTGGTCCTTCAGTGTCACATGGGTGTCACCACAGTGCCACTACAGTGCCCTACAGTACCATCAGTGCCCTACAGTGTCCATCAGTGCCCTTAAATGGCCATAAGTTAGTGCTCATCAGTGCCATCCTATCAGTGGATACTCCTCAGCGCCTGTCAGTGCTGTAAAAATGTGTTTACATTTTCTTTCCACATTTTCCAAAAACGTGTGGAAAAAATTGAATTTTTGTAAGAGCTTACCGTAAAATTCCTTTCTCGGAGTCCTCTGACAGTCGCCGCCCACTCATACAGTCTTCACTTATGGGTATTGACCTCTTATCCACAGGAGCAAGCTAGGCATAAGATTTGTTATAACACAAAACACTTTGCATAGACACACCTATAGGGGGCTGTCCCTCTGGTCCAATACCCCTCTGCTAGCAGAATTCCCAAATCAGTTTGGTAGCAAGCAGTAGATAGTCCAAGAACCCCAATAAAAAGGGGTGGGGCGGCGACTGCCAGAGGACTCAGAGAAAGGAATTTTACGGTAAGTTCTTACAAAAATTCCATTTTCTCTTACGTCCTCTGACAGTCGCCACCCACTCATACAGTCTTCACTTATGGGATGTCCCAAAGCAGTGTAGACATGAGGGGTGGGAAGCGCAACCATTACAAAGGCAACGCAGCACCCAGGTCAGAGAAAAGAACCTTATCTGAACCAGAAAGGTAAAACGCTGGGTAACAGAAAAGCTCAACAGGAGCAAACAAACCCAGGAAAGCAAATCAACAAAGGGGGAACAACCCCAACAGGCGGGGACAGGCTAAACGCCATGTTCCCCTCAAGGCACTTGAGACAGAACTTTGCGGCCAAAGGAGGCATCTGCCGATGCCAAAACATCGTTTGTAAAATTTGGAAAAAGTGTGCGCGGACGACCAAGTCGCTGCTTTGCACACCTGGGCCACCAATGCTTAATGTCGGAAAGCCCAGGACGCACTCTCCGCTCTGGTAGAGTGCGCCTTGACAGGGAAGGGCGGCACCCGTTCCCTAATTGAATAGGCCTGAAGTATCGTCTGTCTGATCCATTTAGAAATGGTTGCCACAGACGCAGCCATACCCTTCTGAGGGCCCTCAGGAAGGACAAAAAGAGAATCCGACTTTCTGAAGGATTCAGTAGACGACAGGTACACCCTGATCGCCCGGACTATATCCAAGGAATGCAAGGCAAACTCCTTAGGATGCTTTGGATTCGCACACAACGAAGGCAAGACAATGTCCTCGTTAAGATGAAAATCGGATACCACCTTAGGAAGGAAAGATTGGTGAGGTCGCAAGACCACCTTATCCCTATGAACAACCAGGTAAGGGGAGCGGCAAGACAGGGCCGCCAACTCTGACACTCTGCGAGCAGATGTGATCGCCACCAGAAAGGCAACTTTCCGTGACAGCACAGGCAGAGGAATCTCCCTGATGTTCTCAAATGGAGGACGTTGCAAAACGGACAGGACAAAATTCAGGTCCCAAGGAGGTAAAGGAGCTCTCCTAGGGGGAGCCAGATGACGCACCCCTTGAATAAAGGTGCGGATCAAAGAGTTTGACGCCAAAGGGCGCTGGAAAAGGATTGCCAGCGCAGACAACTGACCCTTAATAGTGGTCAGCGCAAGACGCTGGTCCGCACCAGATTGCAGGAAGGCTAACACCCTTGCCACCGAAAAGGAGCGAGGATGGAAACTCTGCGATTCACACCAGGCAAAATAAGCATTCCAAGTACGGTAATAGATACCGGAAGAGGCCTTCCTAGCCTTGAGTAGGGTAGGAATGATCGCCAACGAGATACCCAGATCTTTCAGGACCTGGCTTTCAACAGCCACGCTGTTAAAGCCAGCGACTGTAAAGCAGGATGGAAGATCGGCCCCTGAGACAGCAGATTGTCTCGTAACGGGAGCCGTCAGGGAGGCTCGACGACCAGTTGCATGATGTCCGCGTACCAAGACCGGCGCGGCCAGTCCAGGGCCACCAGAATCACCAACTTCGGTTCCGAGACCAACCTTCAAAGGAACCTGGACAACAACTGAATCGGGGGGAAAGCATAAATCTGGCGATACCGATTCCAAGGCACCACCAGCGCATCCAAGGCATTTGCCAGAGGATTGCGTGTTCTTGCCACAAACCTTCCCACCTTGTTGTTTAGATGAGATGCGAACTGATCCACGTCCGGGGATCCCCAACGCGCACACAGCATCTGAAACACCTCCGGGTGTAAGGACCATTCCCCCTGGTCCAGGGTCTGGCGGCTTAGATAATCGCTTGCCAGTTCTCCACACCTGGAATGTGAACTGCCGAAATCGCCGGGACCTGCGTCTCGGCCGAAGACAGAATTTTGGTCACTTCCTGGGCCGCCCCGACACTCCTGGTGCCCCCTTGGTGATTGATGTAAGCCACCGCAGTTGCGTTGTCCGTCTGTACACACACAGGGTGGCCCCGAAGATGATCCGACCAACAGGGCAAACATAGTCTGATCGCTCACAGTTCCAAGATATTTATCGGTAAGGAGGATTCCTCCTCTGACCAAGTGCCATGGGCAGACAGGGTGTCCAGAACGCCACCCCAGCCCGACAGGCTGGCGTCCGTGGTGATCACTGTCCATAATAACGGCCGGAAGGATTTTCCCTCCGTCAGAGCCGGAGACTGGAGCCACCACAGAAGATCCTCTCTGACTTGGTGACTCAAAGATATCCTCCTTTCCAAGGAATGAGGATGCCTGTCTCACCTGGCCAGGATCTCCGCTTGAAGAGATTGTGTGTGGAACTGTGCAAATGGTATCGCCTCGAAGGCTGACACCATCAAACCCAGGAACCGCATGCAGGTCCTGAGCGATGAGGAGTCGTTGTCCCTGAGGGACCTGACCTCGTTATGCAGAGTCCGGAGTTTGTCCTCCGGCAGGAAAACTTTTGCATGGGCGGAGTCCAGGACCATCCCCAAGTAAGGGAGACGAACAGAAGGGGACAATGTCGCCTTCTGAATGTTGATGGTCCACCCGAACTCCTGGAGCGTCTGAACCGTGGTTTACAGGTCACGCAACAAAGTTGGACTGGAACTCGATCTTAACAGGAGATCGTCCAGATATCCCAGGATCGCAATCCCCTGCGCCCGCAACAGGGCCAGAACAGGAGCCAACACTTTGGTAAAAACCCTTGGAGCCGAAGCGAGACCGAAAGGTAACGCCACAAACTGATAGTGCTCCTCCGCGATTGCAAACCGGAGGTACCTCTGATGACCCTCGAATATGGGGATGTGTAGATACGCATCCTTGAGGTCGATTGAAGCCAGGAAATCTCCTGGGCTCAGGGAGGCTACCACCGCACAAAGGGATTCGCACGAAGCGGTTCAGAAATTTCAAGTCCAGAATCGGATGCACCTTGCCCTCCTTTCTGGGCACTGTGAACAGATTCGAGTAAAACCCCCAAAATCTGTCCCGATGTGGCACCGGGACGATCACCCCCCTGGGCGATGAGATCCTGAACCGCCCGTTGAAGATCTTGCAAACAATCTGGGGTCAAATGAAGATTTGAGGGAAAGAACCTGTCTGCTGGACGCGATCGGAATTTGATCTTGTACCCTGACCGAACGAGTTCCTGAACCGACTTGTCCAGAATCCGGGACATCCTAGGTTCGGGAAAACCGCGCAGACGTCCCCCCACCCCTGAAACGGGTGAGGGCGCCCCTTCAGTTCGAGGTGGACTGGGCCGCCGTGCCAGCGTGGGCAGCTTTGGACTTAGGCTTCTTCTGGCCACCAGCGGCCTTGAAGGATTTGCCCTTGTCTTGTGCCTTGAAGGCACAAAAGGACCCTTGATTTGGTTTAAAGGAAGGACCCCGCCTACCGCGGAAAAACGTACCTTTGGGTGCTTGGGGCAGCAGAGTGCTTTTGCCCCCAGTGACCCCCTTAACCAACTCGTCCAGGGAGTCCCCAAAAAGGCGATTCCCTGCATAAGGGATGTCAGACACCGTCTTCCTGGAAGTCTGGTCAGCCGACCAGTTCTTTAGCCACACCATGCGACGGATTATCACTGCGACAGCAGATAGTTGTGAGACTAAAGGGGCCTCATCCAAGGCTGCGTCACACATATACGGTATAAAAACAGCCTGAATAATTTTGTTCACCATCTCCAAAGTAGCAGGAGGGGCAGAATCAGCCACAAGGGTGCGTCTGAGCACCCTGGTCCACTCCACCACAGCCTGAGAGACCATTACAGAGGCGAAAACAGGTTTCATCAAAGAACCCGCCACCATATAGGAGTGGCGAGTAAGAGATTCCACCCGTCTATCCGTTGGGTCCATAAACACCGGAGAATCCTCCGCAGGCATTAGAGTGGCCTTGTTCAACCTGGACACCGTGTGATCCACCTTAGGGGCCACGGTCCAGCACAAATCCGTTGGGAGGCGCAAAGGGATAATGGTACTGAAACCGCCTTGGTACCACAAAATTGCGCTTCAAATTGCGCCATTGTTTGTTAACGGTTTCATGAAACTCAGCAGGATCCAAATGAGGATCCATAACATATTGGTCTTGAAGGTACATTCGATGAGAACCGGCCTGTTGGAATAGGGATTTAGGGGCCTGTTTGTGTCTAGAAATTCACGTGGTGAGAAAGAGGTGAGCATGTTTCTTAAAAGTTTCCCATACCACTAACAGAGAGGCTGTGTCCATACTGCTGGTAAAAAAGTAAGCCCATTCCTCACCAAGCGAACTGGCAGTAGGCTTTGCTGTCAACCAAAATGGGTGCCAAACAGGAGTAGGGGGAGCTTTGTATGCCCTTAGAGTCACCCAATAGGGGGCATGATCAGATCGTAAATGAGGACATACACCCTCCATTTGAAGCCTAGGGACAAGTATGCAGAGATAATTATAAGGTCAATCCTCGATAAAGTAGAACACGTGGAGGAAGAACCGGAAAACGCCTTTTGCTGGAGATGCAAATGTCTACATGACCAAAATCGCACAGCAGTTAACTAAACTGTGTGTGGGCGGAAGGGATATACCAAGCCATTAGCAACAGGGGATTACCTAAAAAAAAAAAAATATATATATATATATATATATATATATACATAAAATATTTTGACCCGAGGATCAGACACAATGGTCAAAGACTCAAAGTGCAAAAATTTGCCAATTAACACTGAAACTCCCCTGGAGAAGCTAGTATAGTGATTGCAAACCTTGGTACCCCAGGTGTTTTGGAACTACATTTCCCATGATGCCCCACTACACTGCAGAGTACATGAGCATCATGGGAAATGTAGTTCCAAAACATGGCCATCCTATCTAGAGCCATAAGACGGGTATAGAGGAGTGGAACAGTCAAAAAGACCGTGTGAGATTTCCCAGAGTAAGCATATCACACACATAATGTAGGGCAGTCAGCTTGTGAGAGAGCAGCTTAGCCAATAACAAATCAAATATACCTTATGCATTCTCACCAGAGTAAACATATCCCAGCCCTCTCAGCTCTGCACACACCCCAACTTCTGTGAGCATATATTCCAAACAGTGCACTGGGGGTCTAACAGTTCAAACTAATTTTAACTCAGAAGGCAAACAGTCTCTGAAAAACGAGACAAGGAAGCAGGTATTTGTGCCAGCATGCTGGCATTCTCACCGTGAGGGGGGGTAGTACAGTCCATGGAGTAACAAGCCAAAGGTCCCCCGGAGAACATATAATATACTTTGGTATACAATTATGGGTGAAAGCCAGGAATGACCCTTTAAGGTAGCAAAGTAAAACGGGTCTATATGTAGAGTAGAGCTGAATAATTAATTGCTAACCACCTCCTTCTGACACTTCACTCCTACATGTAAAAATCTACTTTTTTTGCTAGAAAATTACTTGTAACCCCAAACATTATCTATATTTTTTTAGCGGAGACCTATAGAATGTGTGTTGCAATTTTTTATGTCACACGGTATTTGAGCAGAGGTTTTTCAAGCGCAATTTATTTGGAAAAAACACATTTATGAATAAAAAAAAAAAAAAACAGTAAAGTTAGCCCAATTTTTTGTATAATGTGAAATATGATGTTCCACTGAGTAAATGGATACCGAACATGTCAAACTTTAAAATCTGCCTGTGGAATGGCGGCAAACTAAGGTCCCTGAAATTCTCCATAGACGACACTTTAAAACGCTTTTACGGGTTACCAGTTTAGAGTGGCACAGGAGGTCTGGCGCTACAATTATTGCTCTCGCTATGACGTTCCTGACAATACCTCACATGACAATACGTTAACATATGCGTGCGGGAAACATTTTTTTTTTAATAGATTTTTTGTACAAACTTTATTGCTATCACAAAGGATGAACAACATTTATAAAGTCCTCTTTATGGAGAGATTTGGGGTCTATTAGACCCCAAATCTCTCCTCTGGCCCCCCCATGCAGCCGATCAGACCGAGATAGGTCCAATCGGTTGCTTCTCTGGCTGCTGGTGGCCAGGTAAACAAAGGGACACAACCAGAAGTGAAGAATACTCGTCACTCCAGGTTTCCAAGGTTACAAAGGTTACTCTCTGTACCAGGCAGCCATCACCACCGGCTGCATCGCTCCTGGCCTCCGTGATGGACCCCCTTCCGCCACCCACAGAAGTGACTGAGTGGCTAATTAGCCACTGGAATCACTTCTGCATTGTAGAGAATGGCTGCAAACAATGGTACCGGGATGATGCCTGTAGGTGCAGGCATGATCCCGGTATAACCACTGAAACCCAAGGATGTACAGGAACGTCCTTGGGTGGGAAGTGTTTAAGAAATTGTGATCTCGATTCAACCCCACTCAAGATCTTCTCAGAGCGGTCAAAAAAAAAATTGCAGCTGGCAAATGTTAATCAACATTGCTCAGCGCTGAGAGATAAATAAAAACATTGCATCATTTGGTTCTTTTAGATCAAAAGCATGAACTCCGGTCTGCAAATTGAGGTCAGTTTAACCACATACAGACTAAGCCTTTTTCTGACACTTGTTAATTACAAGATGAAATCTGTATTTTTTTACTAGAAAATTACTTAGAACCACAAAACATATATATATATATATATATATATATATATATATATATATATATATATATATATATATATATATATATATATATATATTTTTAGCAGAAACCCTAGAAAATAAAATGGTGGTCCTTGCAATATTTTGTCATACAGTATTTGCGCAGCGGTCTTTCACTCGCAATTTTTTTGGGAAAAATACACTTCACTGAATTAAAAAACAAACTAAACAGTAAAGTTAGCCCGATTGTTTTGTATAATGTAAAAGATGATGTTACGCCGAGAATTGTGATCTTTATTCTAAGCTAAAAACCTGGATTTTTGACTTACCGTAAAATCCTTTTCTCCTAAGTTCATTGACGGACGCAGTTCTCGCTGATTCATATCAGTAGGGTTATACTGCCCCCTACAGGAGTAGGACACTATGCAGAAAAAAGTTCTGGCTACGCCTATGGGCAGTCCCAGAGGGTACACCCTCTCTCTTCCTGCATAGGATGTCAGTTTTGTACCAAAGCAGTGTCAGAAAGGAACACCAACCCAACTCAAAATAGAGGGGCGGGTCCTGCGTCCGTCAATGAACTTAAGAGAAAAGGTTTTTACGGTAAGTCAAAAATCCAGTTTTCTCTATCATTCATTAACAGACGCAGTTCTCTCTGATTCATATCCGTAGGGACATCCCAAAGGAGTGCCATAAAATGAGGGGTGGGAACAGCAGAAAAGAACAAGTCCCCAAGGCAAAACAAAGCCAACCAGGCAACATAGGACTCATCAGAACAAAAGATGAGGCCCACCTGAAAACAAACGGTAAACATCCTCAAGGAAGGCCAAAAGCCCTCCAAATAGCAACCAGCAAAAAACCTTGCGGCTGAAAAGAGGCATGTGCAGATGCCAGCACATCCACCTCATAAAACGTAGCAAAGGTGTGAACGACCAGGTAGTCTTACAACCTGAAGCACAGATGTATTTATGGCAAAAAGCCCAGAAAGCACAAGGCGCCCAAGTAGAAAGTGCAGAAACAGGGAAAGGTGGAACCTGACCCATAAATATAGAAGCCTGCACCAGCGACTGTCCAATTCACCTGGAAACAGTCGCAGCAGACACAGGCAGTCCTGTCCTTGGGCCATCCGTGAGCACAGAGAGCGAACCTGACTACGGGAAGACTCAGTAGTCGCCAAGTACCCCTCGAGTGCCGAACTTCATCCAGAGTATGCAGCGCACATTCTGTAGGATGAGGGTCTCAGGACACAAGATGGCAACACAATGGCCCCGTACAGTAAACACTAGAAACTACCTTCGGAGGGAAGGACGGATCCGGACGAAGTACCCCATGAACCAACAGATAGGGAGAATGACAGGACAATGTGGCCAGTGCCGACACCCCGTGTGCAGAGTGACAGCAACCAAGGCCACCTTCTACAATAAGGTAAGCAGGGGATTACCCACGATACTCGCAAAAGGAGGGTCTGGAAGAACCGACTGCACCAACCAAGGTCCCCAGTTGGCGACAGAGGTCGCACTGGAAGAACCAAGTGTCGCACCCCCTGGAAAAAGTTACGCACCGGGGAACGGGCGGCCAACGGCCTGTGGAATAAAAATTATCAAAGCCGAAACCTGACCCTTGACAGTACTCAAGGCCAACTTTTGATCAATCCCCCCATTGAAGGAAGCCAAGATCTGGCCACTGAGCAAGAGCGAGGGGGAGCCCAAGAAGACTCACACCACGCAATATGCGACTTTCTCATATGATGAAAAAAATCATCATAGAAGAAGCTTCACACGCTTTACGCAGGGTGGGAATCACCGAAGCAGACAACCCCCCGTCCTTTGACACCTGGCTTACTACAGCCAAGCCCGCAAGCTGTCGAACGTAAAACCGGACGGGAGATCGGCCTCGGAGAGAAGAAAACCCAAGAAGCGTTAGCGGCAAGTCTGACCAGGTCGGCGTACCAAGCTCGGCGAGGCAAGTCTGGAGCTACGAGAATGACCGAAATCCTTCCACCTCGATCCGCGAAGGATTCTTGGCAACAACAGGAGAGGTGGAAAGGCAGACAGCAGCTGACACTGACCTCAGCCCATCCGCGAGCACTCTCTCACGACCATGCCGGCTACAGCCTTGCACAGGTGACCACACCAAACATCTCAGCATTGAACATGTTGAACCTAGCGAATGTTCTTGCCCATGACAGAACCCATGAGGCCACAATTGCACCCGCCAGAGGGTCCCGGGAGCGGGCCACAACCTCTGCACTATCCTGTAGATGTAATGCCAACAGGCCTACGTCCGCAGTGCCCCCAAACGAAGGCACAACTGCTGGAACGACTCTGGATGAAGGGACCATTGCCCTGCATCCACGGCCAGTCGACTGAGGCAAACCGCCTACCAATTGTGTTGTTTCCCCCCTGGAAAGGGAACAGCGGATAGAGCCGGAACAAGGCGCTCTGCCCAATGAAGAAACATCACTTCCAAGGTAGCAAGGACACTTATGGTGCCCCCATGATGAATGATCCAAGCCACGGTCGCGGCGTAGTCATTTGAAAGTGCACCGGACAGCTGCAGGTGCCCGATCCAGTGAACTAGACAAAGCTGGAACGCTCTGAGCCCCAGGACAATAGGCGGTAACCTGGATCCTTCAGGGACCATACTCCCAAAGCAGAAAACCTGCCGAGGACTCCTCCCCACCCAGACAAGCTTGCATCCGTGTTGACAATTGTCCAGTAGATGGGGAGGAAGGATTCCAGAGCAAGACTCCCCGGGCACCTGGCCCAGCTGGATCCGCAAGTCCAGAGAGTTTGGATTCCAGTCGCCTTCGAGAAGGAGTGCCTCCTGGGGGATCCCCAGAGGGATTGAGCGAAAGAGACCGTCTTGAAAAACAACACCATCAGTCCCAGAACTCGCATGCAGGTCCAAAGAGAAGACCATGTGCGGAACAGCAACAGTCGACCGCAGTCTAAAGTGCCAAGAGTTTTGACCCCGGAGGGAGAAACACCCTGACTGAGGACAAGTCCAAAGTCAGACTCAGAAAATCCAGTCCAAACCAAGAGATCCTTCCCCACTGCAAAAAACTGAGTTTTTTCCAGAACATAAGCGGGATGTGAAGGTAGGCAACTTGATGTCTATGGAGGCCAGGAAGCCCCCTTATGTAGAGAAGCCACCACCGTGCAAACCAATACCAACTTGAATTTGTGATCTGCACAGAACCAACAAAAGACCAGTAGGTCCAGTTCGTTGAACCAGAGCCTGAACTGCCCCACAGAGCGCCTGTAAGCAATCCGGAGACAGACGCACATTGGAAGGGAAAAAACCTTACCGGAAATAACCGGATCGAAACTCGATCTTGCAACTGGACCGCATGACTTCCTGAACCCAGTCAGCCTGGGATCCGGGCCAGCAGCAGGTCCTCGACCCCCTAGATGGGAGAGGAAGCTCCTTCAGGCCATTTAGGCATTGGCAGCAGGTCTGGAAAGACCAAACCCATGTACGCCAGACCAGGGTCGCCTGGAACCCACGCGAAAGTCTGGAAGGACTTCGCCACATTGACTGTCCCCGAGGGACAAAGAAACTGTTTGCGAGTCGAAAGGGAGGAACCCCGACTGCAACGAAGGCCCTCACACCTGACAGCCTGTGTCAGCCAGGGCAGCGCCAAACAGGCGATCCCCTGAAAAGGGAGATCCATTAAGACCTTCTTAGAAGTTTGATCCGCAGACCAACACTCCGGTCAAGTAGACTCTGGTCAACCACCGCCAAAAACGACAAGGTGTTATACAAGGGAGCCTCGACAAGCGCGGCATCGCAAACAAAATGCAGCTCCTGTGCCAGCTGGTCCAACAGCTCCTCCAGAGCAAGAGGGACATGCCCCACACCAAATTGCGGTGTTGGGACTCCGCCCATCAGGCAGAGTTTGCGTGGCAAGGGCAAACATGAACACTGTTCCCAGTGCAGCTACGCCAGGGAGCACAGAGCGCAGGCCACAGCCCGGGCCATTTTATCACCTAAGCCCTTAAAGGACGGAAAATTTCTCCAACGGAACAACGGTAGTCCCATTCAGCTAGAGACCGTACATCCACCAAAAGCGGAAACAGTCCTCTGTACCAGAGACTCCCCCAAAAGGGCAACGGCTAACGGACGCTTAGACACCCCAGGGGAATGTCTCAGACGGTTCCACTCCTACATGAGCAGCCAACAAAATGAGCAGCTCCGGGTGGCATGTGAGTGCCAGATGCCACCTGCGCCTTAGGCTCAGCAGCCGCTGCAACCCCCAAATTGCAGGGTTCCATGCACCGAAAACAACCAGTGCATCCACCAGCGCCTGTCGAGGCAGGGGAGGTGCAAATGTCATCCTCATCATCCGAGGAGACAGGGCGCGAGGTAACAGACCTAGCAGGGAGGCCCATGCATGCGGCGCCTGAGCCAGACTCCGAGACATCAGAAGAGGCAGGGGTAGGTGGAGAAACATTTTAGCGCACCTACCACCACCCCCCGGGCCCAAATGCGTCCCGAACTGCTGAAAAGGCATAGATGGACAGCGGAGATCCAGAAGGCCCTGAGGCCTCCGTGAGGGGGTCAGGTGGGAAAAAATGGCCCGCAGGGTCCATACTGAACCTGAGGAACCCGCCAGCAACTTTTAAAAAAAAAAATGAAAAAATTACTTTTTTTTTTTAAAACGGACCCACAACGCTACAGCGCCCACCGGAGATCAGGCACGCGCTAACGGACCCTCACAGAGAGGGCGAGACCACCCTCAAGACTCACTGTCCTTCAGGCACTTCCACCGGCCTTCACTGCAAAAAATCTCCAGCAAAATGGCCGAAAACGGGTGTACCAAAATGGCCGCCTCCATAGAAGCAGACAGAGGCTACAACAAAATGGCGGCCCGCCCGATAATCGCGGCATTCGGGGGCCCTTTGGGGGACCCCCCCAAACGCCCATCCACTTCAGAAGAACCCCAGCAAGGCCCCCCCCCCCCGCACAATCATTGAGCACCGCGGACAGCGCACACTCGGCCCGGCCCCCCATGCGGCCTGCACACTAGGCCCCAGGCTCGGGTAGGCCCAAACAGTCCCCCACGTGAGGGGGGCTGGACAGGAGGGGGTTCACAATAGGACAGAGGGAAACCCAGGAGTGCGAGGGTCCGACCATCCCAGGGAGAGGGCCGGCGTCCACCACAAAATCCGTCAGGGAAGGGGGGGAACATTTATTCACCACACCGGGAACACAGGCGGGCGCCATCTCTTGACAGGACCCCACTCCACCGGAGAAGGGGGCTGTCGGCCAAATAGGAACGCTGCAACATCAGCCTAGACCCTGTCGTGTGCGTCCTGGCGAGACGTTTAACTCGCAGGGCCAGTCCCCGTCCAGTGGGACTATGTCGCGGCTGACCCAGCGCGGAGCTAAGGCCTGCAGCGCTCGCTGGCCAGACTGGGGTGACCACTGGATATGGGGGTCCTATCTGTCACCCAGCACGGCATAATTGCTTGAAGATCTCACATGAAAAAAGTTCCGGGGAAAAAAAGGCTAGCTAAAAGAATTCTACATGAAAAAAACACTTTAAATGCCAGGACCAGAGATCCCAGCAAGGAACTGGGTCCTTACTCCTGACTAGGCAGATTAAAACTGACATCCTATGCAGGAAGAGAGAGGGTGTACCCTCCGGGACTGCGCATAGGCGTAGCCAGAACTTTTTCCTGTCTAGTACTCCTGTAGCGGGCAGTATAACCCTACTGATATGAATCAGAGAGAACTGCGTCCGTCAATGAACGATAACGTTTTTTTCCCCAGGTGATGACATCACCCAGCTCCCCTACAACTGCCAAAAGACATGAAACTGGGCTGGTTGGTTAGTGCCACTTTTGTACTGGTTTGTGCCATTTCAATCTCAGTTCTATCCCCTTTTGTTTCTCAATTACTAACAATTTAACCACTTGCTGACCGTCCTATAGCAGTTTAACTGCTAAAGGACGCCAGCTAAGCGTAAGATCATGTATATATATGTGATCCAGCACTAGAGATTGGGGGGGGGTCGAGCGCGCAGCTTCAGCTGGTGGGATCATTTACAGCAGAAGCCGATCTGCGGGTGCCGGACACACTATGTCCGCTGGCACCTGCTGATCATCGGCCGAACTAAGCTCTGCCTATGTAAACAAGCAGAGTTCCATTCTGACATGGGGGGGGGGGGGGAAGGACTAGATTCTATGTTCCTGCAAAAGGGAGACTCAAATCCATTTATTCCCCTAGTAATAGCAGCACACATAGTAAACACAAACACTGGCTAGGAATACTTTTAAGCCGTTGAGCGCCCTAGATGTTTTACCCCTTCCCAGCCAGTCATTAGTACAGTGACTGTGCATATTTTTAGCACTGATCACTGTATTACTGTCATTGGTTTCTGCAAAGTGTCAGTTAGTGTTCGATTGTCTGCCACAATATACTATCTGCAAAAAAAATAAAATTCCAATATATATCACATAGTTTGCAGACACTACCATTTGCGTAAACCAATCAATATACGCTTATTAGGATTTTTATTTTATTTTTTACAAAAAAAAAAAAAAAAAACATGTAACAGAAAACATATTGGCCCAACTTTAATTTAAAGACATTAGATTTTTTTCAATTTTTCTTATTGGATAGGTTTTATAGCAGAAAGTAAAAAATAGGTTTTCCCTAATTGCCGTTTTTTGTTGTGTGTAAGGCAAAAAATAAAAACGAAGTGGTGATCTAATACCACCAAAAAAAAATAAAAGGCATCAATTTTATTTGGGTACAGCTTTGAAATTGTCAGTTAAAGAACGCAGTGCCGTATCCCAAAAAGTGGGCCTGGTCATGAAAAGAGGTAAATCTTCCAGAGGTCAACTTGTTAAAACGAGGTCACCAAAACCCCCCTTACAACCGGCAAAAAGACACAAAACTGGGCTTGGTTGGATCGTGCCGCATAAAATGTTTATTAGTGCTGTTATAACAGCTTGTTTTTATGTGATCAAACCCCGCCCACTTTGCACCCCATGTTATTAAATCTTAAAAACAAATATACCATTTGTTAGGCTACATTCACCCTTGGGCTGAGCGTTTTAAGGCATTTTTTCAAGCATTTTTTGAGTAGATTTGCAATTATTATAGGTGTTTTTAATTTAAGCGTATTTGCTATTATCAACAGAAACCTGTGTAAGCTGTGGATTGATGGTAGAAAAGGGGAGGGGAGCTGCTGTATGAGCTGAAAATGCCTGAAAAAACACTTGAAAAAAAGGCTAATTTCTCACTGTTCAGGCATTTTCCACTGAAATCTAGTGACAAAAAAAGCTCAAATCTGCCTGAAAAGTAGCTCATGTATTTTCTAAGCAACAGGCATTTTGCTACAGGTGACAAAACATTCAAATGGGAACATAGGCAATTGAAATTAATGGAATTTTGCTTGTTATGTGTCTTTGAACGTCAACCTGAAAAACGCTCAAGTGTTAACGGGGTCTTAGTGCTAGGTTTGTGCTTTTTTGTGCCATAAAAATAAAAATTTGTGCTGCTTTTATTTTTAAGATAATAATAAGTGTTTTTTTCCCCCAGATGACATCACCCAGCCCCCCCTACAACAGCAAAAAGAATTGAACCTGGGCTGGGTGGTTAGTGCCACATTTGTACTGTTTTGTGCCGTTTTACTCTCTATTCTTTCTCCTTTTTAATTTATTAAAGGTCACCAAACCTCACCCAGCTCCACCCTACAAGAGACAACATGCATAAACCCGGGCTAATTGGTTAGTTCTACATTTGCGCTGTCAACATCTCAGTCCTACTGCTTTTTATTTTTCATTAGTTTAACCCCTTTGGCCCCACCAGCGCTTTACGGGGTTGTGAATTTCAGGAGGCGAGGCGGGGCTTGTGATCATGTGACCACCATGATTGGCTGTCACGGTGGTCACATGATCAGAAAAAGTAATGATTTTTCATTTGTCGTCGCTCACTGTGCCGGGAGCGTGCTCTTGGTACAGCTCTATTGACACTAATGCACGCAAATATGTGGCTACTCAGCGCCAAGGCCCAGACGCTGAGAAGCCACATATTTGCGTGTGCTTGGCGCCTAGGGGTTAAAAGGTCACCAAAGGTCATTCAGCTCCCCTAAAACATCAAAAAGAAATGAAACCGGTAAAAATGGTAGCATACAGAAGACATACGATTGATTAGCTTACCTGTTGAGGTGCTCGACCAACAAAAGATTTGGGGTCAAGTAGCTGGTCCAACTGAGTGTGTATGGGGGCAAAATAGGAGTCAGATTGGATTCTATTGATCAGGTCATTGTCTCCACCTTCATGTTTTACTACAGCTGCAGCTTGTTGGGACAGCACTCTGATCCGCTCATGGCAGTCCTAACATATAGAATAGAAAACATTTAATGGACTATCAAAATGTGATGGAGCAGATTTGTAGAAATTAAAATGTCGAACATTGAAAAGAACAGAAATTTCATGTAGCACTTTCAATCTATGTTTTAATTGTATACTGGTCAATTGTTGGCTTTATACAATGTCCTTTGTTTATAATTTATTTTTTCTCTTCTTGTTTTGTAAACCGAAAAACTGGATTTTTGTACTTACCGTAAAATCCTTTTCTCTGAAGTTTGACAGATGCAGCTCCATATCTTCTATAGACCACTGGGTTATGCTCCTCCCATCAGGAATAGGCAGGAAGAAGCTTTACCACGCCTATAGGGCTGTCCCTGCAGGCATAACCCCACACACTCTGCTACAGCATCTAGTTTCGCTACAAGCAGTGTTTAGAAGACAAAAAAAGCCCATTCACTCAGAAGCAGAGGGGCGGGTGCTGCGTCTGTCAAAGGAAGAGAAAAGGATTTTACGGTATATACAAAAATCCAGTTGTCTCTATAGTTCATCGACAGACGCAGCTCTATATCTTCTTTAGACTATTGGGATGTCCCAAAGCAGTATTTTCATGAGGGGTGGGAAGACAAGGGAAAGAAGAACGTAACTTAACGTAATGAAAGAGGAACAACTGGAGCTCACCTAAAAAACATACACCCTCAGAGAACAAAAAAAAATATTCTCTTTAAACAGCAGCCTGCAAAACCTTGTGGCCAAAAGAGGCATCAGAAGATGCCTACACATCAATTTTGTGAACGTATGCACAGACGACCAAGTCGCCGTCTTGCAAACTTGCATCACTGACGCCTGATGGCGAAAAGCCCAAGAGGCACTCAGCGCTCTGGTAGAATGCGCCTTCACTGGGAAAGAAGGAACCTGACCTTTCAGCAAATAAGCCTGAACCACCATCTGCCTGATACATCTGGAAATGGTCGCAGCTGACACAGCCAATCCTTTACGAGGTCCCTCAGTAAGGACAAAAAGAGCATTCGATTCTCTAAAAGACTCAGTGGCCCCCAGGTAAACCCTAATCGCCAGAACCACATCCAAAGAATGCAAGCCAATTTCCTTGGGATGTTTGGGTTTGGGACAGAATGAAGGCAGCACAATGTCTTCATTCAAATGAAAATCAGAAACTGCCTTAGGAAGAAAAGACTGATTTGGTCAGAGTACCACTTTATCTCTGTGGACTACCAAATAAGGCGAGCAGCAAGACAATGCCGCCAATTCAGGTACTCTGCGGGCAGAAGAAGTGACAGCCACAAAAAAGGCAACATTCTGAGACAATGAAATCAGAGGAATCTCCTGAATGTTCTCAAAAAAAGGCTTTTGAAGAACAGATAATACCGGATTTAGATCCCACAGAGGTAGCAGGGACTGCCTCGGAGGGGCCATATGGCGCACTCCCTGAATGAAGGTACGAATGAAGGCATGCATAGCTAACGGGCGTTGAAAATATATAGCCAAAGCCGACTCTTGGCCTTTGATAGTGCCCAAAGCCAACCGCTGTTCAACCCCCTTCTGCAGAAAGGCCAAAACCCTAGCAACTGAAAACAAGCGAGGGTGCACCTTCAGCGATTCACACCTTGAAATGTACGATTTCCATGTACAATGATATATCTTCCTGGGAGTCGACTTCCTAGCCTTTAATAGTGTAGGAATCACAGAGTTAGAAAGACCTCCATCCCTCAACACCTGGCTTTCAACAGCCATGCCGTTAAAGCAAGCGATTGTAAAGAAGAATGGAAGATCAGACCTTGAGACAGCAGATCTTCCCTGAGAGGAAGTCTCCAAGGAGCATTGGCGATCAACCTTACTAGGTCTGCGTACAAAGACCGGCGAGGCCAGTCTGGAGCCACAAGAATGGCTGGGATCCCTTCCACCTCTACCCTGCATAAAAGCCTTGGCAGGAGTTTCAGCGGAGGAAAGGCATAAATCAGCCGAAACTGACCACAAGGAGCCACCATTGCATCTGTGGCATCATCAGAGGATCTCGAGACCTGGCTACATAGTTACATAGTTAGTGAGGTTGAAAAAAGACATCAGTCCATCCAGTTCAACCTATGATGTGTGTGTGTGTTTGCTGTTAACCGTACATTGTATACCCCCTGTATGTTGTGGTCTTTAAGGTGCCCATCTAATAGTTTTTTGAAACTATCAATGCTCCCTGCTGATACCACTGTTTGCGGAAGAGAATTCCACATCCTTACTGCTCTCACAGTGAAGAACCCCCAGCGTGTTTTAAGGTTAAACCGCCTTTCCTCTAGTTTTAGTGAGTGGCCACGTGTCTTATTGTATTTCCTTTCTCTGAATAGGTTTTTCCATATGCTAGGGTTGCCAGTACAATATTTGTACATTGATATCATATCCCCCCTCAAGCGTCTCTTCTCCAGAGAGAATAAGTTCAGTGCTTGTAGTCTTTCTTCATAGCTTATGTCTTCCATTCCCCTAATTATTTTTGTTGCCCTTCTCTGGACTTTCTCCAGTTCCAGCACATCCTTCCTGAAAACCAGGGGCCCAGAACTGGACAGCATACTCCAGATGTGGCCGGACCAGAGTCCTGTAGAGTGGAAGAATAATCTCTTTATTTCTGGAGTGAATCCCCTTTTTTATACATCCCAGTATTCTGTTGGCTTTGCTTGCAGCGGCTTGGCATTGCATGCCACTGCCAAGCCTGTTGTCTACCAGTACCCCCAGGTCCTTTTCCATCCTAGACTCACCCAGAGGTTTCCCCCCAGTGAGTAGCTTGCTTTCTGGTTTCTGGCACCCAGGTGCATTACTTATCATTTTTCAACATTAAACCTCATCTGCCATGTAGTTGCCCACCCCATAATTTTGTTCAGGTCCGCTTGTAAGGTTTCCACATCCTGCCCAGAAGATATTGGCCTGCTTAGTTTAGTATCATCCGCAAATACTGAGATTTTACTCGATATCCCCTCCTCTAGATCATTTATGAATAAATTAGACAGGATTGGCCCCAGGACAGAACCCTGGGGGACCCCGCTTTCCACACCCGCCCAATCTGAGTACTTCCCATTAATCACCACCCTTTGCAACCTCCCCTGGAGCCAGTTCTCTATCAAGGTACTCACCTTATGGTCCATACCTACCTTCCTTGGTTTGAACAGTAAGCGTTTGTGGGGAACGGTGTCAAAGGCCTTTGCGAAGTCCAGGTACACCACATCCACAGGCTTACCTTTATCTAGGTGGCAGCTCACTTCATCATAGAAGGTTAATAGATTGGTTTGGCAAGAACGATTTTTCATGAATCCATGCTGATTACTACTAATATTACAGTTTTCATTACTAAAGTCTTGTATGTGGTCCCTTAACAGCCCCTCCAAAATCTTGCAGACTACTGATGTTAGGCTAACCGGCCTATAGTTACCCGGGATATATCTTGGCCCCTTTTTAAATATTGGTAACGCGTTGGCTTTTTTCCAATCAGCTGGCACCATACCCGTCTGTAAACTATCCTTAAAGATCAAGAATAATGGTCTGGCAATCACCTGGTTGAGCTCTTTAAGAACCCTCAAGTGCAAGCCATCCGGTCCCGGTGATTTATTTATGTTAAGTTTCTCTAGTTTAGTTCTAAGTATATCTTCTGTTAGCCATGGCTAACATTCTTTTGTGAAGACTGAAGAGAAGAAATGATTTAACACTACCGCCTTTTCCCTGTCCTCTGTGGCCAAAACTCCCTTATTGTCTTTTATGGGGCCAATGTGTTCTGGCCTCGCTTTCTTACTGTTTATATACTTAAAGAATTTCTTGGGGTTTTTTTACTCTCTTCCGCTATATGTCTCTCGTGTTCTATTTTAGCCGTCCTGATTTCATCTTTACATTTCTTATTACACTCTTTGTAATGCTTGAATGCTGCCAATGACCCCTCAGTCTTGTATTTTTTGAAGGCCTTTCCTTTAGCATTAATATGCATTTTTATGTTGGAGTTTAGCCACCCAGGATTTAGTTTTGCTCTTTTAAATTTATTTCCCTTTGAAATGGACTGGTCAATCCCTTTGTTAAGTATGCTTTTGAAGCACTCCCATTTTTCCTCCGTGTTCTTTGTTCCCAGGGTTCTATCCCATTTGATATTTTCTAGCAGAGAGCGCAGTTTTGGGAAATTGGCTCTTTTGAAATTCAGTGTCCTTATATTGCCCTTGTGTTTACTATTACTATAATTAATACTGAAACTAATTGACCTATGGTCACTGTTTCCTAAGTTGGGACAACTTAGGAAACAGTGACCATAGGTCAAATTCACAGTATTTCTATATCCGTGAGCAGGTCTGTATTGTTGATAATCAGTAGGTCAAGTACCGCATTGTTTCTTGTCGGTGCATTCACCATCTGACCCATGATATTGTTCTGCAAAACATTTAGGAACTGCCGAGCCTTGGCTGAATGCGCGGTTCCTTCTGCCCAGTCTATATCTGGATAATTAAAGTCCCCCATTATAATGACATTTCCCATTCTTGCTGCCAATCCTATCAGTAAAAGGAGGTCCGCCTCCCCCTCCTCCCTCTGGTTCGGGGGCCTATAGCATACGCCCAATATTACCTTCCCCACAGTGCCTTCCCTTTGAAGTTCTACCCATAGGGATTCTGCCTCGTCCATAGCTCCATTATTAATATCATCCCTCATATTTACCTGTATACTGTTCTTAATATACAGACATACCCTCCCCCTTTTTTACCTTCTCTATCTCTGCGTTAAAGGGAATACCCCTGAACGGTCGCCATCCAGTCATGAGAGCTGTCAAACCAAGTCTCTGTTATCCCCACAAAATCTAAGTCCTCCTCAAACATCAGCAGCTCCAGCTCTCCCATCTTGTTAGCCAGGCTTCTGGCATTGGTATACAAGCCTCGTAATTTTGACCAGTTACATATATCCTCATTTGATGTTTTTAGGCTGCTTTCTTGATTTTTCCCCATACCCCCCCTGGGTTTAGGAGCTCGAACACGCTACCGCTAATTATTATACCAAAAAACTATCAGCGCAAACCAAAATATGTGATGTAAACTCAACACAAATTCACTGTGCGTAAATAAAGTGCATAAATGTGAAACATCAACGTGTAAAAATAAATAAATAATGTCCGGCAGCATACACCAATCGTGTTCACAAATCACAATAACCTGATAATCATATAAAAAACGTGATGCGCCAGAAATACACAAATAATAGGAGTGATAGTATTAAATGAATGATTATAAACACATCCAGTTCATAAGGCACACAGTAGTGCTCGTGCTCAGATCCAATAGTAAATATATAAAGTGTCCCAGTGTTCAAAGAAAGATGTAATCCAGTGATGACTGATAACACAAATTGTGAACACCAATACGTGAATCCCTCCACCAGATGGATTAGCCTCTCACCTTCCTGCAAGACCCAAACGGGCCAGCAATCGCATTTATATCAAGGATATAGGACTCCAGGAAAGGGCCTCCCTGTTTATCACCTCCGGGGATCACGAGACATATATGGGGAAAAGATATGGCAAAATCTAGTGCTCTCTGCTTGTTAATTCAAATGGGCTTTATTAAAGAAAATGTAATCAACTCACATTTACAAGGCACTCAGCCGTGCCTGCTGTATTGGCAAGATCGTGGTCATTGCACCGGAGAGAAGGTTTGCGTCGGCCATGCACGCTCCGCCCCCCTATACGCGTTACGTCGAGCGTGATGCTCCTCTGACTTCCTCGGTAGGGGTCTAGGTAGGACCCCTACCGAGGAAGTCAGAGGAGCATCACGCTCGACGTAACGCCTATAGGGGGGCGGAGCGTGCGTGGCCGATGCAGACCTTCTCTCCGGTGCACTGACCACGATCTTGCCAATACAGCAGGCACGGCTGAGTGCCTTGTAAATGTGAGTTGATTACATTTTCTTTAATAAAGCCCATTTGAATTACCAAGCAGAGAGCACTAGATTTTGCCATATCTTTTCCCCATATAGGTCTCGTGATCCCCGGAGGTGATAAACAGGGAGGCCCTTTCCTGGAGTCCTATATCCTTGATATAAATGCGATTGCTGGCCCGTTTGGGTCTTGCAGGAAGGTGAGAGGCTAATTCATCTGGTGGAGGGATTCACGTATTGGTGTTCACAATTTGTGTTATCAGTCATCACTGGATTACATCTTTCTTTGAACACTTGGACACTATATATTTAATATTGGATCTGAGCACGAGCACTACTGTGTGCCTTATGAACTGGATGTGTTTATAATCATTCATTTAATACTATCACTCCTATTATTTGTGTATTTCTGGCACCCTAACGCTAATGTCCCCATTTCTGCCCTCTGAATCTTGCTTTCCACTGGCTAATTCTACATCTGTACCCTCCCCCCCATCACCTAGTTTAAAAGCCCCTCTAACTTTTCGGCCATCTTCTCACCCAGTACGGTTGCACCCTCCCCATTTAGGTGCAATCCGTCCCTACCAAAGAGCCGGTGGCCGACTGAGAAGTCGGCCCGGTTCTCCAGGAACCCGAAACCCTCCTCAGCCACTTGTTAACTTCCCTAATCTCCCGCTGCCTCTCTGGTGTGGCTCGAGGTACAGTTAGTATGTCTGAAAATACTACCTTGGAGGTCTAGTCCTCAACTTAGCTCCTAAGTCCCTGAAATCATTTAGGACTCTCCATCTTCTTCTGCCTATGTCATTTGTACCCACGTGTACCATGACAGCTGGGTCTTCCCCAGCCCCACCCAGTAATCTGTCTACCCGATCCACGATGTGCCGAACCCGAGCGCCTGGTAAACAACAGACTGTTCGGCGCACGCGGTCTGTCCTTCTAATAATTGAGTCCCCTACCACCAGCACCTGTCTTTCCTTTCCCTTTCTCCCAGCCTCACTGGAGGAGTTATTCCCCTGGCAGCTAGGGCCGTCGCTCTGCTCCAGCAATGCTGGTCCCTGACTGATTTCCCCAACATCACGCAACGGGGCGTATCTATTGGGGTGCTCCAGCCCAGGACCAGCCTCCTTGCCTTGTCCCCTTCTACCCCTCCTGTCACCCCTCTACTCTGCTCTGATGCCTGCACCTCCAATACTCCGCCCACCTCTGTGCAGGCCCCTGCCTGCGCATGATTGGTACGATCCTGGCTCTCCTTCGGTATGGACATTTGGCTCAGTGTTGCCAGCTGCCTCTCTAGATTCAGGACCTAAGCTTCCAGGGAAGCAACGTGCTTACATTTTGCGTATTTGTATTCGCCCTCGATCGCATGATCGAGGAACGCATACATATCACAGGATGTACACATCTCCACACCCGCCGGGCATTGTACCTACTAATCTAATGGGGATTTAGTAATTAAAGTCTGTCCTGTGTGGCTGTTTCCTGGCTTCCTAACTCTACTGCACAACACTCACAATCGCACAGCCTGGTCAGTCGCACAACACTCTCAGTCGCACAACACTCTCAGTCGCACAGCCTGGTCAGACGCACCACACTCTGTCGCACAGCCTGGTCAGTCGCACAACACTCTCATTCGCACAGCCTGGTCAGTCGCACAACACTCTCATTCGCACAGCCTGGTCAGACGCACAACACTCAGTCGCACAGCCCGGTCAGACGCACAACACTCAGTCGCACAACCCGGTCAGTCGCAGTCGTTGAGCACAGTCGCACAACACTCACAGTCGCACAGCCGGTCAGTCGCAGAGCCCGGTCAGTCGCCTACAGTCCCTAGCTATTCCCCTCTGCCCCCCCCCCACCAGCTGCCCAACAGCTGATCGGTCACCTACTCACGTGCTGCTGTTCCAGGTCAGCAGCTCACTCCCAGTCCTTCAGCCCCCCTGGCCGTCCTCCGCCGCTGCCACCGTTCGGTGGTCCCAGGTACTTGCAGGTATCAAGGTACTATCAGATCTACTGCTTGCCTGCCCTGGTCTGTCCTTGTCTGATGGAAGATCCTGCAGCCTCCCCATGTCAGTCTCTCTACACGCGGTCTGTGTGATCCCCCCCCCTCACTCAGCCAAACAGCTGATTCAGCACACTCACGTTTCTGCTGTCTCCTGTCCTGTCAGTCAGTCAGTCCCTGCACGCCTGAAGTACTGTCCCTGCCGCCTGGTGTCTGTCATGTTTCGTTGGCAGTTCCCCTTCAGTCACTGGCTTCTGTCGAATCTCCCTCAGCTGTTCCCCTTCACAGAACAGCAATCACAGCTCCCCTCCTCTCCATGTGGTGCTCTCCTCTGCCTCTAGTGGCCACCAGCAGAATGACAGCCAGAGTGACCTCTGCACCTTCTTGTTGAGACGAGAAGCAAACAGATCGACTCAGGTAATCCGCTTGCCAGTTCTCCACACCTGGTATGTGCACAGCAGAGGGGGCTGGAACAAACTGTTCCACCCAGGGCAAAATCTCGGCCACTTTCCAGGCCGCCAAGACACTCTTGGTGCCCCCCTGGTGATTGATGTAAGCCACAGCTGTGGCATTGTCCGATTGAATCAGAACCGGCCAATATTGCAGATGAGTCGTCCAGTGGCTCAGACAAAGCTTTATTGCTCTGAGCTCCAAAACATTTATCGGCAGTTTGGACTCTTTTACTGTCCAGGTTCCCTGGGCACAGAGCTTCCCCAGTACCCCGCCCCAGCCCGACAGGCTGGCGTCCATGGTTACCACCATCCAAAACAACGGGAGGAAAGACTTGCCCTGGCATAGTGCTGGAGAATGAAGCCACCATAACAGAGCAGATCTCGTGTTGTGGCTCAACCAAATCAAAGTGTCCAAGGACTTTGGATCCTTGTTCCATTTGAGAAGAATCTCTCTTTGCAAAGGTCTGATATGGAACTGAGCAAATGGTACTGCCTTGAAGGTTGATACCATCAGACCCAAAGCCCGCATGCAAGTTCACAGAGAGGACAGATTGTTTTCCAACAACAACAACCGGATCGCCCCCTGCAACTTCTGCAGCTTGTCCGGGGGAAGAAAGACCCTCACCAAAGCTGAATCCAGAGTCAGGCCCAGATAATCCAGGTATCAAGGTGGATTTTTTTAAATTGATGTTCCACCCAAACTCCTGCAGGGTGCTGACAGTGATCGTAAGCTTTTGGCAGTGGACATGGGTCAGCATTGGCCCCCTGACTAGTCTGGAGCAACACAGCCCCAATTCAAATAAACGGTGATGAGCTGTGTGTTCTGATACCTTTTTATCAGAACCAGCATTAACATTTTAAGCAATTAGAGCTTCAGTAGCTCTTCAATTGGATCAGACGACATTGGCCAGCCTACGCTTCCCACATGCATCAATTAGCCTTGGTTGCCCATGACCCTGTTGTTGATTTTCATTGTTTGGAACACTTTTGGCAAGTCATGACCATTGTAAACTGGGAACATCACACAAGAGCTGCAGTTTTGGAGACACTCTGACCAAGTCATCAAGCCATTACAATTTTGCCCTTTTCAAAGCCACTCAAATCCTTATGCTTGGCCATTTTTTCTACTTTCAACAAAACAAACTTCAGAGATATGTTCACTCTCTGCTTCATATATCCCACCCACATTCAGGTGCTACCATAAGAAGATAATCAATATTATGCATATTTCCTGTCAGTCATAATGTTATGACTGATCAATGTATACCTGGAAAATACAGACTATGAACGAGAAGGGACCAAATCCAAGAATCTGCTGATAAAAATAGTATTAGTAGTAGACAGCATAGGTTTATGAAAGATCTTTCTTGCCAGACCAACCATTTAATATTCTATGAGGAGGTCAGCTGTAATCTGGATAAAGGAAGGCCTGTGGACGTGATGTATCTAGATTTTCCTAGGGCACTTGATACAGTACCTCAAATGCTTAATAGACAAATTAAAGTCTTTGGCATTGATGATATAGTATGTACCTGTATAGAAAATTGGCTGTAGGAGTGCGTCCAGAGGGAGATGAGTATTTGCAAATATGCAAGGTCTAAAATTGTGAGAGGGTACCCCAGGGCTTTGTCCAAGGACCAAATCTGTTAGATTCGTTCATAAACGATAAAGAGGTTGGATTAAATAGTTCAATTTCAGTGTTTGCTGATGATACAAAGGTAAGCAGGGCAACAGGATATAGCAACTTTACAGAAAGATCTTGATAAAATGGAGGGGTGGGCAGCTATATGGAAAATGAGGCTTAAAATGTAAAAATGTAAAGGTAGTACATGTGGGAGTTAAAAAAATATGTAAGCAATTTATTCGTTAGGGTGAGAACCTCTGGGTATATTGAGGATTTAAAATGATCCGGAGGCCCAAGATCATCACAAACTCAGCAACAGAATGCTATGTCAAGCTCCAGCAAGCAAGTCAGATCCCTGGCACGTGGACAGCAGAGATCACTAAACAGTGTTTTTCCATCCATAAGATGTTTAGGCTTGCTCCCTGTAAGGTCATATGACTCCTGGTGCTCCATTGGTAATTTATTCATGCCATAGTCGTGGCGCTGTCTGATTGCACCCTAATCAGGTATCCATGAAAAAGAGGGGGGGGGGGGGGTGTCCAAGGAAGAGCCATCTTTATTACTCTGAGCTCTAAGATGTTGATGGGGAACTTGGCTTCTTTGGGCGATCATGTTCCAGGGAACTGGGAGAAACTGTGAAACTGGCATATGTTTTTATAAGCAGGGAGACACAGCAGTTCTAGTAAGCCAAGTAAGATGGATGTAAAAAAGGGGGGGTGGGGGAGGATAACCGCGCTATGTAAAGGAAAAAAGAAGCAGCAGCTTCAAGTGTGACAACACCAAACAATAAATAGAATATAACAAGCTGCGCTAAAACAATATATCAGTGCTATGACATGCCTTGAAAATGTCATTCCTGACGAAACGTACGTCGGTCGCGGCGTGCTGATGTCATCGGAACGAGACCAAGGGCGGGCGGAAGAGCCGACCGGCCGGCGGCTTGTATCTTCTACACGCTCTCCGCTCATTGATGTTTGTGAGGTTTTTTTTTTACCTAATTTGATTTTAATAAACCATACAGTTTTAAGCTATGGGGTGTATATTTATTTTATACATGTGACCTGGGGATCAATGCCCATGCTGTGTGACTTCAATTCACCATCTTTGGAGGCCATTGAACCTTTTGATACCTGGATGCTGGAGCATATGTGATCTTGGGTGTATCTATATTCCAATTGGTTTTATATATACCAACATCTGGTAAGCGGTTTGCATTATTGGGTGGCGGTCACTGTCGGCAACTGGTGGAGTCTGGTTCACATCTGGATTGTCCATATTCACTATTTTGCAATTATTAATTTATTTCTGGTAAGCAGTTCGCACTATCGGTGGTGGTCATCATTTTGATTGATTTATATCTGGTAAGCAGTTGGTACACTTGGTGGTGGGCACTTCAGGTGAATCCTTCCTTGGATTTTGTCCTTTATGGTCCCTTCACAGTTGTATGTGTATGATTTATTTCACATATATTTTGCACATTTTTGGGATTCCCTTCTACGTTTACAAAATCCATATCAGTATTACGCTATGGGATCTTATATCCTTTTTCCTACGTGTACAATCTAATATCGGTTGAGGCTATTCATGGTCCAGGATATTTGGAATACAGCGAATACAATTCACAAGGGAGCTATTTTCGGTGGCTTAGAGAGTGGAATCCTCTGAATTGGTTCACTATTCACCATTATCTGGTAAGCAGTTTGTACTACCAGTGGAGGTCCCACTATATTTGAAGATTCCTGTTTTTCATCACTGAGAAAAATACTTGAATCAAGAGACTATTAGGACTTTAAAATCTTTTTATATATACACACGTGTGGTCATAGCACTGATATATTGTTTTAGCGCAGCTTGTTATATTCTAAACCAAGTAAGATACATTATTTTTTTAAAAACAAAAAGACTCACAAACAAACAATATAAATAGGCATGTCACTTGTGGGGCCCTTTCTGTGTAATCCAGATCTGGACCGCTGTCACTGGTGGATACCAGGGCTCCTGGTCAGAGTGGCGATCGTACCTCCGTCAGCTGTGATGTAACCGCAAGTGGGGCAGGGAGATCAACAGGCACGTGTTCGGAGCATGCATGGTCCTTCCTTAGGCTGTGTTTTGACATTATTTAAAGGTATTGTAAAGGCAGAAGGTTTTTTTTTATCTTAATGCATTCTCTATGCATTAAGATAAAAAAATTTCTGTGTGTAGCAGCCCCCCTATTACTTACCTGAGCCTTACTTTATCCAGCGATGTTGCAGGATTGTCTAAGCTACCTGGCGCTCCCCTCCACATTGGCTGAGACAGCAGCATGGCGCGATTAACTCCCACTGCTGTCAATCAAAATGATTGAGACAATCAGGAAAAAGAAGGGGGGGGGGGCGAGGTCGGGTCACAGCTCCGTGTCTGAATGGACACAGGGAGCTGTGACTCAGCTTGGGTGCCCCCATAACAAGCGATTGCTGTGGGGGCACTCAACAGAAGGGAGGGGCTAGGAGAACTGAAGAGGACCTAAGACGAGGAGGATCCAGGCTGCTCTGTGCAAAACAAACTGCATAGAGCAGGTAAGTATAACATGTTTTATTTTTCAGGAGGAATATGATCTTCATTTGAGCAGTTTAATACATCTGATATATAACATGTTTGAGACTATACACACACTTTATTGCTTTCTAGTTTCTTTTATTGTAGCTTTGTTCTGGTGATTGGGCTCAGACCCACTGTATATATTACATAATCTTATAGATATTTTCCCTTGCCACTCCCCAAGCGCGACTTAATACTCCATTGGCATCTGTTTTTACCACTGTCCAATGGTATGGTAGAAACAATTCCCCTATTGCCAAGGCTGGATTGTAAGTCCAACAAGTTAAGGGACAGGTTTGTTCCATACCTATGAGATGTTGTGTTAGAGAAGCCTTGCATGGAATTGGGCGTATGGAACATCCTCAAAGGAGGTCACCACAAGGCCCAGAACTCTGATGGAGACTCTTACAGGGAAGCTCCTATGATCTCAAGGCCTGAACATGAGATCTGCAAGGAATAGGTTTGTTTTCTGGAAGAAAGACTTTTGCTTGGGCTGTGTCTAGAATGAGGACCAGGTACCCCAGGTGAAGGAAAGGTTGGAGTGTGTTTTTTGGAAGAGGAATACCTAAGTAAAAGCCTGAAGTATCTGAATAGTTCTGTGGATGTGTGCAGACAGCTGGAAGAGAGACAAGTCATTCAGAAGAAGGTTATTTGCATACCCTGTGACCTGAATGCCCTCAGTTCTTAATAGGGCAAGAAGGTTTGCAAATACCTTTGTAAATACTCAGAGCAGAGAATAGGTTGAGTGGTAGTGCAACAAGCTGGAAATGTTTGTTTGCTTTGGCTAAGTTACATAGTTAGTCAAATTGAAAAAAGACACAAGTCCATCTGACTCAACCAATAAAAAACAAAAAAAGTAAAGAAAACCCAACCATACAATCCCATATAAACAAACCTACACCCGCAGTTGATCCAGAGGAAAGCGGAAAAACCCCAGCAAAGCATGATCCAATTTTCTACAGCAGGGGAAACAAAATTCCTTCCTGATGCCCCGTGAGGCAATCAGATATTCCCTGGATCAACTTTACCTATAAATATTAGTACTAGGGATAGACCGATATGGTTTTTTCAGGGCCGATACCGATATTTTGGTCACAACGTATCGGCCAATATTTTGTATATTTAAAGTTTTGAATAAAGTTTTGACAATTTTTGACACAAATCTGGTACTGAACATGTTCATTTTTGTTTAAAGCTTAATGGCTGGCTTGCTGGCACCCTGTTGTGGGTGGCTGGCTGGTACAGGGCCTGTGGATGTGGGTGGCTAGCTGGCACCAGGCTGCTGTGGGTGGGTGTATGGCTGTGATACACTCCTGCGAGACTAGTCCCGACTCCAGACAAGGCTGTCCAAGGCGAGGGAGGCAGCCTAAGAAAGCAGAATGTGGTCACAAAAATATTTGCAATATAGGCCAGTTCCAGGACCAATACAGATTTATCGGGGAAAGTGCATATCGGCCTTGCTGATAATCGGTCTATCCCTGATTAGTACCCATTTACATTATGTACACCTAGGAAAGAAACCAGGCCTTTTTTAAAGTAATCTAGGGAGCTAGCCAGAACCACCTCTGGAGGGAGTCTATTCCACATTTTCACAGCTCTTATGGTGAAGAAACCTTTCCGTATTTGGAGACTAAATCTGTTTTCCTCTAGACGTAAAGAGTGCACCCTTGTCCTCTGCGTTGATCTTAAAGTGAATAACTCAACATCAAGTTCACTATATGGACCACTTATGTATTTATACACAGTGATCATATCACCCCTTAATCTCCTCTTCTCCAGAGAGGAAAAAATCCAGCTCCTCTAATCTTTCTCATAGCTGAGCTTCTCTATGCCTCTTATCAGTTTGGTTGCCCTTCCCTGCACTTTCTCCAGTTCCCCGATATCCTTTTTAAGAACTGGTGCCCAAAACAGAACTGCATATTCTAGATGAGGTCTTGCTAATGATTTGTACAGGGGCAAAATGATATCTCTCTCTCTGGAGTGCAGATATCCAAGTGCAGAAAGCACTGATGAGGTGGGTAAATGAGAAACTGCAAATCGGCATCTATGGGATGCCAGGTATTCCCTTTGTCTCAGAAAAGCAATTACTGACCTTGGAGAGTTCATATGAAACTTTGGAAACTTGAAGATACTTTTTTAAGGATTTTAAGCTCAGGATAGCGTGAATACAGCAGTTGGATTTTGTTACTGTTACCAGATAGAATAAAATATTTGCAATATGTCCTCTGGAGGTACTGGAGTGATCACCCCAGTTTTTCATATTTTTGAAAGAAGAAACAGTGAGGGAGTAGAGTTTGGAACTATTTTGTATCCCTTTAAAACCACTGATTGAATCTATAGGTCTGAGAGGTCTGTGACCCACAGAAAAGCAAACTGTAATATATATTCCTCCACCTTTAGGATTCAGGGCACCCCTTCATTGGGAAGAAGCCTTTGGGGTAGACTTGTTGGATTTTGTGAAATATAAAGAATCCGCGCTTAGGATAATTTTTAGCCTTTTATATGGTATTTGATACTGGCTGCAGCCCACCTATACACTATATTCCTAGAAATATAGTAAGAATAAAGAATAAGAAAAAAGGTGTGTGGCGCTGCCAGAATATGCGAATTGTTCTGTGTGTCTTTCAACGATGCTAAAGATATATTAGATAAATATGTGTCTCCAATGTGAATAAGAACTTAATAAAGTGTCAAGTGCATCATATATGTGACTGGTGAAAGGTGTATAGTGAGTACAACAATAATCGGCGATCCAACCCTGTGAGGGGTACATAAAAGTGCTAGAACAACTTCAAATATAAATGGGAATAAATTAGGTGATGCAAGTGAATAAAACGTAAGAAAAAATGTGAGTGATATCAACCTAATAAATAGATAAAAATGATAAAACTCAATTGGATCTGCCTAAAAACAATACCACATGGGTGAACTGTGAAAATCCTAAAACAGTGTAACTAAACAATAATTAGCATCATATATTGACATGGAATATATTAGGTAAAACTAGTAAAACCACTCTAAAATTTGACAACCATAGTCCAGTAACTAGTAAGTCCGTGGTGACTGGAGGGCCTAAAAAGAAGGATAGTCCCACAACGGAAAAAACTCCCTCAATTGGGGGGAGCAAAAAGTGGCTTGAGTGCAGGTGCTCTAACGGAGAACTTGGGAGGTGCTCGGATATCAGTGACCATTCAGTGCTCCCCGAACCCCTTAGCTGCACTCACTAGAGTTGATCACCCCTGCAGGGGTATCAGGCCTTGGATATTTAATCCTGGGGTCCCCTTCTCTGGTTGTTGGGGTCACTATATGGTTCGATGTTCTGTCCGAGTCCTGCGTGCCAAGGTCCCTGGAATTGGGGTCCACCGGTGCACGAATATGTATGGGGGAAGAAGGCTCACATAGATATGTGAGCCTTCTTCCCCCATACATATTCGTGCACCGGTGGACCCCGATTCCAGGGACCTTGGCACGCAGGACTCGGACAGAACATCGAACCACACAGTGACCCCAACAACCAGAGAAGAGGACCCCAGGATTAAATATCCAAGGCCTGATACCCCTGCAGGGGTGATCAACTCTGGTGAGTGCGGTCCAAGGGGTGCGGGGAGCACTGAATGGTCACTGATATCCGAGCACCTCCCAAGTTCTCCGTTAGAGCACCTGCACTCAAGCCACTTTTTGCTCCCCCAATTGAGGGAGTTTTTTTCCGTTGTGGGACTATCCTTTTTAGGCCCTCCAGTCACCACGGACTTACTAGTAACTGGACTATGGTTGTCAAATTTTAGAGTGGTTTTACTAGTTTTACCTAATATATTCCATGTCAATATATGATGCTAATTATTGTTTAGTTACACTGTTTTAGGATTTTCACAGTTCACCCATGTGGTATTGTTTTTAGGCAGATCCAATTGAGTTTTAATATTTTTATCTATTTATTAGGTTGATATCACTCACATTTTTTCATACGTTTTATTCACTTGCATCACCTAATTTATTCCCATTTATATTTGAAGTTGTTCTAGCACTTTTATGTACCCCTCACAGGGTTGGATCGCCGATTATTGTTGTACTCACTATACACCTTTCACCAGTCACATATATGATGCACTTGACACTTTATTAAGTTCTTATTCACATTGGAGACACATATTTATCAAATATATCTTTAGCATCGTTGAAAGACACACAGAACAATTAGCATATTCTGGCAGCGCCACACACCTTTTTTCTTATTCTTTGTTGGATTTTGTGTTCCAAAGTTTTGTGCCAAAAGGAAGGGCCGTCTTTTGGCTTAGCAGCTGAAGCCTCTGTTCAGTGTTAAGCTGCTTTACATTTTGAGGAGGTAGAAGCACCTGAAGGAGGGGATTTTGGAACCATCAGCTGTGAAAGAAGGACCTTTCAGTCTGTCACATCTTTGATAAATTTGTGCATGCAAAAGTAAAGAGAGCCTTTAGGAGTGTTTTAAACTTTCTGTCAGCAGAATCTTTGAATTAAAGAACACCTTCTACAAGTACAGTAAGACATTTAAAACTAAAAACGGCGGGGGCATGGCCTGAAGCTCAATGGAGTAGGACACATAGACCGTGAGCTCCGCCGGCATCATCCTGATTAAACGATCCTGCTCCCTACCTGACGACTGAATTACCTTACTTCGGTCTCCTGTCCTGCACGGACCCGGTGGCTACATGTCTCCTCCTCGGCAGAAGTCTGAAGCCGCCGCCAAACTGGAGAAATTCAGGCACAAAGACAAGGAGGCCCCACCGGCGAATGGCGCGGCCCCGTCTTCACCCTCGGACGTTCCCGCCACTGATCTCGCCCAAGTCCTGGATGCCATCTCGACCTGCCAGGCGACCCTGACGGCGAAAATTGAGGAGGTGAAGGTGGATGTCTCTCTCATCCGGCAAGACATGCAGCGGCTCCGGGAGCGGGTGTCGGAGACGGAGCGCCGCCTGGGCCACGTGGAAGATGCGGTCCCCCCTCTGCAGGCCTCCTCTGACCAGGCCGAACGCCACATCTCCATGCTCATGGCTAAACAGGATGACTTGGAGAATCGCATGCGTCGCAACAATTTGCGATTTGTTGGCCTACCTGAGGGCGCTGAGGGAGCCTCCCCGGCCACATTCCTTGAGGAACTCTTGGTTACCACCTATGGCCGCGAACCCTTCTCCCAGTCGTTTGTGGTAGAGCGGGCCCACCGAGTGCCATCCAAGCCGCCGCCTCCAGGAGCTCCTCCGCGGGTGTTCATTGCTAAGTTCCTGAACTACAGGGATCGAGATGCTATCCTTCGTCTGGCCCGGGACAAGGGCAATATCCCTCATCTTAACTCGCAGGTACTGGCCTTTCCTGACTTCTCCGCGGAGGTGCAGCGTCGTCGGGGCAAGTTTGTGGATATCAAGCGGAGGCTGCGGGCCTGCAACTTAAAGTAGGCTATGTTGTTCCCGGCCCGGTTAAGGGTGGTAGGAGAAGACCGGGTGCATTTTTTTTGAGGACCCGAACGAGGCTGTGGCGTGGCTGGACAGACTGCGCCCTGCTTGAGATGTAAGTACTTTATCTCTTCCATGGTTCTCGCCCGTTGCCTGCCCTTTGCTTGTCCATGGCTATTCTGAATCACCTGGAACTTTTCTCGCTGGGGAATATATTACACTCTTTGAGCCTCATGGGGGGTCTTTGCAACGTTTCCCTGATGTTACCTGTGACTCTTGCCCTTACTTTTGGACCCCCCTTCTCCCCCCTTGATTTCTGTTTGGAAGCCGCCTTTATGCTTTCTGTGTATCCGGCCTGACTGCAGAACTTTCAACAGACTGCCGTGCGGACTCTTCTCCGGTTTGCTCCATCCACGTGTCCCCTGGGTGCCGTGTCCCCTGGGAGCTATCAACCGGAGGCGTCCACTGCTCTCTTTTGTTTTTCAGAGAATGTTTGCCCCCCCTGCTGCTATGTGCCCGTGTTGCTACCATGTATTGGGCACTGGCTTTTTTAAGTTTGGTACCCCGGCCATGGGTGTGTTGGATCCTCCGGGGTCTCCACCATGGCTGGTGCAATCTCCTTTCAGCTTTCGTTGGGACACTTTGTTTGGGGACATATGCTCACACAAGTTGGGGTTGGTGTAGAGCTGGGTGGGTTAGGGTTTTGTTTTTTATGGCTGTTTTTTGTGTACTGGATATGAAACGATTGCACTATAACTATGTATGTCTATGTCTGTGTACTGCGCTATGTTTCTGTTTTTTTATTTTCTCAACCATGCATATCTCTGCTATGTCAGATGGTTCTTTGCTGTGTCTCCCAGTAGGTTCGGTCTCCGCTGACTGGTACCCTCCTCCTATCATACCTTTTTATCTGTTCCCATGGCCCCACTGAAGGTACTGCTTTGGAATATCCGGGGAGCAAGGGACAAAATTAAGCGGACGGCCCTTTTTACTTTTTTGAAGGCCCAATCGGCCGATATTATTGTATTGGTTGAAACACATGCCACTGGCTCTCTGGTTCGTGCACTCAAGAAGCCGTGGATGGGTTGGGCCTTCCATGCCACGTACAGTTCCTATTCCCGTGGCGTTTCTGTGCTGGTGGCTAAGTCCCTCCCATTTGCTGTTTGCTCAGTGGAGACTGACCCTCAGGGTCGTTATGTTTTTTTTACAAGTGACTCTTGCAGGTTCCCCTATGTTGCTAATGGCATATTATGTACCTCCCCCATATACTGGTGCTGCCCTGGGGGCGGGCCTTGATTTCTTGGCTCGTCACCCTTCGGTGCCTGCGATTTGGCTGGGAGATTTCAACATGACTATTGACCCCATGCTGGACAGGGCGGGCTCCGACTGCCCTGCTCGACCATCGGGTGGATTGACTCGATTTGGGCGAGTTGTAGCTCAGTTCTGCCTTGTTGACACATGGCGCCACATCTATCCCACCAAGAGGGCTTACTCCTGTTTTTCTGCGGCTCATGCATCCATGTCCCGCATAGACTATATTTTTGTTTCACCACAGCTTGCTCCCTGTCTGCAGGCAGCGGGCTTTTGTCCTCGTATCCTGTCCGACCACGCCCCTTACTGGGTGGTCCTGAACGTTTTGTCCAGACCACCGCGCAGTAACTGGCGTCTCAATCCGTTCTGGCTTGATGTACTCCCTGACACCGACCCCTTGGCGACGGAATGAGACTCTTTTTTTGGGATTAATGACGGCACCGCAGATGTCCTGACGGTATGGGATGCGTTTAAATCACACGCCTGCCTACATATTTCGACCGCTATTTCTAAGTTTAAGCGCCAGTCTCGAGCCTCCTATGCCCAGGTATTGGAGGATCTAGCCTCGCGCGAGGCTCAGTATGCCCTAGCACCTACCCAGGAAGCTCTGAGTAGCCTTCGGCTACAGACGAGGGTGGCTGAACAGCTTAGCTATGAACGAGCCCGCCATAAAATGTTTTTTGCTAGACAGCGTATTTTTGAACAAGGTGAACGCCCAGGCAGGCTTCTAGCGTACCTGGCTCATTTGGACGCTCGCCCCCCCCGTTGTTATCTCCCTAGCTGCCCCTGATGGCTCTCTGATTAGTGATGCTGCTCGGGTTGCTGGTATGTTTGCAGAATTTTTCCGTGATACCTACTCCTCCAAGGTGGCCTATGACCCCCCTGAACTGTTTGCTCTGTTAAATGATATCTCCCTCCCTCAGCTCTCGGCGGATCAAGTGGCGGCCCTTGAAGCCCCCTTCTCCGCGGAAGAGGTGCAGGAGGCGATTTCTAGTTTTTGCTCGCTGTAAGGCACCGGGTACCGATGGACTCCCGATCGAGTTTTATACTCGTTTCTCACCTACCCTGGTCCCTAGGCTTTTGGCCCTGTATCGCTCTATCTTTGAGGGAGCTGCTTTGCCGGACTCTATGCGTGAGGCCCACATAATACTGCTCCCGAAGCCGGGGAAGGATCTTCTCCAACCTGAGTTGTACCGACCTATTTCTCTCTTACAGACCGACGTGAAAATCTCCGCTTGAATCAAGTTATCCTCACGCTAATACACTCTGACCAAACCGGTTTTATGCCCACGAAAAACACTGCGTACAATACCAGACGACTTTTCATGAACTTACAGTCCTCGCATGATCGGATTGGGTCTCGCGTGGTGGTCTCGCTTGATGCGGCTAAGGCCTTCGATTCTGTCGAATGGACCTACTTGTGGCACTGTTTACGCTCCTTTGGCTTTGGCCCGCGCTTCATCAAGTGGTTGACCATCCTATACGATGCCCCTCGAGCGCGGGTGTTGGCGAAGGGCTGGACTTCTGATGTGTTTCCCCTTTCTCGGGGTACGCGTCAGGGATGCCCTGTCTCTCCCCTATTGTATGCGCTTGCGGTGGAACCCCTGGCGGCGGCGCTTCGCTCGCATCCGGACATCACGGGACTCTCCGTCGACCCTCTGGTGGAGACAGTTAGTCTGTATGCCGACGACATGCTCTTGTACCTCTCTGATGCGGGTCCTTCCCTGGCTTCGGCTCTACAGGTGATCGAACGGTTTGGCCAGTTTTCTGGCTTACGCATAAACTGGGATAAATCCCAGATCCTTCCCATTGATGTCTTCCCCCCCACGTTGGACCAAGCCTCTTCGCCCCTACAACGGGTGAGTAAGGTCAAGTATCTGGGAGTCTGCGTCTCTCGCAATCTGTCAGAATACATCTCGCTTAACCTTGAGCCGGTAATTGCTCTATTTAAGGCCAAATTGCAAACATGGGCTAGGCTTCCTTTGGGGGTGATGGGGCGCATAGGTCTCCTTAAGATGATTTTGCTGCCTAAAATACTGTACGTCCTCTGGCACTGCCCGGTGTATGTACCTCTACGCTATTTCAAGGTCCTGGAGTCCCTTTGGAACTCCATCTGGGGCACCTCCCGGCGCAAGCTGTCCTCGCGGGTGCTCCGACTCCCCACCTCCCTGGGGGGCCTTGCCGTACCAGACCTCCCTCTGTATTACTTAGCTGCCCAGCTGTCCCATTTTTTACACCTGAACAAACAGGATAATTTGCGGTGCCGTCTTTTGGTCTGTCAGGATCCGGGTGCTGATGCCCCTCACCCATTTTGTGACCTTTTTTGGGGGGGTGCGGGGTTCTCCCAGGTGTCCTCCTAAAGGGGGACTCCTCTACAACTATAAACGGATATGGGATGTGGCCTTACAGAAACTGGGATGTGAATCTCTTCATGCTGATACACCGCTGTGGTTGAATAGAATGTTGCCCGAACTCCTGCTGATCCCTGATCCGAAGGTTTGGATTTCTAAGGGTGTTTTCCTGCTCTCTCGTGTGCTACATCAGGGATCGGTGAAAACGTTTAGTCAACTTAAGCAGGAATTTGACCTTCCACCCAGCATGTTCTTTTGTTACATGCAACTTCACCATGCTTTGCGGGCCCAGTTCCCGGTGACGTGTCCGGCTGTGGAACCACTGGACCTGTCTAGGGTTCTCATGGGGACGGATCACTGTAAACCGATTGCCCTCTTGTATGAAATGTTGGTGACCCCTGCGGCTACTAAAGCTGCATACCACCTTAAATCTAAATGGGAACCCATGCTGGGGGAGGTTCTAGATGAGGATTGGGAGGATGTGTTGCTCTGTGCCAAATTTGTTTCCCCCAAGATGTCTGACCGCTTTACTCATGTGTGTATCCTCCACCGGGCATACCTTACTCCTGTACGCATGGCTAAATTTTGTCAGACCCGGGCTTCCCACTGCCCTAAGTGTCTGTTGTCGGCTGGCACATTTGACCATCTTTTGTGGCATTGTCCGCGTGTGCGGGGATTTTGGGCCCAGGTTGTCCAATTCCTCCACGACCAGATGGGTGCTCCTGTGACACTCGACCCCAGGCTGTGCCTTCTTGGGCTGTTCCCGGACGTTGAGCTGAATAAACACATGGTTACCTTCCTACACTAAACTCTTTTCCTGGCTCGGAAACTTCTGGCTAGAGGGTGGATCCAACAGGCGGTGCCCACTCTGGCTGCCTGGATCAATGAGGTGAATGTTACACTCCCGTACAAGAAGATTATCTATGTTAATAGGGGGTGCCCGGGCAAGTACCATAAGGTGTGGGACCGGTGGCTTAATGCCTCCACTACTTGTACGTCCTGAATAATGTTTCACAGAATAGCAGTTTGATGCTTTCTTTTTGTTTCTACTGACTTATGACATAGCATTTGTTTGAGATGCCTTACTTTTTGCTTTTTCTGTCCTGCTGCCTGACACTGTGTGTATGTATGCCATTGTTCTTTGCTTTTGCTGCTTATTGACCAGAGATTACTGTTACTGTATATATCTTGTGTTGTTCTCAGTACACAATAAAGTTGTTTTGATTTAAAACTAAAAACGGCAGGGTCTACTGCAGGAACAAACCTCTTTTTCCTGAACTCTTGATTGGAGTTCAGGAAATGATTCTTAGAGGGGTGAAAATCTTTTCTGGACTGACCCAATAGTCATAGACTGCAAAGGAAGTATTGCTGCTCTAAGCAGTTTGAATGTTTTGCAGGCCTTCAGAAGAGTGAATGTTCCCTGAGCTTTTGCTGCAAGAAAGAGAATGCAGCATCATGGGTGGTGACCATCCTGTACATTTTCAACCTGTACTGATGGAAAAATTCAAAGGAGCATGATGAAAAAAGATCAACTCAATGAAGGCAAGAAACAAAAAAATGTTCAAAGATGTCTGAACAAGAATTTGTTTTCCACTATACCAAATAAATAGCTTAGCCTTGTGTTAGTATTTATGTGGTTTAACCAGGAAGCTAGAATTTTCATGAGATATTACAACCTCCACATTTCTCTCATGGCTGGCCATCTTTACCCTAACAGTAATGCTAACCTAACCCCTTACAGGCACAGAAATCATGGTGCCAGCATTGCTAGTATACATTTTAATGGCAGTGGTCTCCACGCTAATTAAAGCAGAGCTCCACCCAAAGGGGAAGCTTCTTATCTGCCTTTTCCCCCCTTCTGCCTTCTCCCCCCCCTCCACTCCCACATTTAGCAACGTTTGGGGGAACTTCCGCCTGAGTTTTGACCCCCTTCCTTCTTCCCCCTGCAGTCAGCCCAATTAGAGAGCACAGCACACTTCACGCAGTAGGGAACCAGCTATGAAGCACAATGGCTTTACTGCCGGTTTCCCTTAGTGGAGATGGCGGCAGCAGCACCCAATAGGTAAAGACACCACTGGATTTCCTGGACAGATAAGTGTCCTAATATTAAAAGTCAGCAGCTACATGATTTTTAGCTGCCGACTTTCATTTTTTTCTGCAGGAACCTGGAGCCTCCTGCTCAGTAATGGTCCTATCCCACTGTATTCAGCAATGACGTTACATTGAATCAGAGGAGTGCAGGCATCACTAAATGGCAGACCGTGGTCCGTGTCCGGCCCGACCTACTGCTCTATCCGGACTGCTGCGACCGTGCCATTTAGCTGACGCTTTTGTCCCCAGCCTTCGCCGCTGTCATTAGCAGAGCAGATCAGGAGGCATGAAAATTCTGCACTGGGGGTGGGACCAGCACTGCATAGAGAGAGGCAGCTGCCTGAATGAACTTTTCACATTAAACCAGGAGGTGATTGGCTGCTAGGAGGCAGTTGTAGCAACCAATCACCAGCTTGCTAATTTTGTAAGGTTGCCCCGGCAGCTCCCGTGCGCCATGCTGTACACCTCTGCCTTCAGTTCAGGATTTTCCCACCTTCTCCTCGCTCTGTGTAAGGGAGGAGAGTGAAGGGAGGAAAGGACATGGCTGTGAAATTGTGAAGGATGGGGAGCAGGGGTCATGTACAGGGGGGAATTGCGGTGTGTGTGTGTGGGGGTCATGTAAAGGGGAGCAATACTATGGGGAGGATGTGAAGGGGGCAGTGCTGTGGGGGTGATATGTTAAGAGGGAAGTGCTGTGTGTGTGTGTGTGTGTGTGTGTAGAGGGGGGGGGGGGAGGAGGGGTGATGTAAAGGTGTTGGGGTGACATGTGAAGGGGGACAATGTTGTGGGGGGGGTATGTGAAGGGGGACAATGTTGTGGGGGGGTATGTGAAGGGGGACAATTTTGTGGGGGGTTATGTGAATGGGGCAGTGCTGTGGGGGGATGTGAAGGGGGCAGTGCTGTGGGAGGAATGTGAAAGGGGCAGTGCTGTGGGGGGAATGTGAAAAGGGCAGTGCTTTGGGGGTGATATGTGAAGGGGGACAGTGTTGTGGGGAAATACGTGAAGGGAGCAGTGCTGTGGGGGTGGGGGATGTGAAGGGACAGTGCTGCGGGGATATGTGAAGGGAGACAGTGCTGTGTGTAGGGGGGGGGGGTGACGTTAAGGGGGACAGTGCTGTGTGGGGGAAGTGAAAGGGGCAGTGCTTTGGGGGTCATATGTGAAGGGGGACAGTGTTGTGGGGGAATATCTGAAGGGGGCAGTGCTGTGGGGGGGGGGGGGGTATGGTGAAGGGGCAGTGCTGCGGGGATATGTGAAGAGAGACAGTGCTGTGTATGGGGGATTGGTGATGTAAAGAGGGACAGTGCTGTGCGGGGGAAGTGAAAGGGGCAGTGCTGTGGGGATGATATGTGAAGGGTGGCAGTGCTGTGGTGGGAAAGATGTGAAGGGGGACAAGCAGCTGCACACAAAATGAGGTGCTGCACAGAAAATGTGCAGGGGTACCTTTGGCTCCTAAACGCACTGAAATACAAGGTGTGTTTTCTTGGAATTTGCATAGTACAATTGCACCATAGAGTTTCTATGCGGCTGCATTTTTAAAAAGGTGCCAGGGCCTTTTGCCATCAGAAAACACATGGGCTGTCGTGCCTGCACACCTGGGCGGTGATGTAAAGAATCTCATAGCATAGAATCATAGCACAAAAATGCGATTTGGAACTCTGCTGGAATTTTTTTTTACTATGCTTACCTCTATGAATTTCAATTCAATACCCTTGCTATAGTGTGAAGTAGAGGTGTGAAGAGAGGTCATAGGAGTGCAACTTTTAAGTAAATTGTATTATCACAGAGAGGCTAAATATTATGAAAAAAATGAGATATTTGCGAAACATGCAATAAAGGAATGCACTAAAACAGCATTATGCTTTCTTGTAATTCAGATTTAAAAAGCACAGCATAATAATTCCTGAAACTTTGCTGTTTTGTCTGGTCCAATAACTTTACTCAGTTAAAGACAAAACCAGGCTCACAGATTAAATTACTCTTAAATAGGAATACAAACTACAGGGAGCATAACTAACCTGCCTATTTCCTCCACTTTTCACCATTGCCATGATTATATTTTCTGTGGCCATGAAGGGCAGCTCCTGGCGAATTCTCCTTTCAATGACCTGAAAGAGAAAAGATGTCAACAGTTATGACAGAATCGGGTCACACTCATTGGGATTCTTAATAATTTCCAATGTATTTTTAATTATGATCTTTGCTTTCGACACATACTTTTTTTCCCAAAGTAAGCTAAGAAAACTAATTGAAAGCTCAACTCCTGACATTTAAGTTAGGAAATGCTGAGGATAGCCGAGGATTTCCACTTTCTAAGGATCATAAGTCGTGCCACTGCTAGTATATTGTCCATAATGGGTCTCAGTTGAGGTGAGCATTTGTCAAGATTAATTTATAGAATTGCTTGTTCAAAATTAGCTTTTACCCAAACTCCTGACACTTCAGCAAGAAGCTTAAATACTGAATTATAGAAGCTTCTAAGATGCAGACAGGCCCAGAACATATGGGGCAAGGTTCCCATTCGGCCACAACCTCTCCAACAAGAATTATCCCCACCCTTAGTAAATTTAGCTGTAGTGTAGGGAGTGAGGTACCACCTAAGGAGAATTTTTAGACCCTTCTCCCAGTGGTTTGCACACTTGGTGAATTTCTGGTTACAACAAATTGCTTTTTGCCTTTGTCCCTCTGAGTAAGATGTTTGTAGGTCTGTTTCCCATTTAATCGGGGGGGGGGGGGGGGGGGAGTTGGGAGCTCTTTGTGAAACAGGTTTTTGGGTTAAGATCAAGATAGAACATCGAGATACCCTTTACCCTCTTAGATTTAGAGTTCCAAAAGGACCACACCAAGGTAGGGATAGAGAAGTTTGTTAAGAGGTGATGGGAAAGGTATGTTGCTATACTAGCATATGTCAGAAAATCTCTGGAGGAAATTCGAAATCTGTGTTGCAAGGTTTGAAACGGAAGTATTTTACCATTGGAGATTAAATCGTCCATGGTGTGTATCCCATGGGATATCCAATGTTTAAGGAACAGATGCGGTAATAAAATTTGAAGGAACGCTATAGGGATCGGGATTTGAGTGGATTGGGATGTTTTGTTGTTGAGCTTAAGATAAGACGACAATGCAATCAAAGCTGCTTTGATAATTGGGTGAGCTCGGTGGGTGACTGTGAGCTTAGTCATAGCTGCAACAAGGAAGTTCCAAAGACGTCCAGATGCTCTAATTCACACCAAGGTTTTGTATAGGATTGGGAGAACCAAAATTACAGTTGGTTTAATATAACAGCCGTATGATAGTCCCTAAAATTAGGGATCACCATACCACCCACTTTCTTATGCTTCAAAAGTATAGATGGTGCAAATCTTGGCCTTTTGTCTAACCATATAAATGTAGATAAATCAGCCTGCAATATACGATAAAATTGGTCAGGGATGCAAATAGGAAGGGTTCTAAAATAGTATAGAATACGTGGAAGTATGGTCATTTTAAAAGCAGCAAGTCTGCCCATCCAGGAAAGGTAAAATCTCCTCAATCTCTCCAGTTCTTTATGTACGGAGTTTAAAAGGGGAACGCAATTAGCTTTGTATAGGTTGGATAGGGGTGACACCATATTAATGCCTATTTAATTGCACCTTGGGCCCAGGGATTTGGGAGGGTTTTTTGCAAAAGCAATTTAGTTTGCTCATGTATACTGATTCCTAAGATAGTGGATTTGGTTGCATTCACTTTGTAATATGAAACCTTGTGGAATAAATCTAGAATTGTGTGCGTCCTGGGCAGAGAAAGACCTGGATAGGACAAGTTCAAGATAATATATAAAACTGTGTGTACCCTGCGCTTGTGGAAAAAAAGTGCTGTAGTGCTGAATCAGTGTGCTGATTTAAAAGCTGCTAGCTGCAGTGAAAAAGTGCTGGTGCTCTTTTGATATGTGAAACAGTGATTGCAGCGCTGCTTGTAGTTGAATAAATAAATAAATAATTATGTAAATCAAAAATTTCCAAGAAAGTACATATAATAAAATAAATTAAAAATAAAAATAAAACAAAATACAATAAATGTCCATTAATACATCCTTGCGATGTGCAATGTGGGAAATCCTTTCAATTGTGATTATACAAGTGCTTGTGAAATCCGTGCTTTATTCTGGGTTTCCCCCTTTTGGTTATCTACTCACCGCCAAGTAGCTGGTTTTAGGCATGTAGGAGCTGCTATGTTATAACTTCTCCACTTGCAGTACGGTTTCTTGCTGTGAATGAAGATCCATCCCCGATTTCCTCATGAGAAAAAACTAATCATGGTGAAGATCGTTTTTATGAAGCATTTATTAAAGAAATCTAGGGGTTTATACTCACAAACAACTTTAAAAACATGCAGATTATATACAGGGCGGCACGGCGGCTAGCTGCTCCCGCAGCAGACAGTTCCCCGGCCGGAGGTCATGTGGTACTCGCTCAACCAATCGCTAGACGCGTTTCGCTGTCAGACACAGCGTCATCTGAGCTACAGATGACGCTGTGTCTGACAGCGAAACGCGTCTAGCGATTGGTTGAGCGAGTACCACATGACCTCCGGCCGGGGAACTGTCTGCTGCGGGAGCAGCTAGCCGCCGTGCCGCCCTGTATATAATCTGCATGTTTTTAAAGTTGTTTGTGAGTATAAACCCCTAGATTTCTTTAATAAATGCTTCATAAAAACGATCTTCACCATGATTAGTTTTTTCTCATGAGGAAATCGGGGATGGATCTTCATTCACAGCAAGAAACCGTACTGCAAGTGGAGAAGTTATAACATAGCAGCTCCTACATGCCTAAAACCAGCTACTTGGCGGTGAGTAGATAACCAAAAGGGGGAAACCCAGAATAAAGCACGGATTTCACAAGCACTTGTATAATCACAATTGAAAGGATTTCCCACATTGCACATCGCAAGGATGTATTAATGGACATTTATTGTATTTTGTTTTATTTTTAATTTATTTTATTATATGTACTTTCTTGGAAATTTTTGATTTACATAATTATTTATTTATTTATTCAACTACAAGCAGCGCTGCAATCACTGTTTCACAAGTTCAAGATAATGTCATCTACAAATAATGAGATGGTATAAGTTTCATCCCGGACAGACAGAAACTCAATCATAGGGTCCGTATAGAGCTTTTGAGCTAGTGGTTCCATGAGGAGGGCAAATATTAGCGGTGAAAGAGCCTCGTACCATTGGAGATAGGAAATTCAGTGGAAAATAGGCCATCAACATAAACATAGGCAGAAGGCTGGGTGAAGAGAGCGAAGATGGCTGCATAAATGTAACCTGAGAAACCAAACATCCAACACCCTGGACAGGAATCCCCAATGCACCCTGTCAAACGCCTTCTCTGCGTCTAACGAAAGAAAAGAAACAGAGAAGGTGTACCCCTGGTTTTGGCATAGTGAATTAGATTTAAAATGCGCCTAGTGGCATCAGGGGCTTGTCTGAGGGAACAAATCCCACCTGGTCCACATTAATAAGGTTGGATGCAAATTTTGCTATTCTGTTCTGCCAGAATCTTCATATAGATTTTGAGATCTACATTAACTACCTTGCACCTGCACTATAGTGGAATGACGGCTACAGCGCGGACCTAAATTGCCGGGAGGGTGTACAATGACGTCCTCCCGTGCACGAGCGGCCTGCGCGCTCCCTGCGGAGTGGCCCGGCTCACTCTGTGATCAGCGAGTCCATGAGACTCGCCTGATAACAGATCGGAGTAAGGTCCCGCCCCCCTTACCACGTGATTAGTTGTCAGCCAAAGCCAATTGATCATGTGAAGTAAACACCAGCCAGCGATCAGCTGTTTTTTTCTCCTCACACTATTAGTGTGAGGAGAAAAAAAACGATCGCCGGCTGCTGTCAGAGGGACATTGGTCCCGAAGAGGAGAGGGGCATCTGTGCCCACCAGTGCCACCTACCAGTGCCATCTGCCAGTGCCCACTAGTGCAACCTACCAGTAACCACCAGTATCCACCAGCGCCACCTATCAGTGCCTACCAGTGCCACCTATCAGTGCCCCATCATAAGTGTCACCTACCAGCGCCTATCATTGCCCATCAGTGCCACCTATTAGCGCCCATCAGTGCCCATGAGTGCTGCCTATTAGTGCCATTCAGCGCCACCTTCCAGTGCCCTTCAGTGCCACCTATCAGTGCCGGCTTATCAGTGCCACCTTATTAGTGTCCATCAGTGTCGCCTATCAGTGCCCAACAGTGCAGCCTATCAATGCCCATCAGTGCAGCCTATCAGTGCCCATCAGTGTCGCCTCATCAGTGCACATCAATGAAGGAAAAAAATTACCTGTTTTCAAAATTGTATAACAATCTATAAAAAATGTTTTGTTTTTTTTTTTGTTCAGCAAAAAATAAAAACCTTAGTAGTGATTAAATACCCCCAAAGAAAGCTCTATTTGTTTGAAAAAACTGATAAAAATTTCATTTGGGTACAGTGTTGCATGACTGCGCAATTGTTATTCAAAGTACGACAGCGCTGAAAGCTGAAAATTGGCCTGGGCAGGAGGGGGGTTTAAGTGCCCAGTGGGCAAGTAGTTAAGCAGAGAAATCGGGTGGAAATTCTGGGGAGTATCCAGCTCCTTCCCTGGTTTAGGGAAAGTAACCACGCTAGCAGATAACATTTCTGATGGGAACGATTTGGAGGAAACAGCCGTACTGAAGATCTCAACCATATATGGAGAAAGTGGACTCTGGAATAATTTGAAATGCTCGGCTGAAAAGCCATCAGGGCCAGGGGATTTATTTTGAGGTAAATTATTGATGGTGTTTTCAACTTCTAGCTTAGAGAAGGGTTGGTTTAGTGAAGTTGCTGCCTCCGGGGATAGTTTTTGGAGAGAAATAGAATCCAGGAACTCATCTATTATCTCTGGTGTGGGTTGGAATGTAAAGGGGTCATTCCGCAGATTGTATAGAGATGCATTGTAGGAAATAAATGCATCTGCAATGTCCTTAGCGTTTGTAAGATTGGTCCTAGAGAATGGATGACAAAATTTTCTCTTTAATCTGGAGAGCTAGCAATTTACCCGCCTTGTTGTTATTACAGTAATGATTGGATTTTAACTACCAAAACTGCCTATCATGCTGTGAGATGAGAAGCAGTCTTAGATCCTGCCTAACTTGAGATCATTTGGTGCTGACTTTGGGAGAAGCCTAGTTTCTTATGTTAGCCAAAAATTCTTAAACAGGGGGGCTATACCGGTGCTGGACAATCCACTCTAAGTGACATCACTGACACATAAGTTTAGAAAGGATTACATTTTATTCGTAACAATGATAAAATACCATACATCAACAGTATTGTAGAAACATGACATACAAGAAAGAAATTCAAGACCTCTAGGTTTACACCCTACACACATAATCTTCTCCTTAATATGGTAAAAATGAATTCTGGCTATGGTGTCTCTAGGGAGGTGTTCTGGGATATGTTTATGCTTAGGGAGCCTATGGATACGATCGATGATTAACTCTTCCGGTGGGTATTCTGGCAAAGCCTCTCTGAGCACATTAGAAAAGAGTTCCTGGAACTCTATTGGTTTGACCGACTCCGGAATTTCACCTATTTCAATGTTGCTTCTGCATGAGCGGTCTTCTAAATGCGCTAGTTTAGATTGGATCCAGGAGATATTGTTTTCCCGCTCATTATGTGCATTCACCAGATCATTAAATGTGGAAGCAAATTCTCCCATTTTATCTTCAATATGCGACACCCTGTCGCTAACCTCCTTTACTTCTGATTTATATTGTTGCGCCAGTGACAGTATGTCTGCATGTATAGTGCTTCGTAGGGGCACTAGCATGTCTTTAAGAGTGGTGTCAAGCACTGGCTGGTTAGTAGTGGGAAATGCCAAAATAGATTCATGCAGTTCTCTGATCATCTAGAGAGTTTTCTGCAGCACTCACCTCGCCTGAGCTTGTCCTGGTAGGCAACATTTTCTGCCTGGATTTGGCCGGGCTGGAGGTGATGGATGGGATCTGTGTGACAAGGCTGCTGTTCTGTGAAGGCTTAAGCACAGAGCCTCTGCCCTGCGTTCTTGTCGTTTGGCTGCTCCCTGACATGCGGTCGCCTCCATCTTGGCTTGTGGAGTGGATTGGCGGGGAGAAGTCCGCCATGCTCCTCTCGCGGGAGCGAGTTCATTGACGGACGCAGTCTCTGATGCATATCAGTAGGTTATACTGCCCCCTACAGGAGTAGGACACTAGGCAAAAAAAAAAGTTCTGGCTACGCCTATGGGCAGTCCCAGGGGGTATACCCTCTTTCTTCCTGCATAGAATGTCAGTTTTGTATCAAAGCAGTGTCAGAGAAACAATACAAACCCAACTTAAAATAGCGGGGCGGATACTGCGTCCGTCAATGAACTTAAGAGAAAAGGATTTTACGGTAAGTCAAAAATCCAGTTTTCTCCATCGTTCATTGAGGGACGCAGTCTCTGATGCATATCAGTAGGGACGTCCCAAAGAAGTACCATAAAATGAAGGGTGGGAACAGCAGAAAAAAAAACAGTCCCCAAAGCTAAACACAGCCAACCAGGCAACATAGGACTCATCAGAACAACAAGATGAGGCCCACCTGAAACAAACCGTAAACACCTTCAAGGAAGGCCGAAAAGCCCCCTAAACATCAGCCTGCAAAACTTTGCGGCCAAAAGAAGCATCTGCAGATGCCAGCACATCCACCTTAAAGAATTTGGTAAAGGTAGGAACAGACGACCAGGTAGCTGCCTTGCAAACCTGAAGCACAGATGCCTGATGGCGAACAGCCCAAGAAGCACTAAGCGCCCGAGTAGAATGTGCCTTAACAGGGAGGAAGGTGGAACACGATGTCCTCATTTAAGTGAAAGCTGAAAACCACCTTCGGACGGAAGGACGGATCTGGACGAAGTACCACTTTATCCCTGTGAACCACCATATAGGGAGAACAGGACGCCGCCAGTTCCGACATCCTGCATGCAGAAGTAATAGCCACCAAGAAGGCCACCTTCTGGGATAAAGTAAGCAGGGGAATCTCTCGAATACTTTCAAAAGGAGGATTTTGAAGAACAGATAGCACCAAATTAAGGTCCCAAGGTGACAACGGAGGTCGCAACGGAGGTACCAAGTAGAGATCGACCGATTATCGGCAACACCGATATATCGAGGGGCGATATGCACTTTGCCCGATATATCGGAATCGGCCTTTGGATTTACCGATATTGCTGATATTTTCGTGACGTCATTGCGTATGTTGTGCGCACAGGTCCTGCCTTCTAACACTGCCTCCTATGCCTGCGTGGCCCAAACGTGACATAATTTCACCGCGCACTGCACACGTTCTCTGCCTTGAGACCGCCTCCCACAGCCTCGTATGCAGCCAGCTACAGTCTGGTAACGGTGCCAGCCATCCACTCACAGGAGGTGGCCTCAGCCACTGACCACAGGGTGCCAGCCACCAGCCATCTGACCCACAACAGAACAGGATGCCAGCCGGCCAGCATCCAGCCAAAAGCCAGCTACCCGCCAACGTGACCAGTGATCACACAGTGTTCCAGCAAGCCAGCCGCCCACAACAGGCCAGAGTGAGTGAGTGACACCAAGCCAGCGACTCACACAACAGGGTGACCCCAAGCCAGCGATCCACCACAGTGTTCCAGCAAGCCAGCCACCCACAACAGGGTGACACCAAGCCAGCCACCCGGCCACCACAGTGTTCCTGCAAGCCAGCCACCCACAACAGGGTGACACCAAGCCAGCCACCCGGCCACCACAGTGTTCCAGCAAGCCAGTCAGCCACCCACAACAGGGTGCCAGCAAGCAAGCCACCCACACTGCCAGCCACCAACCCACAACAGGGTGACAGCAGCCAGCCACCCCACAACAGGGTGCCAGCAAGCAAGCCACCCACACTGCCAGGCGTCAGCCACCAACCCACAACAGGGTGCCAGCCAGCCACCCAAACTGCCAGGCGTCAGTCACCAACCCACAACAGGGTGTCAGCAAGCCACCCACACTGCCAGGCGTCAGCCACCGACCCACAACAGGGAGACAGCAGCCAGCCACCCCACAACAGGGTGCCAGCAAGCAAGCCACCCACACTGCCAGGCGTCAGCCACCAACCCACAACAGGGTGCCAGCCAGCCACCCAAACTGCCAGGCGTCAGTCACCAACCCACAACAGGGAGACAGCAGCCAGCCACCCACACTGCCAGGCGTCAGCCACCAGCCCACAACAGGGTGCAAGCAAGCAACCCACACTGGCAGGCATCAGCCTCCAACCTACAACAGGGTGCCAGCAAGCAAGCCACCCACACTGCCAGGCGTCAGCCACCAACCCACAACAGGGTGTCAGCAAGCAACCCACACTGCCAGGCGTCAGCCACCAACCCACAACACAGTGCCAGCAAGCAAGCCACCCACATTACCAGGCGTCAGACACCAACCCACAACAGGGTGCCAGCAAGCAACCCACACTGCCAGGCGTCAGCCACCAACCCACAACAGGGTGCCAGAAACCTCAGCAAGCCATTTTGTAAATATTTTTTGTGTCTTTCAAATTGAAATTGAGATGAGGAGAGAAAAAGTAAAAGTGTGGTCTGGGACTAATTCTCATCTTAACCTTCTCCAGGAAAAGCAGCAGTGTGCAACACATGTACAAACAACATAAGCATGGGATTAGTAACTGCAAAAAACAAAAATACGTCAAATCTTTGGGCCCATCTAAGAGTTCATCATATTGAATATCATGCAACACAGAAAAAACAAAATGAATATTAATGTAATTTCGAAATACCTCCTACACTATCCCAGGCAACAATAACAGATATGTTTCTGAAAAACAACAAGGTGTCACTGTCTAGATTCAAATGGAAGATCCCAATTGCTGGACAGAGTAATCACAGAGATGATTGTCACTGATAACCAGCCATTTACAACGGTGTCTGACTTCAGCAGTTGATGTCCATACTTGAGCCAAGCTACACACTGAAGAGTGAAGTATTATCAAACAGAAATGCTGGGAAAGATTCACCAAAAGGTTGTTGACAAAGTAAAGGCTTTGCTGCAACCAGGAATGCTGGCAACTCACTCTCATTCACCACTCACTGCTGGTCAGGACAAACAAAGTCAGGCGAGTCACTAATGATTCTTACATGCCACTTCATTGACAACGGATGGATAAAAAGGCAATTGGTGTTGGATACAAAAGCGATGAAAAGATCCCACACTGAGTACAGTAGAGAAATGTTTCTAGGCATGCTTGAAGACTGGGGAATCAACAAAGACTGAGTGATGCTTGTGCTACTTTGAGACAGTGGCGCAAACCTGTGGAAAGGAATGAGGATTTATATAGCGCCAACAGTTTGCGCAGCGCTTTACAATATGAGGGAAGACAATACAGTTACAATACAATTCAATACAGGAGGATTTAGAGGGCCCTGCTCGTTAGAGCTTACAATTTAGAAGGGGGGTCAAGTGAAACAAAAGGCAATAGCTGTGGGGGATGAGCTGATGGAGAAAAAGGGAGGTACAGTTGTCAGGTGTGGGTAGGATAGGCTTCTCCGAAGAGGAGGGTTTTCAGAGATCGTCTAAAAGCTAATAGAGTAGGAGATAACCAGACAGATAAGGGTAAGGAGTTCCATAGGATTGGTGAGGCTCTGGCAAAGTCCTGGAGGCAAGCATGGGAGGAGGTGATGAGGGAGCTGGAGAGCAGGAGGTTTTGAGAGGAATGAAGAGAGCGATTCGGTTGGTGTTTTGAGACTAGACTAGTGATGTAGCTGGGGGCTAAGTTGTGGATGGCTTTGTAAGATGTTAGTATTTTGAATTTAATTAGTTGAGTTAGCGGAAGCCAGTGGAGGGCTTGACAGAGAGGAGCAGCGGACACTGAGAGATTGGTGAGGTGGATGAGCCTGGCGGCAGCATTCATGCTGGATTGAAGGGGGGATAGCCTGTGTAGATGTAAGCCAATGAGAAGGGAATTGCAGTAGTCGAGGCGCGAGATGACCAGTGAGTGAACTAGGAGCTTAGTTGTGTCTTTGGTTAGAAAGGGGCATATTTTGGAGATGTTGCGGAGGTTGAGGCGGCAAGATTTGGACAGTGATTGGATATGGGGCTTCAGAGTCCAGAACAACACCTAGGACCTTGGCATGCGGATGGGCTGATAGTAATGCCATCAATATTGACAGAGAGATCAGGGGAAGGGGCACGTGGTGGAGGAAAGATTATAAGCTCGGTTTTGGACAGATTGAGTTTGAGGTAATGGTGTGACATCCAGACTGATATATCAGATAATAGATTAGTGATACGTGAGGAGACTGAGGGAGAGAGCTGAGAGGTGGATAAATAGATTTGAGTATAGTCAGCATAGAGATGGTATTGGAAGCCGTAGGAGGCTATCAGCTGACCTAGAGAGGACGTGTAGATTGAAAATAGGAGGGGTTCGAGAACAGAGCCTTGGGGGACCCCAACAGAAAAAGGAAGAGGAGAGGAGGAAGTAGAATTGTAAGTAACGCTAAAGGTGCGGTTGGATAAGTAGGAAGATAACCAGTGAAGAGTACAGTCACGGAGACCAAAGGCGTAGAGTTTTTTGAGGAGGAGGGGATGGTCAACCGTATCAAAGGCAGCAGAAAGGTCCAGGAGTAGGAGTACAGAGTAGTGTCCATTGGTTTTGGCAGTTAGTAGATCGTTTGTCAGTTTTAGGAGAGCAGTTTCAGTGGAGTGTTGAGGCCGAAATCCAGACTGAAGGGGATCAAGGAGGCTATTCTTGGCAAGGTGGTCACACAGTCGGTTGTAGACCAGACGTTCAAGGAGTTTAGATAAAAAGGGGAGCAGGGAAATAGGGCGTAGGTTGTTAAGATCGGTTGGGTCCAGTGAGGGCTTTTTAAGTATGGGGCTGATTAGTGCATGTTTTAGAGAGTTGGGGAAGATGGACATTTTCAGTGTTTTATTGGGGCTTCATGCGGAGGATTCAATTTCTTCTGAATCTGCAATAATGAGCCTGGATGATGAACTTCATCTCTATTTGAAGGAACCAGAAATTGACAGAAGAAAGTCATCCTCTTCAGTAGTGGAAAGAAAATGAGGCACGCTACAAAAGACTTGCTTCCCATGCTAGAAGATACCCCTCTCTCTCTGCTTCTCTGTCCTTCTCTCCTCCTGAGCATGTTTATGAAGTGGCAGCATTATATAAACAAAACAGAAGCCCTTTAACAGGTGACCATGGACATGCTGAAATGTTCTGCTTTCTGCAGTATAATATTGTTCTACTTAACTGGGAGTATTCAAAAAAGTAGTGTTCACTCAAATCCAGCTGTTGCCTAGAATTTGTCTAGCAGTTTAGCACTTACTTCAGTAGTTGCAGTGAGTGCCCTACTGCAGAGGTAGTCCACTGACTCCAATCCACTGTCTTGCTGTTGTCTAGCTTTTTTTTCTAGCAGTTTAGCACTGACTGCAGTAGTTGCAGTGAGTGCCATACTGCAGAGGTAGTCCACTGACTCCAGTCCAATCCACTGTGTAGCGGTTGTGTTGCCTAGCTTTTTCCTAGCAGTTTTGCACTGACAGCAGTAGTTGCAGTGAGTGCCATACTGTGCAGAGGTAGTCCACTGACTCCAGTCCAATCCACTGTGTAGCTGTTGTGTTGCCTAGCTTTTTTTCTAGCAGTTTTGCACTGACTACACTGCAGTAGTGATTTAAAATGATTGCAGTGATTGAGTGCACTACTGCAGCAGTTTATTATGCATTAATGCACAATCAGAATGATGTGATGTGATGTGAAACTAAATGTCCCTGCAATTGAAGTTTTCCTATCAGTTCTCATGCAGTTAAGGTGTGAAGAACGAGCCCTTAATGTTAAAATTGTTTATTAAGTTTAAAATATTCCGTAACAGATTTGTGTCGAAATTTGTGTTTATTTTGCAAAATTTTAAATGTACTAAAATATCAGCAAATATCGGCCGATACCGATATGCGATGGCCAAAATATCGTTAACGAAAAAACGATATCGGTCTATCACTAGTACCAAGTGTCGCATCCCCTGGATGAAATTACGCACCAGGGAATGGGTGGCTAATGGCCTTTGAAAGAAAATTGACGAGGCCGAAATCTGACCCTTGATAGTACTCAAGGCCAACTTTTGATCAACTCCCCGTTGAAGGAAAGCCAAGATCCGAGCCACCGAGTAAAAGCGAGGGGGGAGCCCCAAGAGACTCACACCATGCAATATACGTACAATGATAAATCTTCCTAGAAGTCGCTTCCCTCTCTTTAAGCAGAGTGGGAATCACTGAAGCAGACAATCCCCTGTCCTTCAGCACATGGCTTTCAACAGCCAAGCCGTCAAATCCAGCGACTGTAAAGCAGGATGGAAGATTGGCCCTTGAGACAGTAAATCCTCCCTGAGAGGAAGTCTCCAAGGAGCGTCTGCGACTAGACTGACCAAGTGGGCGTATCAAGTTCGGAGAGGCCAGTCCGGAGCCACAAGAACGACCGGAATCCCTTCCGCCTCGATCCTGCGAAGAAGTCTTGGCAGCAAGTTGAGAGGAGGAAAAGCATACATCAGCTGATACTGACCCCATGGGGCCACAAGCGCGTCTGTGCCAGAGGGTCCCGGGAGCGGTCCACAAACCTCTGTACTTTTGTTGACCCGAGATCCGAACTGCTGGAACACCTCCGGATGGAGGGACCATTCCCCTGCATCCAAAGCCTGTCGACTGAGGTAATCTGCCTGCCAATTTTTCAATCCTGGAATGTGAACAGCGGAGAGAGCTGGAAAAAAACATTCCGCACAACGAAGGATGTCTTCCACTTCCAAGGACGCAAGGACACTTTTGGTGCCCCCTTGGCGATTGACATAAGCCATGGCATTGTCCGATTGAATGTGCACTGGACAACCCTGCAGGCACTCGGTCCAGTGCACTAGGCAAAGCCGGACCTCTCTCAGCTCCAGAACATTGATCGGTAACCTGGATTCCTCCAGGGACCAGACTCCTTGAGCAGACAACCTGCCGAGAACCCCTCCCCACCCGGACAGACTTGCATCCGTGGTGACTATTGTTCAATATATAGGGAGGAAGGATTTCCCTTGCTTGAGCATTGGGAACCGAAGCCACCAGATCAGGGACTCCTTGGTCATCTGGATCTGAAATTCCAGGGAATTTGGATTCTTGTTCCATTTGAGAAGCCTTTCCTTCTTAAGGGTCCCCGTGCGGAATTTGGTGAAGGGAACCGCCTCGAAGGGTGACACCATCAGTCCCAGAACTCTCATACAGGTCCTAAGGGACACCATTTGCTGGACAGCAACAGCTGAACCGCAGTCTGAAGTTTTTGGAGTTTTTCCAGAAGAAGAAACACCCTGGCTGAGGACGAGTCCAAAGTCAGGCCCAGGTAGTCCAGTCTCATGGAAGGGACCAAGGATGACTTCTGAAGGTTCAGAATCCACCCGAACTCCTCCAGAGTGATTCAAAATGTATTTCCAGCACCATAGGAGAGTCCACACGGAGAAGCAGATCGTCCAGGTAACCCAGGACTGATATCCCCCTCTGTCGCAACAGCACCAGGACCCGAGCCAACACCTTTGTGAAGACCAGAGAAGCAGAGGCGAGACCAAATGGCAATGCCACAAACTGATAGTGATGCTCTCCCACAGCAAAAAAGGAGGAACCGTTGGTGTCCTGCACAGATTGGGATGTGAAGGTAGGCATCTTTGATGTCTATGGAGGCCAGGAAATCCCTCTGATGTAGGGAGGCCACCACCGTGCAAACCGATTTCATCTTGAATTTTTGAACTCGCATGAAGCAATTTAGTGCTTTCAGGTCCAGAATTGAACACACCTTGCCTTCCTTCCTGGGAACCGTGAACAGATTTAAATAAAAGCCCCAAAAACATTCCGCACACGGAACTGAAACTATTACCCCTGTTGTACCAGGTCCTGAATTGCCCCAGAGAGCGCCAGCAAGCAATCTGGGGACAGTCGCACATTGGAAGGGAAAAACCCTACCAGAGGGACGGATCGAAACACGATCTTGTAACTTGACCGTATGACCTCTTGAACCCATTTGTCTGGTATCCAGGATAGCCACAGGTCCGCGAACCGACAAAGACGTCCCCCACCCTAGATATGGGTGAGAGCGCACCTTCAGGACGAGGAGGTCTTGTCTGCAGGTCTGGAGAAACCGGACTTTTATTTGCCAGACCAGGGTCACTTGGAACCTCCCTAAGAAGGACTTGAAGGGCTTTGCATTATTGACTGACCCTGAGGGACGAAAAAACTTTTTGTGTGCTGAAAAGGAGGGATTCCGGCTACGATGAGGGCCCTTACCCTTGTTAGCCTGTGGAAGAAAGGTACTCTTCTCCCCTATGATACCCTTAATGATGTCATCCAGGGTAGCTCCAAACTGGCAATCTCTTTGAAAAGGCAGATCAGTCAAGGCCTTCTTTGAAGTCTGACCTGCAGACCAGCAATTTAGACAAAGTATACGCCGGAGGACCACTGCCGAAACCGACAGTCGGCCCAATATGGGAGCAGTGTCCAGCAAACAAATTGCAGCCCCTGCACCAGCTGGTCCAACAGTTCCTCAAAGGCAGAGGGAACTTGTTTCCCCTCCAGGTCACGGCATAGTAACTTAGCCCATTTCGTCAATGTTTACACGACAAAGGCAACCGTAAACACTGGTCTCAGACCGTGCAGACCCCGCCAGGGAGTACATATCGCGGGCCACAGCCTATCCTCCGGATCCCTAAACGACCGGGAATCCTCCACTGGGATAACAGCAGCCTTAATCAGTATCGAGAGTGGAGGGTCCACCGTAGGCAGCACAGTCCACTTCTTTATCAGGGACTCCTCAAAAGGGTAGCGTCTAGCATCCGTTTAGGCACCCATGGGGAATTGCTTTGAACGGTCCCATTCTTTTCTGAGCATGTGGGCAAAATACGCAGGAAAGGGAAAAACCTTTGCTGCTCTGGATGGCTTGTGAGTGCCAAATGTAACCTGTGCCCCAGTCGCAGCAGCATCCTCCAATTTCAGAGTCTCACGCACAGAAACAACTAGTGTGTCCACCAGCGCCTTATCTTGCGTGGCAGTAGAGGTAGAAATGTCATCTTCACTGTCAGAGGAGACAGGGCGCGAGGTAGTGGACCCGGCAGGGAGATACGTGTCTGCGGTGGCTGAGTCCGACTCAGAACCTGAGCCATTAGACGAGGCAGGGGTAGGCGGAGGGCGTTTCTTAGCACCTCGCCCTTTGAAGACCACCTCCGCCGGGACACAAAAGCTTCCAGGACTGCCAAAATTGCATCGGTAGACAGTTGGGATCCGGAGGGCCCTGCGGCCTCCCTGAGGGGGTCAGGTGGGGACACATGATCTGTAGGGTCCATGTTGCACCAGGGGAAACTGTTAGCAAAAGCTGAAAAAAACTTTTTAAAAAGTCCCACTGCGCTACAGTGCCCCCTGGAGGACAGGCAAGCGCGCTGGAGACCCGCAGCAGAGAGATACCCCCAGACTCACTGTACCAAGATGTCGCAGAAGGCCCCGAACATCAGCACGTCAGCAGCAAGCTGGATCCAAAAAGAATAGGTGCTCCACCTAAAGAAAAACACCTCCAGGAACTCCCATTCAGATTCCTATCAGAAAAAAACACTGCAAAATGGTGGTGCCGGGTGTACCAAGATGGCCACCGATCTCCAAAGCACATGACTACAAGAAAATGGCAGCCCCGCGCAGCCTGCAGAGCAGCCAAGGACCCTCGTGGGGACCCCCCAGACTCCACAATAGGAACGAATGGCAGGTGGGCCCTGGAGGTACAGAGACCCCCCTGCACGATCGCTCGCCCGTCGCCGGTGGCGCCCCCCCCCCTCTGGCCTGGAGCACGGTCCCAGTCCCCTGGAGTAGGCCCAATAGCCCCAAGTGTGAGGGGGATGCAGATAGAAGATGGGGGTGTGTGATAGGACAGAGGGGAACCCAGGATTGCGAGGGTCCGACCGTCCCAAGGAGGGGCCCGTGTCCACCCCACAATCAACCAGCGGAAGTTAGGGGAACATTTTTCTCACCATACCAGGAACACAGGCGGGTGCCATCTCCTGACAGGGTCCCTCACCGACTAAGAGGGGGGCTGTCGGTCAAATAGGACCGTTGCGACTCGGGCATAGACCCGGCCGTTTGCGAACCTGGCTAGCCGTTAAACTCACGGGGCCAGTCCCCGTCCAGTGGGACCCTGCGTGGAGCTAAGGCCTGGTTGTGCTCGCTGGGGTGACCACTGGATCTAAACATCCAGCCTGTCGCCCAGATCTGGCATAGTTGCTTGTAGAACTCACAGGAAAAATCCGAAGAAAAGCTAGCTAAAAAAAAAAAAAAATTATCTAGAAAATGTTTTTTTTTGCCAGGACCAGAGATCCCAGCAAGGAACTAGGTCCTTACTCCTGAGTAGGCAGATTAACCACTTTAGGACTGCTCACTGTGCTGCTACTGCGGCACAGTGGCAGCCCTGGGTCGCTGGACTCCTAGCTGTCTCGGCGGCGTGCGTGTGCCGCCGGAGGCTCGCTCCAGCTGTGTTTAGACACAGCGGGAGTCAGGCTGGAGGACGAGAGGCGACGATCACCGCCTCTCTTCCCCGATCGTCGGGGAAAGTGTGAGAAGATGTGTAAACAAAGCAGGCGGATCTTCTCTGTGACAGACAGGGAGAGATCACAGGATTCAACATAGCTGAAACTGCGATCTCTGTCTCTGTCACAGAACCCCCTCCCCCCACACACATCAGTAAGGATGAGGCATACATTTAACCCCTTGATCACCAACAGTGTTAACCCCTTCCCTGCCAGTGTCATTATTACAGTAACAGTGCATATTTTTAGCACTAATTACATTAGTAATGTCACTGGTCCCCCCAAAAGTGCCAAAAATGTCAGTTAGGGGTCCGATCTGTCCGCCGCAATGTCGCAGTGCCGCAAAAAAAAAAAAAAAATCGCAGATCGCCACCATTACTAGTAAAAAGAAAAAAACTATAAAAATTACAAATCTTTCCCGTAGTTAGTAAACGCAATAACTTTTGCGCAAACCAATAAAAAAATACACTTATGCGATTTTTTTTACCAAAAATATGTAGCAGAAAACAAATTGGCCTAAAATGTAAAAAAATTTGATTTTAAAATTTTTTTTTGGGGAATGTTATATATCAGAATGTAAAAAATTGTTTATATTTTTTTTTTAAATTGTCGCTCTTTTTTTCAAAAACTAAAAATCGCACAGGTGATCAAATAACACCAAAAAAAAGCTCTATTTGTGGGGATAAAAAGGACGTAAATTTCAATTGGGTACAGTGTCGCACGACTGCGCAATCGTCCGTTAAACAAATGCAGTGCCGAATCGCAAAATATGGCCTGGTCAGGAAGGGGGTAAAATCTTCCAGTCTTAAAGTGGATAAAAATATGTTCATTGAGAACTGTTTTGTCAAAGACATGTAGCTAAATACATTTTGGCCTAAATTTAATATATTGGATAGTTTTTAACAGTCAAAGTAGAAAATGTCAATTTTTTGGGGAAATTTTTGCTCTTTCTTTTATTAATATTGCAAAAAATAAAAAGCGCAAAGGTGAACAAATACCACCAAAAGAAAGCTCTGTTTGTGGGAAAAAAAGGACGTAAATTTTGTTATGGTACAGCATTGCATGACCGCGCAATTGTCTGTTAAACTCGCACAGTGCCAAGCTGAAAAAAGTGGCCTGGTCATTAAACAGCAAAATCGTCCGGGGCTAAAGTGGTTAAAACTGACATCCTATGCAGGAAGAGAGAGGGTATACCCCCTGAGACTGCCCATAGGCATAGCCATAACTTTTTTTTCCTGCCTAGTGTCCTACTTCTGTAGGGGGCAGTATAACCTACTGATATACATCAGAGACTGCATCCGTCAATGAACGATAGAGAACTAGGTTTTATTTTTAGCCTTTTAAACTCATTGCCCATGGGAATATACTTTGCAGTGAGTTTGCATACAGTCTTTTTGAAAAATTCCCATTTCTGTTCTGTGTTTATCAATTCCAATATTCCCTTCCAGTCTATGTCCTGGAGAGCAGCCCTCATCCTTGGAAAATTTGCTTTCTTAAAGTTAAGTGTTTTTATATTTCCTGTAAGTGTTTGTTGCTTATAGCGAACATTAAATGAAATATTATAGTCACTGCTACCCAGATGTTCTTTTATATAAAACATTATTAATAAGCTCTGCATGGTTTGAGGTTACCAAGTCCAAACAGAGCATTGTTTCTAGTCGGGGCTTCAATAAACTGCACCATAAAATTGTCTTGTAATAGGTTTATACATTTTTGCCCTTTAACTGTTCCATCAGTGCCATTACAACAGTCAATATCTGGGTAGTTTAAATCCCCCATTATTATCACTGTCCCAGCCCTTGCAGCCCTTTCTATCTGTGCAAGGAGTTGAGTCTTCACCTCCTCATCAATACTGAGAGGTCTATAACAAACTCCAATGATAATATTTGTATTACGCACACCCATGTACATCTCCACCCATATTGCTTCAGACTCATCACATCCATCAACTAGGTCAACTTAGGTCCTGTTCTCCCTTCAGGTCCCAGCGTAAAAGCTTAGCCCACTCGGTCAGAGTTTGCGACACCAGGGCAATAGGAAATACCGGCCTAATTGCCGAACCAGCCACAGTACACATATGGCGGGCCAGAGCATCCTCCCTCCTATGAGCTGGACCTGTAAAGGTCGGGGACTCCTTAACCGGCTTGAAGGTAACCTAATTTGACCTGGAAACCCGGCGAGTCCCCTACAGGTGGGACCGTCCAATTAACGCAGTAAATTCTCATAAGGATACAAAAAACGCCTAGCAACCACTGCGTTTTGGACAACCCCACTGTTTTGTGATAAGTTGTCAAGGTAAGCAGAAAGAGGAACACTCTCACCGCTTTGGAGGGCCTGTGGGTGCCAAAAGGAAGCGGTGCCTCCGACATGGCATCAGCTGAAACCTAAATTTTTTAATCTTCACACACTGACACAAACAGTGCATCCACCAGCGCCTATTTAAACGCAGCTAGAGGAGCAGAGGAATCATCCTCACTCTCTGAGTGCTCAGGGTGCGTGGACGCAGACCCAGTAGGGTCACTATATACTGAGCTCACCCCAAAAACAATCAGGGGATCCCACCGACTGCGATCCTGCAAGGGGACACCGGCCAAAGGTCCACAAATGAACCACCTATTGGACCCTGTAAAAAACAGGGGGGTAGCCCTTCGAGCCCTCCACAGAGGACATAATAGGACATAGCTCCCGTAAAAGGGCGCTGATCGCCGTGACGCGGATGCGCAGGCAAGGTACCCTCGCTAAAACAAGGCCCTCAATGGCGGCAAGACTGTCAATAAAGATGAAGTACCCCCACAGCGCCCCCCGGTTCAGAGGAGGTGCCAAGCTGACCATATGGCTTAGAAGGCGGCGGCCTAAATTTTTGTGAAGGCCCAGTCGCAATTGCACGGATCCTCAGCCCAGCAGAAGCCCAAAGGAAGAGTGGGGGCTTCAGCTACACACACTGGCGCCACCCCCCAATGGCAGCGGTCGACTCATCTGCATGGCCCAGTAGGCCAAAGCCTGCTGCCTAAATTTAGGAGGGCGCCCAGCCGCCAGGACGTGGCTTAAACTTTTGGGCGGATCCGGCCAAATGAGGCTCGCGGATGCTAAACTATCCACTCCCCCAGCCCAACAACCACTGCAGGGAGCCCAGAGGACATCACTGCCCTAGTCACCAACCACCAGGCGGGGCGGAGGCAGAGAACGGCCTTAATACATTCATACAATACAACTCAATGAGAGGAGGCGGTGCGGAGGCAGGGCAGAGAACGGCCTTAATACATTCATACAATACAACTCAATGAGAGGAGGCGGGGCAGGCACGGCTCAGTACAGCTCAGCTACTGCGAGATTTCTGGAATAGAATACATCCAAGCAGACACTGCGAATCGCCGAATGACGTCATCGCCGATCGGACCCGGAAGTGAGGAGAGGAGGAATAAAGCAGAAATTAAGGTATTAACTAGCAAAAAAAAAAAAAGTTTCCATTGGTAAAAGCCATTTTAAAGGGGATTACATAGATCTAAAGTTCCAAAAATGGGTGGAACTCCACTTTAAGTAAGTCAAAAATCCCTTTTTCTCTTCCGTTCACTGACGGACACAGCACCTTATCTTCTTGACAGTTGGAACGTCCCAAAGCAGTGTCAAATATGAGGGGTGGGAATAGCAAGAAAAAATTCCCAAGGCTAAACCGTAGCCAACCAGGTAACTTGGAGCTCAACCATAAACAACTGGAGCTCACCTGAAAAACACAATTCACCCTCAAAGAGGACCAGGTCCACTAAACAGCAGACTGCAAAACCTTGCGGCCGAAGGAAGCCTTTGCAGATGCCAATACATTCACCTTATAAAACTTTGTGAGAGTGTGCACAGACGACCAGGTGGCTGCCTTGCAAATCTGCAGCACTGACGCCTGATGACGGAAGGCCCAGGAGGCACTAATCGCAGAGTAGAGTGCGCCTCAACAGGGAAAGGAGGAACCTGACCCTTAATTGAATAGGCCTGAATCACCATCGGTCTGATCCATCTGGAAATGGTCATAGCAGAAGCAGCCAACTCTTTTTGAGGTCCATCCGTGAGTACAAATATTGATTGCCCAAACCACATCCAAGGAATAAAAGGCAATTTCCTTAGGATGTTCAGGCCTGGGACATAGGGAAGGCAACACAATGTCTTCATTAAAATGGAAATCAAAGACGACCTTTAGAAGGGACGACGGACAGGGAGAAAGAACTACCTCATCTCTGTGAACCACCAGGTAAGGTGAACAACAAGACCACGCCGCCAACTCAGACACCCTGCACGCAGACGTGATAGCCACCAAAAAGGCCACCTTCTAGGACAACGTAGGCAGGGGAACATAGAAACATAGAATGTGTCGGCAGATAAGAACCATTTGGCCCATCTAGTCTGCCCAATATATCTGAATCCTATGAATAGTCCCTGGCCCTATCTTATATGAAGGATAGCCTTATGCCTATCCCATGCATGCTTAAACTCATTCACTGTATTTGCAGCTACCACTTCTGCAGGAAGGTTATTCCATGCATCCACTACTCTCTCAGTAAAGTAATACTTCCTCATATTACTTTTAAACCTTTGCCCCTCTAATTTAAAACGGTGTCCTCTTGTGGTAGTTTTTCTTCTTTTAAATATGCTCTCCTCCTTTACCGAGTTGATTCCCTTTATGTATTTAAAAGTTTCTATCATATCCCCTCTGTCTCTTCTTTCTTCCAAGCTATACATGTTAAGGTCCTTTAACCTTTCCTGGTAAGTTTTTTCCTGCAATCCATGTACTAGTTTAGTAGCTCTTCTCTGAACTCTCTCTAAAGTATCTATATCCTTCTGGAGATATGGCCTCCAGTACTGCGCACAATACTCCAAGTGAGGTCTCACCAGTGTTCTGTACAGCGGCATAAGCACTTCTCTCTTTCTACTGCTTATACCTCTCCCTATACATCCAAGCATTCTGCTGGCATTTCGTGCTGCTCTATTACATTGTCTTCCCACCTTTAAGTCTTCTGAAATAATTACTCCTAAATCCCTTTCCTCAGATACTGAGGTCAGGACTGTGTCAAATATTCTATATTCCGCCCCTGGGTTTTTACACCCCAGGTGCATTATCTTGCACTTATCCACATTAAATTTCAGTTGCCAGAGTTCTGACCATTCTTCTAGTTTTCCTAAATCCTTTTCCATTTGGCGTTTCCCTCCAGGAACATCAACCCTGTTACATAACTTTGTGTCATCAGCAAAAAGACAAACCTTACCATCGAGGCCTTTTGCAATATCACTTATGAAGATATTAAACAAAATTGGTCCCAGTACAGATCCCTGAGGTACCCCACTGGTAACATGACCTTGTTCTGAATGTTCTCCATTGACTACAACCCTCTGTTGTCTGTCACTCAGCCACTGCCTAATCCACTCAACAATATGGGAGTCCATGCTCAATGACTGCAGTTTATTGATAAGTCTTCTAGGTGGGACAGTGTCAAAAGCCTTACTAAAATCTAGATATGCAATGTCTACTGCACCTCCACCGTCTATTATTTTAGTCACCCAGTCAAAAAAAATCTATAAGATTTGTTTGACATGATCTCCCTGAAGTAAACCCATGTTGTTTTTCATCTTGCAATCCATGGGATTTAAGATGTTCCACAATCCTATCCTTTAATAGGGTTTCCATTAATTTGCCTACTATTGATGTCAGACTCACTGGTCTATAGTTGCTTGATTCCTCCCTATTACCTTTCTTGTGAATGGGCACGACATTTGCCAATTTCCAATCTTCCGGGACGACTCCTGTTACTAATGATTGGTTAAATAAATCTGTTAATGGTTTTGCTAGCTCACCACTAAGCTCTTTTAATAATTTTGGATGTATCTCATCAGGACCCTGTGACTTATTTGTCTTCACTTTAGACAGCAATCTTAGAACGTCTTCCTCTGTAAAGACACATGCATCAAACGATTCATTAGTCATCCTTTCAAGTGGAGGTCATTCTCCTTTTTCTTCTGTAAAAACTGAACAGAAGTATTCATTAAGGCAGTCGGCTAGCCCTTTATTCTCTTCTACATACCTTCCGTCCTTTGTTTTTAATTTAGTTATTCCTTGTTTTAATTTCCTTTATATATCTGAAGAATGTCTTATCCCCCTTTTTCATAGACTGAGCTAGTTTTTCTTCTGCCTGCGCTTTAGAAGTTCTTATAACTTGCTTGGCCTCTTTCTGCCTAATCTTGTAGATTTCCTTATCTTCATTGCTCTGGGTTTTTTTATAATTACAAAATGCTAGCTTTTTATTTTTAATGATTTGGGCTCTTCCTTTTTTTTGCTTTTACTGACAAGTCTAATGCAATTTTCTGTTGCCTTCAATAATGCACCTTTTAAGTAGTCCCATTTCTCCTGGACTCCATGTAATTCGTTCCAGTCTGATAAGGACTCATTTATGACTAATTTCATTTTTGAAAAGTCTGTTTTTCTAAAATCTAAAACTTTTGTTTTTGTGTGGTGTGACTCTTTCACAGTTCTTATATTAAACCACACTGACTGGTGATCACTAGATGATCCTCTCAAGGACTTTGACAGGAAGGCTTCTGAAGAACAGACAGCAACAAATTGAGGTCCCACGGCGGAAATGGAGATTGCCCTGGAGGAGCCAAGTGTCGAACTCCCTGGATAAGGGTTGGCACCAAGGAATGTGTGGATAATGGATGTTGAATGAAAGCCGCTAAGGCCAAAACCTGGCCCTTGATAGTACTCAAGGCCAGGCGCTGCTCAACCCCCCATTGGAGGAAAGCCAATATCCGAGCCACCGAAAAGGAGCGAGGGTGAACCCCAAGAGACTCACACCACGCAATCTACGTCTTCCAAGTACAATGTCAGATCTTCCTAGAGGTAGATTTTCTAGCCTTTACCAGCGTAGGAATCACTGATTTAGACAAACCTCTATCATTCAGACCCTGGCTTTCAACAGCCAAGCCGTTAAAGACAGCGATCGTAAAGCAGGATGGAAGATTGGCCCTTGGGACAGCAGACCTTCCCTGCGAGGAAGTCTCCAAGGAGCAACGGCGACCAGCTTTACCAGATCGGCATACCAAGAGCTGCGAGGCCAGTCTGGAGCCACTAGAATGAAAGGAATCCCTTTTGCCTGTGATCCTGCGCAGGAGTCTCGGCAGAAGTTTGAGAGGGGGGAAGGCGTATATCAGAAAATACTGTCTCCAAGGAGCCACTAAGGCATCTGTGGTGTCAGCTGGAGGGTCCACAAACCTCTGTACCTTCCTGTAGAGATGAGAGGCCAACAGGTCCACCTTGGAATTACCCCACCAGAGGCACAACTGATGAAACACCTCTGGATGAAGCGACCATTCCCCCTGGTCCAAAGCCTATTGACTGAGATAATCCGCTTGCCAATTTTCTACCCCTGGAATGTGTACAACAGAGAGGGCTGGAACGAATCTTTCTGCCCAACTTAGAACACCGGATACCTCTCGAGCCGCCAGGGCACTTCTTGTGCTCCCTTGGTGACTAATATAGGCCACGCCCGAGGCATTGTCTGATTAAATGCGTACCGGACACTCCTGAAGGCGAACTGTATTGATCCAGACAAAGTCTGATCGCTCTGAGTTCCAGTACATTGATCAGCAGTCTGGACTCTGGAAGAGTCCAGATCCCCTGAGCACAATCTGTGCAGAGCACACCTGCCCAGCCGGACAAGCTTGCATCCGTGGTGACAAACGTCCAGTAGAAGGGGAAAAAGGATTGTTTTGAGGAGAACGAAGCTACCAGATCAGAGTCCAGAGTCAGACCCAGATAGTTCCGTCTCATGGACGGAACTAGAGCAGACTTCTGAAGCGCCGTAGACCTACGTCGCTGGACTCCTCCCCTTGTGGGCGGCGTGCGCTGCCGGAGGCTCGCTCCCGCTGTATTCAGACACAGCGGGAGTCGGGCCAGGGGAGGAGAGGCGGTGATCACCGCCGCTCTTCCCCCGATCGTCAGGGATCGAGTGAGGAGAACGAAGCTACCAGATCAGGGACCCACTCTCACCCCAGCTCAACAGGATCAGATTGTCTGGAGACTGAGGATTCTTGTCCCATTTCACCAGGATCTCTCTTTGCAGAGATCTCGCGTGGAACTGTGCAAACAGAACCGCCTTGAAGGTTGACACTATCAGGCCCAGCACCCATATGCAAGCCCGGAGGGAAGACCGTCTGCTGAACAACAGAAGCTGAATTGCCTCCTGCAATTTCTGGAGTTTTTTCAGAGGAAGAAACACTCTTGCTGAGTGGAGTGGAGTCCAGAGTCAGACCCAGATAGTTCAGTCTCATGGACGGAACTAGAGCAGACTTCTGAAGGTTCAGAATCCAACAAACTCTCTCAGAGTTTGCAGAGTAATCTTCCAAGTTGTCCATCATAGCAGTCAGAGACTCCACTTGCATAAGATCATTCAGGTACCCCAGTACCGCGTTTCCCTGCTGAAGCAACAATGCTTGTACCGGGGCCAACACTTTTGTGAAGACCCGAGAAGTGGAGGCGAGACCACAAACTGATAATGCTCCTCGCCCACGGCAAAGCGGAGGAAGCACTGGCGACTGGCACATATTGGAATGTGAAGGTAAGCATCCTTGATGTTGATAGAAGTGAGAAAATCCCCCTGATGTAGGGACGCCACTACCGTGCGAAAGAACTCCATTCGAAGCTTAGCAGATTTGCTGTTTGGAGGCTGAAGAGTGGGAAATTTGAGTGAAGAGTGATAAACAGTTTTGATTTTGACTGCTGGTGACTGTTTGTATTTTAAGGGGCTCTTTCCTTGCAGCTTTTTTTTTTTCCCTTTTCTTGTTACTCTTTTTTTTTCTGTCACTTTTTTTTTAAAATAGCCTTTTTTTTTCCTTATCTTTCTTTCCTTCCTTCAGACTACTAATTAACCACTTGCCGACCGCTCACATGGAGAGTACTGCGGCAAAGTGGCTCGTTATCGTCCAGCGCCGTAGACCAACGTTGCTGGACTCCTCCCCTTGTGGGCGGCGTGCGCTGCCGGAGGCTCGCTCCCGCTGTATTCAGACACAGCGAGAGTCGGGCCAGGGGAGGAGAGGCGGTGATCACCGCCGCTCTTCCCCCGATCGTCAGGGATCGAGTGAGGAGATCCGCCCGCTTGTGTAAACCAAGCGGGCGGATCTCCTATGTGACAGATTACAGGATTCAGCATAGCTAAACCTGCGATCTGTGCCTGTGTCACACAGTCCTCTCCCCCCACACACGTCAGTAAGCACCAGGCATACATTAACCCCTTGATCACCAATAAAGTTAACCCCTTCCCTGCCAGTGTCATTATTACAGTAACAGTGCATATTTATAGCACTGATTACTGTAGTAATGTCACTGGTACCCCCAAAAGTGTCAAAAATGTCAGTCAGGGGTCCGCTCTGTCCGCCGCAATGTCGCAGTCCCGCAAAAAAATGCAGATCGCCGCCATTACTTGTTTAAAAAAAAAAACAATAAAAATGACAAAAATCTTTCCCTAAGTTAGTAAACGCAATAACTTTTGCGCAAACCAATCAAAATACGCTTTTTGCGATTTTTTTTTACCAAACATATGTAGCAGAAAACAAATTGGCCTAAAATGTTAAAAAATTTGGATTTTTACATTTTTTTGGGGAATTTCATATAAAAAAATGTGAAAAATATTGTTATTTTTTCAAAATTGTCACTCTTTTTTTGTTTATAGCGCATGATCAAAAAATCGCACAGGTGATCAAATACCACCAAAAGAAAGCTCTGTTTGTGGGAAAAAAAGGACATCAATTTCATTTATCATTCATCATTACAGCGTCGCACGACCGTGCAATTGTCCGTTAAAGTCACGCAGTGCCGAATCGCAAAATACCCCCTGGTCAGGAAGGGGGTAAAATCTTCCGGGGCTTAAGTGGTTAAACAGGAGTCTTCAGACCTGTAAGTAACATTAGAAATTTTCTGTTAGTTTTATTATTGTTGTAACTGGGAAAATGTGTGCTAGCAAGATTGAAGGTTTTTGTGCCGCATGCATACAATAACGAAGCAACCGCTCCAGGATAGATACCGCTGCTGCAGATGTGAGCAGGTTGTCCTTCTGGAAACTCGCATTAGAGATCTGGAGGAGCAAATTGCAACACTGGGTTGAACTGACAACCTTGAAGGGGGGGTTAATGGGGAGGGTGGAGGGGTAAGTCAGGTTTATCAGGTAGGAAGATAGGTTAATACAGTCAGAGGGAGTGGTAGGGGCTCACAGAAAAGGAAGGCAAGACCTGTGTTTGATCACCCTAACAGATTTGCCATGTTGGGTGAAGAGGTGGGGGTGACAAACTCAGAGGTTGCAGCCCTAGATGTCACTGCTATCCCTAAGAGCCGGGAGAGCAGTCCGTCTAGTAGAGGTGGTGAGGGGACTGTAGGTAGGCCTAGACAGTTGGTGGTAATTGGGGATTCTATAATCAGGACTGATAGAATAATTTGTCGCCAGGATCGCCGCAACTGAATGCTTTGCTGTCTCCCTGGTGCCAGGGTTCGGCATGTGGTGGACCGGGTTGAAAAATTACTGGGAGGAGCTGGGCATGACCCAGCTGTCTTGGTCCACATTGGAACCAATTTAATGAACTAGGCTGCAAGTTGAAGGGAAGGACCTCCAAGGTGATATTCTCCTCCAAGGTGATATTCTCTGCAATATTGCCAGTGCCATGCGCAACACAGGAAAGGCAGGGGGAGATTAGAGAGCTGAATGCATGGCTAAAGACCTGGTGTAATGAGGAGGGATTTGGGTTTTTAGAGCATTGGGCTCACTTTTCATTGGGGTACAACCTATATGCTAAAGATGGTTTGCACCTAAATGGAAGGGGGTCTGTTGTGCTGGGGGAGAGGTTTATGGGAAGGCTGGAGGAGTTTTTAAACTAGGATTTAGGGGGGAGGGTGAATTAGATTATAATGGGGCAGACAGGGGTCAGCCCCAATTGGTGGGTGGAATAGGGAAAGATGGGGGGAGAGTTATTGCAGAGGATAAGAAGGTTCCCATGTTGAACAACCATTGGAAATGGTACTATTTGTACCAAAATTAAAAACATGCAAAAAAAATGTGCAAAATGGGACAATGATTTAACCACTTGCCTACAGTGCACTTTCACCCCCTTCCTGCCCAGACCAATTTTCAGCTTTCAGCGCTCTCACACTTTGAATGCCAATTACTCAGTCATGCAACACTGTACCCATAAAAAAATGTGTCCTTTTTTTCACACAAATAGAGATTTCTTGTGATGGTATTTAATCACTACTGGATTTTTTATTTTTTGGGCTATAAATAAAAAAAGACTGAAAATATTGTGAAAAAACACATTTTTCTTTGTTTCGGTCATACAATTTTGCAAATTAGTCATTTTTCTTCACAAATTTTGGCCAAAATTTATACTGCTACTTATCTTTGGTAAAAATAACCCAAATAAGTGTATATTATTTGGTCTTTGTGAAAGTTATAGAGTCCACAAGTTATGGCGCTAATCATTACAAATTTATCACACTTGATCACACCTGATGTACTGAAGGCCTATCTAATTTCTTGAGACACTAAAAAGTCAGGAAAGTACAAATACCCCCCAAATTACCCCTTTTTGAAAAGTAGACATTCCAAGGTATTTAATAAGGGGCATGGTGAGTTTTTTGAAGTTGTAATTTTTTCCCACAAGTCTTTGCAAAATGAAGATTTTTTTTTTTTTTTTTTACAAATTGACGTATTAACAGGTTATTTCTCTCACACAGCATATGTATACTTGCAACTACCCCCCAAAACACATTCTACTACTCCTCCTGAGTATGGCGATACCACGTGTGAGACTTTTTCACAGCCTAGCCACATACAGAGGCCTAACATCCAAGTAGCACCGTGCCAGAACAATGGCCGCACCGTCCCGCCGTCATTTGACGGTGGGCGGGCGGCAAGTGGTTAAAGTGTTCACCAATGCCAGAAGTCTGCCAAGCAAAATAGGTGAGTTGGAAGCTCTGGTGCACGAGGAGAACTATGACTTAATTGGTATTGCTGAATCTCGGCTTCATTCTTCACATGCCTGGGCTATTAATATTACTGGCTATGCTCTCTTTCGGAAAGACAGGGTAAAACGGAGGGGTGGTGGTGTTTGTCTCTATGTGAGAAGTGATCTCAAAGTGAGTGTTAAAGATGACCTAGCTGATGGAGAGTGTGCTGAATCTGAAGCAGTATGGTTTGAAATGTACATGGGTGTGCGTAAAACAAAGATTATCATTGGAGTTTGTTATAGACCTCCCAGTATTAATGAGGATGTGGAGACTCAGCTCCTGGCACAGATAGAAAGGGCTGCAAGGGCTGGAACGGTGTTAATAATGGGGGATTTTAACTACTCAGATATTGACTGGAGTAATGGCACTGCTGGAACAGTTAAAGGGCACACATTTATAAACCTATTACAAGACAATTTTATGGTGCAGTTTATTGAGGCCCCCACTAGAAATGACGCTCTGTTGGACCTGGTAATCTCAAACCATGCAGAGCTTATTAACAATGTTCAGAACATCTGGGTAGCAGTGACCATAACATGATTTCATGTTAGCTGTAAGCAAAAAATGCATACAGGAAATACAAAAACACTTAACTTTAAGAGAGCAAATTTTCCAAGAATGAGGGCTGCTCTCCAGGATCTAGACTGGGAGGGAATATTGGCACCGATGAGCACAGAACAGAAATGGGAATTTTTCAAAAAGACTTCATGCAAATTCACTGCAAAGTATATTCCCATGGGTAATAAGTTTAAAAGGCTAAAAATAAAACCTATGTGGCTCATGGCAAAAGTTAAAAAAGCTATAGATCAAAAGAAAGGAGCTTTTAAAAAATTTTAAAATGAGGGAACACTATCACTGTTTAATTGTTACAAAGAATATAACAGAATATGTAAAAAGGAAATCAGGGACGCAAAAATTTAAAATGGACAGATTGCAAAAGATAGTAGGACAAACTCCAAAAAATTCTTCAAATATATTAACAGTAAAAAGGTTAGGTCTGAGCATGAAGGCCCTTTACAAAATACTCAGGAGTGGGTGACTGGGGACAAAGAGAAGGCAAAGTTATTAAATACTTTCTACAGCTCTGTATATACAAAGGAGCATGGGGGAGCTCATGACCATAATGAGGATGGTATTGACAAAGCCCCAAATGATCCACAATGGCTCAAAAGTGATATGGTCCAGAAATATTTAGACAGAATAAGGGTGAATAAAGCGCCTGGACCAGATGGCATCCACCCACGCATCCTAAAAGAACTGAGCGCTGTAATTTCTAAGCCTTTGTTTCTAATTTTTAGGAACTCGTTAAGGACTGGAATAGTACCACTGGATTGGCGTAGGGCCAATGTGGTGCCTATATTAAAGGGATCAAAGTCTTTGCCAAGTAACTATAGACCTGTTAGTTTAACTTCTATAGTCGGAAAAGATATTGGAGAGTTTAATAAGAGACCACAAAGAGGAGTTCTTGCTGTAAAAAAATATTTTAAGCAACAGACAGCATGGATTCATGAGAGACAGAAGTTGTCAAACAAACCTGATTTCTTTTTATGCGGAGGTAAGTAAAACCTTGGACAGAGGGGTGGCTGTGGAGGTAGTATACTTGGATTTTGCAAAAGCGTTTGACACAGTTCCCCACACACGGCTAATGTGTAAGGTAAAGTCTACTGGCTTGGAAAAATCGGTTTGTAATTGGATAGAAAATTGGCTAAAAGATAGAATTCAGAGAGTAGTGGTTAATGATTCTTACTCTAAATGGTCTAAAGTTATCAGTGGTGTACCCCAAAGTTCAGTGTTCGGACCCTTACTTTTTAATATCTTTATAAATTATATAGGGTCTGGAATTAAAAGTAGCATTTCAGTCTTTGCAGATGACACCAAGCTTTGCAGTGGAATAACTTCTTTACAGGATTGTCTCCAACTTACAAGCTGACCTCAATGCACGGTTTCATTGGGAAAGTATGTGGCAAATGAGGTTTAATGTTGATAAATGTAAAGTTATGCACTTGGGGGCTAAGAATATGCATGCATCATACATACTAGGTGGAGTAGAACTGGGGGAATCCATAGTGGAGAAGGATCTGGGTGTTCTGGTTGATCATAAGCTTAATAATAGCATGCAATGCCAAGCTGCTGTTTCCAAAGCAAGCAAAGGCCTTTTTTTGTATTAACAGAGGCACGGACTCCAGAGAGAGAGATATCATTTTGCCCCTGTACAAATCATTAGTAAGACCTCATCTGGAATATGCAGTTCAGTTTTGGGCACCAGTTCTTAAAGAGGATATCGGGGAACTGGAGAAAGTGCAGAGAAGGGCAACCAAACTGATAAGAGGCATGGAGGACCTCAGCTATGAGAAAAGATTAGATTAACTGAATTTATTCTCTCTTGAGAAGAGGAGATTAAAAGGGGATATGATCAACATGTATAAATACATAAGGGGCCATATAGTGAACTTGGTGTTGAGTTGTTCACTTTAAGGTCAACACAGAGGACGAGGGGGCACTCTTTATGTCTAGAGGAAAACAGATTTTGTCTCCAAATATGGAAAGGTTTCTTCACCGTTAGAGCTGTGAAAATGTGGAATTGACTCCCTCCAGAGGTGGTTCTGGCTAGGTTCTCACTAGATAGCTTTAAAAAAGGTCTGGATTCTTTCCTAGGTGTACATAATAAAAATGGGTACTTTTTTTTTTTTTTTTTAGGTAAAGTTGATCCAGAGAATATCCGATTGCCTCTCGGGGGATCAGGAAGGATTTTTTTTCGCCCTGGATCATGCTTTGCTGGGGATTATTTTTGCCTTCCTCTGGATCAACAGCGGGTATAGGATTGTGTATATGGGATTGTATGGTTGGGTTTTCAATACTGTTTTTTGTTTTTTTGGTTGAATCGGGTGGACTTTTTTCAACCTAACTATGTAACTATGAAGCTTCTGTACCTGTACAAAACAGTTTAGCACCTTGAGGTCCAGAATTGGATGTACCTTGCCTTCATTCCTGGGAACAGGTTTGAGTAAAATCCATCGAAACATTCCGAAGTTGGAATTGGGACAATAACCCCTTGAAGTAACAAGTCTTGCGCCGCCTCAGAGAGACCCCATAAGCGATCTGGGGACAAGCGCAGGTTGGAATGGAAGAACCTTTATAGAGGATATGACCAAAACTTGATCGTGTAGCCAGACCAAATGACTTTATGGACCTACTTGTCTTTTACCAGGGAGGTCCATGGATCCGCAAACCAATGAAGACGTCCCCCCACCCCAGATACGGGTGAGGGCGCCCTTTCATGCGGAGGAAACCTTGTCCGCAGGTCTGGAAGAACCTGCTCATGACTTGCCAACAAGGTCCTCCTGGAACCTCCGGTGGAGGCTCTAAAGGTCTCTTGTCTCGAGGTCCTGAGGGACAAAAAGGCCTCTTATGAGCCGAGAAGAATGGCCCCCATCTTCGACGGGGCTCCCTGCCCTTGGAAGCCTGCAGAAGATTACTCCCCCCCCGTGAGGCCCTTGATGATGTCATCCAAGGAAGCTCCAAACACACGATCCCCCACAAATGGGAGATCAAATAAGGCCTTCTTAGAAGTCTGATCCGCAGACCAGCTTTTCAGCCAGATAATACGCCGAAAGACCACTGCTGAAACAGACAGTCTGGAAAGGGGGCCACATCCCAAGAGGCATCACAGACAAACTGTAGCCCCTGGACCAATTGATCTGCCTGCTCCACAAAGGCAGGGGGAAGCTGTTCCCCCTCAGGGTCCCAGCGTAAAAGTTTAGCCCACTCGGTCAGAGTTTGCAACACCAGGGCAATAGTAAATACCGACCTAAGTGCCGAACCAGCCACAGTAAACATATGGCGGGACAAAGCCTCCAACCTCCCATCAGCCAGAGCTTTAAAGGCCGGGGACTCCTCAATCGGAATGAAGGTGGCTTTATTTAACCTGAAAACCGGCAAGTCCACTACAGGTGGGAACGTCCACTTTTTAAGCAAGGAATCCTCATAAGGATACCACATCGCAAAACGCTTCGGAAGCCGCAAAATTGCGTTTTGGACAACCCCACTGTTTACTGACAATATTGCGACTGATAGCTGTGTAACTGTGCTCTGCGACTGATAGCTGTGTAACTGTGCTCTGCTACTGATAGCTGTGTAACTGTGCTCTGCGACTGATAGCTGCGTAACTGTGCTCTGCGACTGATAGCTGCGTAACTGTGCTCTGCGACTGATAGCTGTGTAACTGTGCTCTGCGACTGATTGCTGTGTAACTGTGCTCTGCGACTGATTGCTGTGTAACTGTGCTCTGCGACTGATAGCAATCTGTGACTGACCGTGCTCTGTGACTGACGGTGCCCTGCGACTGACGGTGCCCTGCGACTGACGGGGCCCTGCGATCTGTGACTGTGACTGACTGTGCTCTGCGACTGATAGCGATCTGTGACTGACCGACCGTGCTCTGAGACCGACAGCGATCTGTGACTGACAGTGTCCCGCGGCTGACGGTGCCCTGCGGCTGACTGAGCGTGCTCTGCGACTGAGTACCTGAGAAGACGGGTAAGTATCTTAGCAACTGGTGAGTATCTTAGCGACTGGTGAGTACCCCAGGTTTAGTACCAAGGGAGATAGAGGTAGTGTAGGTAAGGAATAGCAGGTCGTTACCATTATCCCCATAGAGTAGTGGGTAATAATGTCCGACAGGATTGGGGATGCCACTCAGTGCACTTCTTGCGCCATGTATGTGTTCCTTGATGAACCAATCAAGGGCGAGTACTGCTGTGCAGGATGTGAGCGACTTGTTGCTCTGGAAGCCCAGATCCTGGATCTAGAAACATAGTGGCAACACTGCGTAGCATCAACAACCTGGAAAGGAGCTTGGACATTACCCATCAGGGGCTGGCATAGAGGAGGGAGGAGTAGAGGAGACGCAGGCATCAGAGGTAGGCAGCTGGGTGACCTTTAGGAAGGGTAGAGGGATGAAGGTCAGGGAGGCCTGTCCTGAGTTGGTACACCCTAACAAATTTGCCAAGTTGCAGGTTGAGGGGGATATCAGCTCAGGGGTGGCAGTGCTGGAGCAGGCGCCCTCCCCCAGCTGCCAGGGGAGTGGCGGCTCCAGGAGGAAGGGGGGAAGAGAATCAAGAAAGGTTAGACGGATTGTGGTAGTTGGGGACTCAATCATCAAGAGGACAGAGAGGGCAATCTGTCGAAAAGGTTGCGGTAGCCGGACAGTATGTTGTTTACCGGGCGCTCGAGTTCGGCACATCGCGGATCGGGTAGACAGAATATTGGGCGGGGCTGGGGATGACCCAGCGGTCATGGTGCATGTGGGCACTAATGACCAAGTAAAAGGAAGGTGGAGGATCCTAAAGAATGATGTCAGGGACTTAGGTAATAGATTGAGGAATAGGACCTCCAAGGTGGTTTTCTCTGAAATACTGCCTGTACCTCGAGCCACACAGGAGAGGCAGAAGGAGCTTAGGGAACTTAACAAGTGGCTGAGGAATTGGTGTAGGAAGGAGGGGTTTGGGTTCCTGGAGAACTGGGCTGACTTCTCAGTCGGCTACCGGCTCTTTAGTAAGGATGGGCTGCACCTTAAAGGGGACGGTACAGCTCTTTTGGGGAGAAAGATGGCCACCAAGTTGGAGGGGCTTTTAAACTAGGAGACGGGGGGAGGGCTCAGAAGTAGAGTCAGTTAGGAGGGAGCAAAGGACAGAAGGCAGTAGTAGAGTCAGCAGCGACAGTAGTTCCATAACGTCAATTGGGGGGTCTGTGCGGGAAAACCTCAGACCACACAGGAATAAACAATCACCATTCACGATCAACTTCCACAAAACTAAGAGGGGTATATGCTAATGCCAGGAGCCTAGCTAACAAAATGAATTAGTTGGAAATGTTAGTACATGAGGAAGACATAGACCTTGTGGGAATAACGGAGACTTGGTTCGACCCCTCACATGACTGGCTGGCCAATATCCAAGGGTATTCGGTGTACCGGAAGGACAGGGTAGGAAAAAGAGGGGGAGGGGTATGTCTCTATGTCAAGAACAATGTAAGGGTGATAGAGAGGAGTGATATTACGGAAGGGATGAGTATGGAGTTAGAATCCGTGTGGGTAGAACTCCATAGGGAAGAAGAAAAGGGAGAAGTAATTGTGGGGGTATGCTATAGGCCACCCAACCAAAGGGAGGAGGTAGAGCTGGAATTTTTATCACTATTGGGTAAAGTGGCAAAACTGGGATCAGTCATCATATTGGGGGACTTCAATTATCCCGACATTGACTGGGAAGAGGGGACTGCACACTCACAGAAGGCCCGTCTATTCACGGAAACCTTACAGGACAACTACATGTCACAGTTGGTGGATTCTCCTACTAGAGAAAATGCAGTCCTGGATTCATTGATCACTAATGACCCAGACCTAATCTCGGAGGTAGGAGTCCAGGACAACCTGGGCTCTAGCGATCACAGGATGATCACATTTAGGGTAAATAACAATAAAACAAGGCAAGCGGGGAACATAAGAACCCTAAACTTCAGAAGGGAAAACTTTCCAAAATTGTTCTCATTGATGGAAAGGGTAAACTGGGACCAAACCCTGGGATCACTGACCACGGAGGAAAAATGGGAATGCTTTAGGAACATATTAAACAAATGCATCTTGCAGTGCATTCCTATGGGAAATAAATTTAGAAGAGACAAAGCCAAACCTGGCTGGCTAAACCAGAACGTTAAAAAACTTATTAGGGGAAAAAAAATGGCCTTCAAGAAATAGAAATCAGAGGGCACAGTATCGGCTTTCGAGCAATACAAGGAGGCAAATAAGAAAAATAAATACGTAATCAAAATGGCTAAAATCAACTTTGAGAGACAAATAGCGGAGGATAGTAAAAAAGAACCCAAAGAAATTCTTTAAATATATCAACAGCAAAAAAACTAGGGCAGAGCATATTGCACACATAATTAACGATGATGGGAGGATGGTTACAGAGGACACTGAAAAAGCAACTGTGCTGAACGCTTTTTTCTTGTGAGTCTTTACACAGGAAAAGGAGGGGTACACTGACCATGACTGTATGGTTAGTAGTAATACACAGGACTTGCCGATATGGCTAACAGAGGGTGAAATCAGGGTAAGGCTGGATAAAATTAACACAAACAAATCACCAGGCTCGGATGGCGTACATCCGAGGGTACTCAAGGAACTCAGTAAGATTATATCTAGACCACTGTTCCTGATCTCTGCTGACAGTATTATGACAGGAAATGTACCAGTGGATTGGAGGAAAGCTAATGTGATACCGATATTCAAAAAGGGGCAGAGGCATATCCTGGGAAATTATAGGCCTGTCAGTTTGACATCGATAGTATGTAAACTTCTGGAGGGGATGATGAGGGACTATATCGTGGAGTTTGCTAAAAACAACAACATCATCAGCAGCAATCAGCACGGGTTTACAAATGGGCGTTCTTGTCAAACCAATCTCTTAACATTCTATGAGGAGGTGAGCTGTGAGCTAGATAGGGGCAGACCAGTAGATGTGGTATACCTGGATTTCGCGAAGGCGTTTGATACAGTTCCCCAAAAGCGCTTAATTTATAAAATAAGGTCTGCAGGTATCGACCGCAGGGTTTGCTCTTGGATACGGAACTGGCTAAAAGGGCGTGTCCAAAGGGTGGTAATAAACAGCACATACTCAGACTGGTCTGAGGTGGTAAGCGGGGTCCCCCAAGGCTCAGTCCTGGGACCAACTTTGTTCAATTTATTCATAAACAGCATTGAGGACGGGATCAGTAGTTCAATATCAGTTTTTGCAGATGACACAAAATTGGGCAGGGCAATAACAGCACAGAATGAAGCAGATATCCTACAGAATGACCTGGACAAAATAACAGAGTGGGCAAGGACGTGGCAAATGAGGTTTAATGTGGAGAAGTGTAAGGTTTTGCACTTGGGGACTAAAAACATAAAAGCACAATACACAATAAACCCTTGGGGGAATCAAAAATGGAGAAAGATGTGGGAGTCTTGGTCGATGATAGATTAGGCAATAGCATGCAATGTTAAGCGGCAGCTGCCAAAGCCAGCAGAATATTAGCATGCATAAAGAAAGGGATGTATTCCAGAGAAGACTATAATCCTTCCACTTTATAAAACTCTGGTCCGATCACATCTGGAGTATTCTGTACAGTTCTGGTCGCCAGTCCTCAGGAGGGATGTGTTGGAGCTGGAGAGAGTCCAGAGAAGGGCAACTAAACTGATAAGGGGATTGGAGGACCTTAATTATGAAGAGCGTCTGCAATCGCTTGATTTATTCTCCCTGGAGAAGAGACGCCTGAGAGGGGACATGATAGCAATTTATAAATATCTCAATGGTGATCTCGGCATAGAAAAACAGCTATTCAGTCGAAGAGATTGCATGAGGACTCGAGGGCATACAATGCGATTAAATGAGAAGCGTTTTAACCTCAGGCAACGTGAGAGGTTCTTTACTGTTAGGGCTACAAGATTGTGGAATTCTCTACCACAAGAGGTGGTTTCTGCGGGAAGTATGGTGGCTTTCAAAAGACTCTTAGACGTACATCTCAAGGATCAGAACATTCAGGGGTATGTGAGATGATTACAGCCACACACACCTACACAGGTTGAACTGGATGGACTATTGTCTTTATTCAACCTCACCTACTATGTAACTATGTAATATTATTAAAGTAAGCAGGAAAGGGGAACACCCTCGATGCCTTGGAGGGCCGGTGGGTGCCAAAAGGGACCGGCGCCTCCGACGCAGCATCCTCCATCTTTAACCACTTTAAGCCCGGGCCTAATTTTTTTTGCTAGAAAAACACTTAGAACCCCCAAACATATTTTTTTTTAGCAGAGACCCTAGAGAATAAAATGGAGATTGTTGCAATATTTTTATCACAACGTAATTGCGCAGCGGTCTTCCAAACACAATTTTTTTGGGGAAAAATTCACTTTTTTGATTAAAAAAATAAGAAAACAGTAAAGTAAGCACAATTTTCTTTAATAATGTGAAGAATAATGTTACACCGAGTAAACAGATACCAAACATGTCATGCTTCAAAATTGCGCACGCTCACGGAATGGTGACAAACATTGGTACTTAAAAATCCCCATAGGCCACATGTTAAAAATTTCTACAGGTTACCAGCTTAGAGTTACAGAGGAGGTCTAGGGCTCAAATTATTGCTCTCGCTTTAACGATCGCGGCGATACCTAATGGGGACAGGGCGCTTTCAATTTTTTTTTCCTATTTAATTTTATTTTTTATTTTTACACAGTTTCTAAAAAAAAAAAAAATTTTGATCATTTTTATTCCTATTACAAGGAATGTAAACATCCCTTGTAATAGAAATGGGCATGACAGATCCTCTTTATTGTGAGATCTGGGGTCAAAAAGACCTCAGACTTACCTCACAACTACACTAAAAATGAAAAAAAAAAAAATGAAAAATAAAAATTGTTGAGAAAAAATAAATAAATAAACGGCCCTTTAAACCGGTTGCTAGGCAACGACGTTTGATGTTGCTCCGGTCCTCCAAGACCATAGAGTCGAGTGGGGGCCATCTTGCCCTCACTCGACTTCCTGTCTCTGAGGATCCGGGACCGGATCGTTTTCCCCACTGCCAGCGGGTCCGGTAAGAGGGGAAAACGTCTGGGACGCGGCGGGAGGGGGGGGCACCTCTTCCGCTGCACCGTAAGGGTGATCCCCCCCGCTGGGACCACCACCCTTATCTGAAAGCCGACCTTCCGCCGTTTTAAAAAAATACCGGGGTTATGGCAGCTATTTGCTGCCATAATCCCAGTATTTAGCGTCAAAGGACCGACGTAAATACATGGTGGGCGGTCGGTAAGTGGTTAAAGTTTCAGGCACTGACACTATCAGCGCATCCACCAGCGCGTTTTGATGCGCGGCTAGAGGAGCAGAGGAATCATCCTCCCTATCTGAGCACGCAGGATGCAGACCCAGAAGGGTAGTTCATATCCGCAGTGGCCAAATCAGATTCAGGACCTGATGAGACAGATGAAGCAGGGGAAGGAGGAGGAAGCTTTTTTGCAAGCCCGTTTTCCCTGGACCAAATCCACCGTGGACACCAAGGACTCCAAGACCGCCGTCAGTGTAGTCAGGGATTGGAGGGACATGGAGGGCCCGGCAGCCTCTGAGAGGGGATCAGGTGGGGAAATGTGCTCCAGGAACTCCATTAGATAAGTGGACCCAGGGGGCGGAGCTAGCCGCCGCCGAGGACGGACGTGGCTGCATAGAGCTCCGTAGGGACCGACAGCTCAGGGGCTTTTCACAGCGACTCAGGACATCTCTGCTGCAAGCCCAAGCTTCTGCTAGTATAGCAGACCCTCCGCAGCATAATGGGGAAGAAAAAGGTCTCCTCCGGGCTGCAGAAGCTGATTAAATTCTTCCCGGCGGCCGGAGGAGGAAGGAGGACGAAGGCTCCCATACCCCCATGTGTGTGGATGGGGTAAGTAACAGAGAAGGGAGACAGAGAGCCGATGGAGGGACCAGCAGGAAATCATAGTCCACAGCATATGAAAGATCACCAAGTTCAAGCCCGCAGAAACACAAAAAAACATCTTCTGCAAAACTGACAGCAGGTGAGCATGCTGGGGCAGACTTATTGGAGGATATGGAAGACACTAGAGACATAGTGGAGAATATGGAAGATTATCCCACACAGGGCCAGCCAATTAGCGATACCATCATGAAAGATATGTTGATATCCTTAAAGGGCTGCCTACATAAGGAAATTATTACATTTATGGCCCGTATCAATGCAGAGGTCTCTGACCTGGGGGACCATGTAGAACACAAGATGGGTGAATTTGCGAGCACACACAATGAATTGGTGGATGCCCAGGATAGGGAGGAGTATATTGATGCACTTAAAGCTAAAATAGCGGATCTTGAGGATCGTTCACGTAGAAATAACGTGAAGTTTAGATGGGTGTCTGAAACAGTTTTCCCATTCGATCTTCACTGCTACATAAAAATTATTTTAACCCTTTTGCCGGAGATCCCAGAGTAGGATGTGCTGGTTGATGGGGCCCATAGACTCCCTAGATCCTCTCATTTGCCAGATCATGTCCCCAGCGATGTCATAGCCAGGATTCACTTTTACCATGTGAAGGATGACCTGATGCAATTTGCGAGACTTAACTCCCCTTTGCTGGATCCATACGCTCATCTCCAGCTATACTCAGACCGCAGAGTGGCAACACACTATCCAAGCAAGGAAAAAATTAAACTCAACAACAAAAACGCTTCGCAATCATAATATCGTGTATCGGTGGGACTTCTTGGCAAAATTGACAATGACGAAAGACAAAATCGTTCACGGTGTCCTCTATGGAAGCAGGCATCAAACCGGCGAGGAAATGGGGCATTCTACCCTCCTCCGAAAATCATCCATCTTCCAACTCCCCGAACCCAAAAGACCCAGGGTGGCAATCCACCCCGGGTTGAACGGCAGAGGTGATATCCCTCATGCACAGTTTCATTCTTCCCTCAGGTAGACAAGATTCCCCTGGAGGATGTCAGCATCCTTTACCTGAAGTACCCCCCATACTATAGAATTCGGCCTAGGCCGCCCGGTGAGACGTTGCTCACCCTTTCTTAGGACTCTTTTTTTGGTTATTTTTTTGTTGGGTTTTGTTTGTTCCCCCCTATTCCCCTTTTCCAGGAAAAACTTAAGGACTTCTCTACTACTGTCAGGAAGAAGCACTGGAGACAACCGCTCTCTCTTCCGTGCATAACTCTTCAATCACTCAAGCCAGGAGCTTGCCCATATTACTACAACCACGCATTTGAATCCGATAAATTAAATCTTCACAACTCAACTGTACGTCTACACTATTGTTATCTCAAAACGCACCCTAAGCAATGACACTTAAATAATATTGTTAAATGCCCATGTGCTAAACAGTCCATATAAATGGAGTGCTATGTGGTCAGAAGCTAGAAAACTACGGGGAGACATACTATCCGTGCAGGAAACTCACTTCAAACATGATAAAGCCACCAACTGTAGACATAGAAACTATCCCCATATATTGACAGCGAACTCACTCGAGAAAAAAAAGAGGAGTTTTGATAGCCATTGGTGACTCTTAGTGACGTTTACCCTACATAATTCTGTGTGTGATCCACAGGGGCGCTATCTGGCAATTGTTTGTGACATCAATAATATCACGTACACCATTATTAATGTTTATGCCCCCAGTACCGACCAACTTAAGTTCCTGCGAAAGGTTCGGAAACAAATTGAATCACTGCAAAAAGGCCTGGTGTTGTGGTGCAGAGATTTCAACTCCCTGATGAACCCTGAACTGGACACTACAGCTCAGAAACCCAAGTACCAATGTTACCTTAATTCATTTGTAACAAACTAGATTGTAAGATTTGTGGAGATGTTTAAACTCAACTGAATGTGACTATTCTTTTTTTTTCAGTGGCACACAAGTCTTTCTCAAGGATTATTTCTTACCCTCTCTCCACCTTTTACATTAGGTAAGCGAGGCATCCATACATTCAATTACGTGGTCAGACCATGCTCCTATTTCCCTCGAAATACGGGAAAATTATAAACCTAGCCCAGCCACACTTTGGTGAAATAACACCTTCCTCTTGTATCATAAGCAACCTCGAGAACGACTTGCACCCCAAGTGCAGGAATATTTTAAATTTAACTCCGCACCCTCAGTGGATGTATTCAGGACCTGGTGTGCACACAAAGCAGTAGCTAGGGGGCTGCTGATTCAGCAAGCCTCCAGAGCTCGGAAACAGAGGTTACAAGGTGTGAATGAAAATTTAAACCTTAGAGAAATGTACAAAATCGTCACTTGACCCAGTTACTCTAGAGAACTTGACAAAAGCTAGACAGGAACTACGCCTCCTTTTAATGTCAGAACAGGAAAAAGTACTTAAAGCAAAATATTACTCAAAAAGTAATAGAACAGGAAAATTCCTGGCTATAAAACCTTGAAAGCAACAACTTAAAACTAACCTGCCATCTATTCAAAATCCACTAGATGGCAGTGTAGTATATCATCCTAATGACATTGCTAAAGCTTTTAGGAACTTTTACCACTCATTGTACATCTTCATGAAGATTCCAATACATCCCAACCAACGGATGAATCTATCTCTTCCTCTTTATCTTCCATCCACATGCCCCGAGTACTTCCAAAGGTTCTAGAATCACTTAATACCCCTATCTCCATAGCTGAAACAACTAAAGTTATTAAAAATCTCAAAAACAACAAGGCCCCAGGTGCTGATGGCTTCTCAGCGGAGTACTATAAGGCCCTTAGCGTAGTCATTGCTCCTCACCTAACAGCAGTATTTAATAAAGCAGCGTCCTCGGGTTCCTTCCCAAAGGAAATGTTAAAGGCAATCATGATCAAGTTACCCAAGCCAAGAAAAGATCCTAACCACCCTAAACAGTTAAGCCCATCTCTTAACTGAACACAGATCTAAAGATCTATGTTAAGATTTTGGCAAATAGATTGGCCACAGTGACGCCCTCTCTTGTGGGACCGGATCAGGTGGGATTTGTACTGGGGCGTCAAGCTCCGGACGGCACCCACCACAAGCTTAACCTACTAGAGATCTTGAAGAGTCGCGGTGAACCCTCAATCTTTTTAACTTTAGATGCCGAGAAGGCCTTTGATAGGGTTCACTGGGGCTTTCTTCAATCAGCTCTCAACAAATTTGGGCTTACAGGACTTATCCATTCCGGAATAATGGCATTATACTCCAACCCATCAGCGTGTATATTCACCTCCAACGTTATATCTTAAGAATGAATTAACAATGGAATTAGGCAGGGGTGCCCTCTGTCACCTATTATATTCACGTTGATTATGGAACCACTGGCCACAATAATTAGGACAAACCCCCAAATATCTGGAATACAAGTTGGGAATGAGTCACACAAAATTGGCTTACAAAGCCCCACACACTACAGGAGGTCCAAAAAGAGATCCAAGCTTTTAGCGCAGTTTCCTACTACAAAATAAACACTACCAAATCCTCAATACTCCTGATACACGTGAATAAAATTATACTTCCTAAGCGTAAAACAAATTTTAACTACCAATGGGAATCTCACTCATTAAAGTATCTGGGGATTACCCTGTCTTATGCATCAGCTAAACTATACGATCTTAATTATATATCCCTTTTAGAAACGGTTAAAGAAGATATTCACTCTATATCACGATACGAACTGTCATGGCTTGGTCAGGTACCCAGAAAGCCGCGAGTAGGCCGCAAAGCCGCGGACTAAATTTTCGGCCGATCCAGGCACGTGAGGTGCAGACCCGCGGATGCAGAAACATCCATTCTCTATCGTTTATTGACAGACGCAGCTCCATATTCTTCTTAACCATTGGGTTATGCTGCCCCCTACTGGAGTAGGATACTAGGCAGGAAAAAAAACTTTACCATGCCTATGGGGCAGTCCCTGAAGGCATAAACCCACTCACTCTGCTATAGGATTTAGTTTGTTTCTGTCTAGTTTAGGAGTAGGACCTAGTTCCTGGCTTAGCTTGTTTTAAAGGGAACCTTTGTTAAAATTTTAATTTTTTAGCTAGTTATGTTCCTGAGAGAACTGTTATCAACAGCTGGACGGGGTTTCAGACTGGATGTCCTAGATCCTTAAGGTCTCCCAGTCCGGCCAGTGAGCGTGTGCAGGTTATAGCCTCACGCTAGGTCTTCCACGACAGAGCCCCAATGGACAAGGGCTGGCCCGCGAGTGAAACACCTCGCCGGGATGCACATGACCTGGTTAACCCTGAGTCGCAGCGTGCCACTTTGGCCGCCAGCACCCCCACCCCGAGTGGAGAGGTAGTCTGTCCGGAATGGCGCCCACGCGATTGTCGTTGGTATGGTGAGTAGTGTCCCCCCCATAGATTTTGCGGTCTCGGGGTGGACGTGGGGCCCTCCTTAGGATGGTCGGACCCCCCGAGTTCCCTTCCATTTCCCCCAGCCCCCCTAACAGTCACGGTGGTCTTTTGGCCCCAACCTACCCCCACGCCCCCCCCCCCCCCCAACCAGGGTAAGGTAAGAGTTAGCTTTGCCACTTGCTCCAGTGTGTGTGTGGGGGGGGGGGGGGGGGTGGATGCGGTTGTTGCGGACTGCGCTGTCCGGATCATACGCGGGGGTCTTTGAGCAAGTTCCCGACCCCCTGGGGGTTAGTGACTGGGGCAGGGATCTCCTTTGGGCCCCCTGCGGTGGTTTTAGGCTTGGGGGGGGATATACAGATTTTTACATGTAAGAGAGCAGTGTCAGAATAGGCTTGGCCTTCAAGTGGTTAATGACATTGACTGAGGCTGGGCTGAGTTTTCCTGCTGCCCTGAAAAAGTTCACATTATTTAGTGGACAAAGCGTGTTGGCTTGTGTACACCCTGGTCCCCACTCAAACCCCTTTAACTAATGATGCAAAACGCTGGATATCACAACTTTATTTGATCAACCTGGAGCCTATTTTTGTGTCGGATGTCAAGCAATACATGAACTTCACACTGCATAGTTGTTCCCATGTAGACTGTACGTCTATGGAGACTCTTGCCTTCATCTTTGCTGTTAATCAGTCTTCACATTGATTTCGAGAAGAGGAAATACTGTCCCGACTCATATTGCTCCTGGCTCCCACTATGTGCTCAAGATACACACCTTGAGTTCACAACTTTCATCACAGAAGCCCAACTCACCTGGGAGGGATTACCACCAAAGATCTCTGATGAGATGGTCAGAACAGCTCAAATGGTTGTATGCTGTCTGAAACAGCGTTAGTGGACATCCAAAGGAAGTGGCTGTGAGCTGACCTGTGGAGCACGGGATCATTCCTTCAGCCCATACTGTATTCCCTAAAGGACTGCTGTTAAGGACAAACTGTGAGTAACATTGTTAACATCCCACTTTCAGAGATCTGCTTCTATCACTGACTCTAAATATTATATTGTATCCGTGTGGCCAGACTCCAACCACCAGGATTTACACACATGTGATTTTTGCTTTCTGGGACTTACTGCCATACCTTGATCATCTTGTTATCTGTGCCTCTCAGACTACCAAGACATTTTGTACTGCTTGAAGCTGCTTGATAAGGCACCATAGGAAATCTTTATACTTTCAGATTGCTAATCATTGTACATCAGCCACATACTGGTGTGGAATTCATTATCCACCTGTTGGATCACACTCCCTGCTGGGTTCTGTATTATTTAGGTTCATTGTTTTGCATCATTCAAAGTGCCACAAGATCTATTCCTGGTGAATATTGGGTGAAAAACTGAATTTTTGTAAAATCTTACCGTAAAATTCCTTTCTCTGAGTCCTCCGACAGTCGCCGCCCACTTATACAGTCTTCAACAATGGGGTATTGACTTCATCTCCACAGGAGTAACTAGGCACAAGACTTGTTAAAAAACAAAGCATTTACATAGACACACCTATGGGGGCTGTCCCACTGGTCCAATACCCCCTGCATCAGCCATCCCAACGCAGTTTGGTAGCAAGCAGTTAAGACTATCAGAACCCCAATAGAGGGGCGGGGGCGGCGACTGTCGGAGGACTCAGAGAAAGGAATTTTACGGTAAGATTTTACAAAAATTCAGTTTTCTCTTACGTCCACCGACAGTCGCCGCCCACTCATACAGTCTTCACCAATGGGGATGTCCCAAAGCAGTGTAGACATGAGGGGTGGGAAAAACGCAACCGTCAGAAAGGCAACGCAGAAGCCACAACAGAGAAAGGAACCTTACATGAACAGAAAGGTAACCCTCAGGGTAACAAAAAAGGCTCAACAGGAGCAACAACCCAGGAAAGCAAATAACCAAGGGGGTGAACAACCCCAACAGCCAGGAACCCAATATAAAACCAGGGTTCCCTTACGGCACTGCCGCACAGAGAACTTTGCGGCCAAAGGAGGCATCTGCCGATGCCAGAACATCAATTTTGTAAAATTTCAAAAAGGTGTGCACTGACGACCAAGTCAGTGCCTTACACACCTGGGCCACCGAAGCCGGATGCCGGAGAGCCCAGGATGTACTCACCGCTCTGGTAGAGTGTGCCTTGACAGGGAAGGGCGGAACCCGTTCCTTCAACGAATAGGCTTGAACAATTGTCTGTCTGATCCATTTTGAAATGGTCGCCGCAGACGCAGCCATACCCTTCCGAGGTCCCTCAGGAAGGACAAAGAGAGAATCCGATTTCCGAAAGGATTCAGTTGATGACAGGTAAACCCTGATCGCCCTGACAACATCCAAGGAATGCAAAGCAACCTCCTTAGGATGCTCCGGCTTCCCACAGAGCGAAGGCAAAACAATGTCCTCATTAAGGTGAAAATCAGAAACCACCTTTGGAAGAAAGGACGGGTTAGGTCGCAAGATCACCTTATCCCTATGAACCACCAGGTAAGGGGAGCGGCAAGACAAAGCCGCTAACTCCGACACTCTGCGAGCAGAAGTGATCGCCACAAGAAAGGCAACCTTTTTTGACAGCAGAGGTAACGAGATTTCCCTGATGTTTTCAAACGGGGAACGTTGTAACATGGACAGAACCAAGTTCAAGTCCCATGGAGGTAAGGACTCCCTTCGAGGAGGAGCCAAGTGACGCACACCTTGAATGAAGGTGCGAATCAAAGAATTAGATGCCACTGGGCGCTGGAAAAGGACAGCCAGTGCAGATACTTGGCCTTTAATCGTGGCCAACGCAAGGCGCTGGTCCACGCCAGATTGAAGGAAAGCCAACACTCTCGCCACCGAGTATGAATGAGGAGAGAAGCCCCTGGACTCACACCAGGCAAAATAAGCTTTCCATGTATGGTAATAAATAAGCTAATAAAACCAGATGAGGCTTTTCTAGCCTTGATCAAGGTAGGAATGACCTCTGAGGAGATACCCCTGTCTCTCAGGACTTGGCTTTCAACAGCCATGCCGTTAAAGCCAGCGACTGTAAAGCAGGATGGAAGATCGGTCCCTGAGACAGTAGATCTTCTCGCATTGGCAGCCGCCATGAAGGCTCGACGGCCAGGTGAACGATGTCCGCGTACCAGGACCGGCGTGGCCAGTCCGGCGCCACCAGAATCACCAATGTCTGTTCCGAGGCCAACCTGCAAAGGAACCTGGACAGCAACTGAATCGAAAGGAAAGGTGTATATCAGACGATACTGATGCCAAGGCACCACCAGCGCATCCGAGGTGTCTGCCAGAGGATCGCGCGTTCTTGCCACAAACCTTTCCACCTGGTTGTTTAGCCGAGACGCGAACAGATCCACATCCGGGGATCCCCATTTCGCACAAAGCATTCGAAATACCTCCGGGTGCAGGGACCATTCCCCCTGGTCCAGGGTCTAGCAGCTCAGATAAATCGGCCTGTCAATTCTCTACACCCGGAATCTGAACAGCTGAGATTGCCGGGACATGAGTCTCGGCCCAAGACATAATGCTGGTCACTTCCTGGGCCGCCCGGGCACTCCTGGTGCCCCCTTGATGATTGATGTAAGCCACCGCAGTGGCATTGTCCATCTGCACCCGAACAGGACGGCCCTGGAGCCGATCCGACCAATGGAGCAGGCTCAGCCTGATCGCTCTCAATTCCAATACGTTTATGGGGAGGGAGGATTCCTCCACCGACCAAGTGCCCTGGGCAGACAGATTGCCCAGGACTCCACCCCAGCCCGACAGGCTGGGATCCGTTGTAATTACTGTCCACAGTAATGGCCTGAATGATTTTCCGTCTGCCACCGGCGGGGACTGAAGCCACCACAGAAGATCCATTCTGGTTTGGTGACTCAGAGACACCCTCAGGTCCAAGGACTGAGGAAGCCTGTCCCATCTGGCCAGGATCTCCCCCTGGAGAGATCTCGTGTGAAACTGTGCAAACGGTATCGCCTCGAAGGCCGACACCATCAACCCCAGGGACCGCATACAGGTCCTAAGTGACGAGGATTTGTTTTCCCTGAGGGCCCTGACCTCGTTCTGTAGGGTCCGGAGCTTGTCCTCCGGCGGAAACACCTTCGCCTGAACAGAGTCCAGAACCATTCCCAAGTATAGGAGACGAACCGAAGGAGACAAGGTCGACTTCTGTACGTTGATGGTCCATCCGAACTCCTGCAGCATCTGAACTGTAGTGGACAGATCACTCACCAGACTCTGGCTGGCACTCGATCTTAACAGGAGATCGTCCAGATATCCCAAGACCGCAATGCCCTGTGCCCGTAACAGGCCCAGAACTGGAGCCAACACTTTGGTAAACACCCTTGGAGCCGAAGCAAAACCGAAAGGTAACGCCCCAAACTGATAATGTTTCACCTCTGATGACCCTCAAAAATGGAAATGTGTAGATACGCATCCTTCAGGTTGATAGAGGCCAGGAACTCGCCTGGACTCAGGGAGGCTACCACCGAGCGAAGCGATTCCATGCGGAACTTCCGAACGCGTACAAAGCGGTTCAAAACGTTTAGGTCCAGAATAGAACGCACCTTGCCCTCCTTTCTGGGCACGGTGAACAGAATAAAACCCCCGAAACCTGTCCCGATGAGGCACCGGGACGATGACCCCCTGGGCGAGGAGATCCTGCACCGCCTGATGCAGGTCCTGCAACCGCCCCAGGGTCAAACGAAGATTTGAGGGGAAGAATCTGTCTGCCGGCCGCGAGAGGAATTCGATCTTATAACCCGATCGAATGATTTCCTGAACCCACCTGTCCGGAATTCGGAGCAGCCAAGGTTGGAGGAAACCGCGCAAACGTCCCCCCACCCCTGAAACGGGTGAGGGCACCCCATCGGGTAGAGGCGGACTGGGCCGCCGCACCAGCCTGTCCGGATTTAGGCTTGCCCGCCCAGGACTTTCTCTGGCCACCCTGGCCCTTGAAGGGTTTTCCCTTGTTCTGTGCTTTGAAGGCACGAAAGGACCCCTGATTTGGTTTAAAGGAGGGGCCCCGCTTACCGCAGAAAAATTTTTCCTTAGGATTCTGGGGCAGCAGAGTGCTCTTGCCCCCAGTGACCCCTTTAACCAATTCATCCAGGGATTCCCCAAAAAGGCGAGACCCCGCATAGGGGATGTCAGCCACCGTTTTCCTCGAAGTCTGGTCATCCGACCAGCTTTTCAACCAGATCAGGCGACAGTTAATCACCGCGACACTGGACAGGCGCGCAGCCAAAGGGGCCTCATTTAAGGCCGCATCGCACAAATACATGACTCCTTGATAGATCTGATCCACCATCGCCACTGTAGTAGGGGGAGCAGAATCAGCCATGAGGGCGCGTCTTAGCACCTTGGTCCAATCCGCCACAGCCTGAGCCGCCATGACAGAGGCGAAAATAGGCTTTAGCAGGGAACCCGCCACCATGTAAGCATGGCGGGCAAGGGATTCCATCCTCCTATCCGTAGGATCCCTAAACACCGGAGAATCCTCGGTGGGTACCAAAGTGGCCTTGTTCAATCTGGCCACAGTGTGATCCACCTGAGAGGCCACACACCAGCGCGAATCCGTAGGAGACGCAAAGGCATAAAGGAGTTGAAACATTTTTGCCACCACAAAGGTGCGTTTTAAATGACGCCATTGATCATTTACAGTAGCGTGAAACTCCGCGGGGCAAGGGAACACCTGCGCCGCCTTACGAGTCCTGTGTGTACCAAAAGAGGACACAATGCCCGGAGGATTGGGCTCATCCTCTAAATGTAGTGTTTCCTTAATGGCAAGAATCAGCGCATCCATAGCTGCGCGGTCCTCAGCCGTCCCAGGGGGGGAATCATCCACCCCTGCAACCTCCGCCTCCCCCTCAGACTGAGAAGAGCGAGACCCTTCCAGGGGAACGCCACCTACGGCAACCATATCAGATTCAGAATCAGAAGACAAGGAAAAACTAGGCCTTTTTCTGGCAGCACGTTCAGTCATCAGAATATCCACTTTGGACACCAAAGTCCCCACTGCAGCAAACAAAGTCGACAGAGCAGAAGATTCAGAGGAACCTGAAACCCCCACAAGGGCTGTGGGAAATTTGCTGTCCTGAGATTCCATAGTAAAAAAGTTTTTTTTTTTTTTTAGTTATAAGGTACTGGCCCTTTAACCGGTTGCCGACCGCCGCACGACTATATACTGCGGCGGTCAGCCCCGGCCAGGCAGAGTGACGTATGGATACGTCACTCGCCTGTCACTGACTTGAGAGCCAATTGCGGGCGGGCGCGCGCCCGGCGAGGCGGGCGGGCGCGCGCCCGCCGCGGCTCGTTCACTGACAAGTCAGTGCGTGTGACCGGCGGACCCGATGTCACACTACGATCGCTCCGGTGAAGGGAGAAAGGCGGAGCGGCTTATGTAAACAAGCCGCCCATCATTCTCCCTGGTGTAAAAATGAAGATCAGACGGTTCTACTATGTAGGACCGTTGATCTTTGTTTTTACACCAATAGCAATGTCCCTATACAGTTAGAATCACGCCCCTAGGACACACTTAACCCCTCCCTGTCCAATACAGTTAACCCCTTCCCTGCCAGTGTCATTTTTGCAGTAACAGTGCATATATATAGCACTGATTACTGCAGTAATGTCACTGGTAACCCCGGAAGTGTCAAAAATGTCAGTCAAGGGTCCGATCTGTCCGCCGCAATGTCGCAGTACCGAAAAAAAAAAAAAAAAAAAAGTCGCAGATCGCCGCCATTACGCGTTAAAAAAAAAAACACCAAAAATGACAAAAATCTTTCCCTTTGTTAGTAAACGCGATAACTTTTGCGCAAACCAATCAAAATACGCTTTTTGCGATTTTTTTTTACCAAACATATGTAGCATAAAACAAATTGGCCCGAAAATGTTAAAAAATTTTGATTTTTACATTTTTTTTTGGGGAATTTCATATAAAAAAATGTGAAAAATATTGTTATTTTTGCAAAATTGACGCTCTTTTTTTGTTTATAGCGTATGATCAAAAAATCGCACAGGTGATCAAATACCACCAAAAGAAAGCTCTGTTTGTGGGAAAAAAAGGACGTCAAATTAGTTTAGGTACAGCGTCGCACGATCGCGCAATTGTCCGTTAAAGTCACGCAGTAAAAAAAAAAATCGCAAAAAACCCTCTGGTCTTTTAGCAGCCAAATCCTCCTGGGCTTAAGTGGTTAAGCGCGCCGGGGACCCACGCAGCACACCGCCACAAGACTGGGACAAACAGACCCCTGAGCAGGATAAACTGACAGCCAGAAGTATTTGCAGACAAAAAAAGGACAGCAGACACACCCCACAAGTGTTACCACCGCAGCCGATCTCTTCTGGACAGAGGGAGGAAGTGATGTCACCGCAAGTAGACTGAACTGAGACTGCAGGCCAAGGAAAAATGGTTGCCTATTGAAAGTAATGGGAGGCTTCGGAAAGATGGCCGCCAACATGTGCTCGGAACGAACGTTTTGCCACACACAAGATGGCGCCGCAAGGCGCCAAAACACACCACATACCTGCTGTATAAGCGCCCACAGTGAAGCCAGACATGCTGCCCACACCTAAAATGGCGGACCGGCGGTGTTTAACCCAGCAGCAGTCGCCACACGTGTCTGTACCTCCAAATAGCACCCTAAAGTGACACAGGAGAGGGAACCCCACAGACCCACACAGCGCACTTGCTGTGAGAAAAACCCCCGCAGGGACCGGGATCAGGGAGCCCAAAAACGCACAGACATGAGGGGATAACACAGACACACAGGACTGCCAGCCCCAGACAGAGGCCCCACACAGAATGTACATACCTGTACTCGATGGCGTGGGGTGCCTCTCATCGACAGGAAACCGCCCACCCTCAGATGGCAGGGGTGCCGTCAGCCAAAAACGCAGGACGCTAACAGTGCACGGAGAACCGTAAATGAGGCCTCCAGGCGAGGTAGCCACCTTGCAGGCTGTATCCCTGAGGACAGGGATGGGTCGTTTGCGAGGCCAGGGCAAACACATAGCCAGCTAGACGCTCGATGGCGGGCTGGGATTCCATCAGGCTCTCTGTCCTGGAAACCAGGACGACCAGTCCGACTCCCAGCTCCGCAAACGCCGTCTTCGTCCGAAGATCCGACTAACTAACGCTGATAAAATAAACAGCTAGTATTGCAAAGAAAAAATACATTTGCAGTAAAAAAAATCATAAAATAGAAGAAGAAGTCTGAGACTATAGCCTCAGCACAGGGAAGCCTATCTTACCCCTTAACTAGGCAGAAGACAAACTGAGTTGGGATGGCTGATGCAGGGGGTATTGGACCAGTGGGACAGCCCCCATAGGTGTGTCTATGTAAATGCTTTGTTTTTTAACAGTCAATACCCCATTGGTGAAGACTGTATGAGTGGGCGGCGACTGTCGGAGGACGTAAGAGAAATGTGATATTAGATGTCCACAATGTACAAGTATAGCCGGTGCTAAGCTGACTTGATTGTGGTTTCCTAAATTTCACCGTTGCCCATATACCAGTAATTTAGGTTGTTTTTGGTTAATTACAGACAGATCTGTGAGAATAGATGTCTGCAGTGTGAAGGCATTACCTTGCAGGGACTACCACACTGCGATTTGCCTAATCTCACCACTGCCTGCTATCTTGACATTACTACCTTTGTGCGATTATATTAACATGTTCATTCATATGGTTTGAGTGTGGATACGGGTGTGCATCCTTTTGGCAACGTTGTCAGTTTTTAATGTATGTGTAGTGTGGCCTGTTTTGTTTTGCTATTTGTGTTTCATTTTTGACATTCATTAAAAATTTTAAGAAGAAAACCGCGCTGCTCTATTTCCCTCCTCCTTTACCAAACACCTTTGGTCTATCCTTTTTGTTCTACACATATTGATTGTCGTGTTCAGGAGTTGAAGGGTTAGATGCCACTTTGATTGGTGAGTCGGTGCTTCTAATCTAGACCGGAATACTTACTAATCTGATCTTTCCCTGATCCTAGGGTACTTAGCCTTTGCTTTTATCCATGGTCATACATTGCTGTTGTGTTACTGACAGTCCAGCATTAGCACTTAGCAGGGCTGCCAAAGCCAGGCTGGACTGATTAGGTCTCAGTTCACAATATGATCCACATATGAATCACACAGGAACCACACCACATTCCTGTTAAATGTTAAATTCTCATGTGATTCAGGGTGGTGCGATTTGGGCTCATTTTGAAATCAAAATGAAATCATTTCACCTCAAATTACACCAAAGTCATGCATGTACCAATTTTGGAATTGCACTGCAACCAGATTGCATGGTTGTTTTGTACCATGCAACCAGATGCATGGTTGTTTTGTACCATGCAAACCAGTGCAGGCAAACATTCTTTCCATGAGATTTTAGAGTGCTCCTGATATTGTACAACAGCTGGCTTTCGGGAAGATGTAATTAGCAGTCACTTCTGGTTAATGTTTAGATATTCTGGAAGGTGAGCGGGGTCCAGACCAGAGTGCAGCAGATGGCATACATGGTTTGCAACACAGGAACGCTATAGCAGAAGGTGAGCAGGTGCCAGAGTAGGAGAAACTAGCAATTTCATGCGTGCTGCTCAGCGTGGGATCAATATAGCGGGAGGTGAGCGGGGACCAGAAACAGAGGAGGAACAGCAAATTAGAGAATCAGCAGGGGGTTACTACAGAGTGGGGGGATCAGCAAAGCTAGGGGTTACTACTAAGTGGGGCATCGGCAGAGTTGGGAGTACTACTGAGCAGGTGATCTGCTGAACAAGGGTACTAAAAAAGCTGGGAATCTGCAGAACAAGGGTACCAATGAGCTAGGGATCTGCTGAACAGGGATACCAATCAGCTAGAGATCTGATAAATGGGGTGATACTGAGCTGGGGTTCAACAGGGCCCCTTTAAAACATATAGAAAATCAATTATGAAACAATATATAATCAGTGCAATATTAAAGAAACTGTGTGCAAAAACTCAGTGTAAAATGATACACAGAGGGTCTTAAACTGAGGCCTGATGGCGATTGCTGCCAAAACCAATCAGAGTGTGTTCACCTATAACTCTCAAAACCAAAACACATATACCTTAATTAGTGTAGTGCAATCCATATAAATTGCAATCAAAGTATTAGTATTGAAAAACAATGAGAAACAAAGTCTCAATGTTGTGTATAATATCCACTGCTGTGCAACTCAAAGTGACGGTTCAAAATTATATTCCAAGAAATATTGTGAGCCAGTGAATTCGGTAACCACCACCTATGGCTGGAATGCCTGCTCACCTCCAGAGAATGACCCCACTGCAGAGTCGCAATCGCCTGTTAGGATGTGTCACAGGATGCCACGGGGGTATCTATAAACCTTGCTGTCCTCCTCTTAGGGTCTCAATCATTCATGTGCGCCCATAAAATAATAAAATAACACCATAGTGCTCTCTGCTTTGAATATTATATAAAACATAACATGGGGATTAAAAATACTTCCCCCGCTATATACTGGAGTGTACAGAAATAATCAGATTTAAAAAAAAAAATACTAACAAAAATATGTGAAAACCATCTGCTCAACACGCTGACACAAACAAAAAAACGTCCAGGGTAACGGCTTCTCCCACCTGTACGCGTTACACCCTCTAATGGGCTTCTTCAGTAAATAGACAATCAATCAACACAGGGCATTTGCCAAGCTTCATTAAAAATTCAAAAAAGCATAACTGAAGCATCAAAACATCACTGAAGTGTCAATGAAGCATCACAAACACATCAAAAAAGAATGTTGAAGCACTTTAACCACTTCAGCTCCGAAAGGTTTTACCCCCTTAATGACCAGGCCATTTTTTGCGATTCGGCACTGCGTTACTTTAACAATTGCGTGGTCGTGCGACGCTGTACCCAAATACAATTGATGTCCTATTTTTCCCCACAAATAGAGCTTTCTTTTGGTGGTATTTCATCACCTCTGCAGTTTTTAGATTTTGCGCTATAAACAAAAAAAAGAGCGAAATTTTTAAATAAAAAAATCACAGTATGTATTACTGTCCGCTATAAAACATTCCCAATAATTTTTTTTTTAAAAACCAAAATTTTTTTTATCAGTTTAGGCCAATTTGTATTCTGCTACATATTTTTGGTAAAGAAAATCCCAAAAAGCGTATATTAATTGGTTTTCGCAAAAGCTGTAGCGTTTACAAAGTATGGGATAGATTTTTGCACTGATACTGTGTAAATGACACTGGCAGGGAAGGGGTCAATACTGGGGGTCATCAAGGGGTTAAGTGTGAGCCTAACTGTGCTTACTAACTGTGGGGGGGGGGCTCTGTGAAAGGAACACAGAGATCGGTGTTTCTTAGCTGAGACACAGGATCTCATTGTGCCTGTCTGACAGGAGAGCTGCCTGCCTTGTTTACATAGGTAGGCATAGGCATAGGCATATATGACATAGGAAGGCAGCTCTCCTGTCAGCTTCCCCGAAGATTGCGGGAGGCTTTGGGCAATCACGCCCACTCCTTCCGCAGTCTGGCTCCCGCTGTGTCTAATCACAGCAGGAGCAAGGCTCCAGCAGCGTGCGCGCCGCTGTGGCCGCGTGAACATAATTACATAGATCTAGACGAATATGCGCAGCCTGGCCGCCCTGCCGCAGTAAATCTATGTGGAGCGGTCGGCAAGTGGTAAATGTGTGTGAAACCTTCTGCGATGATGCCCTGTGTGTTGAGATCTCATACCTGCAATTTATCCAAAAAAGAGTGAAGCTAAAGCTGAATAAAAGCCTCTGAAAGCTTCAGGTGCTTCAAGCAAACTTTGTCAGACTTCTATGGAGGCTTTGAAGACGCTTTGAAGTACCACTAAAGCGACACGGGTCATTTTTGAAGCAAAGCAAATGCAAGGTGTAAACAGGACAGTAAGCTAACAATTTTATTTAGTGACAGGAGCTATGACTTTCTTTCAGAGAGCTTTAAAAAAGCATGTTTGAAGCCATGTTTTTAAGCAAGTGTAAACAAGCTCTTAAGCAGTGAAAGTATAGTAGTATATCAGAGATGTCACTGCAACTTTCTTTTCTGCAAGTGTCCAGTCACCTAAAGTATGGTTAAGTGCCGGTTCACACATATGCAATGTCAGACATCGCATATGAGTCACACCGCACTGCTGTGCAAATCACATGCGATGTCGGTGTGATGCAAATTCAGCCATGCAGATTGTATGGCTAAATTTGCATCGCAATCGGACCAGTCGCACGGGACTCTTTTTTTGGTCCGAACCTGAATCGGATCGCATGGGTGATCACACCTATGCGATCCAATTCCTGTCTGGATTGACAGTTCCCACTGCGATATGCAAACTACTCTGGGGGTGTTCTTAACTTTGTATTGACACTCCCAGCAGTTCACATATGGCAGTGTAAACTGCCTGCGAGTCGGGTGTGATTCGAAAACCCGCAGTGAATTTGCTGGGTTCCCGCATCGCACCAATAAGAACGGGCACTAAAAGACTAAAGATCATTTGTCCTGTCCATGTAGGACTAAAACATTTTTGATTTCATGTATTAGGCTTCTGATCATATATCTTACCTTTGGATAAACCACAAGTCCCTCAGAAATGTTCTGCAGAGTGCTAAGAACAATGTCCGCCGTCAGAAAAGCTTCAGCCAAACTCACACGCCTGTAGACAAAATATACAATAAAATAAACAGATGGCTGTAGCTTCCACACTAAACACCATACACAAACATACACCAGAGCACCCTGTACACCATCCCCAGGATTCTTGTATACTAATACTGTACAAATTAAGGAATGGAGGTATGGACCATAGGGGGAGTACCTGGATAGAGAACGGGCTCCAGGGGAGAGTCCAGAGGGTGGTGATAAATGGGGAGTACTCAGATTGGGCGGGTGTGAAAAGTGGGGTCCCCCAAGGTTCTGTCCTGGGACCAATCCTGTTTAATTCATTCATAAATGATCTAGAGGAGGGGATAGCCAGCACAATCTCAGTATATGCGGATGATACTAAACTAAGCATGCCAATATCTTCTATGCAGGATGTGGAAACCTTACAAGTGGACCTGAACAAAATAATGGGGTGGGCAACTACATGGCAGATGAGGTTTAATGTTGAAAAATATAAAGTAATGCACTTGGGCGTCAGAAAAACGAAAGCAAGCTACTCACTAGGGGGGAAACCTCTGGGAGAATCTAAGATGGAAAAGGACCTAGGAGTACTAGTGGACAACAGGCTTGGCAGTGGCATGCAATGCCAAGCCACTGCAAGCAAAGCCAACAGAATACTGGCATGTATAAAAAAGGGGATTCACTCCAGAAATAAAGAGATTATTTTCCCACTCTACAAGACTCTGGTCTGGCCACATCTGGAGTATGCTGTCCAGTTCTGGGCACCGGTTCTCAGGAAGGATGTGCTGCAACTGGAGAGAGTCCAAAGAAGGGCAACAAAAATAATTAGGGGAATGGAGGGCATCGGCTATGAGGAAAGACTACAAGCACTGAACTTATTCTCTCTGGAGAAGAGACGCTTGAGGGGGGATATGATATCAATGTACAAATACTGTACTGGCGACCCTAGCATAAGGAACAAACTTTTTAGAGAAAGGGAATACAATAAGACACGTGGCCACTCACTAAAACTAGAGGAAAAACGGTTTAACCTTAAAATACGTAAGGGGTTCTTCACTGTCAGAGCAGTAAGGATGTGGAATTCGCTCCCACAAGCAGTCGTATAAGCAGGGAGCATCGATAGATTCAAAAAACTATTAGATGGGCACCTTAAAGACCACAACATACAGGGTTATACAATGTACGGTTAACAGCAAACACACACACACACATCATAGGTTGAACTGGATGGACTGGTGTTTTTTTTTTCAACCTTACAAACTATGTAATAAGCTAATAATGTGAATTTGAGATGGGAAGCAGTCATGCTATACAGAGCAGGACAGTGTGTGTTCTGGTGGGCAGCACAGGTTTCCATTAAATATATAAAAAATGCATCTCTGTGAGGTGAAGTTGACATGGTAACTGGGGCAACCCATCCTATTAACATACTATTTTTTGCTGAAAATATATTATCAAACTTCCTCTTTCCACAAACCCTGCTAACTTGAGTCTCAACTGAAATTCTAGAATGCAGGGTCCACTTTTAGTACATCCCTTTTACTAACAACTTGACCTCAAGAAGACTTGCCACCCTTTAACAACAACCTATCCCATTAAAAAAAAATTGAAAAAAAAATCTAATTTCTTCATAAATTTAGGCCAATATGTATTCCACTACATATTTCTGGTAAAATATATATATATATATATATATATATATATATATATATATATATATATATATATATATATTGGTTTGCGCAAAAGATATAGCGTCTACAAATATGGGATTTGTTTAACTAATAATGGCGGCGATCAGTGACTTTTAGTGGAACTGCGATAGTGCAGCAGATATTCTGACACTGACACTTTTTGAGGATCATTCACACTAATACAGTGGTAAGTGCTAAAAATATGCACTGTCACTGTACTAATGACACTGGCTGGGAAGGGGTTAGCATCAGGGGCGATTAAAGGGTTAACTGTGTGTCTAGCCAGTGTTTTACTATACTGTGTGAGGTGCTTTTACTAGGGGAATAGATGCAATGGATTCCCTGCTTTGCAGGGACACAAACTTCAGTCCTTATCTCCTGTCAGAACAGCGATCTGGCTTGGTACCCAGATCGCATTTCTGTCTCTCTGCCTGACGATCAGCAGGTGCCAGAGGACAAGATATAGCTACTGGTCGAGGCTTTGACTCGAGGGCCGATAGTCTCTAGGTTTCCTCCTTCCCAGTTATGTGTCTGGTGGCAGAGCCACAGCTGTCCAGTATTCTACATCACTGGGATGCGTTTCACCAATAGTGTGTTGTCAACAATTCTCGATTCTTCTTTTTTCTCCCTCTTTCCTCCCCTTCTTCTTTCTCCTGGTCTGGGGACTCATCGGACTGTCCGGTGGTCAGCTTGTTGTGCGTTGGCAGACATGCGCCTTGGTTGTTGAGCACTTCAGCTTTCCTCCACCATGGCCACTGCCCCCTTAATCTACTCTCAATATTCATGGCTTCAACTCACCCCCCCAAGCGATCCAAAGTTTTCCATCACCTTAAATCTTAACATATACAGTATCTCACAAAATTAAATACACCCCTCACATTTTTGTAAATATTTTATTATATCTTTTCATGTGACAACACTGAAGAAATTACACTTTGCTGTAAAGTAGTGAGGGTATAACAGTGTAAATTTGCTGTCCCCTCAAAATAACTTAAACACACAGCCATTAATGTCTAAACCACTGGCAACAAAAGGGAGTACACCTCTAAGTGAAAATGTCCAAATTGGGCCCCAAGTGTCAATATTTTGTGTGGCCACCATGATTTTCCAGCACTGCCTCTTGGGCACCAGAGCTTCACAGGTTGCCACTGGAGTCCTCTTCCACTCCCCTATGACGACATCACGGAGCTGGTGGATGTTCGAGATCTTGCGCTCCTCCACATTCCGTTTGAGGATACCCCATAGATTCTTAATAGGGTTTAGGTCTGGAGACATGCTTGGTCAGTCCAACACCTTAACCCTCAGATTCTTTAGCAAGGCAGTCATCTTGGAGGTGTGTTTGGGGTTGTAACGTTGGAATACTGCCCTGCGGCCCAAGTCTCCGAAGAGAGGGGGATCGTGCTCTGCTTCTGTATGTCACAGTACATGTTGGCATTCATGGTTCCCTCAATGAACTGTAGGTCCCCAGTGCCAGCAGCACTCATGCAGCCCCAGAGCATGACACTCCCACCACCAGGCTTGACTTTAGGCAAGACACACTTGTCTTTGTACTCCTCACCTGGTTGCTGCCACACACTTGACACCATCTGAACCAGATAAGTTTATCTTGGTTTCATCAGACCACAGTTCTAGTAATCCTTGTCCTTAGTCTGCTTGACTTCAGTAAACTGTTTTCAGGGTTTCTTGTGCATCATCTTTAGAAGAGGCTTCCTTTATGGGACAACAGCCATGCAGACCAATTTGATGCAGTGTGCGGCGTATGGTCTGAGCACTGACAGGCTGACCCCCCAACCCCTTCAACCTCTGCAGCAATGCTGGCAGCACTCATACATCTATTTCACAAAGACAACCTCTGGATATGAGGCCGAGCATTTGCACTTAGATCCTTTGGTCGACCATGGCGAGGCCTGTTCGGAGTGGAACCTGTTAAACCGCTGTATAGTCTTGGCCACCATGCTGCAGCTCAGTTTCAGGGTCTTGGCAATCTTCTTATAGCATAGGCCATCTTTTTTTTTTTTTTTTCTTCCATAAAAATTTTTATTTTTATTTTCGTGAGAATTTTACAATACAAGTTAAGCACAACGTATTACAATAAAAGAGAGTTCTTCAAAGATACAGCAAAACAAGTTAACAAAAACAGAAGAGAGATTGGGCACATCTGTAATATTATTATCGTCTGTCACACCCCGAAACGATAGTAAGGAGACCAGAATAAGTATAAAAGGAGGGGAAAACATTACAGTGGGCGCATCAAGATTAAAATTGTTGGGCCCATGGATCCAACTCAAGAGCAAACTTTAACTTACAAAGGAGAAAAGAATGTTAGCCAACCTTAGTGCAAGAGAAGTTATATAGAATTATAGAACTAATCATACCCAGATATAATTAACAGTTTCATGGCATTCTAACGAGCAATGAGGTTTGGCCAGTTTAATTTATAATGGAACAAATTTTGTTAATCGGTGTGTAGGTTATTGTTGGGATCCATCGTTTGAGGATGCGCCTCCATTCAGATAAAAGATGGGGTTCAGGTGTGACAGCGGGGGTAGCGTATGTTGGAGAGAAAAAGAGGAGAAGAGAGAGAGAGAGAGAGAGAGAGAAAGAAAGTGGGGGGAGTGGGGAGGGGGAAAAAGCAGGGACCTCCTACCCCCCGGGGGACTGGATCATTATAGATCTTGGAGATCTATTTGAATTATAATTTACATCTTTTAGGAGGGGGTCATAACCGAACTATAGGACAAAGAATTTTTGAAGCTAAACCAGGCCTGCCATTTAGTGGCGAAGATACATAGGCCATCTTTATGTAGAGCGACAATTATTTTTTTCAGATCCTCAGATTTCCTTGCAATGAGGTGCCATGAACTTCCAGTGATCAGTATGAGACCTTGTAACACTAACAAGTCACATGACACTGGGGAGGGAAAATGGCTAATTTGGCCATTTTCACTTAGGGGTGTACTTACTTTTCTTGCCAGCGGTTTAGACATTATTGGCTGTGTGCTGAGTTATTATGAGGGGATAGCAAATTTACACTGTTATACAAGCTGTACACTCACTACTTTACATTGTAGCAAAGTGTCATTACTTCAGTGTTGTCACAAGAAAATATATAATAAAATATTTACAAAAATGTGTACTTACTTTTGTTACATAGTTGGTGAGGTTGAATAAAGACAAAAGTCCATCCAGTTCAACCTGTGTAGATGTGTGTGGCTGTAATCATCTTGCATACCCCTGAATGTTCTGATCCTTGAGATGTACGTCTAAGAGTCTTTTGAAAGCCACCATACTACCCGCAGAAACCACCTCATGTGGTAGAGAATTCCACAATCTTGTAGCCCTAACAGTAAAGAACCCCCCACGTTGCCTGAGGTTAAAACGCTTCTCCTCTAATCGCATTGTATGCCCCCGAGTTCTCATGCCATCCCTTCGACTGAACAGCTTTTTTTCTAAGCCTAGATCCCCATTTAGATATTTAAAAATTGCTATCATGTCCCCCCTCAGGCGTCTCTTCTCCAGGGAGAATAAATCAAGCGATTGCAGACGCTCCTCATAATCAAGGTCCTCCAATCCCCTAATTAGTTTAGTTGCCCTTCTCTGGACTCTCTCCAGCTCCAACACATCCCTTCTGAGGACTGGTGACCAGAACTGGACCGAATACTCCAGATGAGGTCGGACCAGAGTTTTATAAAGTGGAAGGATTATAGTCTTATCTCTGGAATACATCCCTTTCTTTATGCATGCTAATATTCTGCTAGCCTTGGCAGCTGCCGCTTGACATTGCATGCTGTTGCCTAGTCTATCATCAACCAAGACTCCCAGATCCTTCTCCATTTTTGATTCTCCCAAGGGTTCCCCTCCTAACGTGTATTGTGCTTTTATGTTTCTAGTCCCCAAGTGTAAAACCTTACATTTCTCCACGTTAAACCTCATTTGCCATGTCTTTGCCCACTCCGTTATTTTGTCCAGGTCATTCTGTAGGATATCTGCTTAATGCTGTGCTGTTATTGCCCTGCCTAATTTTGTGTCATCTGCAAAAACTGATATTGAACTACTGATCCCGTCCTCAATGCTGTTTATGAATAAATTGAACAAGGTTGGTCCTAGGACTGAGCCTTAGGGGACCCCGCTTACTACCTCAGACCAGTCTGAGTATGCGCTGTTTATTACCACCCTTTGGACACGTCCTTTTAGCCAGTTCCGTATCCAAGAGCAAACCCTGCTGTCGATACCTGCAGACCTTAATTTATAAATTAAGCGCTTATGGGGAACTGTATCAAACGCCTTAGCAAAATCTAGGTACACCACATCCACTGGTCTGCCCCTATCTAGCTCACAGCTCACCTCCTCGTAGAATGTTAAGAGATTGGTTTGACAAGAACGCCCATTTGTAAACCCGTGCTGGTTACTACTGATGATGCTGTTGTCCTTAGCAAACTCTACGATATAGTCCCTTATCATCCCCTCCAGAAGTTTACATACTACTGATGTCAGACTGACAGGCCTATAATTTCCCGGTATATGCCTCTGACCCTTTTTGAATATCGGAATCACGTTAGCTTTCCTCCACTCCCCTGGTACATCTCCTGTCCTAATACTGTCCGCAAAGATCAGGAACAGTGGTCTGGATATAACCTTACTGAGTTCCTTGAGTACTCTCGGATGTACGCCATGAGAGAGTGAGATACTGTAGATGTTGTTTGTCTTCAGGAGAAAAGGCTTTCTCAGCCTTCTGCTCCAAGGAATCGGTCTCCACATTATCCCACATTTTACACAGCCTTGGCCACTGAGAAGCATAGAGGACTCTTAAACGCCTTTCAGCGTAATCCCCCATTCACTTGTGTCCTAGAAATTGTAGACTCCACTGGTGGGTACCTGCTTCTGCAAGGCACAATTTGGGATCAAGAGTTTACCATTGTCACCTACTACGTCCCCAAAAGGTTTCAACATAAATTATTTTTTATCACCTCTGCACGGTGATTTGGCAACATCAAAATGACCTCCTGCTCATGGGAGACTCTAACGTTAACCTTAACTCTGCCTTAGACAGACGATACACACAAGGTGTGACCCCTTCTCCTGATTACTTGCAAGAAACACTTGTACTTCCTTTTGCTTGGTTGATGTCTGGAAGGAGCTCCACCTGACCATCCGTGACTTTACTTACTATTCTAATCCTTAATGATGATTTTTGTAGAATCGATCTTGTATTTGTGCACCCTCCTCATCTCCCCCTGGTAAAGAAAAATAACCATCTCTACCTCCCTCTGGTCCGATCATAACCCCTTGGTCCAACTGGTCGCCCTTTTGGGTATGGTATGGCCCCTAATCCTCAATCCAAACTTATTTTGCAGACAATCTTGGCTCAGTCTCTTCAGCAGTATCCTTGTGGGAGACCCATAAGTCCACTGTACCTTGCCAAATCATTCAGTTGGCCTCCTCGCAGAAATGGGATTTGGAATGCCGTCTTATAGAGCTACATTACCTCTTAGCCAATGCTGAGGCACACTGGAAGGCACACCCCACTATAGCCCACAGGAAGAATCATGAGGCTCCTCATCTAACGATTTCAATGCTTTGAAACATGGGTCCCTGCCTTCCCTGGACGAGCTTAGGACGCACATTTCTAAGATCCCTAAAATGTCAGAGAACGGCCTGGAACTGGAAGCCTTCCACCATATCGTCCTATTAAATGGAGAGCTGAAGAACTTGGGGAAGATCTTAAGCCTTCGTATCAATAAATACTTGCAGCGCCTGGTCCACAAAGTCCAAGGTGGTTTTGTCCCTGTGTTTGCAAAACTGTCCATCTTATCCACCTTCTACATCAGTGGAAAAATCCTGGGTATCTGCTCTCTTTAGACGTCTACAGAGCCTTCGACTCCCTGTCACGGGAGTACCTGCAATTTGTACTGTACTGGGGTTTTAGGGAGGTCATCTTAGACTGGATTCAGGCCTTTTATTTGACCCCATCTGCTTTGGTGAAATGCGTAGGGTTTTTCTCGTTCTCTTCTCGATTTTCAGGGGCACGAGACAGGGACGCCCTCTGTTCCCAGGTCTCTTCATCCAGCTGCAGATTTCTCTCAAGCGCAGGAGAATTGGTTTTCTTTTAGTCTCTACATCCTAGCGCTAGAACCCCTGGCGATGGCCCTACGGGCCGACTGGGATATCTCAGGGATCCCTTATGTGGGCCACGAATATAAGCGCAATCTCTTTGAAGATGACGCCCTCTTAAATCTGACCAATCTTCTTACTACCCCTCCTAATTTGCAGCGGATTCCATCATGATTCTTGTCAATTTGGGGCCTACACATTAACAGAACAGTCACTCTTTCATGTCACATACTCAAAGTCCCACTTCCCCTTCCAATGGGCGTCCTACACTGGTCAAAAAATTAAAGGAACACTTTTGTATCAAAGTATAGCATCAAGTCATTTAAACACCTGGGATATTGATCTGGTCAGATAAGTAGCAGAAGAAATTTAACAGGTGCACTAGATGGGCAACAATGAGACAAACTCCAAACCAGGAATGGTTTTACATGTGGAGGCCACTAACATTTTTTTCCCTACTCATCTTTTCTGACTGTTTTTCACTAGTTTTGCATTTGGCTAGGGTCAGTGTCACTACTGGCAGCATGGGGCAATACCTGGACTCTATAGAGGTTGCTAAGGAAGTCCAACGCCTCCAGAATGGCACATCAATACTTGCCATTGCCAGACAGTTTCAAGAGTAGAGGAGATTCCAGGAGACAGGTAGTTACTCTAGGAGAGATGGACAGGGCCATAGAAGGTCCTCAACCGATCAGCAGGACCGGCATCTGCTCCTTTGTGCAATAAGGAACAGGAGGAGCACTGCCAGAGCCCTACAAAATGACTTCTAGCAGGCCACCAGTGTGAACGTCTTTGAAGAAGCAATCAAACAGACTTCATGATGGTGGCCTGAGGGCCCGATGTCCTTTAGTGGGCCCTGTGCTCGCTGCCTTGCACCGTGGAGCTTGATTGGCATTTGCCATTAAACACAATTGGCAGCCCCGCCAATGGCGCCCTGTGCTTTTCGCAGATGAGAGCAGGTTCACCCTGAGCACATATGACAGACATGAAAGGGTCTGGAGAAGCCGCGGAGAACGTTATGCTGCCTGTAACATCGTTCAGCATGACCGGTTTGGTGGTGGGTCATTGATGGTATGGGGAGGCATATCCATGGAGGGATGCACAGATCTCTACGGGCTAGACAATGGCACCCCGACTGCCATTAGGTATCCGGATTAAATCCTTGGACCGATTGTCAGACCTACGCTGGTGCAGTGAGTCCTGGGTTCCTCTTGGTGCACGACAATGCCCGGCCTAATGTGGAAAGAGTATGCAGCCAGTTCCTGGAGGATGAATTAATTGATACTATTGAATGGCCCCCCCTACGCTCACCTGACTTAAATCCAATAGAACACCTCTGGGCCACTAGGTTTCGGTCCATCCGATGCTGCCAGGTTGTACCTCTGTCTGTTTAGGAGCTCAGTGATGCCCTGGTCCAGATCTGGGAGGAAATACCCCAGGACAACATGTGTCGTCTTATTAGGAGTAAGCCCCAATGTTGTCAGGCATGCATACAAGCATGTGGGTGCCATACAAACTACCGAGTACCATTTGAGTTGCTGCAATGAAATTTCGGCAAAATACTAGCCTGCTGCATAATTTTTTACTTTGGTTTTTGGGGTGCCTTTGAATTAAGCTCTCTGTAGGTTGATAATTTTACATTTCCATAAAATTATGTGGCATCCTTTCCTTCCTAACACATTACCCAGTCCATATCGGTATGGATATCCAGCATGATATTTTTCTCCATTGAGATCTGATGTGTTTTCAAAGATGTTCCTTTCATTTTTTTGAACAATGTATATTGACTACCATGGTATTCGGCTGACCCCTTACTATTCCTTTTCTATTTGCATCTAATTACTATTCATCGCTTTGCTCTTTAACTGCTTTTATGCAGTCTTGGCAGTTCCTGCAATTGTCCTGGATAGGTTGGATTACCTCCGTCAAAATGACCATTTTGCCCAAACTTTTATATTATATTTACATTCTTACAGTGCGGGCTCCGTCACACTTTCTGTGCCTGCTCTAGAATAGAATCTGTCAGTTCATCTGGGCTAATAAACATCCCAGGATCTCCGGAGTGACCCTTTTGATTCATAGGCTACAGGGGAGTCTGGATGTTCCAAACATAGCCAATTATCTAGCCGCCCAGATTGCCCAATTATCCTTGCTTCACGCTTCAGTAAATGTTCCGCTGTGGGTGCTTTTTTGAACTGCCCAACTGGGCTCCTATCACCATACAAACCCACCTTTGGGTTGAACCCACTTGTGCATCATAGCCTACAAAGTCTGGGATTCTGTGCGGTACTTTGCCATCCTCATGTCACCCTTCCCGCCCTTGCTCCCAATCACCGGTATCCCTCATTTCCTTTAGGCTTGGCCAACCACGGGCACTTTCCTAGTGGGTTACTAATGGGTTCACACGTGTCCACTTTCTAACAACAAGATCATTCCCCTCATGGGCATCGCTTTGGGAGACCCATGACATTCCAGAGGCAGAGTTCTTCTGCTACATCCAAGTTCAGCACTGGCTCGCCTCACTGCGCAGAACCTTATGTACCCATTCCAGAAAACTGCAGTTGTGCACACCTGCCAGCACTCTCTGAGATCCTGGCCTCATCTCAGCTTTCTATGCTTCTCTGAGTAACCTTTCTTCTTCCACCCCTCTTATTTTTGGCGCTCAGTAGAAACAAAACTTGCCCACTAAGATAGACTTAGCAGACTGGAGCAGGGCCTGGTTCTCTGTGGTCAAATGCTCCTTTAAATTTAGCCAAATTGGAGGCGGAATATAAGGTGCTTTTACTCTGTTATTGGGTCCCTACCATATGTGTAAAACGTTGGGTGATGTTGTACACATACAGTAGACATGCCCTAGACTAACTGGCTTCTGGTCCTGGGTATTTGGCCTTCTATTCAGTTTGTTCCACCTGCCCATACAAAAAGAAGCCAAGTTTGCCTTATTACATTGCCCAGTTTTGGGCCTGCTCGCCTTTCAGTGGAAGCTCGCTTTCTATTTTTGTCAGCCAAAAAGGACAATTAGCCAAGCCTGGAGAAAGAACATTTGTCCCCCCCCCCCCCCCCCCCAGCCCGCTTGGTCCGCCTTTGACAGATGGCTTTAAGCGCTCGAGCCCTTACTTTACCCCTTCTCTCGACCCCTAACCTCCCGACCCCCCTTCCCCCCTAGTTTTCCTTTTCTATTCTCTAGCTTCCTTCTCATTAGATGCACAATCTCCTTTTCTTTAGTGTCACTTTTTGCCTAACTTCCCTCTAGTTTCCGTTCTGTCCTCCCTTTTTTGATCTGTATGGGCTGCATACTGCACCACCGTATAGATGTTGAGCACAGGAGACGTCCTGTTGCCATAGGGAACCTCTTCAGGGCCCCTTGGCCCTTATGGCTTCATGAACAGGCCAATTTACTGCTGTTGTGTCAGTACCGGTTTTTTCTTTCTTATTTACACTGCCTCGTTTTCGCCATCCTTTGTGAGCTAACTTTTGGTACAACTGTCAGACCTAGCCCCTGCTTGGGCGGAACTATTGCATGTTAGCTACTTGTTAAAACTAAATAAAAAAACTATTGAAACAGAAAATTTGAAGGAGCCAGATGCAAAACTGTACAATCAGATGCAGCTGCTGTCAATGTACAGTGACAGCCGTCGCCAGCAGCGGTTGGTTTACAGTGGCCCAGCAGTGGGATTCATCCATCAATGCTGTATAGTGTAGATGGAAGAAACTACAGATTGATTTCTTTTTTTGCTAAGCCCACAGGCTTAACAAAACAAAACAAAAAACTTAAAAAGAATGTATGGCCAGACTTACTATAAGTTATAAAACAGCAAATAAAATGCCTGCACAGTACGAACATCCCCAAATTAACACCTCAAGGTGATCTAATTTTTAGTCACAATTTTTCGAAAAAAAGAAACATGCTGGTATTGAGCCCAAAGGTTATTTCTAAAGTGCCATCAATAAATGGCATTTCAGAAAGACGCTCATCTCCCTTATAGTTTAACCCCTTCCCACGACATAATGCAAATATGCGGCCTCTGCTTAAAGGGGTTGTACCAGGGTAATACCTGCAGCTAGAGGCATCACCCCGGTACTGTTTATTTTTAGAGCTGATGGTCGGCTTTCTTGTAATAACGATGCGACTAATCCGCTTAATCGGCTTATTACAAGCAGCAGGAGGGGACGATCCCCTTTCTCCCGCTGCTCGCCTTGGTCTCCCACCCCCCTGGGAGGCCTGAGCTACCAGCCGGCGCATCCACTGGGTCATATTCAAAGACCCGAACAAAGTCGAACTCTGTTTTGATCAGGTCTCAGATGTAGAAATCCACAAGCGATGTCATGAAATCACTTCCAGTTACTGAAGCCTTAAAGTTGTCAGATCTAAAAAAAAAAAAAAAAAAAAAAGTATTCAAAACAGCCAAACTTGGCGTTTTGAATGCTTTTAAAGGGTAACTCCACTTTCATGGGGGAAAAAAATCAGCAAATAAAGAAAAAACAATATAGCATATACAATTGCAACACAAATCATATTGTAATTGAATGTTATTAAAAATTAAATTTTCTTTTCAATCTGCAGCTGTTGTAATTTTCTAAAAATGCAATGCAATATGGCTACCTGGAGCTGTTCTGTACACAGAATGTGTATTGACCACACCCCAGAAACATAATTTCCTGCTTGTGTGATTGGCTCTCCCAAATTTTTTGGAAGTCTGCCTAAGAAACAAGTCAGATTTTTGGCATCTCCAGCAACAAAAATGTAATTTTTGGTGAGATACTCCCAATATGAACATGTCTAAAGGGATGCAGGCCCAGCAGCTTTCCTCTGAGCTCTGCACAGCTGACAGATAATTATGAAACCACTCCCATTTGACCCACTCATCACAGAGGAACAATGATCTCTTCAGAATACCAAAAGGTAGGAATCTGCAACAAAGTTTGTTAAAATCCCTGCACTGTACAGAGATCACCCAGAGGGAAATTTGTTTTTCTCAACAAAAGTAGAGTTAGGCTTTAAGTGCAAAGTAGGGATTTGGGGTCTTTTAGACCCCAGATTCTTCCATAAAAAAATAATAAAAAAAAAAAGAGTACCTATCACTGCCTATTACTGTCACAAGGGATGTTTACATTTCTTGTGATAGCAATAAAAGTGAAAAAAAAAAACTAATAATAATTTAAAAGGGACTGCGTAAAAATTAAGAAAATAAAACGAGGGAAAAAAAAATTGTAAGCCTCCCGTTCCTCCCTGCCCGCGCGCAGAAGCGAACGCGTATGTATATATTTTTTTAATTTTAAATCATAAAAGTGTCTTTCTTCCAAAGAAATTGCATTTTAAAGACCGCTGCGCAAATACCGTGTGACATAAAATATTACAGCACTCGCCATTTTGTTGTCTAGACAGAAAAAACAGAATTTTTGTAAAATCTGACCGTAAAATTCCTTTCTCTGAGTCCTCTCACAGTCGCCGCCCACTCATACAGGCTTCACCAATGGGTATTGACCTCTTATCCACAGGAGCAAGCTAGGCATAAGACTTGTTGAAAACAAAGCAATTTACATAGACACACCTACAGGGGGCTGTCCCACTGGTCCAATACCCCCGGCTAGCCTCATTCCCAATTCAGTTTGGTAGCAAGCAGTAGATAGTCCATGAACACAAAAAAGAGGGGCGGCGACTGTCAGAGGACTCAGAGAAAGGAATTTTACGGTAGGAATTTACAAAAATTACGTTTTCTCTTACATCCTCTGACAGTAGCCGCCCACTCATACAGTCTTCACCTATGGGATGTCCCAAAGCAGTGTAGACATGAGGGGTGGGAAGCGCAACCGTCACAAAGGCAACGCAACACCCAAGTCAGATAAAAGAACCTTATCTGAACAGAAAGGTAAACCCTCTGGGCAACTGAAAAGCTCAACTGGAGTAACAACCCAGGAAGCAAATAACCAAGAGGAAAACAACCACAACAGACAGGGACCGGCAAAGCCAGGGCCCCCTCAAGGTACTGCCGCACACAGAACTTAGCGGCCAAAGGAGGCATCTGCTGATGCCATAAACATCAAGTTTGTAAAATTTGAAGAAGGTGTGCACGGACGACCAAGTCGCAGCCTTGCACACCTGGCCCACTGAAACGGGAGGTCGGAAGGCCCATGACGCACTCACCGCTCTGGTAGAGTGCGCCTTGACAGGGAAGAGCGTAACCCGTTCCTTAAGCGAATAGGCCTGCACAATCGCCTGTCTGATCCATTCTGAAATGGTTGCCGCAGACGCAACCGTACCCTTCCGAGGTCCCTCAGGAAGGACAAAGAGAGAATCCGACTTCCTAAAGGATTCAGTGGACGACAGGTAATCGCCCGGACAACATCCAAGGAATGCAAGGAAAACTCCTTAGGATGCCTGAGATTCGCACACAGCGAAGGCAAGACAATGTCCTTGTTAAGGTGAAAACCAGAAACCACCTTAGGAAGGAAAGATAGGTTAGGTCGCAAGACCACCTTATCCCTATGAACCACCAGGTAAGGGGAGCGGCAAGACAGGGCCGCCAACTCCGACACTCTGCAGGCAGATGTGATCGCCACCAGAAAGTCAACTTTTCGTGACAGCAGAGGCAGAGAAATTCTCCTGATGTTTTCAAAGGGAGGACATAGCAAAACGGACAGAACCAAGTTCAAGTCCCAAGGAGGTAAAGGTGCTCTCCAAGGAGGAACCAAATGACGCACCCCCCTGAAGAAAGGTGCGTATCAAATAATATGACGCCAAGGGGCGCTGAAAAAGGAACGCCAGTGCAGATAACTGGCCCTTAATCGTGGTCAACGCAAGGCGCTGATCCACACCAAAGTACAGGAAGGCTAACACCCTCGCCACCGAAAAGGAGCGAGGATGAATGCTCCTGGATTCACACCAGACAAAAGACGCCTTCGAGGAACGGTAATAAATCTTTTTTTTTTTTTTTTTTTTTAAATCTTTTTATTGAGTTTTCAACAGAGAAAATAAAACAAAACAAAAAAAAACAAACTACGGTGCCAGGGTCCACACTGACCCGAACTACTAGGCATTACAGGCATTAAGGCACGGTACCCACGCAGGGGTCCAAATGGAAAAACATTAGCAGCAAAGACATCATAAAAGGCAAACACATCCCTCCCATGAAACCCGACTGCTGCTCAGGGGGCTATCTCGTGACAAGACATGTGGCCTAGGCATAAGAGGGTAATACCTCAAATAAGACCGACGCGGGCATCCCCCGGCCGCCCTAGGGCGACGGGACGAGGCCCGCATCAGCCGCTCGCAGCCGTAGAGGGATCGGCAAGCCACTTCCTCCACACCCTGTCATGCTTCTTCGGGCAGCCCCTATGTGTATACGTGTCCTTGTAAAGAGGAAGTACCGAGTTCACCAGTATCTTCCATTGCAGTACCGTGGGTGGCGATCGTCGTCGCCAGTGCAAAACAATAGATTTCCTAGCATAATAAAGCAAAAGACCCAGCAGCGTCCGATCAGCCACCCGGGGCACTAGGTCATCAAGCAAACCCAGAATGCAGACTCTGGGGCTGGGATCAAGTTTAACCTGAGAAACTTTTTCAATCAATTGAAGCACCCCGGACCAAAAGTCAGAGAGATGGGGGCAGGTCCAGAATATGTGGAAGAAATCTCCCGGAGACTGGCCACACCGCCAGCACTCCGGGGAGTGAGATGCATGCATCTTGTGGAGACGATACGGGGTGAGATAGGCTCTATGGACTATCTTAAATTGGATGAGTCTGTCCCTGAGAGAGACCAGCATCTTAAAGGGGACCTCCCACACATTAATCCAATCCTCTGAGTCCAAGTCCGGGACATCCCGGGCCCAGCGATCATGGAGGCCAGAGAGCTCCGAAAGGTGGACTCGGAGAAGGTGGGCATACAGAGCCGACACCGCTCGCTCCGAGCAGTCATGTCGCAGAACCCGCTCCAGGTCCGATTGCACCAGCTGAGCCCCACCGGGCGGGAACTGGGCCTTGAAGGCATGAGAGAACTGCAGGTATCTGAACACTAGGGATGGCGGGACATTAAACGTATTGACAAAATGGGACAATAGAGGGAAGGAGAGATCATGCGACACATCCGAGAGTTTCTTGATGTTGAATTTAGTCCACACCACCGGGTCAGGAAGGGAATAGAGATGCGGCAGATCAGGATTGTGCCACAAAGGCGCGTTGGGGGAGACCGCCGTGCCCGGATAACCCTCGAGCCGCAGCCCGAGTTTCCAGGCTCGCAGCACCACGGACATGGAGGCAGTGATCCCGTGCGGGGTCTTGGGGCCCCTAAACAGCAAGTGAGTGAGTGCCTCCACAGATCCGAGCACCGCCGCCTCCACCGCAACCGCCGAGTTGTATAGATCAGGATTTAGCCACCAAACGGCCGTGACCAGTTGAGATGCTAGGAAGTATTTGTGGCAATCAGGAAATGCCAATCCCCCCTGGGAAAGGGGGCGCATAAGTGTGGAAAATTTGTACCTAGGCGGGCGCGACCCCCACAAGAAAGAGGAAAGGAGTCTATTTAGTGCCGTGAAAAAGGACTTGGGTATCCACTGCGGGGAGTGGCGAAAGAGGTACGTAAATTTAGGCAGTACCTTCATCTTCACTAGATTAATGCGACCTAAAAGGGAAAGGGGTAGGTTCTCCCATGCCTTCAATCTTGCCCTAACTGCGTTGACCACCGGGTCCAGATTAAGTGAAATAAAGGCGTCAACATCCCGAGACACCCGTACTCCCAGGTACACCATGTCCTCCACCCATTGCAACTGAACATCCGGCGGTGCCGAGTGCCTGGCCCCCTGGTCAATCGCCAACAGTTGCGACTTAGACCAGTTGACCCTCAACCCGGTCACTCTGGAGAAGGTGTCCAGAACGTGCAGCGCCCCCCGGAGGGAAGAGTCAGCATCATTCAAGAACAGTAGGAGGTCGTCTGCATACAGGGCTACCCTCTCCTCCAACCCGGCAATCCGCAGGCCCCTGATCTGCGGGGAAATGCGGAGGGCTTCCGCCACCGGCTCCATGGCAATGGCAAACAAGGCCAGAGATAGGGGGCAGCCCTGTCGCATGCCCCTAGATAGGTTGAACCTAGAGGACAACTGTCCACCCAAGCGAATAGCCGCCACCGGTGCACTGTAAATGGTTTGCAACCAACGGATGAAGATTAGGGGGAACCCCATTCTCCGGAGAGTCTCCCACAGGAAAGGCCACTCCACCGAGTCGAATGCCTTTTCTATGTCAAGTGAGGCCACTACTCTAGTCCCTATGTTAAGATGTTGTGCTTGTAGGTTGGTATACAGTCTGCGAAGGTTAACATCCGTGGACCTATGGGCCATAAAGCCTGTTTGGTCTTGATCCACTATCGAGGGAAGTAAGGGCTGGAGTCTAGTAGCTAGCAACTTGGTCAGAATTTTCAGGTCATTATTGAGTAGCGCGATAGGCCTGTAAGAGGCGCAAAGCTTGGGGTCCTTAGGGGGCTTGTAAATGAGGATGATATGTGCTTCCGCCATCGAGGGGGGCAAAGACCCCTCCTCGAGGCACCTGGTAAAGGTCACGGCCAGCAGCGGGGCCAGAAGTCCCGAGTGTGTCTTATAAAGTTCTATGGGCAGACCGTCCGGGCCCGGGGCCTTGCCACCTGGTATGGACGAAATTATGGCCAAAACCTCGTCAGTCGTGACTGGGCGCACCAGCCAATCTCTCTCCCGATCCGAGAGCCAGCCTAGGGCCACTGGGTCCAGGAGGGAATGTAAATCAGTCGGGCTAAAGTCTGGGGGAAGGGTGGTGGTGTAGAGTGTGCTATAGTAAGATCTAAAGGCTTCCAGTATGTCCTCGGGAGAGGTAAGGGCCTCCCCCGTGGGAGAGGTGAGCTCCGGAACCACCGTCTGGGGTGAGTCATGTTGAGAAATCAACGCCAGAAACCTGCCATTCCTGTCCCCCTGTTCGAAAAAGGACTGTCGGGAGTGGTACATCGCCAACCTCGTAATCTCCGACATATGTAGATGCAAGTCCCTTTTCTTCGCCTGCAACGTCTCGAAGTTGGCAGTCGAAGGGTCCAGGCCATACGTGGCATTGGCGCCCTCCACCTCCTCCTCCAGGCGGGTCAGCGTAGTTGAATGCTGGACCTTGACCGCCTTAATGGTAGACATATAGTGGCCCCTGGTGTAAGCCTTGAAGGCGTCCCAAACCACTCCGGGCGTGGACGTCTCCGCGTTATTCTTCCAATACTCCTGCAGAAGCGGTGGGATCTGAGAGGAGACGTCTGGGTGGTCCACCCATTGAGAGCCCAAGCGCCACATAGAGCCGCACCGGGCCGCAGTAGAACGCAAGGTAAGCTCCAAGGGGCAGTGGTCAGACAGCCCCGCCGGCAAATACCGTGCCGACACCACATCAGATAGCACCGCCGTATTGGCGAAAGCCAGGTCAATTCTGGAGGAAGTCTTGTAAGAAGCCGAAAAGCAGGAGTAACCCCTCTGATCGGGGTGTTTCCAACGCCAGACCTCCGTCAACCCTGCGGCCTCCGACCACCGTAATAGATCCTCCGAAAAGGATTTAGGGGCGGACGGCCTGTCCAGGGACGGGGAGAGAATGGCGTTGAAATCCCCCATCCAAAGCAACCTGGCAGGGCAGTACGGGGAAACCCTGTCCAAGATAGAATACAACACATCAGGCTTAAAGGGCAGGGGTACATACAGGCCCACTATCACATACCTACGGTGCCACATAGTGAGAACTAGCACAACAAAACGGCCCAGAGGGTCCGTATGGACCGCTTCCACCTCACAGGGAAGGGACTTTCGAATCAAAATCGAGACCCCCCTTGCGTAACTGGAGTAGGAAGCATGGAACGACTTGTGCACCCAAGGTTTCTTGAGGGACAACAGTTTGCTGCCCATCAGATGCGTTTCCTGTAAAATTACAATCAACGGTTTGTGGGAATTTAAGTATTGAAACATGAGAGCACGTTTAAATTTTGAATTTAGGCCCCGAACATTCCAGGAGAGGACGGAGAAGGTTTGCAGGTCACGTGAGGTCATGACAACTGTACTGGAAGGAAATGGGAGAGGACCCCGTGGGAACCATTATCAGCATCTGAGGAGCAGCAAGAGTAGGCCAACCCAAGCACCGTAAACACAACTGCAGAACAGGGAACACAGTTACACATATAAACAGAACAAAAACACCCAGGCACGGAGTGCCTATCCTGCTAAGCCCCAGCATTCCCCCCGAAAAAACAGGGCGGACCAACGAGTCCCCCCGGGGGGAGCCAGGGAAAGCTTGTACCCAAAAAAAAAAACAACACAGAGTCCAGAACCGCTGTTAGGCTTAAAGCATCAGCCTCAGCAGTAGGGGGGTCACACCGGCTCCACCAAAAAGGGGGGAGCCGGGGTGGGCAGCATAGAAGAAATGTCCAGCAAAGGCAAAAAAAAAAAAGGGGGAAAATCCCACCACAGTAAAACCAATAGACCAGCGGGGGATTTTATATTACAGTGTGCATCTCGGCAGCTGGTTTAGCTCCATACAGTGAGCTACAGTGAACAGACAGAGATGAGCAGCGGCAGTTCATATGGCACATACAGGGAGGAGGGGGGTCCAGGAGAGAAAAATAAGAAGGGGGGGGGGAATAATGGCAGGATGGTAGGGAGCATGACCAAAAGGGGGGCAATCCAAATCAGAAAAGTCATATGAAGTAGGGGGGGGGGGTCAATAGTAGAAAGGGGGTATACTTGCGCAGCTCAGGTGCGGGGGGGATCCAGATCAGCGAACGTCCAGCCAGGAGGCCGCCAGGTCAGGAGTATCAAAAAATCTGGTGCGATACCCGTCGATCACGCGGAGTCTGCTGGGGTAGAGGAGACTGTACTTGAGACCCAGATCGCGGAGACGCTTGCGGATGTCAGTGAACTGGCGGCGTTTCTGTTAGACCTCAGGGGAATAATCCGGGAACAGCATAATGCGGGCGTCCTCATAGCGGAGTTCCTTCTTGGTTCGCGCTGCTGCCAAGAGACGGTCTCGGTCCCGGTAGTTGAGAAGACGTAGCAGGAAAGGCCTGGGGGGTGCTCTGGGCATCGGAGGAACCGCGGGGACCCTGTGGGCCCTCTCCACCACAAAGGTCGGTGGCATAGCGGGGAGGTCCAGCAGCTGCGGCAGAAAGGTCTCAGCAAATTCCGCAGGCCTGGGGCCCTCCGCACGCTCCGGCAGCCCCAAGATGCGGATGTTGTTTCTTCGCAGGCGGTTTTCGGTGTCAATCGCCCTGTCCTGGAGAGCCTTAACCTGTATTTGCAGGGCATGGAGGTCCCTGGAGTCCTCCCTGGTGTTGTCCTCCAGGCGGGAGATGCGGTCCTCCGCTTCAGACACCCGCGAGCGGAATTTGTCCAGGTCGTGCCTGATCAGGCTAATATCCGTGGCCAGGTAGTCTATTTTGACCGTAAGGGTATCCTTGCAGGCCTGTATCGCCTCCAGGATATCCGATGGAGAGGGATCCCGCTGCTGGCTTGGGCCTGCCTCCATCTGAGTACTGGCCGACATGTTGGAGGGAGAAGGCCTCGTGACCAAGATGGCCGCCGAGCGTCCCGGGGGACAGGGAGAAGAAGCAGGCGTAACCGAGGATCTAAGCCGCCCAGGCGATAGTGGAGGTGCCCGCTGCTTACCGCTCTTCTTCTTGGGGGGACCAAGGGTGGTGAAAGGGGGTGCCGAGGATAAACAGGTAGCTCAATGAGGCAAAAGGATGAGATCAGGATCGGAGCTCCAGCGCCGCACGTCCGCTCAGTCTCACATCCCGGCCACGCCCCCGAGGAACGGTAATAAATCTTACCTTAGCCTTGAGCAGGGTAGGAACGACCGCCAACGAGAGACCCCAATCTCTCAAGACCTGGCTTTCAACAGCCACGCCGTTAAGGTCAGCACCCGTAAAGCAGGAAGGAAAATCGGCCCCTAAAACAGCAGATCGTCTCTCATCGGGAGCCTCTACGGAGTCTCGGCGACCAGTTGGACGATGGCCACGTACCAAGACCGGCGCGGTCAGTCTGGGGCCACCAGAATCACCAACATCAGTTCCGAGACAAACCTGCGAAGGAACCTGGCCAACAACTGAAGCGGAGAAAAGGCAGAAATCAGGCGATACTGATTCCAAGGCATCACCAGCGAAACCGAGGCGACTGCCAGAGGATCGTGCGTTGTGCCACGAACCTTCCCACCTCGTTGGTTAGCCGAGAGGCGAACAGATTCACATTCGGGGATTCCCATCTCGCACACAGCATCTGAAACACCTCCGGGTGTGGGACCATGCTCCCTGGTCCAGGGTCTGGCGGCTCAGACAATCGGCCTGCCAATCCTCCACACCCGGAATGTGAACTGCCGAAATTGCCGGGGCGTGCGTTTCGGCCCAAGACAGAATCTTGGTCACTCCCTGGGTCACCCGGGCACTCCTGGTGCCCCCTTGATGATGGACGTAAGCCACCGCAGTAGCGTTGTCCGCCTGGACCCGCACAGGGTGGCCCCGAAGAGGAGCCGACCAACGGAGCAAGCACAATCTGATCGCTCGCAATTCCAAGATGTTCAGCGGCAGGGAGGATTCCTCCTCCAACCAAGTACCCTAGGCAGACAGAGTGCCCAGAACGCCACCCCAGCCTGACAGGCTGGCATCCGTTGTGATCACATCCCACAACAACGGGCGGAAGCATTGTTTCTCCGGCAGAGCCGAGAACAGGAGCCACCAGAGAAGATCCTCTCTGACTTGGCGACTCAGAGATATCCTCCTTTCCAAGGATTGAGGATGTCTTTCCCACCCGGCCAAGATCTCCACTTAAGGAGATCACGTGTGGAACTATGCAAACGGAATTGCCTCGAAGGCTGACACCATCAACCCCAGGGACCGCATGCAGGCCCTGAGCGACGAGGAATCCTTGTCCTGGAGGGACCTGACCTCATCCTGTAGAGTTCGGAGCATGTCCCCCGGCAGAAAAAACTTTTGCTTGGGCAGAGTCCAGGACCATTCCCAGATAAGGGAGACGAACAGAAGGGGACAAGGTCGACTTCTGAACGCTGATGGTCCATCCGAACTCCCGGAGCGTCTGAACGGTAGTTGACAGATCGCGTAAGAGACTCGGGCTGGCACTCGATCTTAACAGGAGATCGTCCAGATATCCCAAGACCGCAATCCCCTGCGCCCGCAACAGGGCCAGAACAGGAGCCAGCACTTTGGTAAACACCCATGGAGCCGAAGCGAGACCAAAAGGTAACGCCACAAACTGATAGTGATCCTCCGCGATTGCGAATCGGAGGAACCTCCGACGAACCTCAAATATGGGGATGTGGAAATACGCATCCGTGAGGACGATGGAAGCCAGGAAATCTCCTGGACTCAAGGAGGCCACCACCGAACGGAGGGATGCCAATGCGGAACTTATGAACCCGCACGAAGCGGTTCAGAGCTTTCAAGTCCAGACTTGGACGTACCTTGCCCTCCATCCTGGGCACAGTGAACAGATTCGCTTAAGACCCCCGAAACTTGTCCCGATGAGGCACCGGGACGACCACCCCTTGGGCGAGGAGATCCACAACCGCCCGATGAAGACCGTGCAACCGATCTGGGGTCAAATGAAAATTTTGAGGGAAAGAATCTGTCCGCTGGCCGCAAAAGGAATTTGATCTCGTATCCCGATCGAATGATTTCCTGAACCCACCAGTCCGAAACCTGGAGCAGCCAAAAGTCTAGGAAACCACGCAGACGTCCCCCCACCCCTGTAATGGGTGAGGGCGTCCCTTCACGTGGAGGCGGAAAGACCCACCGGGCCAGCGTGGGTGGATCTCATCTTGCCTGCCCAGGGCTTCCTCTGACCACCCTGGCCCTGAAAGGGTTTCCCCTTGTCCTGTGCCTTGAAGGCACGAAAAGACCCCTGATTTGGTTTAAAGGAAGGGCCCCGCTTACCGGGGAAAAACGTACCCCAGGGCTTCTGGGGCAGCAGAGTGCCTCTGCCCCAAGTGCCCCCTTTGACCAACTCGTCCAGGGAATCCCAAAAAAAGACGATTCCCCTCATAAGGGATGTCAGACACCGTCGTCCAGGAGTCTGGTCAGCCGACCAGCCCTTTATCCACAACAAACGATGGAGCAGCACCGTGACACCAGACAGCCGAAGCTGCTAGAGGAGCCTCCTCCAAGGCAGCGTCACGCAGGCACAAAACCTGCCAGACGCATCTGCTCCACCATCTCCACAGTAGTCGGAGGGGCGGAATCCACCTCCAGAGTGCGTTTGAGCACTGAACACCAGAGAATCCTCCAAGGGCATGAGAGTGGCCTTGTGTAACCTGGACACCGTGTGATCCACTTTAGGGGACACGGTCCATCGCGAATCCGTAGGAGACGCGAAAGGGCAACGTAACGGAAACCGTTTTTGGTACCACAAAAGGGCACAGTAAATGACGCCATTGTTCGTTCACCGTTTCGTGAAACTCAGCGGGACAAAGAAACACCTGTGCTGCATTTCAGGTTCTGCGAGTCCCAAAGGAAGACTGCTTACCCGGTGGGTTGGGCTCATCCTCTAAATGTAGTGTCTGTGTAGTTCTGTGTAACAGAAGCAAAAAGCGTAGACACAGCAGCGCGGTCTTTAGCCGTTTCAGGAGAAGGATCATCCACCTCCTCCGCCTCCACCTCCACATCAGCACCTCAGGGGGTAAACTGTCCAGGGCAACCATATCAGATGAGGTTCAATGTTGATAAATGTAAAGTAATGCACCTGGGTGCCAGAAACCAGAAAGCAAGCTACTCACTGAGGGGGGAACCTCTGGAATGGAAAAGGACCTGGGGGTACTGGTAGACAACAGGCTTGGCAGTGGCATGCAATGCCAAGCCGCTGCAAGCAAAGCCAACAGAATACTGGGATGTATAAAAAAGGGGATTCACTCCAGAAATAAAGAGATTATTCTTACACTCTACAGGACTCTGGTCCGGCCATATCTGGAGTATGCTGTCCAGTTCTGGGCACCGGTCCTCAGGAAGGATGTGCTGGAACTGGAGAAAGTCCAGAGAAGGGCAGCAAAAATAATTACGGCAATGGAGGACATCAGCTATGAGGAAAGACTACAAGCACTGAACTTATTCTCTCTGGAGAAGAGACGATTGAGGGGGGATATGATATCAATGTACAAATACTGTACTGGAAACCCTAGCATATGGAAAAACCTATTCAGAGAAAGGGAATACAATAAGACACGTGGCCACGCACTAAAACTAGAGGAAAGGCGGTTTAACCTTAAAATACGCAGGGGGTTCTTCACTGTGAGAGCAGTAAGGATGTCGAATTCTCTTCCGCAAACAGTGGTATCAGCAGGGAGCATTGATAGTTTCAAAAAACTATTAGATGGGCACCTTAACCACTCTGCAACCGCTCACAGTAATACTACTGCGGCAGAGTGGTTCGTTATCGTCCAGCCACGTAGTATTAACGTGACTGGACACTCCCCCTTCTGGGCGGCGCTTGCGCGCCGCCGGAGGCTCGCTCCCGCTGTTTTCATTCACAGCGGGAGTCGGGCCAGGGGAGGAGCAGCGGCGATCGCCGCTGCTCTTACCCGATCGTCGGGGATCGAGTCTGGAGATCCGCCCGCTGTGTGTAAACACAGCGGGCGGATCTCCATAGTGACAGGGAGTGACAGATCGGACTGTTCAGCATAGCTGGACATCCGATCTGTCCATGAATCACATAGTCACCTCCCCCCCTACACGTCAGTAAGCACCAGGCATACATTAACCCCTCCCTCTCCAATAAAATTAACCCCTTCCCTGCCAGTGTCATTTTTACAGTAACAGTGCATATATATAGCACTGATTACTGCAGTAATGTCACTGGTACCCCCAAAAGTGTCAAAAATGTCAGTCAGGGGTCTGGTCTGTCCGCCGCAATGTCGCAGTCCCGCAAAAAAAAATCGCAGATCGCCGCCATTACGCGTTAAAAAAAAAACACCAAAAATGACAGAAATCTTTCCCTTTGTTAGTAAACGCAATAACTTTTGCGCAAACCAATCAAAATACGCTTATTGCGATTTTTTTTACCAAACATATGTAGCATAAAACAAATTGGCCAAAAACTTTTAAAAAAATTGGTTTTTACATCTTTTTTGGGGGGAATTTCATATAAAAAAATGTGAAAAATATTGTTATTTTTTCAAAATAAACGCTCTTTTTTTGTTTATAGCGCAAAAAGTAAAAATCGCACAGGTGATCAAATACCACCAAAAGAAAAATGGATTTTTGTAAAATCTTACCGTAAAATCCTTTTCTCTTAGCTCATCGACAGACGTAGTCCTCGGTGATACACCACCTTCGGGTTATGTTACCTCAGCAGGAGCAGGACTAGACAGGAAATTAAAAAGCTCTGGCCACACCCTAGGGGCAGTCCCAGAGGGTATATCCTCTCTCTCTCTGCCTCAGCAAATCAGTTATGTGAAAAAGCAGTGCTTAGAGAATTTAACCCAACCGAACTCCAAAACAGAGGGGCGGGGACTACGTCTGTCGATGAGCTAAGAGAAAAGGATTTTACGGTAAGATTTTACAAAAATCCATTTTTCTCTAGCGCTCATCGACAGACGTAGTCCTCTGTGATACACCACCTTCGGGACGTCCCAGAGCAGTATCACAACTGAGGGGTGGGAAAATGGAAATCAAATCCCAATCTAGAAGGCCCAACCGGTGCCAACTAGAAGTTTACAATGCTCATCCTTAATGATGAGACTCAACAAAAAAATTTTCAAACAGAAAAAAACCCTCGAGGTAGACCACCGGTCTCCTCAAATTGCGGCCTGCAACACCTTGCGGCCAAATGAGGCATCCGCCGATGCCGTCACATCAATTTTATAGAATTTTGTAAAGGTATGTACCGACGACCAGGTGGCCGCCTTACATACCTGGACCACTGACGCCTGATGGCGAAAGGCCCAGGAAGTACTGAGCGCTCGAGTGGAGTGCGCCCTAACAGGGAACGGAGGACTCTGACCCTTAATAGAATAAGCCTGTACCACCGTCTGTCTAATCCATTTGGCAATGGTTGCGGCAGATGCAGGCAAACCCTTTCTGGGGCCATCCGTGATCACAAAAAGTGAATCCGTCTTACGGAATGATTCCGTAGCTTTCAGGTATACCCTGATTGCCCGAACCACATCTAAGGAATGCAACGCATGTTCCCGATGATGCTTGGGCTGAGGACACAAGGTAGGTAGTACAATATCTTCATTCAGATGAAAATCTGAAACCACCTTAGGAAGAAAAGATGGCTTAGGATGAAGTACTACCTTATCCCTATGAATCACTAGGTATGGGGACTGGCATGATAATGCAGCCAGTTCTGACACCCTGCGAGCAGAAGTAATAGCCACCAAGAAGGCCACCTTCTGGGATAAAGTAAGCAAGGGAATCTCCCTGATGTTTTCAAAAGGAGGTTTCTGTAGAACCGACAAAACCAAATTAAGATCCCAGGGCGGTAAGGGCGCGTGGACTGGAGGAGCCAGGTGCCGCACCCCCTGGATGAAATTCCGCACCAAGGATTTGGTAGCTAACGGCTTCTGAAAGAAGATTGCTAATGCTGAAACTTGACCCTTGATGGTGCTCAAGGCTAGCTTCTGCTCAACCCCTTGTTGCAAAAAGGCCAATATTCGAGACACCGAATAGGTACGTGGAGGAAATCCTAAAGATTCGCACCACGCAATATAAGTCTTCCATGTGTGATAATAGACTTTGCTGGAAGTCGCTTTCCTTGCTTTAATAAGGGTAGGAATGACAGAAGTAGACAAACCTCTGTCCTTCAGTACTTGGGTCTCAATGGCCAGGCCATTAAAACCAGCGACTGTAAAGCACGAAGGTAACTTGGTCCTTGAGACCACAGACACTCCCTGAGACGAAGTTCCCACGGAACGTCTGCGACTAGCATGTCCAAGTCGGCCAGGCCGGCTTGAGGAGGCCAGCCTAGAATTTCTAGGACCACTGGCGCTGATTGGATCTGAACCAGGCGTCCCTAGAGCTATCTGGCCCCGACCATCCGAGAAAGTCTGGTCGTTTTCTGTTTCCACACATTTATCAGATACCTGATAGTTATCAGGAAGGGTGATCTTTTCTGGTTGAACCTCAGGGACCGAAGTCACCCGACTAGAGGCTACTTGGCCTATCTGGTCAACCAGATCCGATTCCTGTGAGGTATCGGGACTAATTTTAGGAAAGGGTAAAGGAAAAGATCTATTCAGGGAACGGTAACTACCGCTTCCTGTGGTACTTAAATGTTGGAAGGGAAGAATCGCACCGGTAGTAGTGGTTGATGCTCGATCTGATGTCCTGAATACCGGTGAAAACGTCCCCCCACCCTGAAACCGGGTGGGGGCGCACCTTCAGGCTGTGTACTCCTTTGCTTCGGGTTTGGCTGGGTTGGTCCTCTGCTTGTCCGACCAGCCCTTCTTGAATCCTCCTGGAGGAGTCTTGCCTTTCCCGCTAGTACCAGCCGGGCGCCCTTTATGGGCGGTAAAGAAAGGTCCTCGCTTGTTGCGAGGTCCCTTAGCTTTTGCAGCCTGTGGCAAGAAAGTGCTCTTGCCCCCAGTGGCATCCTTAATGATTTCATCTAGGTTGGCCCCAAATAGACGATTCCCCTGAAAAGGGAGATTGGTCAAGGTCTTTTTGGAACCTAGGTCAGCTGACCAGCATTTTAACCACAGCACACGTCTGAGGATCACTGCTAACTTAGATGCATGCCCTAATAAGGGAGTTGTGTCCAAGGCTGCGTCACAGATAAACCGTAGCCCTTGTATGATCTGTTCCATCAAATCAGATGTCTCCTGGGGAATATCTTTTCCCCTAAGATCTTGGCGTACCATTTTCGCCCATTCCGTAAGTGTCTGGGAAACTAGACCAATAACAATTACTGGTCTAAATGCTGACCCTATCAGAGAAAAGATAGTGCGGGACTCTGCTTCTATCTTTCGATCCACCGGATCCTTAAAGGACGAAGTGTCCTCCACTGGAATAACCGTGGCTTTATTCAGCCTGGAAATAGGTGGATCCACCACTGGTGGTACCGTCCATTTCTTAATGATGGATTCCTCAAACGGATAGCGTCTAGCAATACGCTTGGAAATAGTAAAGGTACGTTTAGAATGCTCCCATTCTCCTTTAATCTGATTACCAAAACATTTAGGTACCGGAAAAGCCTTCGCCATCTTGATGGGCTTATTAGTACCGAAAGGCCTCTCTGTTTCAGTTGCCTCTGCCGGTAAAGCCTCAAGTTTTAAGGTTTCTTGCACTGCCACAACTAGTGCGTCCACCAATGCTTCTTCCTGAATTATAGCAGGAGAAGAAGCGTCCTCCTCACTGTCTGAGGGGGCTTTACCTGGGATAACAGCCCTTGCAGAGGAACCTGCAACTGCCGTGACCATCTCTGAATCTGAGTCAGAGGTGTCAGATGGTATAGGGGTAGGCGGGGGTCGCTTCCTTGACCCCCGTCCCTGACAGGCCGCCTCCACCCGAGCCACCATAGACTCCAAAATTGCTGTAAATGATTCTATACTCTGTGCACCGGCGGGTCCCGAGGCCCCCTCGAGGGAAACAGGTGGGGGAATATGTGTGGCAGGGTCCATGATAACTCCAGTTACTTCCTGGATAATATAATTCAAAAGAAAAAAACTTTTTTTTTTTTTTTTTTTTCTTTTCTGACCCCCAGCGCCACAAAAAGCCCCTTAGTGTTACCTGCTAGGGATCCCTATCGATCGAGAGAGAGAGAGATAGACCCCCAGGCTCACCACTTGATGCTCAGAGTTAAATTGCAACAGCTTACAGCGCTGTCTTGACAAACAGGAAGTCTTTTGGCTGGCTGCCCAGGAAGAAGGGAGGCGGCTCCGCCCCTCTGCACGCCTTCCGGCGCCTCCCCCAAGCTCCACGAGGTGTAGGATCACCTCAAACATGGCCGCCCCCATGCTGGAGACACGAGGCTACGCCAAAATGGCGGCTCGTGCGATCCAGTAAAAAAAAAATGGCGGCGGCCTGTGCTGACTAGCGGTGTGCTGCAGGGCACACAACACTCTATCTGCATGGGGATATGGCGTGGTTGGCGGTACCGGCCCTGGCGGACCGCATGGCCGTTCGGGAGGCCTGCTAATAGCTGGAGATCTGATTTGGAAGGCAGTCTACATGTCCGTGGCTTCTGACTGGTAGGTAGCTTATACTTAACCCATAAGATTCCCAGAATGCCACAGATTACATCTTTAAAACATGTATACAATAGATTGTTAGCTCCCAAACCAAGCCTCCTGGCTTTTTGCACACATAAAATCACACTCAAAGTAGGAGGATTTGTGACATGTTATAGGATAGAAAGAACTCTTTCTTACCATACAGAGAGGGGCCCGCGTTCACCACAAAACCCGTCAGGGAAAAAGGGGGAACATACTACTCACCATACCGGAACCAGGCGGGCACCAACTCCTGACAGTACCCCTCTCCACCGGGGCGGGAGGGCTGTCGACCGATACGGACGCCGTGACTCATGGTCTTTGGCGTTTCAGCGAGACGTTTAACTCGCGGGTTCAGTCCTTTTAATGGGACTTTGTCGCGGCCGACCCAGCGCGGAGCTATGGCCTGCACGCGCTCGTAGGCTGAACTGGGGTGACCACCGGATCTCAACATCCAGCCCGTCGCCCAGTTCAGCTTTCTTGCTTGAAGATCTCACAGGAACACTGGAGAAAAAAAGCTGTCTAAAAATCCTTTTAGAAAAAAATTCTTGCCAGGACCTAAGATCCCAGCAAGGTATCTAGGTCCTTACTCCTAACTAGACAGAAAATAACTGATTTGCTGAGGCAGAGAGAGAGAGGATATACCCTCTGGGACTGCCCCTAGGGTGTGGCCAGAGCTTTTTAATTTCCTGTCTAGTCCTGCTCCTGCGGAGGTAACATAACCCGAAGGTGGTGTATCACCGAGGACTACGTCTGTCGATGAGCGCTAGAGAAAGCTCTGTTTGTGGGAAAAAAAGGACGTAAATTTCGTTTGGGTACGGCGTCGCACGACCGCGCAATTGTCAGTTGAAGTCGCACAGCGCCGAATCGCAAAAAGTGGCCTGGACGGAAGACGGCAAAATCCTCCGGTTGTAAAGTGGTTAAAGACCGCAACATACAGGGGTATACAATGTGTGGTTAACAGTAGACACACACACACTTCATAGGTTGAACTGGATGGACTGATGTCTTTTTTTAACCTCACTATGTAACTATGTATCAGACTCAGAATCAGAGGATAATGAAATCCTAGCTCTTTGTCAAGAACCCCGCTCTGACATCAATAAATCCACCTTGGACGCTAGAGTCACAAGTGCAGCAGCAAGAGAAGGTGAAGATTCAGGAGTACCTGAATCATTCACCAAGGCTGGGGGAAACTCGCAGTCCTGGGACTCCATGAGAAAAAATACTATGGCGCTGGCCCTTTAAGACGCAATTGCGGCGACCACCACAATTCACCGCAATAAGGATTACACTAAGGTACCCCCCTGACAAGGGAAAAGCACTGCAAACAGAAGAATATTCCCCAAAACAAGCAAAAAGAACCCCCACACTGCTAGGAACGATCTCTGCATACAGTAAAGGAAGTGATGTCATCTGCAAGAGACTGAACAGGAATCTGTCTAAGGGAAAATGGTTGCCAATGCATCTTAATGGGAGGCTCCGGGAAAATGGCCGCCGAACATGTGCAAAGAAGAACACCTTGCTACACACAAGATGGCGCCCGAAGGCACCAAAAACACTACATAGAAAGCTGCAGAAAGTGCCCACAGTGAGGCCAGAGCAGCTGCCCATACCCAAAATGGCAGACCCGCGGTTTTTGCACTGCAGCGGTCCGCACCGCCATGACAGGGATAGGGAACCCCACAGACCCCCCTCCCCCCCATGGCGATACATGCACCAAGAGGTCCCCCCAGGGCCCGGGAGGGGTGCGAGCCCCGGACACAGACATGACGGGAGAGCACAGACATCAGCAGACTGTCATCCCCAAAAAGAGGCCCCACACAGAAGTAACTTACCGCTCCATATGGAATGGGTGCCTCGATAGCACGGGAACCCCCCACCCCAGAAGGCGGGGGAGCCGGCAGCAAAAATAGGATGCGTCGCACGGTCAAAACTGCATGTTGAGGCATCCCAGCGAGGTAGCCACCTCACAGGCTTTTGCCCCTGAGGACAGGGGCAGGTCGTTTGCTAGGCCAGAGCGCACGCACAGCCCGCTAAACGCTCGATGGCGGGCTGGGATTCCATAAGATCCTCTGTCCTGGAGTACCAGGACGACCAGTCCGATTCCCAGCTCCGCGAACGCTGTAGTCTTCTGAAGATCTATAACAAAAAACTATCAGCGCAAAACCCAATTCGTGATAGAACACTCAAAATAAATAAATTAAATCAATAGCAGGCACGGCTGAGTGCCCTGTATATGTGAGTAAATTTTCATTTATCTCAATAAAGCCTTATTTTTCAAACGGAGAGCACTATATTTTGCCTTTATATCTTGTATCGTATGTCCCGTGTTCTGAGACCTCCGGAGGTGAGAGGCTGGAGAGTCATCCTAGGAGTCAGATATCCTCATTACATGCTTTTGGCTGGCCCGTCTGGGTCCCATTTTGAGGTGAGAGGCCAATCACCTGGAGGGATTTCAGATATTGGTGTTTATTTCTCACAAGATTGAATCCTCTATTCGGACACCTGGACACTGATGCACAATTTATTGGATTTGAGCATGATCACAGTTTGTTTGTTTTTTTTTTTGTGGACTTTAGACATTGATTATATCATCACCATTAGAGTCATTGGTGCACGTCTGGCGCAGCACGTTTTTTGTTACTCTTCTGAAGATCTGACTAACTAAGTGCAGAACAAATAAAAAGCTAGTAGTGCAAAGAAAACACTTTTGCAGAAAATAAAAGTAATAAAACAGAAGAAAGACATGTAGCCCCAGCACAGGGAAAGCCTATCTTACTCCTATCTAGACAGAAGACAAACTGAATTGGGAATGAGGCTAGCCGGGGGTATTGGACCAGTGGGACAGCCCCCTCTAGGTGTGTCTATGTAAATTGCTTTGTTTTTAACAAGTCTTATGCCTAGCTTGCTCCTGTGGATAAGAGGTCAATACCCATTGGTGAAGACTGTATGAGTGGGCGGCGACTGTCAGAGGACGTAAGAGAAAATGGATTTTTGTCTTACCGTAAAAACCTTTTCTCTGAGGTTTATTGATGGACACAGCTTCATATCTTCATTTGACAGATGGGTTATGCTGCTCTTATTAGGAGTAGGACACTAGGCAGAAAAGGGTTAACAAAACTTAACTACGCTTATAGCGTAGTCACGTGGTATACTCTTACACACTCAGGGACAATCCCCCTCCCCTTTAGAAGATAATCCACATACACCACATACACATATACATCCCATAATAGGTTGATCCCAAGGCATACAGAAACAATACAACAATGGGATACAGGCACTTAACAATAACAAACCCCATCCCCACCTCAAACTTCCAGTAATCTGAAAAGTGAAATTTATTTATCTTCATATATTTCTTGAGTGATATTGTTCAGAAATATTATTGCCCCAAGTGAAAGAGGCCCCTCATTCTTTCAACACAAACCACGCATATAGAACCCAGGATAACACGAAATGCTGAGTCTGGTGTGGTTTTACAGTGAGTCTAATTAGTGCAGACCCGTCTGGGGTTCTTGGTCACCCTGTGCCCCAAATAGACACAGGGTAACTTACACATAAGAGGGGCCGGGAAGCTGGACAAGGAGTTTCCTGACCTCTCTGAGGTTATCTGGGTTCCACGAGCCCCCCACCCAAAGTGACTCCTGTCACCTCCAGAATGTTGATTGGCAACCTGTATTCTTCCTGAGTCCAGACACCTTGGGCCATACACACTCCCAAGACACCTCCCCACCCAGACAGACTGGCATCCGTGGTGATTACAGTCAAATACAGGGGAGAAAGGATTTTTCCAGACGTAAAGCTGGGGAACTGAGCCACCATAGAAGAGAGATTCCCTCGAACACTGATTCTGATCAACAGAATCAGATTGTCCAATGACAGCGGATCCTTGTTCCATTTGATCAGAATCTCCCTTTGCAAAGATCTAATGTGGAACCACCTCGAAGGTGGACACCATCAGACGCAGCACTTGCATGCAAGTCCTGAGTGACGATCGATGGTTGGACAGCAGGAACTCAAACAGCATCCTGTAGCTTCAGAAGTTTTGTCTGAGGAAGACCCCCCCCCCCCACGGGCAGATGCTGAATCCAGTGTCAGACCGACCCAAGTAGTCCAGCCTTGTGGACGGAGACAGTGCTGATTTCTGAAAATTCAGTGTCCACCCAAACTCCTGCAGAGTTTGCACCGCAACGTCCCAAGTCGGCTTCTAGAACCGAGGAAGACTCTGCACACAGAAGTAAATCGTTCAGGTAACCTAGTACAGCGATCCCCTTCTGCCGTAACAAGGCCAACACTGGGGCCAAAACCTTTGTGAACACTCAATGAGCTGAAGCGAGACCAAAGGGTAACGCCACAAATTGAAAGTGCTCCTCGCCCACGGCAAAACAAAGAAAACTCTAATGCCCGATATATTGGAAAATGAAGGTAAGCATCCTTGGGATCGATTGAGGCTGTCGATCTCTTTGATGCAGGAAAACCACTACTTTGCAAATGGACTCCATCCGAAATTTCTGAACCTTCACAAAGTGGTTCAGAGCCTTAAGATCCAAGATCGGACGAACGTCATCTTCCTTCCTGGGAACTGTAAATAGATTTGAATTAAAACCCTGGAAACGTTCCAACTCTGGAACTGGCACAATAACCCCTTGTGCTAACAGGTCCTGCACTGCTCCTTAGAAGCCATGTAGCCGCTCTGGAGACAGGCGCAAGTTGGAAGGAAAACTGGATTTTTGTACTTACCGTAAACTCCTTTTTACATAGTTACATAGTTTGTGAGGTTGAAAAAAGACATCAGTCCATCCAGTTCAACCTATGATGTGTGTGTGTGTTTGCTGTTAACTGTACATTGTATACCCCTGTATGTTGTGGTCTTTAAGGTGGCCATCTAATAGTTTTTTGAAACTATCGATGCTCCCTGCTGATACCACTGCTTGTGGAAGAGAATTTCACATCCTTACTGCTCTGACAGTGAAGAACCCCTTACGTATTTTAAGGTTAAACCGTTTTTTCCTCTAGTTTTAGTGAGTGGCCACGTGTCTTATTGTATTCCCTTTCTCTAAAAAGTTTGATCCTTATGCTAGGGTCGCCAGTACAGTATTTGTACATGGATATCATATCCCCCCTCAAAGTTCAATGCTTGTAGTCTTTCCTCATAGCCGATGCCCTCCATTCCCCTAATTATTTTTGTTGCCCTTCTCTGGACTCTCTCCAGTTCCAGCACGTCCTTCCTGAGGACCGGTGCCCAGAACTGGACAGCATACTCCAGACGTGGCCGGACCAGAGTCTTGTAGAGTGGGAGAATAATCTCTTTATTTCTGGAGTGAATACCCTTTTTTATACATGCCAGTATTCTGTTGGCTTTGCTTGCAGCAGCTTGGCATTGCATGGCACTGCCAAGCCTGTTGTCCACCAGAACCCCCAGGTCCTTTTACATTTTAGATTCACCCAGAGGTTTCCCACCTAGTGAGTAGCTTGCTTTTGTGTTTCTGACGCCCAAGTGCATTACTTTACATTTCTCAACATTAAACCTCATCTGCCATGTATTTGCCCACCACATTATTTTGTTCAGGTCCGCTTGTAAGGTTTCCACATCCTGTATCGAAGATATTGGCATGCTTAGTTTAGTATCCGCAAATACGGAGATTGTACTAGATATCCCCTCCTCTAGATCATTTATGAATAAAATAAACAGAATTGGTCCCAGGACAGAACCTTGGGGGACCCCACTTTCCACAGTCGCCCAATCCGAGTACTCCCCATTAATCACCACCCTTACTCATAACATTACTAAAGTCTTATATATAGTCTCTTAACACCCCCTCCAAAATCTTGCAGACTACTGATGTTAGGCTGACCGGCCTATAGTTACCCGGGATATATCTCGCCCCTTTTTTAAATATTGGTACCACGTTGGCTTTTTTCCAATCAGCTGGCACCATACCCTTCAGTAGACTATCCTTAGAGATCAAGAATAATGGTCTGGCAATCACCTGGCTGAGCTCTTTAAGAACCCTTGGGTGCAAGCCATCCAGTCCCGGTGATCTATTTATGTTAAGTTTCTCTAGTTTAGTTCTAAGTCTGTCTTCTGTTAGCCATGGGGGTAATTCCTGAGGTGTATTATTTAGTTTAGCATTACAAGCTGGGTTAGTGTAGCCCCCCCCCCCCCCCCGATTCTTTTTTGTGAAGACTGAAGAAAAGAAATTATTTAACACTACCGCCTTTTCCCTGTCCTCTGTAGCCAAATTTCCTTTGTCGTCTTTTATGGGGCCAATGTGTTCTGGCCTTGCTTTCTTACTGTTTATATACTTAAAGAATTTTTTGGGGTTCTTTTTACTCTCTTCAGCTATATGTCTCTCGTGTTCTATTTTAGCCGCCCTGATTTCGCCTTTACATTTCTTATTACACTCTTTGTAATGTTTGAATGCTGCCAATGACCCCTTTAGCCTTGTTTTTTTTTTAAGGCCTTTTCTTTAGTATTAATATGCATTTTTATGTTGGAGTTTAGCCACCCAGGGTTTGGTTTTGCTCTTTTAAATGTATTTCCCTTTGGAATGCACTGGCCAATCCCTTTGTTTAGTATGCTCTTAGAGCACTCCCATTTTTCCTCTGTGTTCTTCGTTCCCAGGGTTCTATCCCATATGATATTTTCTAGCAGAGCGCGCAGTTTTGGGAAATTGACTCTTTTGAAATTCAGTGTCCTTATATCACCCTTGTGTTTCCTATTACTATAATTAATACTGAAACTTATTGACCTATGGTCACTGTTTCCTAAGTTGCCCCGTATTTCTATATCCGTAAGCAGGTCTGAATTGTTGGTAATCAGTAGGTCAAGTACCGCATTGTTTCTTGTCGGTGCGTTCACCATCTGACCCATGAAATTGTCCTGCATTTAGGAACTGCCGAGCCTTGGCTGAATGCGCGGTTCCTTCTGCCCAGTCTATATCTGGATAATTAAAGTTCCCCATTGGAATGACATTTCCCATCCTTGCTGCCAATCCTATCTGTAAAAGGAGGTCTGCCTCCCCCTCCTCCCTCTGGTTAGGGGGCCTATAACATACGCCTAAATATTACCCTCCCTTTTCTCTGAAGTTCATTGACAGACGCAGCTCCATATCTTCTTAGACCACTGGGGTTATGCTCCTCCCATCAGGAATAGGACACTAGGCAGGAAAAAAGCTTTACCACGCCTATGTGGGCTGTCCCTACAGGCATACCCCACACACTCTGCTACAGCCATTAGTTTAGTTGCAAGCAGTGTTTAGAAGACAAAAAACTCCATTTCACTCACAAGTAGAGGAATGGGTGCTGCGTCTGTTAATGAACTTCAGAGAAAAGGATTTTAGGGTAAGTACAAAAATCCAGTTTTCTCTATTGTTCATTGACAGACGCAGCTCCATATCTTCTGAAGATACCAACACATCTACTTTGTAGAAGTTTGTGAACGTATGCACAGACCACCAAGTCGCCGCCTTGCAAACTTGCATTAATGACGCCTGATGGCGAAAAGCCTAAGAGGCACTCAGCGCCCTAGTAGAATGCGCTTTCACAGGGAAAGGAGGAACCTGACCCTAGGTGATCCCTCGTAAGAACAAAAAGAACATCTGATTCTCTGAAAGACTCAGTGGCCGCCAGGTAAACCCTGATCGCCCGAACCACATCCAAAGACTGCAAGGCAATTTCCTTGGGATGCTTGCACTTGGCAATGTATTCATTGCCAATACATTGACAATGTATTCATTTAAATAAAAATCAGAAACAACCTTTGAAAGAAAAGACCGATTAGGGCGGAGTACAACCTTATCTTTGTGGACCACCAAATAAGGTGAGCGGCAGGACAACTCCGCCAATTCCGACACTCTGCAGGCAGAAGTGATAGCCACCAAAAAGGCAACCTTCTGAGACCATGAAAGCAGAGAAATCTCCTGAATGTTCTCAAAAGGAGGCTTTTGAAGAACAGATAATACCAAATTCATATGCTACGGAGGTAGCGGGGATCGTCTCGGGGGAGCCATATGGCACACTCCCTGAATGAAAGTGCGAATCAAGGCATGCGTAGCTAACGGGCGTTGGAAATCTATAGACAAAACCGACGCTTGGCCTTTGATAGTGCCCAAAGCCAACCGCTGTTCAACCCCTTTTTGCAGAAACGCCAAAACCCTAGCTACTGAAAACAAGCGAGGGTGCACCTTCAGTAATTCACACCATGAAATATACGATTTCCACGTACGATGATAGATTTTCCTGGAAGTCGTGGAAGAGTGTAGGAATCAGATTCAGAAAGACCTCCATCTCTCAACACCTGGCTTTAAACAGCCATGCCGTTAAAGCCAGCGACTGTAAAGAAGGATGGAAGATCGGCCCTTGAACCAAAGCCAGCAAATGTAAAGCAGGATGGAAGATCGGCCCTTGAACCGGACAATCTCGCAGACGAGTCATGCATTGGCTTAGATAAAGCTTTATTGCTCTGAGCTCCAAAACACTGATCAGTAGTTTTGACTCTTCTACTGTCCAGGTACCCTGGGCACAGAGCTTTCCCAGCACCTTGCCCTGGCTTGACAGGCTGGCATTCGTGGTCACCATCGTCCAAAGCAACAGCAGGAAAGACTTGCCCTGGCATACTGCTGGCGACTGAAGCCACCACAACACAGCAGACTTTGTGTTATGGCTCAACCGAATCAAATTTTCCAAGGACTTAGAATCCTTGTTCCATTTGACAAGAATCTCCCTTTGTAAAGGTCTCGTGTGGAACTGAGCAAATGGAACCGCCTCGAAGATCGATACCATCAGACCCAAGGCCCGCATACAAACAGCAACCAAATCGCCCCCTTGCAACTTCTGCAGCTTGTCCAGAGGAAGAAAAACCCTCGCCAAAGAGGAATCCAGAGTCAGCCCCAGATAATCCATTCTCAATGAAAGTATCAGGGTGGATTTCTCAAAATTGATTTTCCACCCAAACTCTTGCAGAGTTCGGACATTGATCGACAGATCGCCCAACAGGGCTTAATGAGAGTACGCTCTCAATAGAAGATCATTCAGATACCTCAGTACCACAATCCCCGTTGGCGCAGCAATGCCAAAACCGGGGCCTGTACCTTGGTAAAAACCCTGGGGGTGGAGGCGAGACCAAAGGGTAACACTATTAATTGATAATGCTCCTCTGCTACGGCAAAGCGAAGAAACCGCTGATGCCCAGCTTAGAGATGTGTAGATATACATCCTTAATATCTATAGGTAAAATCAGGCATCAGTTTACATTAACCCTTACACACTGGAAGGGTACCCTGAAACGGAGTCACTGACACTAATTTGTTTTAATTTTTGAGTGCACTGGCAGCCGGGCTGTACTTGGAGAGGCGGGGGGGTAGCCGGGATGACGTCATCCACGCATCGATGCGGCCGGTCCTCAACATCGGATTCAAATCGTTGAAGGCCGCATCGCGATGCATCGATGCAACGATTATTTTCAACACCCCTAGTAAATAGGGATGTGTAGATCTGCGTCCTTGATATCTATGGAGGCCAAGAATTCTCCCTGGTGTAGGGACACCACTACTGTGCGGATGGATTCCATCCGAAACTTCTGTACCCGCACTAAGTGGTTTCAGAGTCTTGAGATCTAGGATTGGACGCACCTTGCCCTCTTTTCTGGGCACAGTAAACAGGTTTGAATAAAACCCTTGAAAGCGTTCCTGAGAGGGAACTGGCACAATCACCCTTTGTGCAAGCAGATCTTGTACCGCCTCTCGTAGATCCCTTAACCGGTCTAGAGATAGATAAAGATTGGATGGAAAGAACCTGTCTGAAGGTCGAGACCGGAATTCGATCAGTTCGTGAACCCATTTGTCCTGAATCAAGGAAGTCCATGGTTCCGGAAAGAAGCAAAGATGTCCCCCCACCCCATAAGCGGGTGAAGGCGCCCCTTCATGCAGATGAGGATTTGTCTACAGAATCGGACTGGCCGGTCTTTGATTTACCTCACCATGGCTTCTTGGAACACCCAGAAGACCTGAACGGCTTTCCTTTTTCTTGCGACCCGGAGGTACGAAAAAGCTGCCTATGAGCAGTGAAGGAAGGCCCCTGTCTATGAAGTGGCGCCTCACCCTTAGAGGATTGAGGGAGAAGAGAACTCTTCCCACCCGTAAGACCTTTATTCAGTTTATCCAGAGAGAATCCAAACAACCTCTCTCCCGTAAAGTGAAGATCAGTCAAGGCCTTCTTGGAAGCCTGGTCCGCTGACCAGCTTTTTAACCACACCATGCGTCTAATGGCAATCCCCACTGCAGATACCCTGGTCACTAGGGGGGGCCACATCCAAGGATGCATCACACATGAACACAAGGACTTGAACCATCTGGTCCAGGAGTTCAATCAGCGCCGGGGGGTGCTGTTCACGTTCTAAGTTCCCCTTAAGTAACTTCACCCATTCAGTCATGGTCGGACACCAGAATGTTCACAAAGATTGGTTTTAATATGGAACCCGCCAACACGTGTAGATGGCGGAATAGAGACTCCATCTGTCTATCCACTGGGTCTGCAAAGGCCAGAGATTCCTCCACCGGAACCACAGTAGACTTATTTTTTTTTTTAACAGAAAAGTTTTTATTTATTTGCAAAACAAGGGACATACAAAACATAGTACATCCAACATAAACTGTGGGGTTACCAGTTCAGCAGAAGCACAGTCTAACATTTTTCAAGTTTTCTCATGGGAACAGCATAACATGAACATAAACAAACAATCATTGTGGGATCATAGGCCATGTTATAGAAAGCAAGGGGAGAGGGGGGGGGGGGGCAGTGTAGGGGTGCCACTCAACGATCACAGAAAAAAGGAACAAGGTGGAGGGGGGGGGGGCGGAGGCGAGCCAGAGACAGGAATTGACCCGGGAAAGTAAAGCCTTATCCACAGTAAATGGGGTCAACGAGCCACCCAGGGCTCCCAGATCTTATCAAACTTTTTGGGACATTTTCTGGACATGTAAGTGAGTTTGTAGAGAGGAAAGACTGAGTCAATCATCTTCTTCCATTGGGACACACTAGGCCGATCAGCCTTCTTCCATTGGGTGAGTATAGTTTTCCTGGCATAGAAAATAGTTTAGCATGTCTACCCGAAGGGACAGCCTCATCGATACCCAGAAGAAGAACTTTAGGATCTAGCGGGACATCTAGATTTGCAATCGAGGAACAGTAGACTTATTCAATCTGGAAACTGGGTGATCCAACTTTGGTGGCACAGTCAATCGAGTGGAAACCGCGTCCGCAAAAGGATAACTGCGTTTAAAGTGCTTGGGCTTCCACCAATCCACCAATGCGGGTTCCTGCATGGCGGCTGAAGAAGACAGGTCCTCTTCACCATCAGAATGCAAGGACATCGATCCATCCGGATGGGGAGCGTCTGTGGCGGCCATATCTGACTCAGAATCTGAGGGTACCACCGATGGAGGTGAAAGCAGCGGACGTTTGCGGCTATCAATACTCTGGAACACAAAATCTACCTTTGACACCAGGCTTTCCAAGGGGTTTGTAGGTGAAACATTGTCCTGGGACTCCATTTTTCACTGATTTAAAATAATGCAGTGTCACTTTGAAAAGATTGCAAAATCGCGATCCCACTGCAGCACTAGCGGTATCACAAATCCCAATCCAGTACAATCTGATAGAGTAAGAAAAACCTACAGGGGACCCCAAAAACATTACCCAACCACTCAGGAGGCTTGCTGGAACATTCTGTGAAACAGAAAGTAAAAATGATCTGACACAGGAAAGAGAAATGGAAACAAAAGGCCTGGGTCAAATTTGCCGTGCCTGCTGCCTGTCCTGCGATCTGGACTACAAGAAAATTGCCGCCCCATGCATTCCTATGGGGAACTAACAGAAAATGGCTTCCCATACATTGTCAATTGAAAATAATGAGCACGAAACTACAGCAAAATGGCGGCCCCCACGGCGTGCCATGCGGTCTCCCCGAAGGGGGGTCCCAGACAAGTGGCATCAGAAGGTCCTTAACAAAAGACCCCACCAGGACAGTCACCCCCCCACACAGAAACGCTGCAGCAGCCGTAATATTACTGCCCCCCAAGGTAGGAACCTACTAGGGGAGGGGGGGGGGATAACTGGTGGGGGCCTGAGATGTCCGAGAGGCCAGGGGACCCGAGGGATCTCCTGAGGGTCTGTCCACTCCCAGGAGGGGGCCAAATCCACCCCGAGACCGCCAGAGGATTGGGGGGGACAGAATTATTCACCATACCACGGTATCCGGTGGGCGCCACTCCAGACAGACCACCTCCCACTTGGAGTGGGGGTACGCTGCGACTCATGGCGTTCCAGGTCCTCACGTCCCTGTGAGACATCCACTCGCAGGCTTGTCCCCATCCGTCGGGGCGAGGCTTAGTGCTGGACTATAACCTGCTCACGCTCGCTGGCCAGGCTGGGAGACCTTAAGGATGTAGATTATCCAGTCTGAAACCCAGCCGGCTGTTGCTTGTAGTTCTTCAGGAACTCTAAACTAGTATATAAAAATTACATACAACACAATTCACCTTTTAAATAGCGAAGACTGAAGTCCCAGCAGGGAACTAGGTCCTACTCCTAAACTAGGTAGAAACAAACCAAGGGCTGTAGCAGAATGTGTGGGGTTATGCCTGCAGGGACAGCCTCATAGGCGTGGTAAAGCTTTTTCCTGCCTTGTGTCCTATTCCTGATGGGAGGAGCATACCTCAATGGTTTAAAAAGATATGGAGCTGCATCTGTCAATGAATAATAGAAAAAGAACCTTGCCTGAGGCAAGCACCAAAACTCGATCTTGTAACCGAACCAGTTCCTAGACCCATTTGTCTTGAATGAGCAAGGTCCAGGGATCCGGAAAGAATCTAAGATGTTCCTCCACCCCAGACACAGGTTAGGGCACCCTTTCAGGCTCGAGAAGGCTTGTCCGCCGAACCAGAAGAGCCAGCTTTGGACTTACCATTCCAGGGACACTTGGAGCCTCCTGCAAAGTTACGGGTGAGTCTCCAGCCCTTTTCTTGCCAGCCAGCCAGACGAAAGGGCCGCTTGTGAGCCGAAAAGAAGGGACCCCCCTAAAGTTGAGGTTCCTTTCCCTTAGCAGTCTGCGGAAGTAAAGTAATCTTGCCTCCCATAAGACCCTTAATGATCTCTTCCATAGAGGCACCGAACAGACAGTCACCTAAAAAAGGGAGATCAGTCAGCACCTTTTTAGAAGCCTGGTCAGCTGACCAGAACTTCAACCAGATCACGTGGCGAAGGATCACAGCCGTCAGAGATACACTGCTGGCCAAGGGGGCCGTATCCAGGAACTCACAAATATACTGTAACCCTTGGATTAACTGATTCGCCAGGTCCAGCAGCTCAGAAGGGTGTTGACTCCCCTCCAGATCCTGGTGCAAAATCTTAGCCCATTCTGTTAAAGTCTGGGAAACCAAGGTGACAGCAAACACCAGTATTAAAATTGAACCACAGTAAAGAGGTACCAGACCAGAGCCTCAGCTCTTTTGTCCATGGGGTCCTTAAAAGACGGGGAATCTTCCACCGGCAAAAGTGTGGCCTTATTGAGCCTGGAAACCTGAGAGTCCACCAAAGGTGGAACCGTTAATTTCTTCAGAAGAGACTCCTCAAAGGGATATCTTCTAGCAAAACGCTTTGGGTATACCAACCATGCATTTCAGGGAACCCCAATGACTAGTGACAATCACGTCAAAATACGCAAGTAAGGGAAACCCCTTGTTCACCTTGGAAGACATGCGGTTGCCAAATTGCACCGGTGTAGTCGACTCAGCAGCAGCTAAGTCCTCCAACTTCAAAGTTTCCCGCACTGACACAATCAGGGCCTCCACCAGTGCTTTTTATGCGCGGCTGCAGAGGACGAGGACTCATCCTCACTATTAAAGCACTCAGCGTGCATGGACGCAGACCCAGTGGCTGGCTCTAATCCGCGGCGGCCAATCCACCTCAAAATCTGAGGAAGTAGAGGATACAGTGAAGGCAGGGGGTGCTTCTTGCCAGACCCCCTTTGCAGGGCCATATCTACTTTGACTACTAGCGACTGCAGGGCTGCCGTCATAGCCGCCTGGGAAGACCGAGACCCAGAGGGTCCCGCAGCTTCCAGGAGTGGATTGGGTGGTGAAACCTGCTCCAAAGGCTCCATGACTACAAAGCGTTAAATGGAACAGCGCTGCTTAGCAAAGAAAACAATTTAAAAAATAAATAAACGGGAGGCCCCTTCCCCCTGTGAACCACAACAATTAGCGTACCCGCAGTGCTATATACAGCAGAGGAAGAAATATATATCCCCGGAGACTCACCATTCTAGCTGGAGAGCGCCAAAAATGGTCTGCCACACTGCAGGAAGAGGAAACGCTGACCTGACACTAGAGGCCCCCATAGCCTCAGCACTGCATCTGACTACAAGAAAATGGCCGCCAATGAAACTATGGGGAAAACAGAAACATGGCCACTGGACTACAGAAACATGGCCGCCAAAGCCAGGAATAGAGAGACCACAGCAAAATGGCGGTGCTGCACGGGATCCTGGACCCCACGGAAAAATTCACAGACCCCAGAAGGGGACCCCCGAGTGAACCCACTTGCAGCATCCAGGTACGAACACCACTTACAGGGGGCCAATAGTGGCAGCACCCACTGTTCCTCCAGCCCAGCACCATGCAGCCCCCCTAACCAATTTCACCCATGCCCCCAAAAAGGGGTCGAGGGGGGGAATAGGGGGCAAGTGAGGACACAAACTTAAGATGGAACGCCGCAAAGAAGAAAGGGGAAACACAAGGGGGGGGGGGGGAGGACACAGGAGGAGCCTGCCAACCCCCCCGGGGGGGGGGCACGCGACCACCCCAGCAATTCCGTAGGAAAGGAGGGGGGACACTACACATACCACGGTCACCAGGCGGGCGCCACTCCCAGCAGTCCACCGCCCATCTTGGAATGGGGGTGCTGCGACCAGAGGCACGCTGCGACTTTGGTCGTGACTATTGTAGTGACAAAGGCTATGCGACCTCGCAAGGTGTTTTACTCACCCATGTCAGCCCCCTGTCCAGTGGGGCTATGTCGCGGCCAACCTATCGCGGAACTAATAGTTGGGTCGCGCTCGCAGGGCAGACAGGGAATACCGCAAGGATCTAGAATATCCAGTGCGTTGCCCAGTCTGGCTGTTGATTGTAGTTCACACAGAAACAAAAATTATTAAGAAAAAGTAAAAAAATCTATTTAAATAGGAAAAGAAATGCCAGGACCGCAGATCCCAGCAGAGAGCCAGATCCATACTCCTGACTAGGCAGAAAAAATGGAATTCTACAGCAGGAAGTGATGGTATACCCTCTGAGACTGCCCCAAGGGCGTAACCAAAAAGGTTTCCGCCTAGTCCTACTCCTAGAGAGCGAGAGCATAAGGCCAATGGTCTGAAGACTTGAAGCTGTTTCTGTCAGTGAACTAAATAGAACATTTTTATTAAAAAAATTTTAAGGTACAGGAAAAACAAACTTTAGAAGCCATTCCCATGATGCCAACACAAGAGCGAAGAGTCAAAACCTCAAAGATTTTATAGCAAATATATCATATCTCAATATCTCATTAGCAAGTAACTGAAACATAAGTGAATGTCAGGGAGGGGTGACTTCCCGCAGGTGCAGCCCGATGTCCATAAACCTTATGATTTTAAATCCAAAGCATAATTCTGGAGTGAAAATCCCCTAGTATCCCCATGCAACAAATAGAACCCCCCCCCCCCCCCCCTCCGTAGTCTTCCTGCCCCTTGCAGGGTACATAAAATATGGACTCATAGCAATAATGCAGCATAATTTCCTTGAATGTTTTCTAAAATACATGACAAAAATGAAGTAAGCAAGCCAACACCTAGCACTGTGTTGAATAAGGCAGGAAGGAAAGGGAATAATACAAATCTAAATTACAGAAAAGGTAGAGAGAGAAAGCTACTACAATGTGATTGAGTCTGTCCTGGAGCAAGGTTTTTCCATGGCTTCCACACTATTATTTTATACCTCCGGACTAGGCTTGTTGGTAGTACCTGTTGGCGCTGTCATCCAGTGTACGTTCAAACCATTGAACAGAAGCAGTCTGTAGTGGATTCATTATCAGGGTCATGAGGTGGCGTGCCAAGCTGCAGCAACGTTCAGAACGCATAGGATTTCTTTTATAGGGCATTGCACTAGAACCTGCCAAGGAAAAGCATGTAGGTTATCACTATAGACATCTCACAATTAAAACTACTGGTGTAATGCTCTAAGGGCACTCTTATTCTTCCTGTATTGAATTGTATTGTAACTGTATTGTCTTCCCTCACATTGTAACTCGCTGCGCAAACTGTTGGCGCTATATAAATCCTGAATAATAATAATAATGTATAGATAGTAGGTAAATTTAATAGCATTAGCTTCAATAGCAACCAAACCTATGTAGAAATTTAAACAGAGCATGCTTGTTACTTTCATATTCCATTAAGGCTTTTTTGAGAGATATGGTTTAAGGTCCTGCCATGTAAAGCCCTCCCAATAATCTTTATCTGGTCATATTAGATAAATTTGGATTTGTTCTGTGTGTTCCTCCTGTGCCACAAATACAAAAAAAATAAATAGGGGAAATTAGTATCCTGGGTGTGTGCCAAATACATATAAATATATGCAGTCCCGGCGGCCATAAAAAAAACATGTAAAAAGAACCTCATGGCAAAAACACCCCAGTAAATGTTGCCCCCAAAACCAGGACCCTGCGGCATTTCACCAATCACAACAGTGATACTTTAGTGATATGCAAATACAAAATAGATAAATAGATAAAGGATTTTACTTACTGTAAAATCCTTTTCTCTGATGTTCATTGACGGACACAGCTCCATATCTTCTTGACACTTGGGTTTATGCTGCCCCCTACAGGAGTAGGACACTAGGCGGAAAAAGGTTTGACCACGCCTATAGGGCGTATACTCCCACTTCCTGCTATAGGTCTTCAGTTTTTTAACAAGCAGTGTCAGAATAATATATAACCCAACTCAATAGAGGGGTGGGTGATGTGTCCATTAACCGCTTGCCGACTGCGCACAGTATATTTACTGCGGCAGTCAGCCCCGGCCAGGCAGAGTGAGGTAGATCTACGTCGCTAGCCTGTGACCGGCTTTTGAGCCAATAGTGGGCGAGCGCCCGCCCCGGCTCGTTCACAGAGAAGTCCGCGCGTGTGACCGGCGGACCCGATGTCCGCCGGTCACACTACGATCGTCGGTAGAGCGGGAGAAAGGCGGGCGGCTTATGTAAACAAGCCGCCTGTCATTCTCCCCTGTGTAAAAATGGAGATCAGACGGTTCTACTATGTAGAACCGTTGATATCTGTTTTTACAATAGGAGACATGTCCCATCACAGTTAGAAACACGCCCCTAGGACACACTTAACCCCTCCCTCTCCAATACAGTTAACCCCTTCCCTGCCAGTGTCATTTTTACAGTAACAGTGCATATGTATAGCACTGATTACTGCAGTAATGTCACTGGTACCCCCAAAAGTGTCAAAAATGTCAGTCAAGGGTCTGATCTGTCCGCCGCAATGTTGCAGTCCCGCAAATAAAAAAAAAAAAAAATATCGCAGATCGCCGCCATTACTCGTTAAAAAAAAAACCCACCAAAAATGACAAAAATCTTTCCCTTTGTTAGTAAACGCGATAACTTTTGCGCAAACCAATCAAAATACGCTTTTTGCGATATTTTTTACCAAACATATGTAGCATAAAACAAATTGGCCGAAAATGTTAAAAAATTTTGATTTTTACATTTTTTTTTGGGGAATTTCATATAAAAAAAAAGTGAAAAATATTGTTATTTTTGCAAAATGTACGCTCTTTTTTTGTTTATAGCGCATGATCAAAAAATCGCACAGGTGATCAAATACCACCAAAAGAAAGCTCTGTTTGTGGGAAAAAACGGACGTGAAATTCGTTTAGGTACAGCGTCGCACAACCGCGCAATTGTCCGTTAAAATCACGCAGTAAAAAAAAAAAAAAAAAAAAAAAAAAAAATCGCAAAAAAACCCCTGGTCAGGAAGGGGGTAAAATCTTCCGGGGCTTAAGTGGTTAATGAACATCAGAGAAGAGGATTTAAATTTTTTTTGATTAAGACAAAAATCTAGTTTTCTCTTTTGTTCATTGACGGACACAGCTCCATATCTTCTTTGACCCTTGGGACGTCTCAAAGCAGTGTCAACATAAGGGGTGGGAAGAACACATCAGTAAACCTATTTTCCAAAGGCTAAGACAACCGGGAAAACCAGGAGCCCAACCAGAAAATTGGAGCTCAACTGACAAAAAAATACACCCTCAAGGAGGACTAATCCTCTCAACAGCAGCCAAAGGCAGCATCTGCAGATGCAAACACAACCACCTTATAAAATTCAGTGAAAGTGCGCCCGGACGACCAAGTGGCTGCCTTGCAAACCTGCACCACTGACGCCTGATGACGGAAGGCCCAGTAGGCACTAAGCACCCTCGTAAAATGTGCCTTATAAGGGAAGGGAGGATCCTGACCCTTAATGGAATAAGCATGCCCCACCGTCTGCCTGATCCATCTGGAAATGTTCGCAGCAGATGCGGCCAGCCCCTTACGGGGGCCATCTATAAGGACAAACAGGAAATCCAATTTTTGAATGACTCAGTAGCCGCCAGGTACACCCTGATTGCCCGAACCACATCCAAAGAATGTAAAGCAATCTCTTTAGGGTGATTAGGCTTTGGACACAAGGAAGGCAACACAATGTCTACATTTAAATGGAAATCCGAGACAACCTTAGGAAGGAACGACTGGCAGGGACGAAGCACCACTTTGTCTCTGTGAACAACCAAGTAAGGTGAACAACAAGACAACGTAGCCAACTCCGACACCTTGCACGCACAAGTAATAGCCACCAAGAAAGCTACTTTCTGAGACAAAGTAAGCAGAGGAAGCTCATGGATATTTTCAAAAGGCGGTTTCTGAAGAACCGACAGCACCAAATTGAGGTCCCTTGGAGGCAACGGAGACCTCACCGGAGGAGCCAAGTGGCGAACCCCCTGAACAAAATTGAGAACTAAGATGCCACTTAGTGCCACTAAGATGACCGGAATTCCTTCTGCCTTGATCCTGCATAAAGGTCTTGGCAGAAGGTTGAGAGGAGGGAAAGGATGAAAATCAGATGATACTGACCCCACGGGGCCACCAGCGCATCTGTGGCGTCCGCCAGAGGATCCCGTGACCGAGCCACAAAACCTCTGCACCTTTCTGTTGACCCGGAAAGCCAACAGCGCCACCTTGGTGATGCCCCACCAGAGACACAACTGATGAAACCGCTCTGGATGAAGGGACCACTCCCCTTGGTCCAACACCTACCGACTGAGGTAATCCGCCTGCCAGTTTTCCTCCTCTGGAATGTGTGCGACAGAGAGAGCTGGAATGGACCGTTCTGCCCACCTTAGAATGCCAGCTACCTCCAGAGCCGCCAGGACACTTCTTGTGCCCCCTGGTGACTGGCATATAACACGGCCGTGGCATTGTCCGATTGAATACGCACTGGACATACCTGAAGACGACCCGTCCAATGTTCCAGGCACAGTCTAATCACTCGAAGTTCCAAGACATTAATCAGTAGTCTGAACTCTTCAAGTGTCCAGATCCCCTGAGCAGAATATTTTTTGAGGAAGCCTCCCCAACCAAACAGGCTGGCATTCGTGGTGATCACTGTCCAATACAAGGGGAGGAAGGACTTGTCCAGCTGAAGCGCAAAAGAAGAAGGCCACCATATCAGGGATTCTATGGCTCCCCGACTCAGCCGGATAGCATTGTCCAGAGACTGCAGATTCTTGTCCCATTTGGCCTGAATTTCCCTGCAGGGACCTCGTATGAAACTGTAAAAATGAAACTGCCTCGACAGTAGACACCATCAGGCCCAGCACCCGCATGCAAGTCCGGAGGGATGACAATCTGCTGGACAGCAGGAGACAAATTGCAGCCTGCAATTTTTGGAGTTTCTGGACAGAACCAGAGCAGACTTCTGAAAATTAAGAATTCAGCCAAGCTCCCTCAAGCTTGTATGGTGATTTCCAGGTTTTCCCCTAGAGCAGTAGGAGACTCCGCTCGCAGTAGGGGGACGTCCCAGTAGCCCAGTACCGCAATCTCCCATTGGCATAACAATGCTGGCATCGGGGCCAACACTTTTGTGAAGACCTGAGGAGCAGAAGCGAGACCAAAAGTAACACCACAAACTGATAATGCTCCTCTCCCACTGCAAAGCAGAGGAAGTGTTGGAGACCGACACATATTGGAATGTGAAGATAAGCGCCCTTGATGTTGATGGAGGCAAGAAAATCCCCCTGATGCAGGGAAGCCACCACCGTGCAAACAGACTCTGCTCTGAACTTCTGCACCCACACAAAGCAGTTTAGCACCTTGCGGTCCAGAATTAGATGCACTTTGTCTTCCTTCCAGGGGACTGTAAACAGGTTTGGGAAAAACCCCTGAAAACGTTCTAAAGTCTGAACTGGGACCATCACCCGTAAAGCAAAAGGTCTTGCACCACCCTAAAAAGAGCCTGTAAGCGAACCGAGGACAATCACACATCCGAAGGAAGAATCTTACTGGAGTGTAAGAATGAAATTTGATCTTGTAGCTGGACCGAATGACCTAGTAGACCCACCTGTTCTTGTACCAGGGGAGACCACGGGTCCGGGAACCAGCAAAGCCATCCGTCCTCCCACCCCAGATATGGGTGAGGGCGCACCTTCCTGCTGAAGGGGCCTTGTCCGTGGGTCTGGGGAAGCCCGCACTTGCCAAACCAAGTTTGCTTGGATCCTCCAGAGGCCCGGAAGGTCTCTGATCCCTTGTCAGTCGACCCCCATGAGGGAAGAAATAACTTCTTATGAGCTGAGAAGGAGGGTCCATGACTATGACGAGGATCCTTGCCCTTATTAGCCTGCAGAAGAAAGGTACTCTTCCCCCTGTGAGACCTTAAATGATGTCATCCAAGGTAGCACCAAACAGACAATCTCCTTGGAAAAAAATAAGAAAAAGAAAAAAGGAAAAAGGCAGACCAGCATTTGAGCCAAAAGACACGCGGAAGGACCACTGCCGAAACAGAGAGCCGAGCCACTATGGGAGCCACATCCGGCATCACAGATAAACCGCAGTCCACCAGCTCATCAAAGGCAGGGGGGAGCTGCTCCCCCTCCAGGCCATGGCGTAAAAGCCTAGCCCACTCGGTCAGAGTCTGCGACACCAGAGCAATGGTGAAAATCAGCTGGTCCTGAACCAACCAGGGTGTACAAATTGCGGGCCACAGCCTCCGCCTCCCTGTCAGCCGGATTCTTAAAGGCCAGGACTCTTCAACCAGAATCATGTTTGCCTTGTTCAATCTGGAAACCGGAGGGTCCAAAACTGGTCGAACCATCTACTTCTTAAGGGACTCCTCATAGGAGTATCGCCTAGCAACTCGATTAGGGACCCCAAGAGGACGCTTTGGTCGTCCCCACTCTTCAGTGACAATTCTTTAAAAATAGGAGGGGAAAGGGAACTCCTTTGCCACTCTGGATGGCTTGTGAGTACCAAAGGGAACCTGTGCCTCCATTGCAGCCGCAGTCCTCCAACTTTAGTTCTCAAGCACAATCAGTGTGTCCACCAGCGCCTTTTTGTGCATGGTTGCAGAAGTGGAGGAATCATCCTCATTATCTGAGGATTCAGGGCGCGTGACCCAGCAGGGTGACCAACGTCTGCGGCGTCTGAATCAGATTCAGGCTCTGAGGAGACCGATGAGGCAGGGGAAAGCTGAGGGCGCTTTATGCCAGCCCATCACCCAAAAGCCACCTCCACCCAGGGCAAAAGGGACTCCAGGACCGCCGTCGGATCATCGATAGATTGATGGGACCTGGAGGGCCCCGCAGCCCCAGAGGGGATCAGGTGGGGAGATGTGCTCCAAAGACTCCATGAGTCACCAGGGGGACCCCACAAAAAAAGTGTAAAACACTGCTAAAAGGGAAAACCCCCCACTGCTCTAGTAGCACCATCCGGTCGCCAGTCACAGAGCACCAATCGATCCTCAGGAGAGAGGACCCCACCAGACTCACCACGCCACCGAAACCAAGCACCCCACCCACCAGGAGAATCTGCACTGCACGAGCGGGGATCAGGAAATGAAAGAGGGCTCCACTGTCATGGCTGCTGCAATTTTCAATGGCAAACCACCGCCAGACTACACAAACATGGCCCCCGTGCATTGAGCCCCCCAGGCTACAAGAAAATGACTACCCAGCGCGACACCACGAGGATCCTAGGCCTCAAGGGCAGGCCCAGGCAAAAGCTTCCACCAGGTACAACACCCACCCCCACTCACAGCCGATCATCCAGTTGCCAGCGGCGTACCCTCTTGCCTTCATTGCTAGCCTAGCATAGGACCAGACAACCCACACACAGTCCTAGCATAGGTGGAAGGGCGGGTAGGATGGGGGGACAGATGAAGAGGGATGCCTGACGAGAAGGGAAACCCGTGGGTCCGGCTGTCCCAAGGAGGGGCCCACATCCACCCCAAAACACTCCAGGGGGAGAGGGGGGACAGCTACTCACCATACCAGGAGGGTACCTCTCCAGACCGAACCCCTCGGCATCGAAATGGGGGGACTGACGGCCAGGAAGAACGCAAGCGACTTGTGCCGAGACCCAATCGTATGCGACCTCACGAGGCGTTTAACTCGCAGGCCAGCCCCAGTCTGGTGGGGCTATGTCACGGCTGACCTAGAGCAGAGCTGAGGTCTGCGCGTGCTCGCTGGCCAGACTGGGGTGGACCACTGGATCTGGTCCGCCTGCTCCGCTAGGTCAGGAAGAGGCTATCCCCCTTCTAGATTCTGGCACAGGAGCTTAGCCTATTCCATTAAAATCTGGGAAACCAAGGTTATAGCAAAAACCGGCTGCAAAAAGTAACCTGCCATGGTAAAAAAAAAAAAAAAAAAAGTTATCGGACCAGAGATTCAGCTCTCTTGTCAAAAGGGTCCTTAAAGGATGGAGAGTCCTCCACCGGGGGAAGGGTGGCCTTATTTAACCTGGAAACCTGAGAGTCCACCACAGGTGGTACTGTCAGTTTCTTTAACAGGGATTCTTCAAAAGGATACCTTCTAGCGAAACGCTTAGGTACCCTAAGGGAACCCCACTGACTCGCGACAATGCTGTCGAAATAGGCTGCCTTTGAGGCTCTGTGGGCACCAAAGTGCACCTGAAGTGCACCAAAGTGCACCTGCACAGCCGACCCAGTCGTAGCGCTGTCCTCCAGTTTTTTAAAGTTTCCCCCACTGATACAATCAGTGCATCCACTAGCGCCTTTTCATGTGCGGCTGTAGTGGAAGAGGATTCATCCTCACTATCTGAGCATTCCAGGTGCGTTGACTCGCATCCGCATTGGCCAAATCAACCTCAGAATCTGAGGGGACAGAGGATACAGGTGAAGGCGGAGGACACATTTTGCTCATCCTACTTTGGAGGGCTATATCTACCTTGGACGCACCTTGGGGCCCCGAAGCTTCTGAGAGGTGGTCAGCTGCTGACACGTGCTCCAGGGACTCCATTGGTTAACCTGGGGACGGCCACAAAAATGTAGAAATTTGCTGTTTAAGTACCCCCACCACTGCGCCAGCGGCACCACAAGCCCCAGCGCACCAAGTTACCGCTATAGCAGAAGGAGGTAGCCGTTTAGCACCCACAGGGACTCATCACCACCTACTCAGGTACAGAGACCGAGTGCCAAGCTGCACGCCGTGCGGCAATCAGATATAAAAGAAAAAGTTCAGGAACTGACACTAGAGGCCCTCCGCCGATTCACCGATCCATAGGCCAGCCCCTGTCCAGTGGGGCTATGTCGCGGCCAACCTAGCGTGGAGCTAAGGTCAGGTTGCGCTCACAGGCCAGATTGGGAAGCCCGTAAGGATCTAGGATATCCAGTCCATCAGTCATAATAAATCAAAGGTACAGAGCTAATATGTGCCAAGCATCAATAATACTTTGCAATTGAACAAGATAAAGTGCTTGAATATAATTAAAGTGGCACTGTGCACTTGTATTTATAAAGTGCTAGAAAATATGTCAGTGCAAAATAACAACATAAAGGTGCCTAAAAATATTCAAAAGTGACAATGTGCAAAATAAATCACATGAAGTGCATGAAAAAGTCTCATAAAGTGCAATGGAATGTCCAGAATAGATCAGTCCATTAGTAGCTTCCTCTGCCTTGTGCAAAATGAGCTGCAAAAGGTGCTTGACCAGTGGTTGAAAGTGCTAGCGCTTCCACCACCACCACCCAAAGATGGCCTCTCACCTTAAACTCAGACCCGTGTTTTACCACCAGGTCAAGTAAGCAGTTGCCCTAAGGGTTAAAGATCTCTCTTCTACAGGTCGTTTTCCATAAGGATCGTTCAATGGGTTGGATATATTAATTCTGATCACTCCCAGCATCATCCGGTATACATATAAAAAAGAGGTAGAAATCTAATGCTGCGTCTGTCAATGGACTCAAGAGAAAAGGATTTTACTCTAAGTTCTTACAAAAATCCAGCTTTCTCTATCGTCCATTGACAGACGCAGCTCTTACGTTTCTTTTACCATTGGGACGTCCCATAGCAGTGTAGGCATGAGGGGTGGGGAGAAACGCAACCAGAAAGTAAACGTAAACTACGAAGGCTAAACTTAGCCAACTGGGTAACATGAAGCTCAACCAGAAAAAACAGGAGCTCACCCATGAAAGAAAAAAACCCCTAAAGAGAAATAAACAATTCTCTTATGAAACAGCAGCCTGCAAAACCTTGTGGCCAAAGGAAGCATCCGAAGATGCCAACAAATCTACCTTGTAGAATTTTGTAAATGTGTGCACAGACGACCAAGTCGCTGCTTTACAAACTTGCACTACTGAGGCATGATGGCGAAAAGCCCAAGAGGCACTCTAGTAGAATGAGCCTTCACAGGGAAAGGAGGAACCTGACCCATCAGTGAATAAGCCTGAACAACGTCTGCCTGATCCATCTGGATATGGTTGCAGCAGACGCAGCCAAACCTTTTTGAGGTCCTTCCGTAAGAACAAATAAAGAGTCAGATTTCCTAAAAGACTCAGTTACCGTCAGATAAACCCTTATAGTCCGAACCACATCCAGAGAGTGCAAGGCAATCTCCTTAGGATGCTTAGGCTTAGGACATAGGGAAGGCAACACAATGTCTTCATTGAGATGAAAATCCGAAACCACCTTAGGAAGAAAAGATGGATTAGGTCGGAGTACCACTTTATCTCTGTGGACCACCAAATAGGGCCAACGACAGGACAGTGCCGCCAACTCAGACACTCTGCGGGCAGAAGTAATTGCCGTAACAGAACAGAACAGAAGAAGAAGAAGAAATAAAGCAACCTTCTGTGACAAAGAAAGCAGAGAAATCTCCCTAATGTTTTCAAAAGGAGGCTTTTGAAGAACAGACAAAACTAGATTGAGATCCCATGGAGGCAACGGGGATCTCCTCGGAGGAGCCAGATGATGCACCCCCTGAATAAAAGTGGAATCAAGCTATTAGTAGCCAACGGACAATGGAAGTAAATAGCCAAGGCCGACACCGAGCCCTTGATATAACACAAAGCCAACCGCTGCTCAACCTCTTTTTGTAAAAAGGCCAAAACCCTAGCTATAGAAAACAAGCGAGGGTGCAGGTGCAGCTGCAGCAATTCATACCATGAAATGTAGGATTTCCACGTACGATGATAGATCTTCCTGGACGTCGACTTCCTGACCTTCAATATTGTAGGAATCACAGAGTCAGAAAGACCTCTAATCTCTCAACACCTTGCTTTCAACAGCCATGCTATTAAAAACCAGCGACCGTAAAGCAGGATGGAAGATCAGTCCCTGGGACAACAGACCCTCCCGCAGAGGAATTCTCCACGGAGGATCGGCGACCAATTTTACTAGGTCTGCATACCAAGACTGACAGGGCCAATCTGGGGCCACCAGAATGACCGGAATTCCTTCCATGCCACCCTGTGGCGAGACCTTGGCAGGATTGATCAGGGGGAAGGCATAAATCAGCCGATACTGGCTTCAATGAGCCACCAAGGCGTCTGTGGCGTCGGCCAGAGGGTCCTGAGACCTGGCCACAAACCTCTGGACTTTTTTGTTGAGGCGAGACACAAACAGATCTACCTCCCGAGTTCCCCACCGGACACAGAGGAGATGAAACACCTCCGGATGAAGGGACCATTCCCCTTGATCCAGCACCTGACGACTCAGGAAATCCGCTTGTCAATTCTCCACACCCAGAATGTGGACTGCGAAGAGAGCCGGAAAATTGTCTTTTGCCCATACCAGAATCTCAAGCCACCTCCGTGGCCACCAGGACACTCATGGTGCCACCTTGATGATTGATGTAAGCCACAGCCTTGGCATTGTCCGATTGGATCCGAACCAGAGAATCGTGTAGCCGATTCGTCCAGTGAAACAGGCAAAGCTTGATCGCTCTGAGCTCCAGAATATTGATCGGTAAGGAAGACTCCTCTGCCAACCAAGTCCCCTGGGCACAGAGCTTGCCCAGCACTCCACCCCAGCCCGACACGCTGGCGTCCGTGGTGACCATTGTCCAAAACAGCAGCAGGAAGGACTTGCCCTGACACAAAGCTGGCAACTGGATCCATTAGGATAGAGCAGACCTCGTGAGGTGGCTCAAACTTCTCATCTTGTCTAAAGACCGTGGATCCCCGTTTCATTTTGCAAGAATCTCTTTTTGCAGAGGTCTCGAGTGAGACTGAGCAAACGGGACCGCCTTGAAGGTTGAGAACATCAGACCCAGGGCTCTCATGCAAGTCCGTAGGGAGGACAGATCGGTTTCCAACAGCAACCTGATCGCCCCCTGCAACTTCTGAAGTTTTTCCAAGGGAAGAAAGACCCTCGCCAAGGCGGAATCTAGAGTCAGCCCCAGATTAGTCAACCGTACTGAGGGCGTCAGAGCAGATTTTTTTAACTTAATTGTCCACCCGAAAGGGTCTGAACTGTAATTCACAGGTCGCCCAACAGAGCCGAGTGAGAGTCTGCTCTTAACAAGAGATTGTCCAGATATCCCGGGATCGCAATCCCTTTCCGATGTAACAAGGCCAACACCAGGGCCAGAAACTTGGTAAAGACTCTGGGAGCGGAGGCGAGACCAAAGGATAATGGCAAAAATTTAAAATGATCCTCTACCACGCAAAGCGGAGAAAATTGCTGGTGTCCCCCATAGTTGGGAATGTGCAAATACGCGTCTTTGATATTGATGGAAGCCAGAAAATCCCCCTGATTCAAAGATGCTACCACTGACCGAATAGACTCCATTCTGCACCCGTACAAAACGGTTCAGAGCCTTGAGGTCCCGGATTGGAAGCACCTTGCCCTCTTTTCTGGGCACCTTGAACAGGTTTGAATAAAAACCTTGAAAGCGTTCCTGCGGAGGAAACGGTACAATCAATCCTTGAGCAAGGAGATCCTGCACTGCATCCCAAAGATCCTTCTAACGATCTGGAGACAGGCGAAGATTTGACTGAAAAAACCTGTCCGCTGGCCGGGACCGAAATTCGATCTTGTACCCAGAACAAATCAGTTTGTGAACCCATTTGTCTGGAATAAAGGAAGTCCAAGGTTCCTGAAAGAAGCGCAGATGTCCTCCCACCCCAGAAACAAGTGAGGGTGCCCCTTCATGCTGAAGAAGATTTGTCTGCAGAACCAAACTGACTGGTCTTGGTCTTGCCTGACCAGGACTTCTTAGTCCTCCAGAAGCTCTGAACGGCTTGCCTTTTTCTTGCACCCGAGGCACGAAAAAAACATCTATGAGCGGTGAAGGAAGGCCCCCCCGGGTGCTTTACCTTTGGAGGATTGAGGAAGAAGAGTACTCTTCCCACCAGTTAGACCCTTGATCAACTCATCCAGTGAGTCCCCAAACAATCGTTCTCCTAGGAAAGGAACATCTGTTAAGGCCTTCTTGGAAGCCTGGTCAGCCGACCAGCTTTTCAGCCACCCCATGCGACTAGGGATGCACCGAAATTAAAATTTTGGGCCGAAACCGAAAATGCAGGATGCCCTTGGCCGAAAACCGAAAATGACTTTTTTCCCCAAATAATTTTAAAATAGATGGATCAGGGGACACCAAAAACAGGCAGTGACGTACACCTGTCGCTGCCACCCTGTCACAGTATATGTACTGTGACGGGTTGGCAAGAGGTTAATTTAATTACCAATGGTATTAGTATTAATTATGCAGCATGAGGGGTTTAATGTATTGTCACTGCTGGTCACTGCTGCATTAGTGACCAACCAGTGGCAGTTAATTAACCCCTTTGTGCTGCATTAGTGCAACCAGTATCAGTGCAACCAGTGTTAATTAACCCCTTTGTGCTGCATTAGTGCAACCAGTATCAGTGCAACCAGTGTTAATTAACACTGATACTGGTTGCACTAATGCAGCACAAATGGGTTAATTAACTGCCACTGGTTGGTCACTAATGCAGCAGTGACCAGCAGTGACAATACATTAACCCCCTCATGCTGCATAATTAATACTAATACCAATGGTAATCTGCCTCAGCTATCACCCCCCCCCCCCCCCCCATCAGCGTCAGAGTTCCTCTCCTACTCACTCAGCTTCCTCCGGTCACGGTGTCCATTATTCAAAAGTCCCGCCTCTGGCGGCCGCCCGCCTCCCGGTGATGTCACTACTACTAGGATCTGTACATGAATGAAGTGACACACCGGGCGGGAGGGTGGGCGAGCGGACGCTAATAGCTGTCACTATGTGAGCCTTTCACTTCTCTTCAATTCCCTGTCAGCGGCACGATGTACATGAATTAACTGACACTCCGGGCGGGGCGAGCGGCCGCTAATAGATATAACTAGGTGATCCTTCCCTGTCAGCGGGACTGTGTGTGAATGAGAACTGACCTGACACCGGGCAGGGGGGGGGGGGGCGGGGCGAGCGGCCGCTAATAACTAGAACTATGTGAGCCTTCACTTCCCTGTCAGAGGAGATACGTGCCTGACAGGGAAGTGAAGCTCTCACATAGTTCTAGTTATTAGCGGCCGCTCGCCCCACCCCCCGCCCGGTGTCAGGTCAGTTCAGTTCTCATTCACACACAGTCCCGCTGAGCTGACAGGGAAGGATCACATAGTTCTATCTATTAGCGGCCGCTCGCCCTGCCCTCCCGCCTGGTATGTCACTTCATTAATGCACAGGTAGTAGGGACGTCATTGAGAGGCGGGTGGCCGGCCAGAGGCGGGACTTTTAAAACCTGCCCTGCGCCCTCCTCCTTCCTCACGGCGGCCATATTAATTTCGGCAATGTTAACCCATTTTCGGCCGAAATGGGATAACGGAATTTTTGTAAAATCTTACCTGTAAAATTCCTTTCTCTGAGTCCTCCGACAGTCGCCGCCTCTTCATATTCGTCAAAATGGGGTTATTAGACTTTGCTCCGTAGGAGTAGCTAGGCAACAGAATATGTCAATATTAAAGCTTTTAACATATCCCACCCCCAGGGGGTGGTCCCCTCAGTCTATACCCTCCTGCTTCCTGTTCCATACCTCAGTTTCAGTAGAATAGCAGTAGAGTACATACACAAACCCCAAAAGAGGGGCGGGGGCGGCGACTGTCGGAGGACTCAGAGAAAGGAATTTTACAGGTAAGATTTTACAAAAATTCCGTTTTCTCTTACGTCGTCCCTCAGTCGCCGCCTCTTCATATTCGTCACAATGGGGACGTCCCAAAGCAGTGCAAACATGAGGGGTGGGAAACGCAGCCACGCCTAAGGCAACGCCGTCTCCACATCAGAGAAAGTAACCTTACCAAAGGAAGGAAACCAACTGGGCAACATGAAAAAAATCTTGCTCAACAGAAGCAACAACCCAGGAAGAACAAATAACCTAGGGATAAAAACATCCCAAACAGCCAAGGGCCCAAAAAAACAAGGGACCTTAAGGTACTGCCGCACTAAGAACCTTGCGGCCAAAGGAAGCATCTGCCGATGCCTGAACATCCACTTTGTAGTACTTAGAGAAGGTGTGAACGGACGACCAAGTCGCCGCCTTACACACCTGGGCCACAGAGGCCCGATGATGACAGGCCCAAGACGTACTCAGGGATCTAGTAGAGTGCGCCTTCACAGGCATAGGAGGAACTTTTCCCTTCAAAGCATATGCCTGCTCAATGGTCTGTCTGATCCATTTGGCGATGGTAGAAGCCGACGCCGCCATGCCCTTCCGAGGTCCCTCAGGAAGGACAAAAAGAGAATCCGTCTTGCGAAAGGATTTTGTCGAATTCAGGTAAACCCTGATCGCTCTGACAACATCCAAGGAATGCAAAGCCACCTCCTTCGGATGCTTAGGCTTCGCGCAAAGTGAAGGCAAGACAATGTCCTCATTGAGGTGAAATTCCGAAACCCTTTTCAGAAGAAAAGAAGGATTAGGTCGCAAGACCACCTTATCCAAGTGGAGTACCAGATACGGAGACCTGCACGACAAAGCTGCCAGCTCCGATACTCTGCGAGCCGAAGTGATCGCCACCAAAAAGGCGACCTTCTTGGACAACAGAGGCAACGAGATCTCCCTGATCTTTTCAAAGGGAGCATGTTGCAGCACGGACAGAACAAGGTTCAAGTCCCATGGAGGCAAAGGCTCCCTCCGAGGAGGGACCAGGTGCCGCACCCCTTGAACAAAGGTGCTAACCAGAGAATTAGACGCCACAGGGCGCTGAAAAAGAACGGCCAGAGCAGAAATCTGACCCTTAATCGTGGCCAACGCCAAACGCTGGTCCACGCCCGTTTGAAGGAAAGCCAACACTCTCGAAACCAAATATGAGCGAGGGGAATACCCCCTGGACTCACACCAGGCAAAGTAGGCCTTCCAAGTACGGTAGTATATCTTCCCCGAAGAGGCCTTTCTAGCATTGATCAAAGTATGAATGACCTCCGGAGAGAGACCCCTATCCTTCAGGACCTCGGTCTCAACAGCCAGGCCGTCAAAGCCAGCGACTGTAAAGCAGGATGGAATATCGGTCCTTGAGACAGAAGATCTTCCCGAAGAGGCAGACGCCATGGAGCGTCGACCGCCAGATTCACGAGGTCTGCGTACCAAGACCGGCGGGGCCAGTCTGGCGCCACCAGAATCACCGTTCTCGGTTCCGAGGACAACCTGCGAAGGAACCGGGACAGTAACTGAATTAGTGGGAATGCATACATCAGCCGATACTGATGCCGCTGAGCCACTAACCCGTCTGCCTGAGGATCGCGCGTCCTTGCCACGAACCTTCCCACCTTGTTGTTCAGACGAGATGCGAACAGGTCCACATCCGGAAGACCCCACTTCGCGCACAACATCTGGAAGACCTCCGGGTGGAGCGACCATTCCCCCTGGTCCAGAGTCTGGCGGCTTAGATAGTCCGCCTGCCAGTTCTCCACCCCCGGAATGTGAACTGCCGTTATCGCCGGGACGTACGTCTCGGCCCAAGACAGAATATCGGCCACTTCCCGAGCCGCTCGGGCACTCCTGGTGCCCCCCTGGTGGTTGATGTAGGCCACCGCTGTGGCATTGTCTGTCTGAACCCGAACCGGACAGCCCTGTAGCTTGTCCGTCCAACGTTGAAGGCAAAGATTTATCGCCCGCAATTCCAGAATGTTGATCGGGAGGGAGGATTCCTCCTCCGACCAAGTACCCTGGGCGGACAGAACGCCCAGAACACCACCCCAGCCCGACAGGCTGGCATCCGTGGTGATCACCGTCCACGAAAATGGACGAAAGGACTTGCCCCCCGACACCGCCGGGGACTGTAGCCACCATAGAAGATTCCTTCTTGTGCGAGGACTCAACGAGATCTGAAGATCCAGAGATTGTGGTCGCCCGTCCCACCTGGACAGGATCTCCGCCTGGAGATCCCTCGTGTGAAACTGGGCGAAGGGAATCGCCTCGAAAGCCGAGACCATCAAACCCTCATGCCCGTCCGGAGGGATGAGCACGGAACGTCCCGAAGGGACCTGACTTCGTCCTGAAGCATTTTGAGCTTGTCTTCCGGTAGGAAGACTTTTGCCTGAACCGAATCCAGAATCATACCCAGATAGGGAAGACGAACCGACGGGCAAAGCGTCGATTTTGGGAAGTTTATCGTCCAACCAAACTCCTGCAGAATTTGCATCGTGACGGACAGGTCCTGCACCAGACCCTGACTGGTCGCAGACCGAACCAAAATGTCGTCCAGATACCCCAGGATAGAGATACCCTGGGTTCTCAATAAGGCCAGAACCGGTGCAAGCACCTTGGTGAAAACCCGCGGAGCCGAAGTGAGACCGAAGGGTAACGCCACAAATTGATAATGATCCTCCGCAATGGCAAATCGAAGGTACCTTTGGTGACCCTCGAAAATGGGGATGTGTAGGTACGCATCCTTCAAGTCGATGGAGGCCATGAATTCTCCCAGGAACTAGAGCAGCCCCCACCGAGCGCAGGGATTCCATGCGGAACTTGCGAACCCGCACAAAGCGGTTCAGAGCTTTTAAGTCCAGAATTGGACGTACCTTGCCCTCCTTTCTGGGCACAGTGAACAGATTTGAATAAAACCCCCGAAATCTGTCCCGATGAGGCACCGGAACCACCACTCACTGAGCCCGCAGGTCCTGCACCGCCAGATGCAGATCCCGCAAACGCTCCGGAGACAGTTGAAGGTTTGAGGGAAAAAACCTGTTCACCGGCCGAGAGAGAAACTCGATCTTGTACCCAGACCGAACAATCTCCTGAACCCACCTGTCCCGAACGCGGGCCAGCCAGGGTTGAAGAAAACCGAGCAAACGTCCCCCCACCCCAGAACTGGGTGAGGGCGTCCCTTCAGGCCGCGTTGTTATGGGCAGCGGATCCGGACTGGCCGGACTTCTGCTTACCTGCCCACGGTTTCTTTTGGGAGCCTTGACCCTTGAAGGGTTTGCCCTTATAGTGCGACTGAAAGGCACGAAAGGACCCCTGAGGGGGCCTAAACGAAGCGTGCTTCTTACCTTGAGCGCCCTTAGCCTTGTGAGATTGGGGCAAGAGCGTGCTCTTACCCCCAGAGATCCCCTTAATCAGCGTATCCAGTGAGTCGCCAAAAAGGCGAGATCCCGAATAGGGCAAATTAGCCAAGGTCTTGCGAGACGATTGGTCCACAGACCAACATTTTAGCCAAATCAAACGGCGTGTCAACACCGCCACGCTGTGCACACGTGCAGCCAAAGGAATAACATCAAATTCCGCATCACACAAATACATGACACCCTGATGGATCTGATCCACCATAGCCAACGTCGCCGGCGGGTCAGAATCAGCCACCAGGACGCGCCTGAGTACTTGCGTCCAATCCGCAACAGCCTGAGCTGCCATAAGGGAAGCAAAAATAGCTTTCAGCATGGAACCGGTAACCGAGTAAGTATGACGGGCGAGGGACTCCAGTCTCCTGTCCGTAGCGTCCCGGAACACCGGGTATCCTCTACCGGAATCGCAGTGGATTTATTCAAAACAGCCACCTCGTGATCCACCGGAGGTGGGACACCAACGTTCATCAGTGGCGGGAGTGAAGGGATAACGCAGCTTGAACCTACTTGGCACAGCAAAAGGCTTTTTAAGATTGCGCCATTGTTCACTAACAGCGCGATGAAAATCCTCAGTACAAGGAAAAACCTGCGATGTTTTGCACCTCCGCTGTGTCCCATAAGAAGCCAGAACGGCAGGTGGACACGGTTCATCCTGTAAATGCAGCGTTTGTTTAATAGAAGCAACCAATTCATCCATGATTGCAAGCTCTTCAGACGAGCCAGGGGGAGAATCATCAACCCCCTCAACCTCTGCATCCCCCTCCGACCCTGCAAAGTCCAGGGACGAACGGGACCCCGATAAGGGGACCCCAGCCATAGCAGCCCCATCACCTTCGCCCTCTGAATCAGAGGAGATTGAAACTCTGGGCCTTTTAGTGGATTGAGCAGCCACCAGCATCTGCACCTGAGCAGCCAGGTTAGCCACAATAGTGGCCAAATCGCCCCCCTCAGGGGAAAGAGCAGCAGCCCCTTGTCCACCCAGTAAAGTGGGAGGAAATTTGCTTTCCTGAGAATCCATGCCCCCAGAAGTGTGCAGGAGAAAAAAGGGTAACTGCCCCTTTAAAAGCGCGGCTAGCGCAGCCCACCGCACACACACACCAGCACAATGTGACCCCCACAGGGAAAAACTACAAACTTAGGCAAGGAAAACAGGACTAAGGAGGATAAAAACCTGGAGAGAACTCTGCTGCTGCTGTATTGATCGGTGTGCCCAGGGAAAAGGAAGTGATGCAATAGAAGCCGCTCCTATAAAGCCTATGGAAGGCTACAAAAAAATGGCCGCCGGGGGAGGAGGTAAATGCAGTGCTGCATGAGGCTGGAGCGATCGCCGCCAAAATGGCGGCTCTTGGTGCCAAAAACGCCGCTCCCCGCTATAGGAGAAGCCCTCATATGCCTGTAGTTAACATTAAAATGGCGGACCGCAGCAGCGGCCGCCGCATGTTGCACAAAACATGATCCACAGCATGTCCTACAACATATAGCATGTCACACAGAGAAATCACACAGTTATGCACACAGAAACAGTGTATCACAGCCCCCCTCCATGCAGCCCACAGCAGCATCCAGACAGGGAGTCCCACAGTGTGAAACAGACATGCAGGGTTACACAGTCCCAGACTGACACCCCCCAAACAGACAGGTCCCCACATAGAGTACACTTACCTTCTGATTGGCGTGGGGAACCCGCTCAAGCGATCAAGCCACTGCACATGTGACAGGGAGAGTCGCAGCCAGGACGCAGGAGGACTGCGGTGCGAAACCGCATGGAGTCCAGTGAGGTAGCCACCTCACCATAGCATCCCTGCAGCGAACAGGGATGGGTCGTTCATATGTGCCAGGAAAAATATCTGACTGAACGCTCGATGGCAGGCTGGGAAGCCACTGGCCCACAACCTGCGACCAGGGGGGCCAGCCCGAGACCCAGCCCGCATGATCCTCTTCATCAGAAGAACTAACTAATGCTGACAAAAGTAACAGCTAAGTAAAGAAAGAGAAAAAAAATCAAAAAAGAAGATAAAGGCTGAGACAAAATGCCCCAGCACAAAAACAGCCAGCCTACTCCTGAAAGCTAGACATTGAAACTGAGGTATGGAACAGGAAGCAGGAGGGTATAGACTGAGGGGACCACCCCCTGGGGGTGGGATATGTTAAAAGCTTTAATATTGACATATTCTGTTGCCTAGCTACTCCTACGGAGCAAAGTCTAATAACCCCATTGTGACGAATATGAAGAGGCGGCGACTGTCGGAGGACGTAAGAGAAAGGCTCGTTTTCGGCCTATAATTTCGGTGGCCGAAATTTCGGTGCATCCCTACATGCGACGTAAGCAATCCCCACAGCCGACACTGTGGCCACCAGGGAACCGCATCCAATGACGCATCACACAGGAACACCAGGGCCTGGGCCATCTGGTCCATAAGTTACATCAGCTTCAGGGAAACTAGGTGAGGATCAAAGTTCCCCTTCAGAACATTTACCCATTCCGTAACCGTCTGCGATACCAAAACAGATACAAAAAACGGTTTCAGGATTGAACCCGCCAACACATGAAGGTGGAAGGAAAATAATTCCGCCCGCCTGTTCACCGGATCCATAAATACCAGGGAATCTTCCACAGGCACTATAGCAGATTTGTTCAACCTGGAAACAGGATTTCCACCTTAGGCGGTACCGTCCAACGGTTTGAAACTGTCTCAGCGAAGGGATAACGGCATTTAAAGCGCTTAGGCACTACTAGCACGTGCTTGATGCGCCATTGGCCATTAACAATATCATGAAAATATCAATCAGGGCTTCCACCAAAGCACGTTCCTGCTCTGCAGCTGAAGAGGACAGGTCCTCTTCACCATCCGATTGCGAGGACAGCGACCCCTCAAGGAGGGGCTCGTCCGTGGTGACCATATAAGTCTCTGAATCAGAGGACCCCACCAATGGTGAAGGCGGTGGCCGTTTTCGGCCATTAACCTTTTTCATCACAAAATCGACCTTGGTTGCCAGGCTTTCCAGTGCTGCTGAAATTGTGGCCAGCGACTGCGATCCCGAAGGTCCGGTAGTCGAACTAAGGGGGTCTGAGGGTGAAACTACTGCCTGGGACTCCATAATTAATGCAACAGAAACCAGGAGTACTGTCACTTTAAAAGCGCAGATCGCGGTCCCAACCGCAGATCACCACGGTCTGCGGAGTCCCCATGAAATATATACAGATAGCAGAGTGCGCAGGGATATGCCCACAGAGACCCCAGTAGTTTACCACCTCTCAGAAAAAACCTCCTGAGCCAGTAAGTGCAACAGGATATGACATCAGCCTGGACAACATGTGAAAGGTCACTCTGCCTGTGTAGCTCCATAGGTCTACACAAAAATGGCTGCCAATGCAAGTCAATGGGAAGCACAAGGAAAATGGCTGCCCCATATAAGTCAATGGGAAAAAATTTCCTATTGCCCACACTAAAGATGGCCGCTCCCACGTTGCGCCATGCGGTCAGGGGACCCCATTTTGGAGGCCACAAGGGATCTACAACCAGACCCAGCAGGAAAAGGTACCATTTTCACCCCCCCCCCCCCAGGATGCCAGGCGCCGCATTTTAGTGCCCCCAAGGGGGCAGGAGAGGGGGGTTGGGCACAGTGCGAGGTATCCTAACAGGCCAGGGGGACCTTTTAGGTTCCAATATCCCCAGGAAGAGAGCCAACGTCCTCCCCAAGACCACCAAGTGACAGAGGGGGGCTGCATTTACTCACAATACCATGGACTGGGTGGGCTCGGCTCTGGACAGACCACCCCCCACCCGGCCAGCCGAGTGGTATGCTGCGACTCAGGGCGTTCCAGGTCGTCGCGTCCCAATGAGACATCCATTCGCAAGCTTGTCCCCATCCAAAAAGGGGCTCTGTAGTGGCAAGGCCTAGTGCGGGACTATAACCTGCTAATGCTCGTAGGCCAGGCTGGGAGACCTTAACCACTTGCCGACCGGTCACATTGACCGTACTGCGGCAAAGTGGCTCGATACCGTCAAGCGACGTAGACCTACGTCGCTGGACTCCTCCCCCTGTAGGCAGCGCTCGCGCACCGCCGGAGGCGCGCTCTCGCTGTTTTCAGTCACAGCGGGAGTCGGGCCAGGGAAGGAGCGGCGGCGATCGCCGCTGCTCTTCCCCGATCGTCGGGGAATCCAGTTTGGAGATCCGCCCGCTTGTGTAAACAGAGCGGGCGGATCTCCTAAGTGACAAGGAGTGACAGATTGCAGTGTTCAGCATAGCTGAACATGCGATCTGTCCTTGTGTCACTCAGTCACCTCCCCCCACACACGTTAGTAAGCACCAGGCATACATTAACCCCTCCCTCTCCAATAAAATTAACCCCTTCCCTGCCAGTGTCATTTTTACAGTAACAGTGCATATTTATAGCACTGATTACTATAGAAATGTCACTGGTACCCCCAAAAGTGTCAAAAATGTCAGTCAAGGGTCCGATCTGTCCGCCGCAATGTCACAGTCCCGCAAAAAAAAAAAACAGATCGCCGCCATTACGCGTTAAAAAAAAAAAAACACCAAAAATTACAGAAATCTTTTCCTTAGTTAGTAAACGCAATAACTTTTGCGCAAACCAATCAAAAAACGCTTATTGTGATTTTTTTTTTTACCAAACATATGTAGCAGAAAACAAATTGGCCAAAAATTTTAAAAAATTTTAATTTTTTAATTTTTTGGGGGGGAATTTCATATAAACAAATGTTAAAAATATTGTTATTTTTTCAAAATAAATGCTCTTTTTTTTGTTTATAGCGCAAAAAGTAAAAAATCGCACAGGTGATCAAATACCACCAAAAGAAAGCTCTATTTATGGGAAAAAAAGGACATACATTTCATATGGGTACAGCGTTTAATTATCAGTTAAAATCGCACAGCGCCGAATCGCAAAAAGTGGCCTGGACGTAAGACAGCAAAATCCTCCGGTGGTAAAGTGGTTAAGGATCTAGAATATCCAGTGCGAAACCTCAGCCGGCATTGCTTGTAGATCACCAGGAAGATCCCCCTGAACACCAACTAGCAAAGTGAGTAAAGATAAATAAAACAAAATATTTTAAAAAGAATAAAAAACTAAAACCGAAGTCCCAGCAGGAAACCAAGGTCCTACTTCTTTACTAGTCAGAAACAAACTGGTTTGCTGGAGCAGGGTGTGTGGGGTTATGCCTATAGGGACAGCCCTCGTGGGCATGGTGAATTGCTTTTTTTTCCTGCCTAGTACTACTCCTGCAATGGGCATCATAACCCAATGGTATAAGAAGCAAAAGAGATGCGTCTGTCAATGGAAGAAACAGAGAGAAACTTAGTTTAAAAAAGGAAAAAAACTTAAGTCCTATAGCAGGAAGTGGGAGCATAACCCCTGGGACTGCCCTATAGGTGTAGTCAAACTTTTTTTCGCCTAGTGTCCTACTCCTGTAGGGGGCAGCATAAACCCAAGGGTCAAGAAGATATGGAGCTGTGTCCGTCAATGAACGAAAGAGAAAAATTGGATTTTTGTTTTACCGTAAAATCCTTTTCTCTGATGGTCATTGCCGGACACACCTCCAGAATCTTTTTAACCATAGGGTTTTTGCTGCCCCCAACAGCAGTAGGACACTAGGCGGGAAAAATCTTTACCACACCTATGTGGCAGTCCCAAGGGATGTACGCCCATTTCCTGCAATTGGCACTCAGTTTGTTGCAAGCAGTGTTAGAAGAAATATAACCCAACTCAATAGAGGGGTGGGTCAAAAGCCAAAACTTGTGGCCAAAGCAGCATTCACAGATGCCAGCACATCCATTTTGTAAAAAAAAAAAAAAAAAAAAAATTTTTGTTTAAGTGTGCACTGACAGTGGCCACCTTGCAAACTTGCATCACTGACGCCAGATGGCGGAAGACCCACGAGGCACTAAGCACCCGCGTAGATGCGCCTTAGCAGGGAAAGGAGAACCTGACCCTTGATTGAATAGTCCCGCATCACCGTCTGTCTAATCCAACACCCTATGTGCAGAAGTAATACCAACCAAGACCAACCAAAACCAAGAGGGCTACCTTCTGGAACAATATAAGCAGAGGAGTCTCGCAAATATTTTTGAACGGCGGTTACTCAAGAATCAACAGCACCAAGTTGAGATCCCACAAAGGCAATGGAGACGGCACTGGGGGAGCCAAGAGGCGAACCTCCTGAACAAATATGCAAACCAAAAAAAATCACCCATGGAGGGGAGGGGCCCGTGTCCACCCTGAAAGACCATCAAGGGACCATCACTCCTTACCACACCATGGAACCGGATGGGCACCACTCAAGGCAGACCACTGCACCACCTTGGAATGGGGGTGCTGTCGGCCAGAGGCACGCTGCAACACAGGTCATGACCAGGGCTATGCCTCCTCGCGAGGCATTTAACTCACTGGCCAGCTCCCGTCCAGTGGGGCTATGTCACAGCCAACCTAGCGCGGAGCTACGGTCGGGTCACGCTTGCTGGCCAGAGTGGGAAGACCGTAAGGATCTAGGATATCTAGTCCGTCTCCCAGTCCGGCAGTTGATTGTAGTTCTCAAAAGGAACCAAATTGATTGTAGTTCTCACAGGAACAGAAAAAGAATAAAATAAAAAAAATTCAGTTTAAAAAGGAAAGAATGCTAGGACCAGAAATTCCAGCAAGGAACTAGGTCCTTACTCCTGACTAGGCAGAAAAAAACAGAGCCTATAGCAGGAAGTGGGAGTATATCCGCTGGGACTGTCCCATAGGCGTGTTCAAGTTTTTTCCTGAATAGTGTCCTACTCCAGTAGGGGGCAGCATAACCCAATGGTCAAGAAGATTCTGGAGCTGTTCCGCCAATGCACGAAAGCGAAAGGGGGTTTAATTCCACTTTAACAGGATGTTGTGAATAACGTAAGCCCAAGATGGAATGTGTGCTAGTGACTTTAGGATAGAATTTGAATAGGTTTTCATGTGTAGTATTGTATAGGAGGTAGCAAGTGGTGTGCCTGGCAATACATATAGGTTATGATACCTTGGAGATCAAGATTACTATGTTTACCTAATTCTGGTGTTTCAAAGCAGGACAGCTGAGAAGGTTCCTGTGTATACAGCACTTGTCATTCTGCCAGTCACTCACTACCTCTCTTGTAGAAAAGTTGCAGTTGTTACCTCAAGAACAGAACATATTAGCTTCCAGAAACCAACATCTTCAACATTCCTCCCAGGAAGGCAGGTTTCTACAGCACTCTAGTCCCTTGGCCAAAGAGCCTGAGGAGGAAGATCGTTCTCAAAGCAGTGCCCTCACAGTAGAGCTGCACAATTAATCGTATAAGAATCTCAATCTCGATTCACCTCCCCCCGCGCGCCATCTCCATCCCGAACTTCCACGATTCTCAGTGCAGTATTGTGGCGGCATTGGTAAGGCAGTCTGAACTGGAGGGACCGGAGAGAAAGCCGTCGAGCCCAGCGGAGCCAGCGTGGAACGCAAATTGCACCCATACAGGAACTGACATCAGCTGAGAGAAAACGTTATTTGGTGGACGGGCGATGCCGCATTTCTTCTTCAGACAGAGGCCCCAGGGACACTGCACTCTTCATCCCTCTCTGTGAAGTGTACATTCATGCCATGCTTTTTTAAATGGGAGCTGTCTTTATTTACCCATTATTATCATGACTTTGGAGGGGGTAATCATAGTCACAGCTTTATTTCAAATGGTTAATAAAACTGAATTTTTGTAAAACCTTACCGTAAAATTCCTCTCTCTGAGTCCTCCGACAGTCGCCGCCCCTCATAAGTCACCACTATTGGGTATTGACTTCCGCTCCGCAGGAGTAGCTAGGCATAAGACTTAGTCAAAAGAACAAAAGCATTTAGCATAGACACACCCATGGGGGCTGTCCCACTGGTCAATACCCCCCTGCAGTAATCCCTCCCAACTCAGTTTGATAGAATAGCAGTAGGTGTACAAGAAAAAACCCCAAAAGAGGGGCGGGGCGGCGACTGTCGGAGGACTCAGAGAAAGGAATTTTACGGTAAGATTTTACAAAAATTCAGTTTTCTCTTATGTCCTCCGACAGTCGCCGCCCCTCATAAGTCTTCACTATTGGGATGTCCCAAAGCAGTGTAGACATGAGGGGTGGGAGACGCAACCGTAGAAAAGGCAACGCAGTACCCACGTCAGAGAAAGGAACCTTACACGCACAGTAAGAGAACCTTCTGGGCAACAGAAAAGTGCTCAACAGGAGCAACAACCCAGGAAAACCCAGGGGATAAACACTCCAACAGCCAGGGACCCACAAAAAAACAAGGGTCCCCTATGGCACTGCCGCACTGAGAACTTTGCGGCCAAAGGAGGCATCAGCTGATGCCAGAACATCCACCTTATAGAATTTGGAAAAGGTGTGCACCGACGACCAAGACGCATCCTTGCACACCTGGGCCACCGAGGCCTGATGCCGGTAGGCTCAGGACGTACTCAACGATCTGGTTGAGTGCGCCTTAACAGGAAAGGGTGGAACCCGTTCCCTCAAAGCATAGGCCTGTACAATGGTCTGTCTGATCCATTTGGCAATGGTCGCCGCAGACGCAGCCATGCCCTTCCGAGGTCCCTCAGGAAGGACAAAGAGGGAATCCGATTTCCGAAAGGATTCAGTGGACGACAGGTATACCCTGATCGCCCTGACAACATCCAGGGAATGTAATGCAACCTCCTTAGGATGCTTAGGCTTCGCACAGAGCGAAGGCAAAACAATGTCCTCATTAAGGTGAAAATCAGAGACCACCTTAGGGAGAAAAGACGAATGAGGTCGCAAGACCACCTTATCCTTGTGACCACCAAATAAGGAGAGCGGCAAGACAATGCCGCCAACTCTGACACCCTGCGAGCCGAAGTGATTGCCACTAGAAAGGCAACCTTTTAGACAGCAGAGGCAATGATATCTCCCGCATGTTTTCAAAGGGAGAACGTTGCAATACGGACAGAACCAAGTTCAAATCCCATGGAGGTAGAGGCTCCCTCCGGGGAGGAGCCAAATGTCGCACACCTTGAATAAAGGTGCAAATTAAGGAATGAGATGCCACAGGGTGTTGAAAAAACAGCCAGTGCAGAAACCTGGCCCTTGATCGTGGCCAACGCCAGGTGCTGGTCCACACCAGTCTGAAGGAAAACACTCTCGTCACCGAGTATGAGCGAGGAGAAAACCCCCTGGACTCACACTAGGCAAAATAAGCTTTCCAGGTACGGTAATAAATTTTACCAGACGAGGCTTTCCTAGCCTTGATCAAAGTAGGAATGACTTCTGGGGAAAGACCCCTGTCTCTCAGGACCTAGCTTTCAACAGCCAGGCCGTTAAAGCCAACGACTGTAAAGCAGGATGGAAGATTGGTCCCTGAGACAGTAGATTTTCCCGCAGTGGCAGCCGCCAAGGAGGCTCGACCGCCAGGCGAACGATGTCCGCGTACCAGGACCGGCGTGGCCAGTCCGGCGCCACTAGGATCACCAAGTGCGGTTCTGAGGCTAGCCTGCGAAGGAACCTGGACAACACATGAATCGGAGGAAAGGCATACATCAGACGATACTGATGCCAAGGGGCCACCAACGCATTCGAGGCGTCCGCCCGTGGATCGCGAGTTCTTGCCACGAACCTTTCCACCTTGTGGTTTAGCCGAGACGCGAACAGATCCACGTCCGGGGATCCCCACTTTGCACACAGCATTTGGAAGACCTCCGGATTTAGGGACCATTCCCCCTGGTCCAGGGTCTGGCGGCTCAGATAGTCAGCCTGCCAATTCTCCACACCCGGAATATGAACTGCTGATATTGCCGGGACATGAGTCTCGGCCCAAGACAGAATGTCAGTCACTCCTGGCGCCCCCTTGGTGGTTGATGTAAGCCACCGCGGTAGCATTGTCCGTCTGTACCCGAACAGGACGGCCCCGAAGTCGATCCGACCACTGGAAGAGATAGAGTTTAATCGCTCTCAATTCCAACATGTTGATCAGAAGGGAGGATTCCTCCTCCAACCAAGTGCCCTGGGCAGACAGGTTGCCCAGGACTCCACCCCAGCCCGAAAGGCTGGCATCCGTGGTAATCACCGTCCACAGCAACGGACGGAAGGATTTTCCTTCTGACACAGCCGGGGACTGAAGCCACCACAGAAGATCCATTCTGGTCTGGCGACTTAACAAAACCCTCAGATCCAAGGACTGAGGAAGCCTGTCCCACCTGGCCAAGATCTCTTTTTGGAGAGACCGAGTGTGAATCGCTTGAGCAGAGTCCAGAACCATTCCCAGATAGGGAAGACGAACCGAAGGAGACAGTGTCGACTTCTGAACGTTGATGGTCCTGATAATGGTCCTCCGCAACGGCGAACCGAAGGAACCTCTGATGACCCTCGAAAATGGGGATGTGCAGACACGCATCCTTCAGGTCGATAGAGGCCAGGAATTCCCCTGGACTCAGGGAGGCCACCACCGAGCGGAGGGATTCCATGCGTACAAAGCGGTTCAGAGCTTTCAAGTCCAGGATAGGACGCACCTTGCCCTCCTTTTTGGGCACAGTGAACAGATTGGAGTAAAACCCCCGAAACCTGTCCCAATGAGGCACCGGGACAATTACCCCCTGGACCAAGAGGTCCTGCACCGCTTGATGCAGGTCCTGTAAATGCCCTGGGGTCAAATGAAGATTTGAGGGAACGAATCTGTCCGCTGGCCGTGAAAGGAATTCGATCTTCTATGCTGATCGAATGATCTCCTGAACCCATCTGTCCTGAATACGGAGCAGCCAAGGTTGGAGGAAACCGCACAAAACGTCCCCCCACCCCTGAAACGGGGGAGGGCGTCCCTTCAGGCAGAGGCGGGCTGAGCCGCCGCGCCGGCATGGCCGGACTTTTGCTCACCCACCCAGGGCTTCTTCTGGCCACCTTGGCCCTTGAAAGGTTTGCCCTTGAATTGTGACTTAAAGTCACGAAAGGACCCCTGAGTGGGTCTAAAGGCGGGACCCCGCTTGCCGCGAAAGGACTTGTTCTTCGGATTCTGGGGCAGCAGAGTGCTCTTGCCCCCAGCGACTCCTTTCACCAAAGTATCCAAGGCCTCGCCAAAAAGGCGAGACCCAGCATAAGGAAAGTCAGCCACCGTTTTCCGTGACGTCTGGTCAGCCGACCAGCTCTTCAGCCAGATCAGTCGACGGTTAAGCACCGCGACACTAGACAGGTGTGCAGCCAAAGGGGCCTCATTTAAGGCCGCATCGCACAAAAACATGACCCCTGATGAATTTGGTCCACCATTTCCAGCGGAGTAAATGGGCGGAAGAATCAGACACCAGTGTGCGTCTAAGCACCTTAGTCCAGTCCGCCACCGCCTGAGCCACCATGACAGAAGCGAAAATAGGTTTGAGCATGGAACCCGCCACCGTATAGGCATGGCGGGCAAGAGACTCCAACCTCCTGTCCGTAGGATCCCGGAACACCGGGGTATCCTCAGTGGGAACCAGAGTAGCCTTGTTCAACACGGCCACAGCGTGATCCACCCTGGGGGCCACGCACCAGCGCGCATCCTGAGAAGATGGGTACAGCAGTTTAAACCGACTAGGCACCGTGAAGGGGCGTTTTAAACTGCGCCATAGTTCATTCAGTGTGTGATGAAACTCAGCGGGGCAGGGAAAAACCTGCGCCGACTTGCGGGCCCTATGTGTACCAAATGAGGACACAACGGCCGGAGGAGTGGGCTCATCCTCCAAATGTAGTGTTTCTTTCATAGAAGAAATCAAATCATCCATGTGTGCGCGTTCCTCAGGCGACCCCAGGGAAGATTCATCAACCCCCTCCACCTCCGCCTCCCCCTCAGACGGTCCACGGACAAGCGAGACCCTGAAAAGGGCACGCCAGCCACAGCAGCCACATCACCATCTGAATCAGAGGAGAAAGATAATCTGAGCCTTTTCCTAGCAGCACCTCCATTTTTGACACCAAAGACGCCACCACAGCGGCCAAATTAGGTATAACGGGGGGTTCAGCAGAACTGGGGTCCCCCACCAAGGTTGGGGAGAATTTGCTGTCCTGAGAATCCATTGCAAAAAATAATAGTGGCCCTTTAAAAGCGCTGCGGATAGCGCAGCCCACCGCTATAAACACAGTGTACATAAAACCCCCCAAAAAGGGACAAAACTAGAACAGAGAGATATGGAAGAGACAGTCTGCGCCAAAATCACTACATAGCAAGCTAAAGCAAAAGCCCACAGTGAAGCCAGACATGCTGCTCACATCCAAAATGGCGGACCGCGCAGTTTTCAGCCGCACCGGTCGCCTCACATACAGTCTGTACCTCCCAAACACTAAAAGTGACACAGGAGAGGGGCCCCCACACCACACAGTGCCAGTAGTGTATTAAAGAAGACCCCCGCAGGGATCGCATCAGGGAGCCCCACAAACGCACAGACATGAGGGGACACACAGCAACACAGGACTGCCACCCCAGACAGAGGTCCCCACACAGAAAGTACTTACCTGTACCGGATGGCGTGGGGTGCCTCTATGAACGGAAAGCCTCTGTCCTCAGAAGACAGGGAATGCCGTCAGCCAAAAACGCAGGACACTGCAGCACAGAACCGCAGATGTGTCCAGATAGGTAGCCACCTCACAGGCTGCATCCCTGCTGCGAGCAGGGATGGGTCGTTCATAGCGCCAGAACGAACCATAGCCGAACGCTCGATGGCGGGCTGGGGATCCATCTGACCCTCTGCCCTGGAGAGCCAGGGCGGCCAGTCCAATTCCCAGCTCCGCATGATCCATCTTCATCCGAAAATCCGACGAAACTAAAGCTGACAAAATAAACAGCCAGTAAAGCAAAGAAAAAACGGACATTTTGCAAATAAAAATCAAAGAAAAGATTAGAAAGGCTGAGACTGAAGCCCCAGCACAGGGAAGCCTGACTACTCCTGACGCTAGGCAGAGACAAACTGGGTTGGGAGGGATTACTGCAGGGGGGTATTGACCAGTGGGACAGCCCCCATGGGTGTGTCTATGCTAAATGCTTATGTTCTTTTGACTAAGTCTTATGCCTAGCTACTCCTGCGGAGCGGAAGTCAATAGTGATGACTTATGAGGGGCGGCGACTGTCGGAGGACGTAAGAGAAAAATATATATATATATATATATATATATATATATATATATTTTTTTTTTTTTTTTTTTTTTAACGTCTAAATTAAAGTCTAAATTTAAATTAAACACAGTAGTTTCCTACTGTACTTACAGTACAGTAAGTTTCCTACTGTACTTTGCTACAGCCAAATGTGATCTTTGACATCTGCTGCACTGCACACGTACACTACTTTGCCTGCCTTCTTTCTTAGGGTATTCTGCTGAGAGCAGTTTGACTCGTGTACAAGAGGCATCAAAATGCACTTGTTGGCTCCTGTCTTTGAAATATATATATACATACATATATATATATATATATATATATATACAGTGGGTACGGAAAGTATTCAGACCCCCTTAAATTTTTCACTCTTTGTTATATTGCAGCCATTTGCTAAAATCATTTAAGTTCATTCTTCTTCCTCATGAATGTACACATAGCACCCCATACTGACAGAAAAACACAGAATTGTTGACATTGTTGCAGATTTATTAAAAAAGAAAAGCTGAAATATCACATGGTCCTAAGTAATCAGACCCTTTGCTCAGTATTTAGTAGCAGCCCCCTTTTGATCTAATACAGCCAGGAGTCTTTTTGGGAAAGATGCAACAAGTCTTTCACACCTGGATTTGGGGATCCTCTGCCATTCCTCCTTGCAGATCCTCTCCAGTTCTGTCAGGTTGGATGGTAAACGTTGGTGGACAGCCATTTTTAGGTCTCTCCAGAGATGCTCAATTGGGTTTAAGTCAGGGCTCTGGCTGGGCCATTCAAGAACAGTCACGGAGTTGTTGTGAAGCCACTCCTTCGTTATTTTAGCTGTGTGCTTAGGGTCATTGTCTTGTTGGAAGGTAAACCTTCGGTCCAGTCTGAGGTCCAGAGCACTCTGGAGAAGGTTTTTGTCCAGGATATCCCTGTACTTGGCCGCATTCATCTTTCCCTCGATTGCAACCAGTCGTCCTGTCCCTGCAGCTGAAAAACACCCCCACAGCATGATGCTGCCACCACCATGCTTCACTGTTGGGACTGTATTGGACAGGTGATGAGCAGTGCCTGGTTTTCTCCACACATACCGCTTAGAATTAAGGCCAAAAAGTTCTATTTTGGTCTCATCAGACCAGAGAATCTTATTTCTCACCATCTTGGAGTCCTTCAGGTGTTTTTTAGCAAACTCCATGCAGGCTTTCATGTGTCTTACACTGAGGAGAGGCTTCCGTCGGGCCACTCTGCCATAAAGCCCCGACTGGTGGAGGGCTGCAGTGATGGTTGACTTTCTACAACTTTCTCCCATCTCCTGACTGCATCTCTGGAGCTCAGCCACAGTGATCTTTGGATTCTTCTTTACCTCTCTCAACAAGGCTCTTCTCCCCCGATAGCTCAGTTTGGCCGGACGGCCAGCTCTAGGAAGGTTTCTGGTCGTCCCAAACGTCTTCCATTTGAGGATTATGGAGGCCACTGTGCTCTTAGGAACCTTAAGTGCAGCAGAAATCTTTTTGTAACCTTGGCCAGATCTGTGCCTTGCCACAATTCTGTCTCTGAGCTATTCAGGCAGTTCCTTTGACCTCATGATTCTCATTTGCTCTGACATGCATTGTGATCTGGAAGGTCCTATATAGACAGGTGTGTGGCTTTCCTAATCAAGTCCAATCAGTATAATCAAACACAGCTGGACTCAAATGAAGGTGTAGAACCATCTCAAGGATGATCAGAAGAAATGGAAAGCACCTGAGTTAAATATGTGAGTGTCACAGCAAAGGGTCTGAATACTTAGGACCATGTGATATTTCAGTTTTTCTTTTTTAATAAATCTGCAACAATGTCAACAATTCTGTGTTTTTCTGTCAGTATGGGGTGCTATGTGTACATTCATGAGGAAGAAGAATGAACTTAAATGATTTTAGCAAATGGCTGCAATATAACAAAGAGTGAAAAATTTAAGGGGGTCTGAATACTTTCCGTACCCACTGTATATATATAAATAATTTGAGAATCGCGATCTTCATTCTAAGCAAAAATAACGTGATTCTCATTTTTGCCAGAATCGTGCAGCTTGACCTCACAGGACTAAAGTCCAGGAAGTGGTTCAATTACCTAATACCTTCGGCGACAAAAGCTGGTTGTTCAGGTCCACCCCTCCCATATTAAGGTTATATTCGTGGACACAGAGGGGCTTCTCCAAAACACCAGTTGTCGTACGAATTTGGACCATCGTGTCTGCGTGAAGGGAGGACAGAACGAAAACATTCAATGTATCCCTCCACTTCACTTGCAAGCAATTTGTCAGTTTTTAAGCAGGCTTTCTCCCCCCGACTAAGTTGGGAATCTACAAGCCTTTGGGGGAAGCCCCGGCGATTAGGTCGCACAGTGCCACATGCGCCAATTTGTTATTCGAGCAGGTGACTAAAAAGTCACGCTTGAATAAAAATTGTCCACATACAAATGGTACCCCTTTCCGAATAAGGGTGACATCAAGTCCCAAACTATCTTGCCCCTGCTCCCTATGCAGTCTGGGCAGTTGGGGGGCTCCACAGTGCCATCTTTACCCTCGTTAACACGGAAACTAACTGTATAGCCTGTGGCCCTGTCACACAGCTTATACAGCTTGACCCCATATCTGGAAGGCTTGCTGGGGAGATACTGCTTGATAGCAAGGCGGAAAGTAAACGTAATCAGGGACTCATCAACGCAGACAACTTGTTGGGGGTTAAACAAGGCTGCAAACCGCTGATTGAAGTGGTTTACGAGGGGCTGAATTTTGTGGAGCCGGTCATACCCAGGGTCTCCCCGAGGACGACAGAGTTCATTGTCACTGAAGTGCATGAACCGCAGAATTTGCTCGTATCTCGTCCTGGCCATGGAAGCAGAGAACACAGGTATATGGTGAATTGGGTTAGTGGACCAATATAACCGCAACTCACTCCTTTTAGTTATACCCATGTTGAGGGAAAGGCCCAGAAAATTCTTAAACTCGGAAACCGTTATAGGTTTCCAGCCGAATGGTCTGGCAAGGGACAAATTTGGATTGGCGGCGATTATTTGACCAGCATACAAATTGCTTTGGTCCATAATAGATCTGTAAAGCTCTTCCATGAAAAACAGCTCAAAAGAATTAAGGGGAGTAAAATTGGCTGTTTCCCCCTGAATTCCGTGTTGGGCAGTGAATGGGGGGGGGGGGGGGACAGAAACAAACTAGCTAGTGCTAAATCAAGTCACAGTCACACTATTACAGAAATACAGAAAACCGTTATATACCTGTATATAGTGTGCAATGTGACAGGGGGTGAAATCTTTATAGGAGGGGGTGGCGGGTATCCTAAGCCTAAAAGTAACGGTCGCTAGCGCTAAACCAAGTCACAAAGCACACTATTACAGAGATATAGAAAACCGCTATATAAAGTGTATAGTGTGCAATGTGACAGGGGGTGTAGGGGTTAACTTGGGGGGTGATCGGGGGTTAAATGTGCCTATCTAGGTGTGTGTGTTTTGTGCAGTACTCACGTTTGATCCTCTCTTCTCTCACACTGGAATCCAAAAAGGATTTGGGGAGGGAAGAGAGGGTAATTTCTGTGCCTGTGTTTACATTACACAGGCACAGCTAGGTCTGTGATTGGTCAGGACCGATCAGAAGGACCAGGCAAAAAAATCATTGGCCTGGACCTGATGACTGATCGGTTCTGAACCGAATCAGATCATTGGCTGTGCCGGGGGCGCGCGCCCCAGAGCCCCGGGAACGAGCGACGTAGAGCTACGTCGATTTGCCCAGGGGCGGCTGCCTGCCGCAGTAAATCTGCGGCGGGCGGTCGTTAAGTGGTTAAACTGATGTCTTATAACAGTCATCTACGATGTATACAAACTTTGTTTTACAAAAAAACATTTTTTTACATGACAACAAAAGCAATAAAGTTTAGCAAAAGAAACAAAGTAGCTGCTTTTCATACTACACTGTCTCTCAAGCATGAAGCAGGAAAAGTGAGCGGAGCTACCTGTCAGAGGGTGGGAATAATCATGACAAGGGCAAAGCATTAGGGATCCTGGTGAGCATTTAGGTGAATGGTAGGGGCAAGCATAGAGGCGCATGGTGACCGAGCACAGAGTTGTATGGTGTGGTGCATAGGGAGTGTGTACTGGGTTTGCTTGGTGCAGTAAATATATACACATTCACCGGCCACTTTCTTGGGTACATCTTGTTAGTACTGGGTTGGACACCCTTTTGCCTTCAGAACTACATTCATTCTTTGTGGCATAGATTCAGCAAGGTGTTGGAAACATTCCTTAGAGCTTTTGGTCCATATTGACATGATAGCATCACAAAGTTACTGCAGATTTGACAGCTGCGCATCAATGATGCATATCTCCTTCCAAGGTTGCTCTATTGGATTGAGACCTGGTGACTGTGGAGGCCATTGGAGTACAGTGAACTCACAGTCATGTTCAAGAAACCAGTTTGAGATGATTTGAGCTTTGTGACATAGTGGATTATCCTACTGGAAGTAGCCATCAGAAGATGGGTACACTGTAGTCATAAAGGGATGGACATTGTTAGTAACAATACTCAGGTAGGCTGTGGCGTTTAAACAATGCTCAATTGGTACTAAGGGGGCCCAAAGTGTGTCAAGAAAATATCCCCCACACCATTATACCACCACTACCAGCCTGAACCGTTGATACAATGCAGGATGGATCCATGCTTTAATGTTGTTTACGTCAAATTTTGACCCTACCATCTGAATGTTGCAGCTGAAATCGAGACTCATCAGACCAGGCAACGTTTTTTCAATCTTCTATTGTCTATTTCCAAAATAGTGCAAATTGTAGCCTCAGTTTCCTGTTCTTAGCTGACAGGAATGGCACCCAGTGAGGTCTTCTGCTGCTGTAGACCATCTGCTTCAAGGTTCGATGTGTTGTGCATTTAAAAATGGTATTTCGCATATCTTGGCTGTAACGAGTGGTTATCTGAGTTACTGTTGCCTTTCTATCATCTCAAACCAGTCGGTCCATTCTCCTCTGACATCCACAAGACATTTTCGTCCACACAACTGCTTCTCACTGGATATTTTCTCTTTTGGGATCATTCACTTTAGACGCTAGAGATGGTTGTGCGTGAAATTCCCAGTGGATCAGTAGTTTTTGAAATACTCAAGACCAGCCCATTTGGCACCAACAACCAGGTCATGTTCAAAGTCACTTAAATCCCCTTTCCTCCCCATTCTGGTAAAAAAAAAAAAAGTTTAATACCCACCCTAAATAATTATCTAAAAAACATAAAAATGTGCAGCGCTAGGACCAATGAAATATGCTTGAACATATATAACATGTGAAATGAATAATGTGTATCCAATCATATATTAAACAAATGTAATAAAAGAAATGTCCAACTGGAATAAAAGTCCCAAGTGAATGAAGTGATAAAAGGAATCCAACATAAGTAACGTGATCACAGTGTGCAGCAAATCCCAACACCGATGAGGAGTAATTATAAGCGCTCACCAGAAAAGTAGGACCCAGATACCATATAGCATGTGGGTCAAACAAGCTGTTGAAATATATGGTGGATGCTCCGAATGGATAAGAAGACCTCAGAGGTATCCATATGGACCAGTAACAGACATGGATAGATAAAATTCCAGCTCCAACGTTGGTAAGGATATAAACCAAAGAGGGACAGACATAGTGTAATATTACTAAAAAACATTTAATGATAAAACATAGCAAGAACACTTACAAAACATCCCATGGTATTAAGCACATCAAGGATAAATAGTAGGGTTAACTGTAGTGTAATCCTCTTAACGCGTTTCAGCAGAGATGCCTTTCTCAAAAGATATTGTCAGCCAAGAAGTAGCCTTCTATATATAATATTATATTAATTAGATAGCATATCCCACCTGTAAGAGATTGCCGGCATAAACGCCACGCTAGATCACAATGGCACTGGCGTGCGTTCCAGGACTCGCCTCGGCAGCGTACCAGTAGCGTAACGTCACTTCCGGGGTAAACCGGAAGCGACGGCAAATGTAAGACGTATGCGGAAGTAAACCGCACTACAGAAGGACGCTACGGACGAAGCCCGGGACGCCATCTTGACAGATGGAAAAAAAGAGAACCTGTATACAACAATAGAAAATAGTGATATATCGTGTGCAGCCAAAATATGTCTGAAGAATATATCACATTAAGTATATAGGTTCCATTGAGATGGGTGAAGTAGAAATTAAAAATTAAAACCATCATGTTAATAAGGATTAAAAAATTATTTTTAAAAACACACCAATAGAATGTAACATGACATATAAATTATGACTCTGAATGGAGGAAGAAGGTCTAATAAGCTAGAGATAATAAAAGATGAATAGATAAAAACATACTAAATAATAAATAATAGAGGGGACACCAAACTTCACAAGATGAATGGATGAAGGTATTTATGTCCCACTCTATATTCAAGCCATATGGATAATAAGATTTTAACGTGTAAATCCAGTATGTTTCTCTCCGGGAGACACCCCATATTTTTGAACCACCTCTCCATGGAGATACATACCGGTCAATAATCTGAAAAAGTGTTCCCTTAGGGTTTTTTTGATGAAAGAGTAAATAATGTTTGGACACATTGTGTTTGTCTTTACCCTTAATAATATTTGTAATGTGCTCGTTAACTCTCACATTAAATGATCTGATTGTGCGCCCCACATATTGTTTGTGACATGGACAAGTCAACAAATAGACCACATGAGTAGTTACACATGTGGCAAAAAATTTTATTTGGTATAGATTATTTGTGACTGTAGATTGAAAAGATAGAAACTTCCTTCTGTTATCACAGTTAAAACCCTACATCTCCGACACGGGTAGAAATCAGTCAAGTCAGCAAAAAATTTTGGCTTGACCGGTTCTTCCGGTATGACTTTCTCCAGCAAGCACAGGTCCTGAAAAACAGATTTTTGGATTTACTGGATTTACACGTTAAAATCTTATTATCCATATGGCTTGACTATAGAGTGGGACATAAATGCCTTCATCAATTCATCTTGAGAAGTTTGGTGTCCCCTCTATTATTTAGTATGTATTTATCTATTCATCTTTTATTATCTCTAGCTTATTAGACCTTCTTCCTCCATTCAGAGTCATAATATGTCATATTACATTCTATTGGTGTGTTTTTAAAAATATTTTTTTAATCTTAATTAACATGATGGTTTTAATTTTTAATTTCTACTTCACCCATCTCAATGGGACCTATTTCCCTCCTATAGAGGGGATTTACGGTTAATTTAGGGTAAACTACTATCCATTCCATGTATACTTAATGTGATATATTCTTCAGACATATTTTGGCTGCCCACGATATATCACTATTTTCTATTGTTGTATACAGGTTCTCTTTTTTTCCCTCTGTCAAGATGGCGTCCCGGGCTTCGTCCGTAGCGTCCTTCTGTAGTGCGGAACACGTGGTTTACTTCCGCATACGTCTTACATTTGCAGTCACTTCCGGTTTCCCCCGGAAGTGACGTTGTGCTACTGGTACGCTGCCGAGGAGAGTCCTGGAACGCACGCCGGCGCCATTGCGATCTAGCGTGGTGTTTATGCCGGCAATCTCTTAAAGGTGGGATATGATATCTAATTAATATAATATTATATATAGAAGGCTACTTCTTGGCTGACAATATCTTTTGAGAAAGGCATCTCTGCTGAAACGCGTTAAGATGATTACACTACAGTCAGCCCTACTATTTATCCTTGATGTGCTTTATACCATGGGATGTTTTGTAAGTGTACTTGCTATGTTTTATCATTAAATGGTTTTTAGCAATATTACACTATGTCTGTCCCTCTTTGGTTTATATCCTTACCAACGTTGGAGCTGGAATTTTATCTATCCATGTCTGTTGCTGGTCCATACGGATACCTCTGAGGTCTTCTTATCCATTCGGAGCATCCACCATATATTTCAACAGCTTGTTTGACCCACATGCTATATGGTATCTGGGTCCTACTTTTCTGGTGAGCGCTTATAATTACTCCTCATCAGTGTTGGGATTTGCTGCACACTGTGATCATGTTACTTATGTTGGATTCCTTTTATCACTTCATTCACTTGGGACTTTGATTCCAGTTGGACATTTCTTTTATTACATTTGTTTAATATATGATTGGATACACATTATTCATTTCACATGTTATATATGTTCAAGCATATTTCATTGGTCCTAGAGCTGCACATTTTTATGTTTTTTCTATGTTTGGTCACTTTTTTGTCTGGTGATTAGTGCAAGTTGCTTCTATTTTTGGTAGCGCAGTATTTCCAAATTTTATGTGCTAAATAATTATGTGTGTGTGCCTGGCTAGAAGTACCCCATTTTAACAATTGACCGACTGATTCAGAAATAAACTCACCAATCTGCTCTTTTTCAAATGGTTCCTCAAGTTCTTTCAAGTTGGCCAAAAGACGGATATCAGTGCATATCTGCAGAACACAGGAAAAAAGATTAGCAAGTTATTAAAGAATAGTGTATTTCACTGCGTTTGAGGTTTCTAAAGTCGCTTAAAGTGTCATATATCTCAGTGCTGCTACTTAAATAATCTAAACTTTTTGACATTAACATGTGTGACAACCAATAATCAATTCCACAGTAGCGCAATTACTATTTACTCCGCGTGGCTATGCTAAGCTTAGTTAATGTGATGAACACGGGAGAGTGGTAGGTGACTACACTGAAAGTTGAAGCCAGCGTGGAGTTGGTGATACAGGGATGAGCTGTTGCCTACCTGATACCTACCCAACTGACATTCAATGTACAAGATGATTTTAAATGGGAGTGGTTTACATGGATTTTAATAAATGTTTTATGGGATTAATGCACTATTGGAGGCTTCTTGAGATGAGACCGGCGAGGGCCGAGGGAGTTTCTTAGTAAATGCTGCCGCAATAACGTTCTCCATTTTTTTGGATTTCTTGCATCACAGACAATAAAGTCACATTATGAGCATTAGAAGTGGGCCCCAACGATATATCGGGGGTTGCACAATGATACATCGGGGGTTGTAGACAAACTTGGAGAATCCATTTTAGACATATGGCCAACCAGTAGGATTGCACAGTATAAATGTAAAGAGCAGACAGGGAAATGGGGAAACACCGGAACCTGCACCACAAGGGGTTAAACAGAAGCCTCTCCTGAAAACAGAAGCAATGGCCTAAGAGGGAGCAATGGCCTAAGAGGGAGCAATCCGCGCCCAATTGCCAAAGATTAACGCCCCTGAGGCTGTGAGGTTACAAAAGCACCACAGGTTCCAGCAAGTCCGCTGCTACCGGCGTGCACTGCGCCTTTAAGAGGCGATTGCGATGCACACAGCGCTACTCCGGGGAATAATCCTAAGCCCCCAAAGGCCTGAAGATGAAAAGTAATTAAACTCCTCTAGAGTAGTTACCACATGGAGGACACAGCAAGGTCCATCAGCAGCATGGAGAAGAGAAGGTAGAAGGAAACGCCCTCGCCCACAAGAGCCAGAAGCTCCTGTGCTATTTTGTCTCCGGCTCCAGCAAAATGGCCACCGGCAGTACAGTGATAGGGATACCCAGGCAGGCTGCTGAGGCCTGTTAAGGCTGCAGGCCATGGCAAAACGTCGGCTTTGCGCCGATGAGTGCGTAGGAGGGGGAAGGTCCCAGGTGACCCCTTATAGTGGAGGAGGGTGGTAGGAGGTATGGGTACCTGAGGGTCCTACTCACCTATAGAGGAACCCACGTCCTCCCCAGGCCCACTAACCAGACGGGGGGACTGTACTTACCGGACCACACTGCTGAGGGTGGGCGTCCATGCTTACATACTGCCTCTGCACAGCAGTGAGGGTGCTGTCGGCCAAGGGGCACCATGCGACGCTGGCATGCCAGGTGTGTGCTTCCCGATGGTGTGTTTCACCCGCAGGCCAGTCCCCGTCTGTGGGACTATAGTCGCTATGGAGACCCAGCGCGGAGCTACGGTCTGCAAGCACACGCTGGCCCAAACTGGGAGACCGTAAGGCTCTCATATAGCCAGTCCAAAACACAGCCGGCATTCCACAGGAACTGGAGTCAGCAGCAACAAAAAATAAAATAAAAAAGGTTCCCTTTAAGATGTTTAAAACAGAGCTAGGACAAAAGGTCCCAGCAGGGAGCTGTTTGGCCACTCCTAAGACCAGGCAGCTAAAACTGAAGATGCAACGGTGAGGCTAGGGGTAAAAACCCAGGGACCACCCCCCCCCCCGGGTGTGTCAAAGCCTTTGGCTCTACCTGGTCACTCCTAGTGGGAGGGACCCATCCGTCTGATTTAAAGCAGCAGCTACGTCCGTTGGTGGTCGAGAGAGAAATTAAAGATGTGCTTTTATCACTTCCTCTACTGATCTGGCGCCCTTTGTCTTTTATTGCATGTCTGTCAGTGATCCGCAAGGTCTATTGAGGTGGGGTGAGCCGAGAAAGGAAAATCCCCCACCACGATCCAGTGTTCAGGATTAGTCCTGTGGGGAGTAAGAAAGCTGCCCCGGATCCCCCATGCTGCAATCTGCCTGAAACAACAATATAAGGGATACTGGGAGGTACATCCAGCTCAGGGATGGTCAGCTGCAGAGGAAATCCCCAGCGATATGTGATCTCCGGACGTCTGAGCTTAGCTAGAAGGGGCTTCAGCATGGCTCTGCTGTGCAGGGGTAGTCCTGGATACATCCAGAGAAATGGAGATCTGTGCCCCATCAAAGTCAATCGGCCCATTGAACCAAGCGTCCCAAAGTATCCTCTCCTCCTGAGCATACCGATGCAGGTGGCAGATCACATACCAAGGGCTATCTGGATTTGTCAGTTTGGGCCCCCGTGCCCTGTGGATTCTGTCGAACTCCAGATTTGTTGAGGGGGGGGCAGGATCCAGTAGTTGATGAAGGATCACCCGCACCGTTTCAGAGAGGTTCTCCACCCCTGTTGCCTCAGGTATGCCCTGGATCAACAAGTTGTTTAGTCAGCTCCGGTTTTCCAGGTCCTCCATGTGGAGCTGTGCCTCCGCCAGCTGGTCTTGTGGTCTTGGTGTGCCGCCTGTCCTTGCTTAAGTTGGGACAGCCGGAGCTGCAAGGCACTTGCCACGACTCCCCTCTGGACAGCCCTTTGTCTAGGTGTGTGACCTCTGTGCGGATTTGCTGATGGTCTCGGCGGTGTTCTGCTAGCTGGGCCACCATTGCCTCCCAGTCTGCCTTGGTAGGAAGCGCTCGTAGCAGGGTTTAAATGTCCGAGTCCTCCGCAAAAGAGTGCATAGAGGAGCCCCGGGAGGTGGACAGCTGACCCTCCAGATCTAAGGTGGCCAACAGACCCATCAGTGAGTCGGCCACGTTATACTGCTAGGCCGCCATCAGTGGGGGAGGCTGTTGATCAGTAGGCCACAACGCACCACGTGGATTCGGTAGTGGCGTCCCCAGTAAAGCTCCCAGGGTATCTGGGAAAAATTTGCTAATGGTGGCCATGGAAGGCACCTTAGATGTTCCTCTGGTTTTTCTCCGTTTCTGGATGCTCATGGCAGCCGAAAAAGATTGCGAGAGAGCAGATTAGGGTGGCTGGGAATCAGGAGCTCCAGCAGAAAGTGTCCTCACTCCACCATGTCCTAGCCATGTCACCCCCCTTTAATGTATTTGAGCAATATATATTTATATAACTTTTGCTTTAAAAAAAAATAATTTTCTTTCAGCCTGGACGTCATACTGTTGCTGCGGTCCTCCAAGGCCAGAGAGTCAAAGAGTGGTAACGCTTTAAACACCTATGGGTGCAGCACCGTCAGGTCTTATCCCGTGCGAACCAGCAGAAACTGTAAGCTCAAGAAAAACCGGAGAGTATCGGGGGTGGTTGTGATTCCCTCCTGCCGCTTCGGAAACCGGGGGCCCATAAGCTGCTCGGACCGGTTTCATAAAAGAGCCAGCCACCTGCAGAAAACAAAACTGGTAATGGCTGATAGCTTTAGCCATAATCCCAGTAAATCACTGGCAAACCGCATTGTGGTCGGCAAGTGGTTAAAATAATGACATTTGGTGGCTTTGCAGTCTGACGTGAAGACAGACACAGTTTTTGTTTTATCCAGCTATATGTACTTAGTGAAAATGATAACATCCAAGTGAAAGATATCACACCGTGTCAGAAAAAAAAATCAAAAACAGAATCGCTGAATTAGAAAAAGAATCACCCCCTTGTGTCAGTATTTTATTAAACCCCCCTTTTTCTTCAATTACTGGCTTTAGTCCATTGGGATAGGTCTCTACTAACCTTGCACATCTAGACTTAGTAATATTTGCCCACTCTTGCAGAACTGCTCAAGTTCAGTTAAAATTTAATGGTGACAGTTTTTGGACTGCGGTCTTCAAGTCTTTCCACAGATTTTTCAATGGGGTTTTAAGTCTGGGCTCCGATTAGGCCATGCAAGAAGATTCGCCTTTTTCTCCTTCAACCAGAGTGTGATCATTTTTGCTGTGTGCTTTGGGTCATTGTCATGTTGGAAGGTAAACCTTCCCATTGACAACATTCTTGCAGAGGGAAACAGAATTTCCTCAATAATTGAGGAACACCCCCATAACAGGATATTACCACCTTCATGCTTTACTATAGGAATGGTGTTATTTGCATAGTGAGCTGTACTGGATTTCCGCCAGACATATCGTTGAAGCCAAATCATTCCATTTTAGTCTCATCTGACCATTACTCCTTTTTCCATGTGGTCTCAGAATCTTCAATATGTGTTTTGGCAAAGCTCAGTTTTGGCATGTGACCTTTTTTCCTGCCACACTCCCATACAAGCCACATTTGTGGAGTATTTGTGATATTGTCGTCACATGCACACAATAACCACATCATAAATTCCTGCAACTGCTGAGTTTCTGTAGGACTCTTCGTAGCCTCTCTGACCAGTTTCCTACTGGCTCTTTCATCCAGTTGGGAGCGACATCCTGATCCAGGGAAGGTCTGTGTTGTACCAAATACCTTCCACTTCCTAATATTAGACTTCACTGTGCTTTTAGGCATTGATAAAGCCTTTGAAATTGTTTTGCATCCATCTCCTGACTTGTGCCTGTCCACAACTTTATCCCAGAGATCTTTTGACAGTGGCTTGCCACCCAAAGTTGGTTTCCTTTAGTTCCACTACCAGGAACTGAAATGCCCCAAAAACCTCTTTTCATGCGGAGCTAAAAAAAATGGCCACAGCTGATCACAGTTGAAATTCAAATGGCTTTGTGTGCCTCGAGAAGGTGATTAGCTACACTGGATTGAGTTTACAAGCAATTTATAGGAATGGGTTGATCCTTTTCTAACTCAGTGATTCCGTTTTTGTATTTTTTTTTGTATTTTCTTCTGACATTTTGGTGTTGTTATATCTTTTACTTGGATGTTATAAGTTGCAAGTAAATACAGCTGGAAAAACAAAAACTGTCTGTCTTCTTTTAAGGATGCAAAGCAACAAAAAGTGTCCAATCTCCTGAAGACTGCTCATTATCTTATGTCTCTGAATATCCTTCTGTGTCACAATGTACAATATAAAAAGTAAATCATTTAAAACAAGGCATGGGGGGGGGGAGAGACCCATGCCTTTTTTAAAAAATAAATATTTTCAGTCTCTTGTTTATAAGGGATGACTCATCGTTGTTAGGAGGCTGGCGGGTGCCAATTTCTTAACAACCAATGATTAATTCCTGCTGACAGCAAGGATGAATCACTGGTTGTTAGGACACCAGCTCCTAACAACCAATGCAAAAAGCGGACCATTTGTCCACTTACATGAGTTTACGTCTGAATGGACATCTGTTTACATCCGTTAGTCTGTTTTTCATCTGTCAAATGATGGATGAAAAATGGACTGATAAAATGCCCACGTAAAAGACTAAATGCTAAATCTGCCTGGATTTCAGCTTTTTAAACATATACAATATGAACAAAATCAGAAGTCCATTTACAAGCAAAATAAATGAGTTCAATTTTTTTGATATACTACACTGTTAACCTACCTTGTGGACTGTGGCTCCCAGACTGGCAAGAACCGACAAAACTTCTACATCAACTTTGCGGCTGTACGTTTGACCTGTTACCATGTATGCCCTAGAAGAAGAAACATATGTATGTGACCCTGCAGACTAGACAAAATACATTTTCTGAAATATGCTTGTAGTTTCAAAACCTAGAAGAGATCTCGAGCAGACTGTTTCACACTCTAAACAGATGTAATATGTTACTTTATATAAACATTTTTTTCCGGAATTATAGAGATAAAGAACGTGCATCAAGTCAGTAACCCGTCAGCAATAATATACCCTACAAAGTTCTACATTTTTTAGTCGGGTGCTAGTGCTGCCATGTTGACTAAAGCAAATCAGCAGTGAAGCCTTGTGGCTTCACAGCCAGTTTCCTACTGCACATGCGCAAGGGTAAACAAGGGGAGACTAACTTCCAGTCCAAATCAGGCACCCGCTCCCCTCAAAAGGTGCCAAATGTCGCAGCAGGGGGGGAGAGAGAGGCAGACTAGCAGAGCTTTCCCTTTTCGATGGAGATCCACTTTAAAATGATACTAAATACACACACTTTTTTTTTTTAGTTCAACAAGGTCTTTATTGTAATGAAACAAAAACAGGAAATATACAACAGTATACAATACACATCATAAGATTTTAAGGAATGAGAAAACCAGGCTAGGGTACATATGTCAAACAAAGGTTCAAAAAAGGAACCTGTACTACAATTAGAGGAAGCCGAGGAACACAATACAAGTAAACTGATATCTGTCATTTTGTACATACTACTAATAATATACGATACTGAATCGTCCAATCCCAAAGAGTGGAAACAAACAGCTGCAACACTCACTGAAAATAAAAAGGTCATTTATGTGGCTTTATTCTGATGACATACACGTCTCCGGGGCCTGAACCCACCTATCCCATATCTTATTATACTTGGATACACATCCTCTATGGGAATAGATCAGTTTTTTATAGGGCAAAGTTACATTGACCTCCCGGAGCCAGTCCCGGAAAGATGGAGGTGAATCTCTCATCCAGCGGCGGGCCAGACACTTCCTAGCAAGAAACAGTGTCTCATGTAAAAACAGAGTGGTATATTTATCTATACTAGCATCATGGGGTATTCCTAGCAGACAGAATTTCAGGGCCAGAGTCAAAGGGGACCCCATGGTATCATGTAGAAATCTAACCACCTGCTCCCAAAAGCCCTGGACCTCAGTACATGTCCAGAGCAAATGGTAAAAGGTGCCACGCTCCACCCTGCACATGGGACACTGACCAGTAGCCTCGCTACGATAGGTAGCCACCACAGTCGGTGTAAGGTAAGCTCTATGGAGGATATATAATTGAGTCAGACGATCCGAAAGTTTCGGGGAAACCGATTTGCAGTTATCTAGGGCGTCCCCCCATTCCTTATCCTCAAGCGTCCCGATGTCTCCCTCCCATTTAGTCTTGATGGCATACGCCAAAACCGTTGACTCTGGCAAAAGGAGTGCATTATACATATATGAAATAAGTTGTTTAGATTCAGAGCCCATTACCACCTCCAAAACCGGGATCGAGGTCAATTCTTGAATAGGACGGGGAAATTGAGCTGCGAAGGCGTGCCTAAGCTGCAAATACCTAAAATACATATGATTAGGGAGATCGTATTGCCCTTTTAACTCATCAAAAGATTGGAGAGCACCATTGGTAAGTATGTCAGCCAAATAGGAAATTCCATAATGGGCCCACACATGTGCATCCGGAATAGAGGCACACTCACAGAGACTGGTATTATGCCACAGCGGCGTATGTGCATGCAGCAAGGGTATATCCAATTTGGTTGACACCACTTCCCATATTCGCCTATACTGATACAGCATAGAGGTCTTATCCCCACGGGTTTCAGCCCCCCGTACGCCCACCAGAATCAAGGATAAAGGTTCGACTGATGCATGGGCCCATACAGGGGCTAGAAGGGCCAAGAATCTCTCCCTATCAAAACTATGAAGATGAAAGAAGTGGGATAGCTGTGATGCCAGGTAGTATAAATTGAAATCTGGGAGAGCCAAGCCACCCAGGTCAACGGGGCTTTTAAGCTTCCGCCATGCCAGCTTATGTCTACTGGAGCCCCAAATAAAGGGCTTAAGTATAGCTTCTATCTGAAAAAAAAACTTAAGGGGAAGGTAAATTGGAGAGTGCCACAAAATGTACAAAAACTTAGGTAGTAACACCATTTTTACGAGGTTAATCCGGCCGCGAACCCCCAACGGAAGACGCGCCCATATCTGTGTCTTAGCTTTTAACAATATGAACAAGGGTTGTATGTTATTCTGTATGTAATCCATCGAAGATTTGGTCACCTGAATCCCTAAATATTTAATGCGATTCACTACCTGCAAAGGGAAAAGTGGGTTTACAGGGAAGGGGGAAATATTATCTATGGGCAAAATTTGAGATTTGTCCCAATTGATTTGTAATCCAGAAAAGCGGCCAAACTGTTTAATAAGGGAGAGGGCTACCGAGAGGGATGTACCCGGGTCAGCCAGGTACAACAGGGTGTCATCCGCATACATACTAATTTTTTCCTCTAAAATACCCACCCGGAGACCATGAATATCGGAGTGCGACCGGATCGCTATCGCAAGTGGCTCTGCTACCAGCACGTACAAAAGGGGCGAAAGGGGGCAGCCTTGCCGAGTACCCCTAGTAAGAGGAAACCCCGCCGATGTCCTCCCATTAGCCAGTACTTTAGCCACCGGTGCCTGGTAAAGGATCCGTACCCACCGGATGAAGTTGGGGCCAAAGCCATAGCCCTCCAGGCATCTCCAAAGGAAGCCCCATTCTACTGAGTCAAATGCCTTTGCCGTATCTAAGGACACCACAACTCTTGAGCCAATGTTATCGTGAGCGGCCTGTAAATTCATAAACAGACGTCTCAGATTGAAGGAGGTGTTCCTGCCTGGCATAAAACCCGACTGGTCCGCATGAACAAGAGAGAGAATAACCTTGCTAAGGCGGATAGAGAGGACTTTAGCCAGAATCTTGACGTCGACTTGCAGCAAAGAAATTGGGCGATAAGAGGCGGGTTGATGGGGATCTTTACCTGGTTTAGGGATAAGAACAATTAAAGCTTCCCGCATAGTAGGAGGCAGTGTGTAGGATTCAAATGCGCACTCAAACATAGACAGCAAGTGTGGCACCAACACCTCAGAATATGTAGAATAAAATTCTATGGGTAATCCATCTGTTCCCGGGGACTTAGACCTGGGAAATCTAGCCATAGCCTCAATAATCTCTTCCTGCGACAGCGGGGCTTCAAGAAGCACCAGCTGCTCGACCGTCAATTGGGGAAGAACGTCCGGGGACATGTACAAGGAGATCGGAGAGTCATCAGCCGGGGCTGTAGAAGTGTAAAGGTCACGGAAAAAGTCCCGAAAACGGTCAGCCACTAACCCGGGGTTGGACACAGGAGGTCCCATTGGAGGATGAAGGGTGATCACCACCGGAGGCCTATCATTGCAATGTACTAGATAGGCCAAAAGTTTACCCGCCCGTTCACCATGCTCATACAACTTTTGTTTTTGAAAAAAAAGGGTCCTACGGGCTTTTTCATACTCCAGCTGCTCCACTACCCTTGTCAATAATTTTAATTGATCCGCGCCAGTGGGTGTCGGGTCAGCTGTATACGCAGCCTCTGCGGAAGCCAAGGTTCCAATCGCCTCAGCATGCGCCTGAGCGGAAGTTGCTTTAATAGAATTGATGGTAGTCATTAATGTCGATCTGGCATGGAGCTTAAAGGTCTCCCACACTACCAAGGGAGAGGCCGAGCCGACGTTATCGGCAAAAAATTGTTGCCACCTAGCGGCCAAGTCAATCTCCTCAGGGATGAGGGAGAGCCAAAACGGGTTTAATCGCCAGGCTGGCCGAATTCGTTCACTGTGAATCCGGAGCGTAACCCAATAGGGACAGTGATCCGAAAGACTGCGTGCTGAAAAGCCCGCATCCAAAAGTCTGGGGAGTAAGAAGGGGGATATAAAAATAAAGTCAATACGAGACATGGAATTATGAGAGGCAGAGAAACAGGAGTACACCCTTAATGACGGATTACGAATCCTCCAAGTGTCCAGCAAATAAAATTCCTCCATCAACCGTGCAAACCTAGTTGTCAGTGTCTGGGGCTGTGTGGCTCCGGGAGAAAGCAACCTGTCCAAACTGGGGTTCAAGGTGTTGTTGAAATCCCCTAGCCAGATCGCTGGTACCCGTGTATGCAACACCATGAAGTCCAGGCCCTCGTGCAGTATAGAAGCCGAAAACGGCGGAGGAACATAAAAGGCTAATAACAAATAAGGCTCACCATACAACAGTACATCTAAAAACACATATCTGCCCTGCGAATCTACTAGGGACCCCCGGAGCTCAAAATGCACTGCTTTGGCAACCAAGACTGCCACACCACGGGAATGAGAAGTGTGCATGGAATGAAACGTCCATCCCAACCAAGGGCGCTTCAGCGCCCTTTGAAGAGTACCTTCTAGATGGGTCTCGAGTAGACCTATAACGTCCGCCCTGTGGCGTTTTAAGGCATCAAAAACAGCTGACCTCTTAAGTCTGTCCCTCATGCCCCGAACGTTCCAAGTAAGGAGTTTAAGGTGCGCCATGGAAAGGGATCAGCATAATATCGTGCAGGAGCTCCGTGGGTACCGTTCGGCTCTGATATCCAGGGAAAAACAGTACTGTGAGAAAATATATATCAGTAAAGAACATAAAAAAATATATAATTTCACTCGGCAAGAAGGGGAAAAATAACACATAGAAAAAATTGCAGTACTCATTCCTCAATACATAAGAAGAAAAAACATATAGTGACAATAAAGACATCCCAACCACCCACCCCGCCCTGCACCTACCCCAACTAGTGCGGGCTCTTAATCCAAAAAAAACCCCATCCACCCTATCAACCCGTGAAAAACCCAGGGAAAAAAAAAGATAAATGGGAGGGATCCAACACAAAAACGTGTGAGAGATGTCCCTTCTGTCCCGCAGGGCGGTAGCAGAGGGATGGTTGGTGCATGTGCCTAACATAGGCAATCATATAGCGAAACTTCGCTGGATAGCAGTGCATGCATCTAGGACAAAAAGTGAGAGACTTCAATGGCTCCGCCAGATTACAATAATAAATGTGACCATCCAGGTTAAAAAGGAGCATGCAAAGAACAAAAAGAAAAAAATTTCTTTTCCCTTTTTTTTTTTTTCCTTATTTTAACCCCCCCCCCCCCCTCCATGGGCAGAATACCCCAAAAAGAGAAAAAAAAAAATTCAAGGGAAAAAAGAAACATCCATAGGGGGGGGGGGGGGAAGAGGTACCAGCCACCCCACCGGGGAACCCGGGTGATACCTGACCATCTCAGGTTCCATCCAACATGTCTACAAGTACAAGATAAGAATCTGGGTGGTCTCAAAAAATAAACAAAGGTATCATCCAGCACAGGAGAGGAGAGAACAATCCGAAAATTCAGAAAATCCAACCAGGATCCAGCACACGACAGGGAAAATGAGGCATGAGGCAGACCTAGCCCCGCGCCTCAAGATGTTCCAACCAGGAGATAACTGCCTCCGGATCATCGAAGAAGTGTACTCTGTCTTCGCCCTCCACACGGAGGCGGGCAGGGAATAGCATGGCATACTTAATGTTCTTTATGCGGAGCCTGCGTTTTACCTCAATAAAGATTTTGCGTTTTTTCTGGACATCCGCCGAGAAATCCGGGAAAATTGCAAGCCTGCTATTCCCGAAGGGGATATTACCCTTCTCCCTGGTGAGACGTAGCACAGCATCCCTATCTCTAAAATTTAATAACTTGGCTATGAAGGTACGAGGGGGGGCCCCCTGCGGCGGTGGTCTGCCATATAGGCGGTGGGCTCTCTCCACTACAAAGGTCGGGGAAAAAGCCGCACGACCATAAGTATCAATCAGGAGTTGCTCAAGAAAGTCTGATGGGTGAGCCCCCTCTGCTCCCTCAGGCAGTCCAATCATCCGAATATTACATCTCCGCAGTCGGTTCTCCATGTCATCCTGTTTAATCATAAGCTGAGTAACTTGGAGCTGGAGACGGTCTGAGGAGTTTTGCAAAGGTGGGAGGGAATCCTCCACAGCACTGATCCGCTGCTCAGCATCGGTCACTCTCTCCCTCACCCTCTGGAGATCCTGTCTGATCAAAGAGATATCCGCTTTCACCTCCTCGATCTTGCTGGTTAGTGAAGCCTGACATTGAGAGATAGCCTCCAGCACCTTAGCTGTCTCGGCGCCCATGGCGCTCGTCTCCGGTCCTGCCTGGGCGCCATCTGGAGCCAGGAGGTCCTTGTCCGTGCGGCGATATTTATCAAGCTTGGCGGCAGTGTCTGCCTGCTTCTTCGGTGGGGACATACTGCAGACAGTCCGGTTTCAGGTGCGGAGGTGTCGGGGAGGCTGTAAAGAATCGCTAAGTACAGGATTTACGAGATAAGGAGTGTGTGTCGGCGGAGCTGCTCTCACTCACGTCCTATCCCATGCTGCTCCAGGCCACGCCCCAAATACACACTCTTTAATGTAAATTGTCCCGTCTCTTTCTGTATGTAGATGATGGCACTGTACTTTATAAGAATAACAAAAAAAATCTAAGTACCTTTTTCCTAATTGATATACAGCGGTTTCCCAGGGAAACAGTGGTGAGAGGAGCTGCTACTGGTCACATGTTCAAAAATAAAATAAAATAGTCTTTGGGATACTGAGGAAAAATAAATAAATATCCATAAATGGTTTTAAACGGTCATACATATCTCTGAAATCAAATCTTTATATTTTTTGGAAATAACAGGTGGTGTCATGCCCCTTCAGTTTGTGTCTTAGAATAAGAGGGAGGTGAAGCCTCCATCAATCAGGATGTAATATTCTGCTCCATTGTGTTTAGCTGGCTAGTGGGCATGGAGGAGGGGGAGAGGGCTGTCCCTTACCAGTGTGTATACTCTATTGTCACATGGGCTGCTCAAAAGTGATAGGGAGGAAATGCTCAGGGTAGAAAATACACTGAAAACTAAGCATGTGCACTAGTTGCCAACAATGCTAAAATTACCGACTGAAGAAGGAACATGGACACAAGAGGGATATAGAGAACAGCAGGATCAACCAGGTTTTTTTTTTTTGTAGAATAGAGAAAATTAAACCTATAGATCCTGAGTGAGCATAAACAGCACCTATTGATAGTTTTTAATGTGGATTAATGTCACTTTATTATTAAACATGGTGTTACTAGTTTAATGAGCTTGGGTTTAGAGGTTCTGTCACATCTAGATGAACACTTGCTTTTCCAATCCATGTCAGAGGACCATAAACTGTACCACATGAATGTTGGGAAATTGCATATTTCATATTTCCTTATTTTTAGCTGCCACCAGGAGATCACGGTTTTACTCAACGGTCACGGTTTTACGGTCGTACTCAAGGCCAATTTCTGAAAATCTCCCCGTTGCAGGAAAGCCAAGATCCGAGCCACTGAGCAAGAGCGAGGGGGAACCCCAAGGGACTCACACCACGCAGTATACAACTTCCACGTACGATGATCGATCTTCCTAGAAGTCGCTTTTCTCACTTTGAGCAGAATGGGAATCACTGAAGCAGACGATCCCGTCCTTCAGCACCTGGCTTTAACAGCCAAGTCGTCAAAGCCAATGACTGTAAAGCAGGATGGAATATTGGCCCTTGAGACAGTAAATCCTCCCTGAGAGGAAGTCTCCAAGGACCGTCTACGACTAGCCTGACCAGGTCAGCATACCAGGCTCAGCGAGGCCGGTCCGGAGCAACACGAAAGAGCGGAATCCCTTCCGCCTCGATCCTGCAAAAAAGTCTTGGCAGCAACTTGAGAGGAGGAAAGGCATACATCAGCTGGTACTGACCCCACAGGGCCACCAGTGCATCTGCGGCGTCTGCCAGAGGGTCCTGAGAGCGGGCCACAAACATCTGCACTTTTCTGTTGATCCGAGACGCCAACAGATCTACATCTGGAGTGCCCCAACGGAGGCACAATTGCTGTAACACCTCCAGATGGAGGGACCATTCCCCTGCATGCAAGGCCTGTCGACTGAGGTAATCCGCCTGCCAATTTTCCACACCTGGAATGTGAACAGTGGAGAGAGCTGGAATAAAGCGTTCTGCCCATCGAAGGATGCTTGCCACTTCTAAGGCTGCTTTGGTGCCCCCTTGGTGACAGACATAAGCCATGGCACATGGCATTGTCCGATTGAGTGCGCACTGGACAACCCTGCAAGTGCGTGGTCCAGTGGACTAGGCAAAGCCAGATTGCTCTCAGCTCCAGAACATTGATCGGTAAACTGGATTCTTCCAGGGACCCTACTCCTTGAGCAGACAACCTGCAGAGAACCCCTCCCCAACCGGACAGACTTGCATCCGTGGTGACAATCGTCCAATATATATATGGAGGAAGGATTTCCCTTGCTTGAGCATTCGGGACCGAAGCCACCATATCAGGGACTCCCTATTAACCTAGCTCAGCTGGATCTGATTGTCCAGGGAATTTGGATTCTTATTCCATTTGAGAAGGATTTCCTTCTGGAGGATCCTCGTTTGGAATTGAGCGAAGGGGACCGCCTCAAAGGATGAGACCATTAGTCCTAGAACTCTCACACAGGTCCGAAGGGACGACCATTTGCTGGACAGCAACAGCTCAAGCGCAGTCCGGAGTTTTTAGAATATTTCTGGAGGAAGAAACACCCTGGCTGAGGACGAGTACAAAGTCAGGCCCAGATAATTCAGTCTCATGCAAGGAACTAGGGATGACTTCTGAAGGTTCAGAATCCATCCGAACTCCTCCAGAGTTCTCATGGTGATCTACAAATTTGTCTCCAGCACCGTGGGAGACCACGCATGGAGAAGCAGATCGCCCAGGTAACCCAGGGCCGATATCCTCCGCTGCCGTAACAGCGCCAGGACCGGAGCTAACACCTTTGTGAAGACCCGAGGAGCAGAGGTGAGACCAAAGGGTAACGCCACAAACTGATCCTCTCCCACTGAAAAACGGAGAAACCGTTGGTGTCCTGCACAGATTGGGATGTGAAGGTTGGCATCTTTGATGTCTATGGAGATCAGGAAATCCCCCTGATGTAGGGAGGCCACCACCGTGCGAATAGATACCATCTTGAATTTTTGAACTCGCATTTCATTGCTTTTAGGTCTTGGATAGGACGCACTTGGCCTTCTTTTCTGGGCACAGTAAACCGGTTTGAATAAAACCCCTGAAAACATTCCTGAGAGGGAACTGGCACAATCACCCCTTGTGACAGCAGATCCTTAATCGGTCTGGAGATAGGCGCAGATTGGACTGGAAGCATCTGTCTGAAGACGAGACCAGAATTCTATCTTGTACCCTGATTGGATCAGTTTGTGAACCCATTTGACCTGAACAAGGAAGTCCAAGGTCCCGGAAAGAAGTGAAGGCGCCCCACCCCGGAAGCGGGTAAGGGAGCCCCTTCATGCAGACGAGGATTTGTCTGCAGATCCGGACTGGCCAGTCTTTGATTTACCCGACCATGGCTTCTTGGATCTCCCAGAAGACCTGAACGGCTTCCCTTTTTCTTGTGACCGGGAGGGATGAAAAAGCCACTTATGAGCAGTGAAGGAAGGCCCCCGTATATGATGTGGTGCCTTGCCCTTAGAGGACTAAGGAAGAAGAGTACTCTTCCCCCCTGTAAGGCCCTTTATCAGCTCGTCCAGAGAGGAACCAAACAACCTCTCCCCCATAAAGGGAAGATCTGTCAAAGCTTTTTTGGGAGCCTGATCCACAGACCAGCTTTTTAACCACACCATGCGTCGAATAGCAATCCCCACTGCCGACACTCTGGCCACTAGGGGAGCCGCATCCAGGGACACATCACGCATTAACACCAGGACTTGAGCCATCTGGTCCATTAGTTCCAGCACCGCTGGGGGGGGGAGCTGTTCAGCTTCCAAGTTACCCTTTAGTAATTTCACCCATTCAGTAACAGTCTGACACCATACAAGAAGATTGATTGGTTCCTCAAGCCAAAAAATAGTGGGATTGTGTAGGCAATTTTAAGATAAAACACAATTTATTGATACAATAATAAGGTAAAACACGAAGGGATGCAACAAATAAGCAATTTTGTAACATAGGTACTATGCATCAACAGTACCCTCAGAAGGGAGGTGAAGGCACAGGGCGTTTATGGCTACCAACACTTTTACATACAAAATCTACCTTTGACACCAGGCTTTCCAACACTGCTGTAATCGCAGACAGGATGCCAACAACTTGCCAATTCTTGTGTTCAGTGGCAAATGCCAATCGAGCTCTATGGTGCCGGGCAGTGAGCAAAGGGCCCACTAGAGGATGTAGGGCCCTCAGGCCACCCTCATGAAGTCTGTTTCTGTTTGCTTGGTCAGAAACATTCACACCAGTGCCCTGCTGGAGGTCATTTTGTAGGGCTCTGGCAGTGCTTATCTTGTTCCTCCTTGCACAAAGGAGCAGACACCAGTCCAGCTGATGGGTTAAGAACCTTCTATGGCCCTGTCAAGCTCTCCTAAAGTAACTGCCTGTCTCCTGGAATCTCCTCCATGCTCTTGAGACTGCTGGGAGACACAGCAAACCTTCTGGCAATGGCATGTGTTGTGCAATCCTGGAGGAACCTCTATAGGGTCCAGGTATCGCATAATACAAACAGTAGTGACACTGACTCTAGCCAAATGCAAAACTAGTGAAAAACATTCAGTAAAGACGAGTAGGGAAAAAAACATCAGTGGCCTCCACCTTAAAAACTATTCTTGTATAGGAGGTCATCTCATTGTTGCCCACCTAGTGCACCTGTAACAACCCCCTCTACTACTTAACTGACCAGATCAATATCTCAGCAGTTTAATTGACTTGATGCTATACTCGTATTAAAAAAGTGTACCTTTAATTTTTTCGAGCAGTGTATATCAACCAAGGAGTCAAACATATGCATGAATCATGGTGGACTATATCCCTAAACTTCTTAGTGCAATTTCTGCTCTCATTAGGTAATTTTATATAGTGGCAAAACTCAATCAAATCGCCTTCAGCCAGGTAGCACGAGTAGGGGGTGGTGGACTTCCACCGCAACAAGATTTCACTTCTCGCATAAAATAAAGCGTAAATAAGGAAGCGCTTAGTGTATCTATCATGCTCAATATCCTCCATATCAACAGCAACAAAACAGGGTCTACGGGCAAGACCACCCTACAAAGCATGGTGCAAGACCACACCATGTGCATGGTACCAGCCTCGGTGGAACACCTGTTTCTGCCTGGAGATAAATGTGGCCAGCTGTTGGGCGGTGTAGTATGCCCTGTGAAGGAATTTCAGTTGTATAAATCTATCCTTTGCTGAAATCATATAAGTATAAGTCAAAAGGAGAGACACAGTCCTCCCAGTTGTCCTCATTGAGGGCAGGGATATCAGTCTGCCAACGTTCAAGGGTACAGGTACACTTTGTGTCATAGGTCACAGACAAGCCGAGGTACAAAGAAGACAAGGGTTTCCCCATGACCTTCGAAGACCAAAGGCACTCAATAGGATCAGACTAGCATGAAGGGGTCTGGAAAATCTAAACTCCACAGATCTAGGCAGAAAGTACGTATGTCATAGGCAGGGAAAGGACATAATCTCACAATACCAAAATACATGCTTCAAAGTCATCACACCACGTTTAGCCTATAGGTGTGGGTCAGGAATCGAATAAAGATGGGGAAGAGATGGATTGCCACACAGGGGAAGATGTGGCTAAAACTTGGAGGGCTCCATATACAGTATACGCTACGAGCTTGGGTCCACAACCACACTGTAACCTTCATAGGTCCTGTTACATATAAATAAGCTTGAGGGCCTCTAAAAAAACAGATTTAAAGATGCATAAGGACCCAGAAGAAACCCCCCCAGATTTACCACAGGGTTCTGTTGAGGCTGAGAGAACCACCGCCGCACAGTAACAAGCACAGCCACCCAGTAGTATAAATGAAAGTTAGGAAGCGCAAGACCACCAGGGGGGGGGGGTTCAAAGTGACGCCGGACAACACTCCTGATAGCGCTCAACCAACCAGGCTCAGGGAGGGATGCAGGTTACCCGAGAAATGAGGAGGGGAGAGCCATAACATAAAATCCAACGACTATTTATTATCACAAAAAAATAATATTGCACTTACAAACATCAGACGACAAAAACGTAGATGAGAGGGATTGGAGGGAGGTAACAGCCGCCGGCCGGACGGCTCCGCTCGCCCGTCCTTCACAGCAAGTAGGTAGGTGTGACGTCAGCACGCCGTGACCTGACTAGTTTCATCAGAGAACCCCCGCTCATGCAATACCTGGAGCTGGTAAGAGTACCCATCCTCACTGGTGCCCTTTAGGTTCTATTATATGTCTACTTTTTAGTCCATCTGGTAAGCGGTTTATCTCACTATTGATTTACCCTCTTGGTTCAGTCATTAAGGGGATCCTATCCTTTTCGGTGGTGGCTGTCACTATTCATCAATATTGGATTTTTAGCTTCACCATTTGGGTGTCATCATTAGTTGTTTTATGGTTTTACGCTATGGCGTTTGCCTTTTTTTTCCTTTTTGTCTAAACTTATCCTTGGAGATTTGCATCACCACGGTACGGGCTTGCTGCCTATTTTCTGAGGTCTGCGGATTCGGTTTCCATCATTTTGGCTACAGTATCTGCTACTTCTGGTAAGCGGTACCTGCACAAGTCACAACTCATTTGTTATTCACTTTCTGTTACTGGTTTACACTATGGTGTCGTTTTTCTCCTTTTTACCCATACACTATTGAGGAGATTCATATCGGAGCCCTTCTGAAGCTTGCTGTGTTCCATATCTGAAGACCCTGCCTCTACTCATTTGGCTCTTTAATGATTGGAATCTGGTAAGCGGTACCTGCACCAGGGTCATCTTTTTTCTTTTCATCTATGGACATTCATCACATGGACTGTTTCAATTGTTAGCGCAGCTTAATATATACATTTACTTTTTGGGGTGTCAGTCGCACTTGAAGCTGCTGCTTTGCTTATTTGAATTAGCGCAGTTGTTTTCCTCTTTTTATTCACTGGACTTGAACTGTTTAAGTTTCAAAAAAACTGTACAAAAGGGGGTGTTCTACAACTTTTGACTGGTAGTGTAGGTAAAAGGTAGCCGGAGGACTGCAGCATTTTGGTGCAGCAAGATTTTGAGGCTTTAAAAAATCTGGCTAGCCAATGTTGTCAGGTAGACCTAGTCAGTAACAGACGACAAGTTAAAAGGAGTTGTAAAGACAGGTGTTTTTTTTTTAAATCTCTGATGCATTCTATACATTAAGATAAAAAGCCTTTTGTGTGTAGCAGCCCCTCTCAGCACCCCCAGTACTTACAGAAGCCCCATCTCTATCCAGCAATGTCCACAAGTCCCTTGCCTGTACGGCACGCTTCCTCCTGATTGGCTGAGACACAGCAGCAGCGCCATTAACTCCCGTTGCTGTCAAAGTCAGTTAGCCAATCAGGGGAAAGAGGGGGCAGGGCCGAATGGCAGCTCTGTGTCTGAATGGACACACGGAGCTGCAGCTCGGCTTGGTTTCCCCCATAGCAAGCTGCTTGCTGTGGGGGCATTCAACAGGGGGGGAAGGCCAGGAGCAGCGAAGAGGGAACCAGAGAAGTGGAGGATCCGGGCCATTCTGTGCAAGCTACTGCACAGAGGAGGTAAGTATACCATGTTTGTTATTTAAAAAAACATGGGACTTTACAATCACTTTATTGTATATGTAGGCCTGGTTCACACTTTAGTGGCTATGCAAGCCATGTTTTACGTGGGCATGGCATCGCTTTAATTTGAATAGGCTGCCATGCCTCCACAAACCACAGGGAAAAGGTCCCTTCCCATTTTTAAAATCACAGCCTGCACAGGAAATGTGCGGGTGGTTGTGGCTGCGGACCCTTAGAGGGAATCACCCACACAAGTCAAAACCAGGGCGTGAACTCAATCACTCAAATCTCATATACGCTTTAACATTTGATTAACATTTAAATTATTTTCAGAAGTGATTTCTAATATTTTTACATTTAATGCTTTAATTAAAATAAAGCAATGAAAGTTATTGTTCAGGCATTCCCTTTTACAGGGTGACAATGTTCTGACCATGTAATTCCAGATGTACTCCTGCAATGTCACCCTGCCTTCTTGGAGACAACAAGTGGTAATTTCAACATACAGTATGTTACCTTACAAATGGTCGTTATCTGAAAATCAGCCTTGAGAAATGTACTGCAGCCATCACTGGAGTGCATGCATATCCAGTGAATAGAGAGCTGCTCCACAGAGGCTGCAGGATATCAATAACCACGAGAAGCAACAAGGAAAAAAACCAAAAAAACAGTGCAACGATGGTTGGAAAAAAAGTGAACACAGTATTTTAGGATAAAAATAATGGCAACTGTAATAAAGCTTTACCATTTTACAAAGCCACATATACCAACAGAGGGGTACCTGCCAAGTTAAATTTAATAAGGTTTAGGAGGCACGGATCGACACAGTATCTGACTGATGGTTCGTGTACCCGATGAATGTCTAATCCATAATGCTTCATAGACATTTTTATTTTAATTCCTTCTCTGACCACAGTTGGTTTGTATTTGAGTTAGCTTTTGCATTTGAGATATCCAGCAAACCTATACTCCTTTTAGGTGCATGTCTTACTTTGATTTTTTAATGGCTATGTACAGTATCTCACAAAAGTGAGTACACCCCTCACATGTTTGTAAATATTTTATTATATCTTTTCATGTGACAACACTGAAGAAATTACACTTTGCTACAATGTAAAGTAGTGAGTGTACAGCTTGTTGAACAGTGTTAATTTGCTGTTCCCTCAAAATAACAACACACAGCCATTCATTTCTAAACTGCTGGCAACAAAAGTGAGTAAACCCCAAGGGAAAATGTCCAAATTAGTCCCAATTAGCAATTTTCCCTCCCCAGTGTCATGTGACTCAGTGTTACAAGGCCTTAGGTGTGAATGGTGAGGTGTGTTAAATTTGATGTTATCGATCTCACTCTCTCATACTGGTCACTGGAAGTTCAACATGGCACCTCATGGCAAAGAACTCTCTGAGGATCTGAAAAAAAGAATTGTTGCACTACATAAAGATGGCCTAGGCCAGTGTTTCTCAACTCCGGTCCTCAGGGCACACTAACAGGCCAGGTTTGCAAGAAAACTGAAATACATCACAGGTGATATAATTTGCTGCTCAGTGATTGCCGTATTCTAGTCTGCATCTCCCCAAGGTAATACTTAAAATCTGGCCTGTTAGTGTGCCCTGAGGACCGGAGTTGAGAAACACTGGCCTAGGCTACAAGAAGACTGCCAAGACCCTGAGACTGAGCTGCAGCACTATTGCCAAGACCATACAGCGGTTTAGCAGGACAGGTTCCACTTAGAACAGGCCTTACCATGGTCGACCAAAGAAGTTGAGTGCACGTGTTCAGCGTCACATCCAGAGGTTCTCACCATGGTCGACCAAAGAAGTTGAGTGCACGTGTTCAGCGTCAAATCCAGAGGTTTTCTTTGGGAAATAGACGTATGAGTGCTGCCAGCATTGCTGCAGAGGTTGAAGGGGTGGGTGGGGGGGGGGGGGGTCAATCTGTCAGTGCTCAAACCATAAGCCGCACACTGCATCAAATTGGTCTGCATGGCTGTCATCCCAAAAGGAAGCCTCTTCTAAAGGTGATGCACAAGAAAGCCTGCAAAAAGTTTGCTCAAAACAAACAGACTAAGGACATGGATTACTGGAACCATGTCCTGTGGTCTGATGAGACCAAGATAAACTTATTTGGTTCAGATGGTTTCAAGCGTGTGTGGCGGCAACCAGGTGAGGAGTACAAAGACAAGTGTGTCTTGCCTACAGTCAAGCATGGTGGTGGGAGTGTCATGGTCTGGGGCTGCATGAGTGCTGCCGACACTGGGGAGCTACATTTCATTGAGGGAATCATGAATGCCAAAATGTACTGTGACATACCGAAGCAGAACATGATCCCCTCCCTTCGGAGACTAGGCTGCAGGGCAGTATTCCAACTGCCACTGCCTTGCTGAAGAAGCAGAGGGTAAAGGTGATTGACTGGCCAAGCATGTCTCCAGACCTATACCCTATTGAGCATCTGTGGGGCATCCTCAAATGGAGGTGAGAGGAGCGCAAGGTCTCTAACATCCACGAGCTCCGTGATGTCATCATGAAGGAGTGGAAGAGGACTCCAGTGATAACCTGCGAAGCTCTGGTAAACTCCATGCCCAAGAGGGTTAAGGCAGTGCTGGAAAATAATAGTGGCCACACAAAATAATGACACTTTGGGCACAATTTGGACTTTATGACTTAGGGGTGTACTCACTTTTGTTGCCAGCACTTTAGACATTAATGGCTGTGTTGAGTTATTTTGAGGGGACAGCAAATTTACACTGTTACACAAGCTGTACACTCGCTACTTTACATTGTAGCAAAGTGTAATTTCTTCAGTGTTGTCATATGATAAGATATAATAAAATATTTACAAAAATGTGAGGGGTGTACTCACTTTTGTGAGATACTGAAACTCTTCATGGCAATCTAATACTCACTGTATTAATCTGTATACAAGACTATGTGTGATTGAAGACTGAAATCTGATGCAGTAGCCACTGGTGCTGTGGTCGTTTTGTTGTCACTTTTTTATTCTGTTTTTTAGGACCTGCATGTTTCTCTATTATATTGAAAATACAAATAAAAACAAAATACATTTTTAGAGTGCTTTGGCAAACCAATTTTTTTTTTGTTCAGCTATAGTTTACATGAATTTAATCCAGATTAAAACTGCATGTTAACACATGCACATTAACATGTGTTAGGTTGCGTTTTCATGAGTGTTGCATTAGGGCAGCCCAATGATTAAAAATGAGGTGCCAACGCACCCCAGTGTGGCCAAAACTGAACCTTACCATTTTTTGGGCAGATGTCAGAGGGCTTCAGCATAGGTGAAATGCCTTAGTATGCTGGAATGTAATTCAAAATGAATGGCACCCCCAGTAGATGAAACATGCTTTACCATGTGCTGGGGTAATGCCTTCATCACTACAACAGAATATATGAACTGGCATAGTTAAAAATCTGCTGAGGTAAAGGAATGTACACAAAGGTAGGGGTTGCATTAAAATAGTAAACTTCTGTTAGATTCCAGTTGCAGTTAGTGTATGCTTTAGTTCTTGTCACCATTCTAGATAAAATAGAGGATCACAAAATTTGTGCTCCACAAAAGGCCAATGTCTACCACTAATATATGGTAAGAATGTAACAGAACGCATTAATCATTTAAATCTAGAGAAAATCGGCTTACCTTTTAAACCCTGCCATAGTGGTCACCATCCTCTCTAACTCTTCCACCTGCAAAGAAAAACATGCAAATAAAATTCCTTCCTTATCTCTGTTCAGATACACCTTGGATCAACAATCTAGTGTTATTTCTATAAATAATAAAGTGTCTTTAAACCCATAATATAAAAAAACTGTCATCACATTAAACACTGCATTGCATACATGCAAGATCAGCATTTTGCCATTCATTTTGCATAAAGTTAAACAAACCTAGTTGATCCTGCCGTTCAGTAGCACTGCTTCCCTGCCTGTGTCCCTGCGGCAGCCTCTAATTCTATGGAGTGAGCACGCTCCTCTTTCAGGGCACAGGCAAGCCGTTGTGTAAGTGTGTGTATATACTTATCAGTATACACATACTGTACATAGATTTATACACACATACAAATATACTTGCTTAGATTAGTCCTCAGTTTCGCTCACTGATCTTTCTATACAAACGGAATGAGCAGGGAAAGATCAAGCGACCTCTACAACTCAAAAAGGAAAACAATATTTACGTGTTTTTTGCAAAGGTTCACTGCCACCGATCTTCATAGCAATCAATAGCAGCGAACAGCTGTGTGTTGGATATCACTCTAACATCCAGTTATATGTTCTGCATTTAGAAACACATCAAACTTTTTTAACTACATTCTACTAAATTGGTTGGAACTAGCTTCTTAGGGAGTCTTTCACATTTTCACAGCGCTTACTGAAGAAGCCTTTCTGCATGGGGAGATTCATTAATTTAAGACACAGGGTGTCCATGACCTTAACCACTTTACCACCGGAGGATTTTGCTGTCTTGCGTCCAGGCCACTTTTTGCGATTCGGCACTGTGCGAATTTAACTGACAATTGCGCGGTCGTGTGACGCCGTACCAAAACAAAATTTACGTCCTTTTTTTTCCCGCTAACAGAGCTTTCTTTTGGTGGTATTTGATCACCTGTATGATTTTTACTTTTTGCACTATAAACAAAAAAATAGCGTAAATTTGGAAAAAATTATACTTTTCACATTTTTTTTTTTTAAATCCCCCCCCCCCCCCCCCAAAAATGTAAAAATCTAAATTTTTTTACATTTTTGGCCAATTTGTTTTCTGCTACCTATGTTTGGTAAAAAAAAATCACAATGAGCGTATTTTGATTGGTTTGCGCAAAAGTTATTGCGTTTACTAACTAAGGGAAAGATTTCTGTCATTTTTGGTGTTTTTTTTTTTTAACGAGTAATGGCGGCGATCTGCGATTTTTTTTGCGGGACTGCGACATTGTGGCGGACAGATCGGACCCTTGACTGACATTTTTGACACTTTTGGGGGTACCAGTGACATTACTACAGTAATCAGTGCTATACATATGCACTGTTACTGTAAAAATTACACTGGCAGGGAAGGGGTTAATTTTATTGGAGAGGGAGGGGTTAATGTATGCCTGGTGCTTACTAACGTGTGTGGGGGGAGGTGACTGAGTGACACAGGGATAGATCGCAGGTTCAGCTATGCTGAACCCTGAAATCTGACCCCGTCTGTCACTTAGGAGATCCGCCCGCTTTGTTTACACAAGTGGGCAGATCTCCAGACTCGATTCTCCGACGATCGGGGAAGAGCGGCGGTGATCATCGCCCCTCCTCCCCTGGCCCGACTCCCTCTGTGACTGAATACAGCGGGAGCGAGCCTCCAGCGGCGCGCGCGCCACCCACAAGGGGAGGAGTCCAACGTCGCTGGACGGGAACGAGCCACTTTGCCGCAGTACAGTCAATGTGACTGGTCGGCAAGTGTTTAAACTGAACAGGGCACAAAATTTACCATGTGGACCTTTAAGTATTTATACAATGTAATACCCCCTTAATTGCCTTTCTTCAAGTTCAGCTATTCTTTCTTCATAGCTGAGGTAGAGATGGTAAGGCACAGGGGAAACAAAACTGAAAAATTTGAGAAAAAATGGATTTGGTCTTACTGAGACACAGCTCCATGTCTTCTAGACCATAAGACTTATGCTGCTCTCGCTTCAGGAGTAGGACTAGGCGGAAACCTTTTGGTTACGCCCCTGAGGCAGTCCCAGAGGTTATACCATCACTTCCTGCTATAGGACTTCCGTTTGTAATAAGCAGTGTCAGAAGAACACATACAGTGCCTTGCGAAAGTATTCAGCCCCCTTAAGTTAATACTTTGTAGCGCCACCTTTTGCTGCGATTATGCGGGTATGTCTCTATCAGTTTTGCACAGAGACTGAAATTTTTGCCCATTCCTCCTTGCAAAACAGCTGGAGCTCAGTGAGAATGGATGGAGAGCATTTGTGAAGAGCAGTTTTCAGTTCTTTCCACAGATTCTCGATTGGATTCAGGTCTGGACTTTGACTTGGCCATTCTAACACCTGGATATGTTTATTTGTGAACCATTCCATTGTAGATTTTGCTTTATGTTTTGGATCATTGTCTTGTTGGAAGACAAATCTCCGTCCCAGTCTAAGGTCTTTTGCAGACTCCATCAGGTTTTCTTCCAGAATGGTCCTGTATTTGGCTCCATCCATCTTCCCATCAATTTTAACCATCTTCCCTGTCCCTGATGAAGATAAGCAGGCCCAAACCATGATGCTGCCACCACCATGTTTGACAGTGGGCATGGTGTGTTCAGGGTGATGAGCTGTGTTGCATTTACGCCAAACATAACGTTTTGCATTGTTGCCAAAAAGTTCAATTTTGGTTTCATCTGACCAGAGCACCTTCTTCCACATGTTTGGTGTGTCTCCCAGGTGGCTTGTGGCAAACTTTAAATGACACTTTTTATGGATATCTATAAGAAATGGCTTTCTTCTTGCCACTCTTCCATAAAGGCCAGATTTGTGCAGTATACGACTGATTGTTGTCCTATGGACAGAGTCTCCCACCTCAGCTGTAGATCTCTGCAGTTCATCCAGAGTGATCATGGGCCTCTTGGCTGCATCTCTGATCAGTCTTCTCCTTGTATGAGCTGAAAGTTTAGAGGGACGGCCAGGTCTTCGTAGATTTGCAGTGGTCTGATACTCCTTCCATTTCAATATTATCGCTTGCACAGTGCTCCTTGGGATGTTTAAAGCTTGGGAAATATTTTTGTATCCAAATCCGGCTTTAAACTTCTCCACAACAGTATCTCGGACCTGCCTGGTGTGTTCATTGTTCTTCAAGATGCTCTCTGCGCTTTAAACGGACCTCTGAGACTATCACAGTGCAGGTGCATTTATACGGAGACATGGCGGCGGTTCCCCATCCGGAGAGGACACCATGGATGTTTAGCACAGAGCCGGTTAAAGGCAACCTATACACCATTATTTATATGGTATAACTTATGGGCTTCTCCCATTGAGTTATAGAGAGATGCCATCATAGTTTAAGTGTTTGGTGGCAGCCAGGTCTTACCAATCCTGGGCTAGTTTTCCCTTCCTATGATACCGAGCTCTGACCAAATCCATGAGTGTCCCTTCGTTACTAACTATTAATTATTCTGCGGTGACTTTTGTCCTGCATAACAAATATACAGAATCCTCTACATTACTTACAATTAGGCTCCAGACGAAGCCTCTATATAAGGCGAAACATGTTGAGCAATTGAACCATTACTCTTTGTCACCATTATCTGATTTTGTATGGGATAGTGTTTGCCATTGGATTGACCTCTGACAGCATCTCCATTACGTATTTACAGTCTTTTTTATGATTAACAGCATTGTAACCATGTATAATTACACCTAGTAGAACTGCTGTATGTTATATAGTTGATTGGTGTTAGCCGTATAGGCCCTAATCAATTTTATATTGTATATATTTTCTCATTTTTGTCTTTTTTCCCCTTCCCCCCTTTTTTTCCCCTTTTTTGTTACGTTTATGGAATTTGAATAAAAATTGATTTTAATTACTTCATGTGGCTGGAAAATCCCTTCCTTCCCAATCTTCCATGACTTCTATTGAGTAAACTCTAGGATTGGCACGATCATTATTTCTTCCATATGCTCAGATTGCTGCTGTCTGAAGGCATATCTCATTTATTAATAAACGGAGACTTGATTACACACAGGTGGATTCTATTTATCATCATTAGTCATTTAGGTCAACATTGGATCATTCAGAGATCCTCACTGAACTTCTGGAGAGAATTTGCTGCACTGAAAGTAAAGGGGCTGAATAATTTTGCACGCCAAATTTTACAGTTTTTTTATTTGTTAACAAAGTTTGAAATCTCCAATAAATTTTGTTGCACTTCATGATTGTGTCCCACTTGTTGATTCTTCACAAAAAATTACAGTTTTATATCTTTAGGTTTGAAGCCTGAAATGTGGCAAAAGGTCGCAAAGTTCAAGGGGGCCGAATACTTTCGCAAGGCACTGTATTACAGTATACCTGTAGGGGTATACCCTCGCGCCACTTGATCGGGCCTGTATGTTATGAAATTCCTGGTATTTGGTCTAATAAGCAGCAGCTGGGGGATAGATTAAGTGAAGAGAAGAAGGCTTCCAGTAGGGGAACCTCACCTCAGCGCTTGCTATAAATGAGCTATTATATTTAAAGATCTCCTATTCTGAATATGTGCAATATTTGCCAATAAATATGTAAACCATTAACTGTGCAAATTATGTTTTACCTAATGAACTGTGCAATTGTGCAGTATATAAATCCAACAGCTCACAAAATGAACACAAGTGAAAATTCCGCAAAACGTGTCCAAAAAGAACTTGTGCAATTATGCAGTGTGTTAATACAACGTATCACAAATGTGCAACACAATATGGTATTAGTGTAAAATCCACAATATTCCACAGGAAAGTGCTCTGTGCACAATTGAAGATAAAGTGCTTAAATAATGAAAAATCTGTCCATGCACAATGTGCAATAAGCCAAAAGTTGGGATGGGATGTGCATAAAATAAAAATACAAATGTCCAAATATACAGTTTATGACAAAGTGCTGGTGCTTGGGATGTGCTTGGGGTGTGCCGGTGATCCTCAGCTGGCTGCTGGATTACCACTTTTACAAAGTGTATGATCCACACGTGTATAGATAAAATCACTCACCAGATGATGTGGGTTATATCTGTCATATGACAGTACAACCTTTACCGCTTGTGTGGTTACCCCAACTGGGTGCAGTGAAGCAGATCCGATTAAGCAGGCTGGCCTAGAGCTGCCGGTTCCCCGGCTGTGGATTCCTCCCATGGGATCATGCAAAAAAAAGGGGTACTCCGCATAGTGTAATTCCTCAATAAAAGTTTATTAAGCCTTCTGATGCGTACAACGGATAGGCATAAAAAGTATATAAAAAGTAATAAAAGATCCTGGTAGGTTTTCCAAAGAAATATGCGTGGCCATTATGGTATAATGTGAGCAGTGAGTGAATGCGTTACTGTGAGTACCTCTCCTGGTTTGCGTTCCACTGGTCACGTGACGGAGCGACGGTGGAGCGAGAACATCCACATGCGCGGCCACGCACATTTTTTTGGAAAACATACCAGGATCTTTTATTACTTTTAAAAAAAAAAAAATGGCCCTGTAGCGCTGCAGCGCCCCCCGGAGGTCAGGCACATGCTAAGGGACCCCCACAGAGAGGGGGCAGTATTACCCTTCTGATATGAATCAGAGAGAACTGCGTGCATCAATGGACGATAGAGAAAAATGGATTTTTGTAAGATCTTACCGTAAAATCCTTTTCTCTTAGCTCATTGACAGACATAGTCCTCTTTACATAGTTACATAGTTAGTGAGGCTGAAAAAAGACACAAGTCCATCCAGTTCAACCTATGATGTGTGTGTGTGTTTGCTTTTAACCGTACATTGTATACCCCTGTATGTTGTGGTCTTTAAGGTGTCCATCCAATAGTTTTTTGAAACTATCAATGCTCCCCGCTGATACGACTGCTTGCGGAAGAGAATTCCACATCCTTACCACTCTTACAGTGAAGAACCCCTTACGCACTTTAAGGTTAAACCGCCTTTCCTCAAGTTTTAGTGAGTGGCCACGTGTCTTATTGTATTCCCTTACTCTGAATAGTTTGTTCCTTATACTAGGGTCGCCAGTACAGTATTTGTACATTGATATCATATCCCCCCTCAATCGTCTCTTCTCCAGAGAGAATAAGTTCAGTGCTTGTAGTCTTTCCTCATAGCTGATGTCCTCCATTCCCCTAATTATTTTTGTTGCCCTTCTCTGGACTTTCTCCAGTTCCAGCACATCCTTCCTGAGGACCGGTGCCCAGAACTGGACAGCATACTCCAGATGTGGCCGGACCAGAGTTTTGTAGAGTGGAAGAATAATCTCTTTATTTCTGGAGTGAATCCCCTTTTTTATACATCCCAGTATTCTGTTGGCTTTGCTTGCAGCGGCTTGGCATTGCATGCCACTTCCAAGCCTGTTGTCTACCAGTATCCCCAGGTCCCTTTCCATCCTAGACTCACCCAGAGGTTCCCCCCCTAGTGAGTAGCTTGCTTTCTGGTTACTGGCCCCCAAGTGCATTACTTTACATTTTTCTACATTAAATCTCATCTGCCATGTAGTTGCCCACCCCGTTATTTTGTTCAGGTCTGCTTGCAAGATTTCCACATCCTGCATAGAAGATATTGGCATGCCTAATTTAGTATCATCTGCAAATACTGAGATTGTACTAGATATCCCCTCCTCTAGATCATTTATGAATAAATTAAACAGGATTGGTCCCAGGACAGAACCCTGGGGGACCCCACTTTCCACACCCGCCCACTCAGAGTACTCCCCATTAATCACCACCCTCTGGACTCTCCCCTGGAGCCAGTTCTCTATCCAGGTACTCACCTTATGATCCATACCTACCTTCCTTAGTTTGTACAGTAAGCGTTTGTGGGGAACGGTGTCAAAGGCCATATCAATTGGGTTATGCTGCCCTCTACAGGAGTAGGACTAGGCAGAAAGAAAACGTTCTGGCTTCACCTTAGGGGCAGTCCCAGAGGGTATATCCTCTCTCTCTCTCTGCTACAGGATGTCAGTTTATGTCACAAAGCAGTGTCAGAGAATTTAACCCAACCCAACTCAAAAAGTAGAGGGGCGGGTACTACGTCTGTCAATGAGCTAAGAGAAAAGGATTTTACGGTAAGATCTTACAAAAATCCATTTTTCTCTGCCGCTCATTGACAGACGTAGTCCTTTTTGATTCATATCAATTGGGACGTCCCAAAGCAGTGCCACAAATGAGGGGTGGGATTAACGGAAATCAAAATCCAATCTAGAAGGCCCAACCGGTGCCAACTAGAAGTTCAAAGGCTCATCAGACCAAAGGGATGAGATTCAAATAAAAATCCAACTGAAAAAAAACCCTTGAGGTAGACCGCCGGTCTCCTCAAATTGCGGCCTGCAAAACCTTGCGGCCAAAAGAGGCATCTGACGATGCCATCACATCAACTTTATAGAACTTTGCAAAGGTATGCACTGACGACCAAGTAGCCGCCTTGCAAACCTGAAGGACTGACGCCTGATGGCGAAAGGCCCATGACGCACTAAGCGCCCGAGTGGAGTGCGCCTTAACAGGGAACGGGGGCTCCCGACCCTTAATAGAATAAGCCTGTACCACCGTCTGTCTGATCCATTTGGAAATAGTCGTAGCAGATGCAGGCAACCCCTTTTTGGGGCCATCCGGGATCACAAAAAGTGAATCCGTCTTGCGAAACGAGTCCGTCGTTTTCAAGTATACCCTGATCGCCCGAACCACATCCAAGGAGTGTAAAGCAAACTCCCGATGATGGCTGGGCTTAGGACACAGGGAAGGTAATACAATATCCTCATTCAGATGAAATTCTGAAACCACTTTAGGTAGGAAGGATGGATTCGGACGTAGAACCACCTTATCTCTATGAACCACCAAATATGGGGAACGACAAGATAATGCGGCCAATTCTGACACCCTGCGTGCAGAAGTGATGGCCACCAAGAAGGCCACCTTCTGGGATAACGTAGGTAAGGGAATCTCCCTAATATCTTCAAAGGGAGGTTTCTGAAGAACCGACAACACCAGATTAAGATCCCAGGGCGGTAAAGGTGCGCGCACTGGCGGAGCCAGGTGTCGCACCCCCTGGATGAAATTCCGTACCAAGGAATGAGTAGCCAAAGGTTTCTGAAAGAAGATAGCCAATGCTGAAACCTGACCCTTGATAGTGCTCAAGGCCAGTCTCTGCTCAACTCCTTGTTGCAGAAAAGCCAATATTCGGTTAACCGAATAGGAACGTGGAGGAAACCCAAGAGATTCACACCACGCAATATAAGACTTCCATGTGCGATGATAAATTTTCCTGGAAGTCGCTTTCCTAGCTTTAATTAGAGTAGGAATAACTGAAGTTGACAACCCCTTGTCCTTCAGCACCTGGGTCTCAATAGCCAGGCCGTTAAAGCCAGCGATTGTAAAGCAGGATGGAAGATTGGTCCCTGAGACAGCAGATCTTCCCTGAGAGGAAGTCGCCACGGGACGTCCGTTACCAGTCTGACCAAGTCGGCGTACCAGGCTCGACGAGGCCAGTCCGGAGCTACCAGAATAACTGGAATTCCCTCCACCTCTATCCTGCGAAGAAGCTTCGGCAGCAACCTGAGAGGAGGGAAGGCATACAGTAGCTGATACTGCCCCCACGGGGCGACCAGCGCTTCTGCGGCTTCTGCTAGAGGATCACGGGAGCGGGCCACAAACCTCCGCACCTTCCTGTTGAGTCGAGATGCCAACAGATCCACATCCGGGGTGCCCCAACGAAGGCACAATAGGTGGAAAACTTCTGGATGGAGGGACCATTCCCCTTGATCCAGAGTCTGACGGCTGAGATAATCTGCCTGCCAATTCTCCACCCCCGGAATAAACACCGCGGAGAGAGCTGGAACAAACCGTTCCGCCCAACGAAGAATGCAGGCCACTTCGCCGGCCGCCGTGACACTCTTGGTGCCCCCTTGGTGATTGACATAAGCCACAGCTGTGGCGTTGTCCGACTGGATCTGAACCGGGCTGCCTTGGAGCTGCTCGGTCCAGTGTATCAGACAAAGTCTGATCGCCCTCAGTTCCAATACATTTATCGGTAACCTGGACTCTTCCAGGGACCAAAGCCCCTGGGCAGATAATCGACCGAGAATTCCTCCCCAACCGAAAAGACTCGCATCCGTGGTCACAATCGTCCAATATATTGGCAGAAATGACTTCCCCTGGCTGAGCATCGGAGATCGAAGCCACCAGACCAGGGACTCCCTGGTCCACTCGCTCAATCGGATCCGATTGTCCAGAGATTCTGGATTCCGATTCCATTTGAGAAGAATCTCTCCTTGAAGGATTCGGGTATGGAACTGGGCAAATGGTACTGCTTCGAAAGAAGCCACCATCAAACCCAGGACTCTCATGCAAGTCCGAAGAGAAGGCCAGTTGTCGGATAGTAACAACTGAATTGCTGATTGAATTTTCCGGAGTTTCCCCGCAGGAAGAAACACTTTTGCCCTGGATGTGTCTAGAATTAGACCCAGATATTCGAGCCTCCTGGTGGGAACCAGAGATGACTTCTGCAGGTTCACCAGCCACCCGAACTCTTGCAAAGAGATCATGGTGATCTCTAGGTTTTGTAACAAGGTCTGTGGAGACTCCGCACGGAGCAGAAGATCGTCTAGATAACCTAGAATCGATATGCCTCGTTGACGTAACAGCGCCAACATTGGGGCCAACACCTTTGTGAAGACCCGAGGAGCCGTTGCGAGACCGAAGGGTAACGCCACAAACTGATAATGGTTCTCTTCTACGGAAAAACGCAGGAAACGCTGATGTCCTGCGTAAATGGGAATGTGAAGATAGGCATCCTTGATGTCTATGGACGCCAGAAAATCCCCCTGATGCAGGGAGGCTGTCACTGTGCGAATGGACTCCATCCTGAATTTTTGTATCTTGACAAAAAAATTGAGTGCTCTTAAGTCCAGAATTGGACGCACCTTGCCCTCTTTCCTGGGTATTGTAAACAGGTTTGAATAAAACCCTTGAAAACGCTCTGTCCAAGGAACGTGGACTACCACTCCTTGTTGTAGTAAATCCGTGACCGCTCCCCGCAGAGCTTCTAAGCGATTCGGGGATAGTCGGATATTGGAAGGGAAGAGTCGCACCGGTGGGAGAGATCGAAACTCGATCTTGTAACCTGACCTTATGACTTTGCGAACCCACTTGTCCGGGATTCTGGAAAGCCATGGATCCGGAAACCGGCGAAGACGTCCCCCCCCCCCCAGCTATGGGTGGGGGCGCACCTTCAGGCTTTAGTAGTCTTATCTTCAGGTCTGGAGGAGCCGGGCTTTTGCTTGCCCGACCAGCGCCCCTTAAAACCTCCCGAAGGAGTTTTGGAGGGCTTTGCTTTTTCGCCCGTGGGGCAAAAAAACTTCTTATGGGCGGAAAAGGAAGGCCCCCGTCTCTGACGAGGTCCTTTACCCTTAGTACTTTGTGGCAAGAAAGTGCTCTTGCCTCCAGTGAGATCCTTGATAATCTCATCTAAGTTGGCCCCAAATAGGCGCTCACCCTGAAAAGGGAGATTAGCCAAAGCCTTCTTGGAACCTTGGTCTGCCGACCAACATTTTAGCCACAGTCTACGCCTGAGAACCACTGCTGAGACTGATGCTCGCCCCAATAATGGAGTGGCATCTAGCGCAGCGTCGCAGATAAACTGTAACCCTTGTATCATCTGTTCTAACAGATCTGATACCGCCTGAGGGATATCACTCCCTTCTAAGTCCCGGCGTAACCACTTGGTCCATTCTGTTACAGTTTGAGAAACCAGACCAATAGCAATTACTGGTCTGAAAGCTGACCCAATCAGGGAAAAGATGGCGCGAGACACGGCTTCCACCTTACGATCCACTGGATCCTTAAAGGACGGAGCATCCTCCAATGGGATAACTGCAGATTTGTTAAATCTGGAGATTGGAGAATCCACCATAGATGGTACTGTCCACTTCTTGAGGAGGGATTCCGATTAATGCGTTTGGAAATAGTAGGGGCTCGCTTTGGATGACCCCATTCTTCCTTAATTACATTACCGAAACACTTGGGTAAGGGAAATACTTTCGCCATTTTGGCGCGTTTATAAGTACCAAATGGAATCTCAGTATCAGCTACTTCTGATGGTGTAACCTGTAGTCCTAAGGTTTCCCGAACGGCTACAATTAATGCGTTTACCAACGCTTCCTCTCGGGCTATGGTAGATGCTGAAACATCCTCCTCACTGTCTGAAGAGACAGTACCCGAGACACAAACCCCAGATGAGGTACCTGCAACTGCAGGGATAGGCTCAGATTCTGAATCTGAAGTTTCAGATGAAATGGGGGTAGGCGGGGGTCGCTTCCTTGCGCCCTGTCCCTGACAAGCCACTTCCACCCGGGATACAAAAGTTTCCAAAACTGCTGACAATGACTCAATAGTCAGTGGGGAACTGGAGGGTCCTGCAGCCACCTCGAGGGGATCAGGTGGAGATACATGTGCTGCAGGGTTCATGTTAATCCAGGACACTTTGCCAGTGAAAAATTTGAAAAAATAAAAAATACCTTCTTTTTCTTTTTTTTTTTTATCTGTAATCCACCAGCGCAATAGCGCCCCTCAGCGTACCTGCTTTGGACACCCACAGAGAGAGAGAGAGACCCCAAGGGCTCACCACCTGATGCAGAGAAGTTTCCTTATCAAACTGCTGTCAGCGTTGTCCTATGCAAACTGGGAAGTCCTGTACTAGGTTTCCCGGGTAAAAGGAAGTGGCTCCGCCCCCTGTGCAAGCCTTCCGGCATTCCCAGCTGCTCCTCGAGGTCGGCTGGGCACATCAAACATGGCTGCCCCCATGTAGAAGACAATAGACTTCGAAAAAATGGCGGCCTGCGTGACCTGCGGGCGGCCTGTGTAGGCAATGCAGACATGCGGTCTACAACAAAATGGCGGCGGACTGCCGATCTAGCGTGGCTCCTCCAGTGCAGCGGCCTGTGAACGGCTCTGGAACGGCTGATGGCGGCCTGTGGGCCTGCGGGAGCATGGCGATAGCTACAGTCTAAGGTAGGCTATAACCTCCTTTGCTCTGGATGCTTATATGTTTACTATGGTAAATCGAACCAGGCTTCCTTGGATCAATCTGCTAGAGAAACCAAGGCTGCTGAAGTGTTAGCTCCCAAACCAAGGTTGCTTTTAGAGTGTTAGCTCCCAAACCAAGCCAGCTGAAGTGTCAGCTCCTAAACCAAGCCTGCTGGAGTGTCAGCTCCTAAACCAAGGTTTGCTTACAGTGTTAGCTCCCAAACCAAGCCTGCTGGAGTGTCCGCTCCCAAACCAGATCACACTATCACAGGGGATATGTGAATTTGTCATAGGCTAAAGGGGGAACCTTAATGTCAGAAAAGGATCCGACCATACACAGAGGGGCCCGTATCCCAAAAACCCCACAGGGGGGGAAGGGGGAACATTTATTCACCATACTGGAACTGACGGGCACCCTCTCTTCACAGTACCCTCTCCACCGAGGTGGGGGGCTGTCGACCAATACGGACGCCGTGACTCTGCTGGTTCCTGGCGTCCAAGCGAGACGTTTAACTCGCAGGGTCAGTCCCCGTCCAATGGGACTATGTCGCGGCCGACCCAGCGCGGAGCTATGGTCTGCACGCGCTCGTAGGCTGAGCCGGGGTGACCACTGGATCTCAACATCCAGCCCGTCGCCCGGTCCCGCATACTTACTTGAATGTGTCGCGGCCGACCCAGCACGGAGCTATAGCCTGCGCGCGCTCGTAGGCCGGCTGGGGTGACCACTGGATCTCAACATCCAGCCCGTCGCCCAGATCCGGCGTGATTTGCTTGAAGATCTCACAGGAAAACTGGAGACAAAAGCTACCTAAAAAAGGAAAAAAATTTTTCTAAAAAAATCTTGCCAGGACCAAAAGATCCCAGCAAGGAACTTAGGTCCTTACTCCTGACTAGACAGAAAAAAACTGACATCCAGTAGCAGAGAGAGAGAGGATATACCCTCTGGGACTGCCCCTAAGGTGGAGCCAGAACGTTTTCTTTCTGCCTAGTCCTACTCCTGTAGAGGGCAGCATAACCCAATTGATATGAATCAAAGAGGACTATGTCTGTCAATGAGCGACAGAGAAATTTGTGTTTATTTTGCAAAATTTTAAATGTGCAAAAAAATCAGCTTATATCGGCCGATACCGATATGAGATGGCCAAAATATCGGTATCGGCAACGAAAAACCGATATCAGTAGATCACTAGTCCAAAGCCAACCGCTGTTCAACTCCTTTCTGCAGAAAGGCCAAAATCCTAGCTAAAGAAAACAAGCCAGGATGCACCTTCAGTGATTCGCACCATGAGATGTATGACTTCCACCTACGACGATAAATCTTCCTGGAAGTTGACTTCCTAGTCTTCAAGGAGTATTGGCGACCAGCCTTATTAGGTCAGCATACTAAGACCGGCAAGGCCAGTCCGGAGCCACCAGAATGACCGGAATGCATCCCACCTCTATCGTGCGCGGAAGCCGTGGCAGAAGTTTAATGGGGGAAATGCATAAATCAGCTGATACCGACCCCAAGGAGCCACCAGTGCGTCTGTAGCGTCGGCCAGAGGATATTGAGACCTGGCTAAGAACCTCTGAACCTTCTTGTTGAGGTGAGAAGCAAGCAGGTCGACATTGGGTGTCCCCCACCAAACACACATGAGATAAAACACCTCCTGGTGCAGGAACAACTCCTCTTGAACCAACACCTGCCAGTTTTCCACGCCTGCAATGTGTACAGCACAGAAGGCTGGAACAAAGCTTTCTGCCCAGGCCAGAATCTCAGCCAACTCCTTGGCTGCCAAGACACTCTTGGTGCCCCCCTCGTGATTGATGTAAACCACAGCCGTGGCGTTGTCCGATTGAATCCGAACTGGACAATCTTGCAGACGAGTCGTCCAATGATGCAGACGTAGCTTTATTGCTCTGATCTCCAAAACATTTATCGGAAGTCTTGACTCTTCCATGGTCCAGGTACCCTGGGCACAGAACTTCCCCAGCATCCCGTCCCAGCCCGACAGGCTGGTGTTCGTGGTTACTACTGTCCAAAACAACGGAAGGAAGGACTTGCCCTGGCACAGAGCTGGACACTGAATCCACCACAACAGAGCAGACTTCGTGTTGTGGCTTAACCAAATCATAGAATCCAAAGACTTTGGATCCAATTTTTTTTTTTAAAGCCCGTGGTGTGTGAACACACTCAAGACTATCACCCGGTGCATAAAAAAGTGCACACACGCAAACGTGAAGAACACAAAAAGTGCACAGGGTGTGCAAAATGGTCTCACCTCCAAAGAGGTTGGACCCTGACCTTGATCCCCCGGGGCGCAAGACTCCTGACACGGACTGAGGTACTTCCAATGGTCTGCCTGGCCGAAACCAGGCAAACCCCGTTCTCCAGGGGGACTGCCAAAACAGCCCACCCCAAGTACTAGGTGGGGCTCCCCCCGAAGGGAGACCCCATGAGAGAGGGCGAACTAAGCCAGAAGGCCATATCCACCCCCTCCCAAGACTTTCAAGGCTGGCCCAAAGACCCACACCCTACTCGTCGTGCAGGAAGAAAAAGGTGAAAGTGAAGTGACGCACAACAAAGAAAACAATACACTAACAAAAAGGTGGGGAAAGGGAAGTGGGGAAGTGCATAGTGCCATAGTAAAATACCATGGCAGGCCTTCTGGCCAGGAACAAAAAATTCCTCTGGTCCGATCCAAAAGGCCTGTCCCAAGAGGCAGGTGTGAAAAAAGTGTGTCTGGTGCAGTGACCAAGGTGCCGAAAAACTCAAGACGAGATTCCCCTCACCAGTGAGAATTAAGGCACCCCTGGGCTGCCACCCCAGAGGCACACACACCACAGGCTTTTTTCGGTCTAGGCCTCCGGCCAGACCCAGTGCAGCCCATTCCTACCAGGAGGCATCGGAACTTAGACAGCTTAGGGAGTGCCTACCTTCAACTGGGGACAAGCCTTCTGCAGGGCCAGATTCAACCCAGGAGGAAAGGCCCTCCCATCGCCATCTCCATTCCTTACCAATCACATCCAGGAGCAGTACTAACCGGTGGAACTACGCCGGCTTTCTCGCTCCCTTCAAACTACTGGGGCGGTTCCCATTCAAATCAGAAGGCAATGGACCCATCCGGCTTTCTCGGACAGTGCCTACTTCCCAGTCCCCCAGATTCCCCTGGGTGCCCTGGTTCATTTCAGCCCCTGCCGATAGTAAGCATCAAGGTCCATACCAACTGATAAGAACAGATACTACACTTTATCTTAGCCAAAAGGCGGAGAAGCCTAGAGACTGTGGATTCTTGTTCCATTTGACCAGTGTCTCCCTTTGCAAGGGTCTTGAGTGGAACTGAGCAAAGGGGACCGCCTCAAAAGGTCGATACCATCAGACCCAAGACCGCATGCAAACTCGCAGAGAGGACAAATTGTTGTCCAACAACAACCCCCTGCAACTTTTGTAGCTTGAAATATAGTGAGGCGCTACTACCCTTACTGAGTGATAATTATTATATACATATTTTAGTTGAAACCCAGAGATGAGAGATCAATTTCCAGTATTAAAGTGCAATCTTGCGTTTTCCAAGTGCAATCAAGATTTTTATATGCTTAAAATGGGATGTGATGTACCACTACTATCCTATGTATAGTTGGTATTTGACTCTGAATATTCAAATAAAAAATTTTGAAAGTGCAATTTATGCAATACCAAGTGCAATCATACAAATGTGCAAAAAAATGAAAAATGTGCAACAACGCATAAAAATATACATCAAAATTATTTTTCCATCATGAGTGTTATAGTATTTTATACTATTTTATAAGTGCAATATATTGTAGTTCAAAACGTCCATAGATATATTTATTTTAGAAATATATTGCGCAATGAGAGTTTTCATGTGCTTCTTATCCCAGAGTTACCCCCGAGTCACTTTTATGTGACCCCCAACCCCAAGGAGTCTGACCAGACCATACAGAGGATCCGGACAAAAACAGGCTTTATACCAGAACTATAGGTCCTGGAGGCCTGAAAATTTCTGGTGAGTTGCTAGCACATATATAGGTTGGAGAGCACGGATTACTCACCAAGAGCACAATCTATTTTTGGGCACGGGTCACTCCAAATAACGGGATAAAAGAAACCTCACAGATTTTTGGACTGTGCACTCATTTATATATTGATCCACACCTCCATGGACATTTTGAACTACAATATATTGCACTTATAAAATAGTGATATTCTGCTTGTTTTATGTTATTTATTTTCTTGAATATATTTTTTTATAGCCACGAAGCACTTTATAATGAATATACCGCACTCTGTCACCTGAGCATAAATATGAGCATAAATCCCTTATTCGCAAATTTCACACCATAATTTATATTCTTCATATTTTGATTGCACTGGGAATTGCACGATTTCACTTTGGAAATTACTATAACACATGTTGCTACAATAATTTTGATGTATATTTTTATGCGTTGTTGCAGTTTGCATTTTTTTTGCACATTTGTATGATTGCACTTGGTATTGCATAAATTGCACTTTCAAAAATTATTTGAATATTCAGGGTCAAATACAAACTATACTTGTGTCACACGGGCAAAAAATATGACAGCAACCAGTTTTTTAACTAATACTAATTATGTCATTTACTTACTGACATGTGACATTTGTCACATTCAGTATGTGGGCAGAACGACCAGGCGCTTACGTGATCGGTTCAATGAGCATTTATATAGTGTCACTAAAAAATCATATATCAATATAGCTAGACACTTTAATTTATGCCATAATAGGGATGCTACAGCTTTGAAAGTACAGGTCATTGAGAAAATTAAGCCACTATTACGAGGGGGAGAAATTTTTCGTTTGTTATGTAAAAGAGAGGTTTCTTGGATTTTTCATTTACAGACCCGCATGCCGCATGGGCTGAATTTTGAGTAGGATGTGACTCATTTCTATGAGTAGATGTGTATATAGATGTATATATATATATATATATTTTTTTCCCCAACATTATCATTACCCCACACGTTCATCCAATAAGTGGCTCCCTATACACAAGGAATCACAATGGTTTATATTTCATTATTTATTCATTTGATATGTAGGAGTCCACATATACAATGGATACATACCACTCTAGGAAGGATCGGGTATACATTTCTTTACAATACATTTCCCTATATAATCTTTATTTTATATATTTCCTCTTTTCTCTTTTTTAATTTTTATTTTTATATATTTTTTATATATAGATTTCTTCTTCTCCTAGGTTTCGTTTTGGTCTGCTCCGGTTATATAATATCACCGGGTTGTGCACCCTTTTTCTCATTCAGACATGATGATATTACACAGCACTCTACTGATCAATTCATGACACACATTAGCTGCATTAGCAATATATTCAAATAGCGGAGTCTATACACGCTACCGATTTACATTGTTCACTATACGATTCAGCCCTTTTGCACTCTTAGGTCCCTCCCTAATTTGTATGGACATTTGGAATAGATTGGGTTACAATATATGCTGGGTACTTGACATTTTATACTACATCGATCATCTAGAGCCATTTTGGAGTGTATACATGTAACCGACACATTTGAACCCATACATACTTTCGATATATATTGTCCATCATGTCATTACATGTTTTTGTACCTTTATCCTCCCCCCTCGCTCCCAAAAACATGCGAGATAGACCGGTCTGGGAATCATGATAGATAGATAACATCTTAAATTATACCGATTATACCAGTTATCTAATGGAAGTGCCTAGGTGCAATCATTAATTCATTATTATATCATTCATGATTCATTATAATATCTAGTGTATTCATATGCTTTCTCTGTCCTGTTGGGTTAGCACCTTATTTATTTAACCACTTTACCAACGGAGGATTTTCCTTCTTTACGTCCAGGCCACTTTTTGCAACTTGGCACTGCGCGACTTTAACTGACAATTGCGCGGTCATGCAACCCTGTACCCAAACTAAATTTACATCCTTTTTTTCCAACAAACAGAGCTTCCGTTTGGTGGTATTTGATCACCTTTGCGCTTTTCATTTTTTGCAATATTTTTAAAAAATTGACATTTTCTACTTTGACAGTTAAAAAATATCCAATATATTCAATTTCTGTCATATATTTAGGCCAAAATGTATTTAGCCAAATGTCTTTGACAAAAAAAATCATCAATGAGCGTATTTTTAACAGCTTTAAGACCGGAAGATTTTACCCCATTTTTGACCAGGCTATATTTTACGATTCGGCACTGCGTTACTTTAACGGACAATTGCGCGGTCATGCAACGCTGTACCCAAATTAAATTTATGTCCTTTTTTCCCCACAAATAGAGCTTTCTTTTGGTGGCATTTGAGCACGTGTCCGATTTTTAATTTTTGAAAAAAAAGAGCGACAATTTTGAAAAAAACAAAAACAATATTTTTTACATTCTGATATAGAACATTCCCAAAAAAAATTTAACCACTTTACCGCTGAGTACTGGAATAGTACTGCGGCAAAGTGGCACGATCCCGTCTGACGACGTAGACCTACGTCGCCAGACTCCTCCCCTGTAGGCGGCGCTCGCGCGCTTCCGGAGGCGCGCTCCCGCTGTTTTCATTCACAGCGGGAGTCGGGCCAGGGGAGGAGCAGCGGCGATCGCCGCTGCTCTGCCCCCATCATCGGGGATCTAGTGTGGAGATCCGCCCGCCTGTGTAAACACAAGCGGGCGGATCTCCTCAGTGACAGGGAGTGACAGATCGGAGTGTTCAGCATAGCTGGGCATCCGATCTGTCCCTGTCTCACATAGTCACCTCCCCCCCCCACACGTCAGTAAGCACCAGGCATACATTAACCCCTCCCGCTCCAATAAAATTAACCCCTTCCCTGCCAGTGTCATTTTTACAGTAACAGTGCATATTTATAGCACTGATTACTGCAGTAATGTCACTGGTACCCCCAAAAGTGTCAGAAATGTCAGTCAAGGGTCCGATCTGTCCGCCACAATGTCGCAGTCCCGCAAAAAAAAAAAATCGCAGATCGCCGCCATTACTCGTTAAAAAAAAACACCAAAAAGGACATAAATCTTTCCCTTTGTTAGTAAACGCAATAACTTTTGCGCAAACCAATCAAAATACGCTTATTGCGATTTTTTTTACCAAACATAGGTAGAAGAAAACAAATTGGCCAAAAATTTTTTAAAAAAATGGTTTTTACATATTTCATATAAAAAAATGTTAAAAATATTGTTATTTTTTCAAAATAAACGCTCTTTTTTTGTTTTTAGCGCAAAAAGTAAAAATCGCACAGGTGATCAAATACCACCAAAAGAAAGCTCTGTTTGTGGGAAAAAAAGGACGTCAATTTCGTTTGGGTACGGCGTCGCACGACCGCGCAATTGTCAGTTAAAGTCGCACAGCGCCGAATCGCAAAAAGTGGCCCAGACGTAAGACAGCAAAATGCTCTAGTGGTAAAGTGGTTAAAAAATCTAAATTTTTTTACCATTTTAGGCCAATTTGTTTTCTGCTACATATTTTTGGTAAAAAAAAAATCATAATAAGCGTATTTTGATTGGTTTGCGCAAAAGTTATCGCGTTTACTAAAGATTTGTCATTTTTATTGTTTATTTTTTTTTTACTAGTAATGGTGGCGATCTGCGATTTTTTTTGCGGGACTGCGACATTGTGGCGGACAGATCGGACCCCTAACAGACATTTTTGACACTTTTGGGGGTACCAGTGACATTACTACAGTAATCAGTGCTATAAATATGCACTGTTACTGTAATAATGACACTGGCAGGGAAGGGGTTAACTTTATTGGTGATCAAGGGGTTAAATGTATGCCTCATGCTTACTGACGTGTGTGGGGGGGGAGGGGATTGTGTGACACAGACACAGATCGCAGGTTCAGCTATGCTGAATGCTGTAATCTGTGACTGTCTGTCACAGAGGAGATCCGCCCGCTTTGTTTACACAAGTGGGCGGATTTCCTCACTCGATCCCCGACGATCGGGGAGGAGCGGCGGTGATCACCGACTCTCCTCCCCTGGCCCGACTCCCGCTATGTCTGAATACAGCGGGAGCGTGCCGCTGAGAGGGGGCATTGTCCAGCGACGTAGGTCTACGTCGCTGGACGATAACGAGCCACTTTGCCGCAGTACCAGCTCAGTGAGCGGTCGGCAAGTGGTTAACTATGTTGATGAAAAAATATATAATTTTAGGTGCTTTTTCTACACTTTAGAGATAGCTACATTCAGATACACATTATTTGCATATGCCACACACCGATATAACAGACTATACATGTTACCGATATTTATCGCCCATTATGTTACCAAGCGTCTCTACACTTTTACACGTAATTTTCATTTAGACATTTGAGACAGATAGACGTGTAATATATGTTGGGTTCATCGTTGTGCTCTGATTTATATCTATCATTTAGGGAGACATTGGAGTGTACATCACTAGCACATTTGATTTTATAAACACTACGAATTGTGTACTGCTCTCCATGTCACTAAGAGTCCATTCACACTGCCACGACTTGTCAGGCGACTTGTGTGCCCTCAAGTCGCCCCAAGTCGCTTGATATAACAAATGCAATGTAAATCAATGAGAGCCGTCTTAATATGCACTACTGAAGTCGCTCCGACTTCAGAAAAGGGTCCTGTACTACTTTGAGGCGACTTGTATCCGACTTGTGCCAATAGACTTCAATGGGAGTCGCCTCCAAGTCAGATCCTTATCTTTTGTCAAGCGACTGTTGATCCGACTTTCCAGGAAAAAGGAAAATTAGCCAGGCATTCCCCACATTGCAGTCATGCCTACAGTTCCTATATACCATTATTTCTGCCTGGTCTGTGTGAGTGGCACTGGTGGACACAGATAAGTGGCACTAGTGGGCTGTGGCACTGATACGTGGCACTAGTGGACACTGATTCGTGGCACTGATACCTGGCACTGATACGTGGCACTGGTGGACACTGATACGTGGCACTGATACATGGCACTGGTGGACACTGATTCGTGGCACTGATACGTGGCACTGGTGGACACTGATTCGTGGCAATGGTGGACACTGATACGTGGCACTGGTGGACACTGATTCGTGGCACTGATATGTGGCACTGGTGGACACTGATGCGTGGCACTGGTGGACACTGATTCGTGGCACTGATACGTGGCACTGGTGGACACTGATTCGTGGCACTGGTGGACACTGATTTGTGGCACTGATACGTGGCACTGGTGGACACATACGTGGCACTGGTGGGCAGTGGCACTGGTGGACACATACGTGGCACTGGTGGACACATACTTGGCACTGGTGGGCAGTGGCACTGGTGGACACTGACACGTGGCACTGGTGGGCAGTGGCACTGGTGGACACTGATACGTGGCACTGGTGGGCAGTGGCACTGGTGGACACTGATACGTGGCACTGGTGGGCAGTGGCACTGGTGGACACTGATACGTGGCACTGGTGGGCAATGAGTAAAAAAAACAGAAAAGGGGAATTAGGTCACAACACATCATATTCTGATTGGCCAAATACAAAGTCGTCTATCATATAAGTCGCTTTAAATAATTCACAAGTCGCGCTGAAGTCGCGGTAAAGTCTCTGTAAATAAGCGGTAAAATGTCGCTACGACATGGGGCGACTTATGGTCGCGGCAGTGTGAATGCGGTCTTAATGTATTAGTACCTCCACCCCCTCCTTTATATTTAAGACAGATAAGGCTGGGACATATGTTAGACATTTGATACCTTGTATTGTATCACATGCTCTAAGAGATGTCGGAGCGATTTATGCAATTGATACTTCATTACCCGTAGCCTCTTTTGTGTGCTGTATTCCAGTCTCTGCTCTATAGATTCAGTACACATCGATTGGAATCTATGCCACACAATCTAGTAATATTGGATCAATCAACAAACTATTTTTTGGACATTTCGATCCGTGATATGTGGCATATATTTGTCTTTTCTTGTCTTGCTCTGAGTCCATGTTTATATAAACATGCAAAATTTCTATTTTTCCTGGTATGCACATTTCCAGCCACCCTATAGATTATTGATCTTTAACTTTGTTTTTATGGGGGTGTGGTTGGTTCTGTGGATACATAAGGGTGTCAGAACATTGTACAATATACCCATGACACATATTTTTTGTCGTTCTGAAAGTTCTTACAACTTAAATCAGGGATCCTCAAACTACGGCCCTCCAACTGTTGCAGAACTACACATCCCATGAGGCATTGTATAACCCTGACATTTACAGACATGACTAGGCATGATGGGAATTGTAGTTCCTTAACAACTGGAGGGCCGCCATAGTTTGAAGACCCCTGACTTAAATTGATTTTATCTGATTGTACGATTTTCACCTCCATACACCATACAATCTATTTTTGCTCTATATGTATGTTCTAGTCTTTTTTTTTGATTCTAGGATAATATACATTTTGTAACACTGATTTTTTATATATTGCAAATTACACATGTGTTTACAAGACTATATTATAGGGTTATTTGTATAGATGTGTGAAGATTTCTTTATTTCATTTTATTTTTTATTTCTTGCTCACGGATATTTGGACATTTTTATGGTGCATTGCATCACTTGCAATTAAGAAAGTGGTCCGCCTCTTTATCTGTATCACCTGTTGTCAATTTAGATACCTGTGTATATATAGAAATGTGATGCCGACCTTTCTTTGTAATGATTAAGCACACTTGCTAGTGTGTGAAACACGTCTACCTGTTTGCCACATTAGGATGTTCGGTTAAATAAAACTTTTGAGAATTTTGATGATACTTGGAGTGCAACCATTTCTTCTATATTATCTGCGGAGGCGAGCCAAGGCATGCACCTTTACATCATCAGGCTTCTGAATCCACCTGGAGCAGTGAGTTTTCCTTGTCTTTGTAAACTTGTGTCTACATAGGATAGTAGTGGTACACCACATTCCATTTTAAAATACAGCAAATAAAAATCTTGATTGCACTTGGAAAAGGCACGATTGCACTTTAACCACTTAAGCCCCGGAGGATTTTCCTGCTCAAAGATCAGAGCCCTTTTTTCAACGTGGCACTGCGTGACTTTAACTGACAATTGCACGGTCATGCAATGCTGTACCCAAAAGAAATTTACGTTCTTTATTTCCCACAAACAGAGCATTCTTTTGGTGGTGTTTGATCACCTCCTGCGCTTTTTATTTTTTGCTAGATTTATAAAAAAAGAGCAAACATTTTGAGAAAAAAATGACATTTTCAACTTTGTCTTTTAAAAAATATCCAATATACTCAATTTATGTCATATTTTTTGGCCAAAATGTATTTAGCTAAATATCTTTGACAATAAAAATCTCAATGAGCATATTTTTATTGGTTTGCGCAAATGTTAAAGCGTCTACAAACTGGAATTTACGCAGCTTTAATTTCTGACTGCCCATCTCATTTCATGAAGTGCTAAAATGGCAGGGCAGCACAAAACCCCCCAAATTACCACTTTTTGGAAAGTAGACATCCTAAGGAATGTCCTGAGAGGCATGTTGAGCTCATTGAATATTTCATTTTTTTTGTCACAGGTGTTTGAAAAAGGATTAAAAAAAAACATTTTTTTTTTTTTACACAAAGTTGAAATTGAAATCACACATGCCATGGGTATACGTGTAATTACACCCCAAAATATATTCTGCTGCTTCTCCTGAGTACAGAGATACCACATATGTGAGACTTTTTGGGAGCCTAGCTGTGTACAGGACCCCGAAAACCAATCCCCACCATAAGAATTTCAAAGGGCGTACATTTTTCATTGCATTTTCTCACTACCTATACGGTTTAGGAGGCCCTGAAATGTCAAGATACCACAAGACCCCCACAAATTACCCCATTTTGGAAAGTAGACACCCCAAGCTATTTGCTGAGAGGCATGTGAGTCCATGGAATATTTCATATTTTGCCATAAGTTTTGGGAAAATTAAATTTTTTTTTTTTTTAATTTTATTTTTTAACACAAAGTTGTCACTAAAAGATACATTTCTCACACATGCCATGGGTATATGTGGAATGACACCCCAAAATACATTCTGCTGCTTCCCCTGAGTACAGAGATACCACATGTGTGAGACTTTTTGGTAGCCTAGCTGTGTACAGGACCCCGAAAACCAATCAACATTCCCAGGTTTTCTAATGGCGTAAATTGTGCATTTCACCTCCGCACTACCTGTCACAGTTTCAGAGGCCCTAAAATTCCAAGATACCACAACCCCCCCCCCCCCCCAAATGACCCCATTTTGGAAAGTAGACACCCCAAGCTATTTGCTGAGTGGCATGGTGAGTCCATGGAATATTTTATATATTGCCACAAGTTCCGGGAAATATATTATTTTTCCCCACTTTCCAAGGGCGTAAATTGTTGATTTAATTCCTGACTACCTATCACAGTTTCGGAGGCCAAGGAAAGCCAAGACAGCACAACCCCCCCCAGAAAGTAGACACTCTAAGCTATTTGCAGAGAGGCATGTTGAGTGTTTTACAGATCTCACTTTTTGTCACAAAGTTTTGGAAATTGAAAAAAAGGAGGAAAAAAAATGCATTTTCCTGTTTTTTTTTCTTCATTTTCCCCAAAAAAATGAGAGCTGCAAAATACTCACCATGCCTCTCAGCAAATAGATTGGAGTGTCTACTTTGCATAATGGGGTAATTTGGGGGGGGGGGGGGGGGGTTGTGCCATCTTGGCATTTCATGGCCTTCAAAAGTGTGATAGGTAGTGCAGAGGTAAAATAAGCAATTTACGCCATTAGAAAACCTGAAGATGGAGATTGGTTTTCGGGGTCCCGTACACAGCTAGGCTCCCAAAAAGTCTCACACATGTGGTATCCCTGTACTCAGGAGAAGCAGCAGAATGTATTTTGGGGTGTCATTTCACATATACCCATGGCCTGCGTGAGCAATATATCATTTAGTGACAACTTTCTGTAAAAAAAAAAAAAAAAACAAATTGTCACCTTCCCGAAACTTAGGGCAAAATATAAAATACTCCATGGACTCAATATGCCTCTCAGCAAATAGCTTTGGGTGTCTACTTTTTAAAAAGGGGTAATTTGGGGGTGTTTGAACTGTCCCGTCATTTTATGCTCAATCTTAGCCACACATCCACTCTTCTAACCCCTTGAAAACCAAGCCTTTTCTGTGACTTTTTGTTCACATGAAAAAAATTTGTTTTTTTTTTTTAATAGAAAATTACTTTAAAACCCCCAAACATTATATAGTTCTTTAAAGCAGAGGCCCTATAGAACAAAATGGTGGATGTTGCAAATTTTTTTGTTACACGGTATTTGCGCACAGATTTTCCAAACGCAATTTCTGCAAAAAAAATATATTTGTTTTTAATTTAATGCACAAATACACTATATAATTCCAAATTGTTTGGTAAAATTTAAAAGATGATCTTATGCCGAGTACAGAGATACCAAACATGACATGCTTTAAAAATTGCGCACACGCCTGTGCAGCGCCAACAAACTACGTACATTTTTAAAAGCCTTTACAGGTTACCATTTTAGACTTACAGAGAAGGTCTACTGCAAGAATTACCGTCCTCGACCTGGCGTTCGCGGCGATACCTCACATGCATGCGGTTGCATTGCGGTTTACATATGACACTAGACCAGCGCTTGCGTGCACCTTTGCGCGCAAGCACGGGGGGACAGGAGGGGCTTGATTTTTTTTTTATTTTGCTTTTTTATATTATTTTGACACCTTTCCTTTCATTTTTTTTCTTTTTTAAATCATTTTTAATGTTATCACAGTGAATTTAAATATCCCCTATGATAGCAATCTGTAGTGACAGGTACTCTTTTTAAAAAAAAATTGGGGTCTTTTAGACTCTAGATCTCTCCTCTGACCTTAACGTATTTGACCACACCAAAATTGGTGTGATAAAATACTTTCCCAATGGCGCTGTTTATTTCTGGCGAAACAGAAGTCATAAAATGCTTGTAGCTTCCGGTATCTTAGGCCGTAGAGATGATTGGAGCCATTCCCATCTCCAATCAGCTCTATGGTTAGATAATTGAACCACCGGCTGCACTCTCGGGTTAACCGGTGGGACAGGAGAGCCCGGGAAAAACCACGGAAGGCGGCTGAAGGTAGGGGGAGGGGGGGGCCCCTCAAACAGCAGCCTGCAAAACCTTGCGGCCAAAAGAGGCATCCGCCAATGCCAGCACATCAACCTTATAAAATTTTGTAAAGGTATGAACCGACGACCAGGTAGCCGCCTTGCAAACCTGAAGCACCGACGCCTGATGGCAGAAGGCACAGGAAGCACTAAGAGCCAGAGTAGAGTGCGCCTTAACAGGGAACGGAGGAACCGACCCTTAATAGAATAAGCCTGCACCACCGTCTGTCTGATCCATCTGGAGATAGTCGCGGCAGACGCAGGCAACCCCTTTCTAGGGCCATCCGTGATCACAAAAAGTGAATCAGCCTTACGAAAAGAGTCAGTAGTAGCCAAGTACACCCTGATCGCCCGAACCGCATCCAAGGAGTGTAACGCAAACTCCCGAGGATGACTGGGCTTAGGACACAGGGAAGGTAACACAATATCCTCATTCAAGTGAAAGTCGGAAACCACCTTAGGAAGGAAGGATGGATTCGGACGAAAGAACCACCATATCCCTTTGAACCACCAGATATGGGGAACGACAGGACAACGCGGCCAGTTCCGACACCCTGCGTGCAGAAGTGATAGCCACCAAAAAGGCCACCTTCTGGGATAAGGTAAGCAAGGGAATCCCCCTAATATTTTCAAAGGGGGGTTTCTGGAGAACCGACAACACCAAATTAAGATCCCAGCCCAGTCCGGAGCCACAAGGATGACTGGAATTCCCTCCGCCTCTATCCTGCGAAGAAGTTTCGGCAGCAACTTGAGAGGAGGAAAGGCATACAGCAGCTGATACTGCCCCCACGAAGCAACCAGCGCCACTCCCGGAATGTGAACTGCGGAAAGCGCCGGAACAAACCGTTCCGCCCAACGAAGAATGTCGACCACTTCCACGGCGGCCGCCAGAACACTCTTGGTGCCCCCTTGGTGATTGACATAAGCCACGGCCGTGGCATTGTCCAACTGAATCCGAACCTGGCAGCCCTAAAGATGCTCGGTCCCGTGAACCAGACAAAACCTGATCGCTCTCAGTTCCAATACATTTAATCGGCAACCTGGATTCTTCCAGGAACCAGAGCCCCTGAGCAGATAGCCTGCCGAGAATCCCTCCCCACCCGGATAGACTGGCATCCATGGTGACAATCATCCAATAGATCGGAAGAGAGGACTTCTCCTGACTAAGCATCGGAGACCGAAGTCACCAAACCAGAGATTCCCTGGTCCGCTCGCTCAGCCGGATGCGATTGTCCAAGGAATCGGGATTCCAGTTCCATTTGAGAAGAATCTCCTTTTGGAGGGTCCGCGTATGAAACTGAGCCTGCGGCGACTCCGCACAGAGGAGGTCGCCCAGGTAGCCCAGAATCAATATGCCCCCCTGCCGCAAAAGCGCCAGAACTGGGGCCAAAACCTTTGTGAAAACCCGGGGAGCAGCGGCGAGACCAAAGGGTAATGCCCCAAATTGATAGTGGTCCTTTCTTACAGCAAAGCGCAGAAACCGCTGGTGTCCTGCGTAAATGGGAACGTGAAGATAGGCATCCTTGAGGTCTATGGACACCAGAAAATCCCCCTGATGCATGGAGGCTACCACTGTGTGAATGGACTCCACTCCTTGTTGCATCAAGTCCTGCACTGCCCCCAACAGAGCCGTTAGGCGATCCGGGGACAGTCGCATATTGGAAGGGAAGAACCGCGCCGGTGGAAGCGATCGAACCTCGATCTTGTATCCCGACCGTATGACCTTGTGAACCCATTTCTCTTGAATCCTGGAGAGCCACGGGTCCGGGAACCGGCGAAGACGCCCCCACCCCTGATCTGGGTGGGGGCGCACCTTCAGGCTGAAGCGGTCTTATCCTCAGGTCTGGTAGGACCGTATTTTTGTTTACCATACCAGGGTCTCTTGAAACCCCCCGGGGGGGGCTTTGGAGGGCTTCGCCTTGTCGCCCGCCCCGGAGGAGCGAAAAAACTTCTTGTGAGCTGAAAAGGAAGGTCCCTGTCTGCGGCCAGGTTCCTTACCCTTATTAGCCTGTGGTAGAAAGGTGCTCTTGCCCCCAGTGAGATCCTTGATAATCTCATCCAAGGTAGCACCAAACAGGCGATCCCCCTAAAAAAGGGAGCTCAGTCAAGGCTTTTTTGGAAGCCTGATCCGCCGACCAGCACTTCAACCATAGCATGCGCCGGAGGACCACCGCCGAGATCGACACATGCCCCAGCAATGGAGCAGCGTCCAGTGCGGCGTTACAAACAAACTGTAGCCCCTGCACCATTTGCTCCAGCAACTCCGCCACGGCAGGGGGGACACTTCTCCCCTCCAGGTCATGGCGTAACAGCTTGGCCCATTCCGTCAATGACTGTGAAATCAGAGCAATGGTAAACACTGGCCTCAAGGCCGACCCTGCCAGGGAGAATATGGAACGGGACACAGATTCCGCCCTACGATCAACTGGATCCCGAAAGGACGGGGAATCCTCCAACGGGATAACAGTAGCCTTATTTAGTCTGGAAACCGGCAGATCCACCGAAGGTGGCACCGTCCATTTTTTAAGGAGGGACTCTTCAAACGGGTAGCGCCTAGCAGTCCATTTGGGCATCCCAGGGGGTCGTTTTGGACGGACCCACTCCTCCTTAATGATCTCGAAAAAGCATTTGGGAAAGGGAAACAACTTTGCCACCCTGGAGGGCTTGCGAGTGCCAAAGGCAACTTCCGAGGGACTCCCAACAAATGGCGGTCCCACGCGCTGCGGTGGGAAGGGGGGTCCCCACATCCACTAACAGACGAACGATCGGCAGGTAGGCCCTGGACCGGGGAGGAAGCCCCCCACACAACAGCCGTCCACTCAGGACCCCCCCCCCGCCCCCTTAGCGGCTTGCATGAGTGGCGAGCCACCCCACACACACACAAACACCCCACCCTCTTAGGGGGGAAGGGAGGGGGGAGAGGGACACCACAGGGGGAGGGTGCACAGGGGAACAGAGGGGAACCCAGATTAGTGTGGGTCCGACCGTCCCAGGGAGGGGCCCGGGTCCACCCCAGAGTCAGCCATGAGGAGCAGGGGGGAAGCATTTACTTACCATACCGGAACAGAGCGGGCACCACTGCAGACAAAACCCCTCACCGCCCAGTGGGGGGGTGTCGGCCAAAGGAGACGCTGCGACTCGGCCGCCGACCGGTCGTATGCGACTCGGCGGGACGTTTAACCCGTGGGCCAGTCCCCATCCAGCGGGACTATGTCGCGGCCGACCCAGCGCGGAGCTGGGTCTGCACGCGCTCGTAGGCCGGCTGGGGTGACCACTGGATCTCAACATCCAGCCCGTCGCCCAGATCCGGCATAATTGCTTGAAGATCTCACAGGAACAACTGGAGAAAAAAGCGAACTAAAAAAAGATTTATCTAAAAAAAAGCTTGCCAGGACCAGAGATCCCAGCAAGGAACTTAGGTCCTTACTCCTGACTAGGCAGAAAAAAACTGACATCCTATAGCAGGGAGAGAGAGGATATACCCCCTGGGACTGCCCATGGGTGTGGCCAGAACTTTTTTCCTGCCTAGTGTCCTACTCCTGTAGGGGGCAGTATAACCCTATGGATATCAAGATATCAGTCCTGCGTCTGTCAATGAGCGACAGAGAAAATACATTTTCAAGGTAAGTATTTCTTCTAAAAAGTAAGTGCGACCCAGGACAGTTCAGAGGCTATCCATTGTGGAATGTATTAGCCATGACTGTCCCGGGGGTATTTTTAGCTAAATTTCACTCCCGAGGCCGGAACTCCGCTTTAAGTAACTTCACCCATTCAGTGGCAGTCTGCGCCACCAGAACATTCACAAAGGTAATCTTTCCAGATTCCACCTGTCTATCCACGGGATCCGGAAATATTCTTCCACCTGTACCAGAGTCTCCTTATTCAACCTGGCCACCAGAGAATCTACTTTTGGTGGAACAGTCCACCTATTGGACACTGCCTCCCCAAAGGGGTAACAGCATGCAAAATGCTTAGAGGCACCACCACCATGTGGTTAATGCGCTGCCATTGTTCACCTACAGTGGAGTGAAACAATTCTGGGCAAGGAAACACTTTTCCCAACTTCGGGGCTTTGTAGGAGCCAAAAGACACCTGCGCACCGGACGGTGTAGGTTCAGCAACCAATTTTAGAGTTTCCAGCACAGAAACTATCAGAGCTTCCATCAATGCACGTTCCCGCACTGCGGTTGATGAGGACAGGTCCTCTTCACTGTAAGAATGCGAAGACACTGACCTCTCAAGGTTGCCAGCTCGACACCCCAGACTGACCTAAAAGATATGGCCATCCCATAGGAGGGGAGGGGTGAGGGAGGGAGTGGGCAGATGGGGGGGGTAAAATGTCCATCGAGAAGGGGGGGGGGGGAGACGCTGCATGGGAAGGAGTGGAATCCAGGGATCCGACCATCCCAGGGAAGGGCCCACATCTACCCAAAAAAGCTTAAGGGTTAGAGGGGGGACTGCTACTTACCATACCAGGAACAGGAATACCTGACAGACCTCCATCGGAATAGGGGGGGCTGTCGGTCAGGAGGAACGCTGTGACTAAGGCCGAGGCCAGTTCATATGCGCCCTCGCAAAGCATTTAATTTTCAGGCCAGCCCCCGTCCAGTGGGGCTATGTCGCGGCCTACCTAGCGCGGAGCTGAGGTCTGGTCACGCTCACTGGCTGGACTGGGGAGACCATAAGGATGTAGAATATCCAGCCCGTCGCCCAGTCCAGCAGTTGAATGTAGTTTTCACATAAACAGAAAAAAACAAACAAAAGAAAAAAATTAAATTCAAAAAAGGAAAAAAATTGTCAGGACCAGAGATCCCAGAAAATAATTCGGTCTTTACTCCAGACTAGAAAAAAACTGAATGCCCACAGCTGAGAGTGGGAGTATACCCCCTGGGACTGCCCCATAGGCATAGTTTTTTTTTTTTTTTTTTTCAAAAAACAAACGTTTATTGGGTTCACAAAAAAAAAAAAAAATATATATATATCACAGACAGTCAATGCATCAAGTCACAACATAACAGCAGTACAAAAAACAACATGAAAAAATTATAGCATAGGCATCATACAAGAAAATATTGATATGTGCGGGGTGGGAAGGTGCAACATCCATGAAGGGAAAGATATACAAGCCATCATACAGTGACAAATCCCAACCACATACCACCTAGGGCAGAAAACGAGGATGTACAGAGCAGAGCAGCTCAATTAGGGAAAATGGTCACATTAAAACGTGTAATCACCCGGGAGAGCAAGTATCCGAAACCTGTAGCCACCTGTCCCGAATCTTATGATAGCTACCAAGAGAACCCCGACTTGTGTAGATAACTTTCTTATATGGTAGAGATTGATTGACATCCGCCTTCCACATAGCCACATTAGGCCACGCAGGCTGGATCCACGTGCGGGCAATTAGTTTTCGTGCACTAAAGAGGGTTTCATGGAGGAATTTAACGGTATGTTTATCGACATCCTCATCGGGGATTATACTCAGAAGGCAGATCTTAGGATCCAACGATACAGGAGCGCCCATGCGGTCATGCAGGAAGCGGACGACCTGCGCCCAGAATCCCTGGATACGGGGGCAGTGCCACATCAAATGTCCAAAGGTGCCCGCAGACAAAAGACACTTGGGGCACGTAGGGTCCCTGGAGGGAGCAAATCTAGCTATTCTATCGAGAGAGAGGTATGCTCTATGAAGTATATACACCTGAGTTAATCTGTCGGACAGTTTGGGTGAGACAAGCTTACAGGCACCAAGGGCTTCCGTCCAATAGTCATCGTCAAGGTCTCCTGTGTCTTCAGTCCAGCGAGGGCGAACACCGAACGCCAGGGTCATGGCTGATTTGAACGTCAGCATCTCCTACAGAAGAGATATAAGCCTGCGGGAGTCAGAGCTAGTCAGGACATCCAAAAGGTCAACCGTGGGCAAGTCCGGGTAGCGGCCCCCAAACTGAGCATGAAGGGCATGCCGAAGTTAATAGTAGCGGTAATACACGGTAGGGGGAAGGTCAAATTCAGTCCGCAACTGAGAAAAGGGTCGGAGCGCCCCCCCCCCCCCCCCGTGTAGCACATGGGAGAGATACAGGACCCTCTTGGTCATCCACAGTCCAGGGTTCAGTAATTGTAGCAGTTCAGGTAAATGTCGATTAAACCACAGGGGAGTCTTAGCGTGGAACATCGGGTCACCTGTCTTGGACAGGGCCAAATCCCATATCCTCCGATAGTGAGAAGAGACAGCGCTCGACACCTGGGCATGCGAGGGCATGCGAGGGCCCGCTCGCTCCCCTAAGAACATCACAAAAGGGGTGAGGACTCAAGGCCAATTCAGGGGGACAGGCCAGAGCTATGTACCTAGAAGCATCCAAAGCGTTAATGTGATGGAAATGAGACAATTGAGACGCGAGGTAATAAGCCCCAAAGTCAGGGACAGCGAGTCCCCCCAGTATGGTAGGCTTCTGAGCATGACGCCAAGCCAATTTGTGTCTACTGGAGCCCCATACGAAAGTCTTCAGTAAGCGTTCAAGGATCGCAAAATATTTATAGGGATATACGTAGGAGAATGCCACAGGGCATATAGGATTTTAGGTAGAAGTATCGTCTTAATTAAATTCATCACACTAATATGAAGGCGGGACCAAATTTGAGTCTTATGCTTAACCATGGCGTACAAGGGTTCTATATTGAGAGAGATGTAATCTGCAAGGGTACGGGAAACATACACTCCTAGGTGTTTAAGGGTGGAGACGCGCAATAACGGCAAAAGAGACTGTTAATGTGACTGGGGGAAGACATCAAGGGACAAGATCTGCGTTTTATCCCAGTTGATGGTCAGGCCCGAGAACCCACCAAAGGTGGTGATGAGATCCAGGACCGTTGACAGAGAAGGGCCAGGGTCAGCTAGATAAAGAATCATATAATCTGCATAAAGACCTATTTTGTCAACATGGCCACCACGACGAAGGCAAATAATAGCGGGGTGTGCTCGTATGGCAATGGCCAGGGGCTCGACCGCCAAGGCATACAATAGCGGGGAAATCGGGCAACCCTGCCGAGTACCTCTAGAAAGAGGAAATGATCGGGAAGTATGACCATTCACCACCACCCGAGCACAGGGTCGATGGTAGAAGATGGTCAACCACCGCACAAATTTAGGCCCGAAGCCAAAGTGCCCCAGACATTGCCACAAGTATTGCCACTCCACCGAGTCAAAGGCCTTGGCAGCATCCAAGGACACCAAGACTCGTGTACCCACCAGGTCATGCGTCGCCTGTACATTCATAAATAAACGCCGGGTGTTGCATGCCGTGTTCTTGGAGGGCATAAAACCCGTCTGATCCGGGTGTATAAGGGAGTGGATAACCTTATTAAGGCGCAGAGCCAGTATCTTGGCTAGGATTTTAATATCGCACTGAAGGAGGGAAATGGGACGATAAGATTCAGGAAAATTAGGGTCCTTCCCATAGGCATAGTTAAGCTTTTTCCAGCCTAGTGTCCTACTCCTAGGGGGCAGCATAACCCAATGGTCAAGAAGATAAGAAGCTGTGTCCGTCAATGAACGAAAGAAAATACATTTTCCAAAACAAATGAGAGCTGTAAAATACTCATGCCTCTTCGCAAACCTAAGGGGTTATGGGGGGGGGGGTGTTTGTGTGCTATCTTGGCATTTCATGGCCTCCAAATCTGTGATAGGTAGTGAGGAGTGAAATCAACAATTTACGCCCTTAGAAAGCCTGAGAGCGGTGATTGGCTTTGAGGGTCCTGTATGCGGCTAGACTGCCAAAATGTCCCGCATGTGGAATCCCTGTACTCAGGAAAAGCAGCAGAATGTATTTCGGGGTGTAATTTCACATATAGTCATGGCATGTTTGAGCAATAACTGGATTTTTGACTTACCATAAAATACTTTATGTTCATTGACGGATGCAGTCTCTGATTAATATCAGTAGGGTTATGCTGCCCCCTACAGGAGTAGGACGCTAGACAGAAAAAAAGGTCTGGCTATGCCTATGGACAGTCCCAGGGGGTACACCCTCTCTTCCTGCATAGGATGTCAGTTTTGTATCAAAGCAGTGTCAGAGAAGTAATACCAACCCAACTTAAAATAAAGGGGCGGGTACTGCGTCCGTCAATGAACTTAAGAGAAAAGGATTTTACGGTAAGTCAAAAACCCAGTTTTCTCTATCGTTCATTGACGGACGCAGTCTCTGATGCATATCAGCAGGTAGGTCCCAAAGCAGGGCCATAAGAGGAGGGTGGGAAAAGCAGGAAATTAAGTCCCCAAGGCTAAACATAGCAAACCAGGCAACATAGGACTCATCAAAACAAAAGATTAGGCCCACCAGAAAAAAACATGAAACACCCTCAAGGAAGGCTAAGAAGCCTCCTTAAACAGCAGCCTGCAAAACTTTGCGGCCAAAAGAGGCATCTACAGATGCCAGCACATCCACCTAATAAAATTTGTGAAGGTATGAACAGACGACCAGGTAGCCGCTTTGCAAACCTGAACCACAGATGGCTGATGGCAAAAAGTCCAGGAAGCACTAAGCGCCTGAGTAGAATGCACCTCAACTGGGAAAGGAAGAATCTGACCCTTAATTGAATAAGCCTGTACCACTGTCTGTCTGATCCATCTGAAAACAGTCGCAGCAGACGCAGGCAGCCCTTTCTTTGGACCATCTGTGAGTACAAAGAGCGAAGCAGACTTCCGAAAAGACTCAGTCTCCAAGTACACCCTGATTGCCCGAACCACATCCAGAGTATGCAGTGCAAATTCCTTAGGATGTTTTGGCTTAGGACACAAAGAGGGTAACACGGTGTCCTCATTTAAGTGAAAACTGGAAACCACCTTCGGAAGGAAGGACGGATCCAAACGAAGTACCACTTTATCCTGGTGAACCACCAGATAGGGAGAACGACAGGCCAACGCTGCCAGCTCCAACAGCAGCAATCTCGATCCAAAAGGGGAGGATCTAAAGAGCAGCCCAGGGTATAGGTAGGGGCTCCACCCACAAAAAACGCCTCCAGGAACTCCCATCCCGATTCTTATTGGAAAAAGCCACTGAAAAATTACATCCTATGCAGGAAGAGAGTCCCCTGGGACTGCCCATAGACGTAGCCAGAAATTTTTTTCTGTCAAGTGTCCTACTCCTGTAGGGGGCAGCATAACCCTACTGATATGTATCAGAAACTGTGTCCATCAATGAACGATAGAGAAATATCATTTAAGTGAAAACTTTGTGTAAAACAAAAAAAGTTTTTTTTTTCCCCCAGAAAATTGTCTTTGGAAAATCTCTGCACAAATATTGTGTCACAAAATTGCAACACCCACCATTTTATTCTGTAGGGCCTCTGGTTTAAAAAAATATATAATGTTTGGGGGTTCAAAGATTTTTTGTAAAAAAAAATAATTTTTTAATGTAAATAAGTGGCAGAAAAGGGTTGGTCTTCAAGTGGTTAGAAGAGTGGGTGAGGTGTGGCATAAGCTTCTAATATTGAGCTTAAAATGCCAGAACAGTTCCAACTGTCCCCAAATGACCCCTTATTGGAAAAAAGACTCCCCAAGCTATTTGTTGAGAGGCATGTTGAGTTCATGGAATATTGTATATTTTGCTCCAATTTTGGAAAAATTACAAAAACATATTTTTTTTAATTAACACACACATACACTATATATATTGCCCAATTAATTGGTAAAAAATAAAAGATAATCTTATGCCGAGTACATAGATACCAAACATGATATGCTTTAAAATTGCGCACACCCGTGCAGCGGCGACAAACCATGTACATTTTTAAAAGCCTTTACAGGTTACAACTTTAGATTTACAGAGGTCTACTGCAAGAATTACTGCCTTCGATCTGACGTTTGCGGCGATACCTCACATGGAAGATGCAATTACTGTTTACATGACACCAGGCCAATATTTGCGTTCGCTTTTGCGTGCAAACGCTGAGGGATAGGGGGTTCTTGAATTAATTTGTTTTGGTTTTTTATTTTGTTTTGACACCTTCCCTTTCACTTTTTTTTTTTAATCTTTTTTATTGTTTTTACAGGGAATTTAAATATCCCCTATGATAGCAATAAGTAGTCACAGGTACTCTTTTTTAAAAAAAAAAAAATTGGGGTCTAATAAACTAGGTCTATTAAACTAGATCTCCCCTATGCCCTTAATGCATCTGGCCACACCAAGATTGGTGTGATAAGATGCTTTCCCAATGGAGCGGTTTATATCTGGCGAAACCAAAGTAATAAAATGCTCGCAGCTTCCAGTATCTTATGCCATAGAGATGAATGGAGCCATTTTGGTCTCAATTCAGCTCTATGATCACCTGACGGAACCACCAGCTGCAGTCTCTGGGGTTGCCCAGTGGGACAGAAGAGCCCAAGAAAACTGTGGAAGGCAGCGGGAGGGGGGTTGCTTTTACATGAAAGCCGACTGCTGGCTGTAAAAAACGATACCAAGATGATGTCTAAATCTGAAGGGATCATCCTGGTATGACCACTCAAAGTCCAGCGACGTACCAATACGTTGCTGGTCCTTGTTGGACATATATTGTGAGGTTATTTTTTTTTTTTCCATGCAGCCTATGGGTTGAATGAAAAAAAGAGAACCAAACAGATTCCTCCATTTACATCGATCAATGTGGATGAAGTAATGTATGCCAGAAAATGTGTGGTATTCCCACCATTAGATCTCCCAGCATCGACCCACTTCTAATGATGGGCATACATGCAATGTTCTTTTTTTTGCGTTCAGCATATGGGCTGCACGAAAAAAAAAAAAAAAGAACCTAGCAGATTCCTCCATTCGCATCGATCGATGTGGATTAAGAAATCTCCGCCAAGAAAAGTGTTAAAAAATATATGGCGAAGCATAGGGGATATCCGCCCTCTGTGTCCACCTCATCCCATATTGCTTCACCATAAACGCTCTTTTTTTTTTTTTTTAACTGCAGTGGTGAAATCGCATCCTACAGTGCTACAATCCTTGATTTATGTATACCCTGAGAGCAAACGCTCTTGGTGTCAGAACAAACAAATCAATCAGTGCTGTAGCTGATGGGCGTACCAGCAAAGCAAATAATGGTTAATAGTAAAACACAGTAACAAAAAACATTACAATATAATAGTACACAGTGCAGTAAAACAGTAGAATGGTGGTATCTACAAAGCAAACTATGGTTAAGAATGAAAAACAGTAACAATAAAACATTACAGTATAGCAGTATATTATAAAGTACAGTTAAAGAGTAAGAACAAAAAATTAACTCAATAAAACTACAACTATTTTTGGCTTATTTTTTAATTTATTTATTTTTAAATTTTTTTGTAACTGTAAAAAAAAAAAACTGGATTTTTGACTTACCGTAAAATCCTTTTCTCTTGAGTTCATTGACGGACGCAGTTCTCTCTGATTCATATCAGTAGGGTTATACTGCCCCCTACAGGAGTAGGACATTAGGCAGGAAAAAGTTCTGGCTACGCCTATGGGCAGTCCCGGAGGGTACACCCTCTCTCTTCCTGCATAGGATGTCAGTTTTGTATCAAAGCAGTGTCAGAAAGTAACACCAACCCAACTCAAAATAGAGGGGCGGGTCCTGCGTCCGTCAATGAACTTAAGAGAAAAGAATTTTACGGTAAGTCAAAAATTCAGTTTTCTCTATCGCTCATTGACGGACGCAGTTCTCTTTGATTCATATCAGTAGGGAAGTCCCAAAGCAGTGCCAAAAAATGAGGGGTGGGAACAGCAGAAAAGAACAAGTCCCCAAGGCCAAACACAGCCAACCAGGCAACATAGGACTCATCAGAACAAAAGATGAGGCCCACCTGAAAACAAACAGTAAAAACCCTCAAGGAAGGCCAAAAGCCCTCCAAAACAGCAGCCAGCAAAAAAATCTTGTGGCTGAAAAGAGATATCTGCAGATGCCAGCAAATCCACCTTATAAAATATAGCAAAGGTGTGAACAAATGACCAGGTAGTCGTCTTATAATCTGAAGCACAGGTGCCTGTATGGCAAAAAGCCCAGGAAGCACTAGGCACCCAAGTAGAAAGCTCCGAAACAGGGTAGGTAGGGCCTGACCCATAAATGAAGAAGCCTGCACCACCGACTGTCCGATTCACCTGGAAACAGTCGCAGCAGACACAGGCAGCCCTGTCCTTGGGCCATCCGTGAGCACAGAGAGCGAACCTGACTATAGGAAGACTCAGTAGTCGCCAAGTACCCCTCAAATGCCCGAACTCCATCCAGAGTAAGCAGCACACATTCTGTAGGATGAGGGGGCTCAGGACACAGGATGGCAACACAATGGCCCCATGCAAGTGAACACTAGAAACCACCTTCGGAGGGAAGGACGGATCCGGAAGAAGTACCACCTGGCCCCATGAACCAACAGATAGGGAGAATGACAGGACAATGTCGCCAGTGCCGACACCCCGTGTGCAGAGTGACAGCAACCAAGGTCACCTTCTGCAATAAGGTAAGCAGGGGATACCCACGATACTCGCAAAGGAGGGTCTGGAAGAACTTACTGCACCAACCAAGGTCCCCAGTTGGCGACAGAGGTCGCACCCCCTAGAAAAAGTTACGCACCAGGGAATGGGCGGCCAACGGTCTGTGGAATAAAAATTATCAAAGCCGAACCCGACCCTTGACAGTACTCAAGGCCAACGTTTGATAAATCCCCCCGTTGAAGGAAGCCAAGATCCGGCCACTGAGCAAGAGCGAGGGGGAGTCCAAGAAGACTCACACGCAATACGCGGCTTTCTCATATGATGAAAAAAATCATCATAGAAGATGCTTCCCACGCTTTACGCAGGGTGGGAATCACCAAAGCAGACAACCCCTGTCCTTTGACACCTGGCTTACAACAGCCAAGCCGGCAAGCCATCGAACGTAAAGCCGGATGGGAGATCGTCCCCGGAGAGAAGAAACCCAAGGATGCGTCAGCGGCAAGCCTGACCAGGTCGGCGCACCAAGCTCGGTGCCACGAGAATGACCGAAATTCCTGCCAACTTGATCCTGCGAAGGATTCTTGGCAGCAACAGGAGAGGAGGAAAGGCAGACAGCAGCCGAAACTGACCTCGGCTTATCCGCAAGCACTCTCGCACGACCATGCCGGCGTCAGCCTTGCACAGGTGACCACGCCAAACATCTCAGCATCGAACATGTTGAACATAGCGAATGTTCTTGCCCATGACAGTACCAATGAGGCCACCATTGCAGCCGCCAAAGGGTCCCGGGAGTGGGCCACGACCTCTGCACTATCCTGTAGATGCAATGCTAACAGGCCCATGTCCGGAGTGCCCCCAAACGAAGGCACAACTGCTGGAACGAGTCCGGATGAAGGGACCATTGCCCTGCATCCAGGGCCAGTCGACTGAGGCTAACCGCCTACCAATCGTGTAGTTTCTCCACTGGAAAGGGAACAGAGTCGGAACAAGGCGCTCTGCCAAACGAAGAAACATCACTTCCAATGCAGCAAGGACACTTTTGGTGCCCCCATGGTGAATGACACAAGCCACGGTCGCGACGTAGTCATTGAAACTGCACGGGACAACTGCAGGTGCCCGATCCAGTGGATTTTTTTTTTTTTTTTAAAGGTAAAGTGGATCCAGGGAATATCCGATTGCCTCTCGGGGGATCAGGAAGGAATTTTTTTTCCCCTGCTGTAGCAAATTGGATCATGCTTTGCTGGGGTTTATTTTCGCCTTCCTCTGGATCAACAGCGGGTATAGGATTGTGTATATGGGATTGTATGGTAGGGTTTTCAATACTGTTTTTTTTTTTTTTTAATGGTTGAACCGGATGGACTTGTGTCTTTTTTCAACCTGACTAACTATGTAACTAAAAGCTGGATCGCTCTCCGCCCCAGGACAATAAGCGGTAACCTGGATCTTCCAGGGACCATACTCCCGAAGCAGAAAACCTGCCGAGGACTCCTCCCCACCCGGACAAGCTTGCATCCGTGGTGACATTTGTCAAGTAGACTGGGAGGAAGGATTCCAGAGCAAGACCTCCGGGCACCCGGCCAAGCCGGATCCGCAAGTCCAGAGAGTTTGGATTCCAGTCGCCTTCAAGAAGGAGTGCCTCCTGGGGGATCCCCAGAGGGATTGAGCAAAAAGGACAGTCTTGAAAAACAACACCATCAGTCCCAGAACTCGCATGCAGGTCCAAAGGGAAGACCATGTGCGGAACAGCAACAGTCGACCGCAGTCTAAAGTGCCAAGAGTTTTGACCCCGGAGGGAGAAACACCTTGACCGAGGACGAGTCCAAAGTCAGACTCAGAAAGTCCAGTCTCATGGATAGGACCAGGGATGATTTCTGAAGGTTCAGAACCCACCTGAACTCCAGAGTTCCCACGGTGACAACCAACTTCGTTGTCAGCACCGTAGGGGACTCCAAACGGAGAAGCAGAGCGGCCAGGAAACCAGGGCCGATAAGCCCCGCTGCCGCAACAGCGTCAGGACTGGAGCCAACACCGTCGTAAAGACCCTAGCAGCATAAGCGAGACTAAAGGGTAACGAAACAAACAAACCAAGCCGATCCTTCCCCACGGCAAAAAACAGAGTACCCGTAGCTGTCCAGAACTTAACGGGACGTGAAGGTAGGCAGCTTGATGTCAATGGAGGCCAGGAAGCACCCTGATGTAGAGAAGCCACCACCGTGCGAAACCAATACCAAATTAAATTTGTGATCTGCACAGAACCAACAAAGGACCAGTAGGTCCAGCTTGTTGAACCAGAGCCTGAACTGCCCCACAGAGCACCTGTAAGCCAATCCGGAGACAGCCGTACATTGGAAGGGAAAAACCTTACCGGAAATAACCGGATCAAAACTCGATCTTGCAACTGGACCGCATGGCCTCCTAAACCCAGTCAGCCTAGATGGGTGAGGAAGCACCTTCAGGCCGAGTAGGCCTTGTACGCAGGTCTGGAAAAAACCAAACCCAGACCAGGGTCGTCTGGAACCCACAAGGAAGTCAGGAAGGACTTTGCCAAATCGACTGTCCCAGAGGGACGAAGAAACTGTTTGTGAGCCGAAAGGGAGGAACCCCGACTGCGACTAAGGCCCTCACCCTTGACAGCCTGTGTCATCCAGGGCAGCGCCAAACAGGCGATCCCCCTGAAAAGGGAGATCCATTAAGACCTTCTTAGAAGTTTGATCCGCAGACCAACACTCCGGTCAAGTAGACTCTGGTCAACCACCACCAAAAACGACAAGGTGTTATACAAGGGAGCCTCGACCAGCGCGACATCGCAAACAAAATGCAGCCCCTGCGCCAACTGGTCCAACAGCTCCCCCAGGGCAAGAGGGACATACCCCACACCAAATTGCGGTGTTGGGACTCCGCCCATCAGGCAGAGCCAGCGTGGCAAGGGGAAACATACACTGTTCCCAGTGCAGCTACGTCAGGGAGCACAGAGCGCAGGCCACAGCCCGCGCCATCCTATCCCCCAAGTCCTTAAAGGACGAGGATTCCTCCACTGGAACAACGGTAGTCCCATTCAGCTAGAGACTGTATGTCCACCAAAGGAGGAAACAGTTCTATGTCCCCCAAAAGAAGAGGAAAAACAGGCGCCGCTGAATGTAGCAACAAATTTATTACATGAAAATGATAAGTAGTAACTCACATCATAGTATTCTCAAGTCCATGTTCCATAGTGTAAACGCTTCCTGTATTCAATCTTCCGTGTCCCGACTGGCCCGCAGCTGGGAGATGACGATGCAGGAAGCTTCACAGAGGAGATGGTTAGAGCGGAAGCTGCGGTGGACCGCAAGCTCACCGGAAGTGACGTAACGCGCTTCGGAGCATGCGCACTTAGCTCCTTCATCAGACGTAAACAGAAACTATCCACAGGGGCGGTTATATGGGGACATGAACCGGAAATTACTATGGTGAATGTCAAAAGGGCAATAAAACAAAGGCGGAAATTGCCATAATGCTATACACTCTAATGACTTTGAATAAGATAAAAATAAAGATTACACATATGATATTAAAATGTACATAGAGTTGTGATTAAAAGAAAAATGCTTAAAAACAAGCTGCTTAAGAACAAAGTACTTAAAAACAACACATGTCTAAAAATGAATATGTGCAGAGTGTCCCTAATACTAAATGCATAAATGATGTGGATGACAAAAGGAAAGTAAATAAAAATAAATATAAATCTAAAAATAGAAATAAAAATAATAAAAATAAAAAGATAAGAATAAAAGTAAAAATAGAGATTACTCATAATAGTGAGAATGAGTAAAAAAAAGGGGGAAAGCCGGGTAAAAAAATAAAAATGGAGGAAAAATTTAAATGGAGATAGAACAATGTCCATATGTCACTTTAAATTGAATAATACTCAGTCAAAGTTTAAAAATGTAAAAATGTAAAAGAGGTAGATGACTCACAGAATGGTATTGATGTCTAATTCTTCGTTGAGTCCCCCGGGTTAGAGGACATTAAGGGCATATATCCAATATGTTTCCCCTTTGGCAGAGTCGCTTGAACCTCTCTGCTTCCGGGGGACCCTTTGGAATGGACTCTATCACCCAGACACCTAAGCCACAGGTCGACTTGGCATGATGGTGAAGAAAATGTCTAGGGACGCTATGTATATCTTTACCTTCTTGGATATAGCGTCTATGTTGGCCAAAGCGTGCTCGCAGCGCCCGTATGCTTCTGCCAACATAGTGCAGACCACACGGGCACACCAAGCAATACACTACAGAATCCGAAGAGCAGGTATGGAACTCATTTATCCCATACCTGAGCCCCTTGACAACAAATTCTTTTTGGCCATGTTTGACAAATTGGCAAGTCAGGCATAACGGTTTTCGGCATTGATACATACCAGTGATGTTGAAAAAGGAAAGAGACGGGGAAAGAAACTTTTTGGGTTTAAAGTTTACTAGGGGCAATCTTTGTTTTAATACTGGGTGCCTTCCTATATGAAAAAGTAGGTTTTGTGGGTAGTTGTGATTTTAGATGGGGATCCTGGAGCAACAACGACCAATGTTTTTTTTTTCAGGATATGTCTGGTGATGAGGTGGTCTCATTTACCCAACATCTCATGAGCTCTCCTCCCAATAAGCACACACATCTCAAACCTTAAACCCCGTACACACGTAGCGATTGTCGGCCGTAAATATTCGGCCGCTGAACGATCGGCCGATTGTCGGCTTGTTAGTATGATGCTTCCGACAGCCGACAGCGCATTTTCGGCTAAACAGAATCTGTCGTGCAGGCATTAAAATGTTTGTTGGCCAACACCAGAACGGCCGATTGTTCGCCAGTCAGTACAGATTTCGGCCGACAGACAGCAGATTTGCAAGACTGGGCATGCTCAGAAAAGAAAAAAGACAAGGAAAGTTAACCATCACATGACATCACTTCTGCAGTCGGCTGTTGTTGGCCGACAAAATTCGTGTGCAGTCTTTTGCAGTTTTCAACAGACACGACAGCCCTGGACAAAAGACAGCCGATCGTTCGGCCGACGATCGGTACGTGTGTACGGGGCTTAAGTCACAGTTTTATCCCACACATTCCAAGGGCCTTTGCATAGAAATGTTTTATCGCATTGTCTATTCGGATCTTGTGGAGATGTGCCAAAAAGCACGAAAAAACAATAAATATGGCTTTAATCTTACTAAAGCCGAAAACACAGCCCTAAAACAACTTATGTCCAACTCCCACATCATTATAAAACCGGCAGACAAGGGTAGGAGTATTGTAGTCCAGGATAAAGCCGACTATGTCAACGAGGCCAACCGATTACTCTCGGACAATAAGACATATGTCAAATTGAAAAAAGACCCACTACCAGAATATACTGTGGAAGCCAATATTCTAGCTAGTACGGCACAGAAGAATAACATTATCTCCAAATCCGAAATGTCCTTTCTGATTAAAGATTTTTTTGATACCCCCTACTTCTATCATCTGCCAAAGGTGCACAAATGCACCTCCAATCCCCCTGGCAGACCCATTGTGGCTGCGATGGATAGCGTGACTAGTGGGTTCTCACAATATACAGATGTGTTTTTACAGCCCATAGTGCAAGATCTCCCCTCATATATTCGGGATGGTATTCATTTATTAGAACTACTAGCCCCATATCTCTGGGAGCCCACATATCTTTAGGTATCCCTTGATATGCAATCATTGTACACTTCTATACCACACCCCGTGGGCATGAGAGCATTGGAATTCTTTCTCAGTCAAGATGAACCCTAGACAAGCAGAGTTTGTTATGGAAGCAACTCTGTTTTGTCTAACACATAACTATTTTCTATTCAATCAGGAGTACTACCTGCAAACCACCGGCACTGCTATGGGCACGAATTTCGCCCCATCATACGCTAACCTTACGATGGGACATTGGGAAACTCGGTACATTTTTAGCATCAATCCCTATACCTCCAACATTGTATTTTTTGGTCGTTACATCGACGATATTATTATTTGGGATGGTGAGGCCTCTGAAGTCACTAAATTTGTCACCAACTGTAATGAAAATGACATGGGTCTTAGCTTTACATCTGAAGTTGATCCAGACCATCTGGCTTTCTTGGATCTAGACCTATATCATGAAAATCGACAAGTGTTAGCAAAAAATTATACTAAACCCACAGCTGGAAATTTCCTGCTACACTATCAGAGTTGCCACCATCCACGTTGGCTTAATAATATCCCCAAAAGTCAATTTTGTAGATTGAGGCACAATTGCACTAAGATTTCCGATTATGAACAACAGAGAGAAGTTCTCAAGACCAAGATCTTGGAAAAGGGTTATCCAGGGGATCTCATTGAACAAGCTTACTCTCAGTACATTGCACCTCAGGCTACAAAAAAGACCAGGTTAAAGGATGATAATGTACATAGGACATTCACCACACAGTTCCATAATCACCACCGGCAGATGGAACGAGTAGTAAAAAAACATTGGTCTTTGTTGCTCCAGGATCCCCATCTAAAATCACAACTACCCACAAAACCTACTTTTTCATATAGGAAGGCACCCAGTATTAAAACAAAGATTGCCCCTAGTAAACTTTAAACCCAAAAAGTTTCTTTCCCCATCTCTTTCCTTTTTCAACATGACTGGTATGTATCAATGCCGAAAACCGTAATGCCTGACTTGCCAATTTGTCAAACATGGCCAAAAAGAATTAGTTGTCAAGGGGATCAGGTATGCGATAAATGAGTTCCATACCTGCTCTTCGGATTTTGTAGTGTATTGCTTGGTGTGCCCGTGTGGTCTGCACTATGTTGGCAGAAGCATACGGGCGCTGCGAGCACGCTTTGGCCAACATAGACGCTATATCCAAGAAGGTAAAGATATACATAGCTTCCCTAGACATTTTCTTCACCATCATGCCAAGTCGACCTGTGGCTTAGGTGTCTGGGTGAGAGAGTCCATTCCAAAGGGTCCCCCGGAAGCAGAGAGGTTCAAGTGACTCTGCCAAAGGGAAACATATTGGATATATGACCTTAATGTCCTCTCACCCGGGGGACTTAATGAAGAATCAGACATCAATACCATTCTGTGAGTAATCTACATCTTTTACATTTTTAAGCTTTGACTATTATTCAATTTTAAGTGACATATGGACATTGTTCTATCTCCATTTTCATTTTTCCTCCATTTTTTGTTTATCCGGCTTTCCCCCTTTTTTACTCATTCTCACTACTATGAGTAATCTCTATTTTTACTTTTATTCTTATCTTTATTTTTATTTTCATTACTATTTTTATTTTTATTTCTATTTTTATCTTTATTCTTATTTTTTATTTTTTTAGTTTTATTTTTATTCTTATTTTTATTTACTTTCCTTTTGTCATCCACATAATTTATGCATTTAGTATTAGGGACACTCCGCACATATTCATTTTTAGACATGTGTTGTTTTTAAGTACTTTGTTCTTAAGCAGCTTGTTTTTAAGCATTTTTCTTTTAATCACAACTCTATGTACATTTTAATATCATATGTGTTATCTTTATTTTTATCTTATTCAAAGTCATTAGAGTGTATAGCATTATGGCAATTTCCGCCTTTGTTTTATTGCCCTTTTGACATTCACCATAGTAATTTCTGTTGCATGTCCCCATATAACCGCCGCTGTGGATAGTTTCTGTTTACGTCTGATGAAGGAGCTAAGTGTGCATGCTCCGAAACGAGTTACGTCACTTCCGGTGAGCTTGCGGTCCACCGCAGCTTCCACTCTAACCATCTCCTCTGTGAAGCTTCCTGCATCGTCATCTCCCGGCTGCGGGCCAGTCGGGACACGGAAGATTGAATACAGGAAGCGTTTACACTATGGAACATGGACTTGAGAATACTATGATGTGAGATACTACTTATCATTGTCATGTAATAAATTTGTTGCTACATTCAGCGGCGCCTGTTTTTCCTCTTCTGTTGCCAGCAGGATTTTCCGTTTTTTGCCTGCCAGAGCTTCTCTGAACCACAGCAATACTAGTGAAGTCTGGTCCGTTAGAGCCCCTGACCATCTGGCTGTCTTACACTGGTGTCCACCCCTCTGGCACAAGCGCCCAACACCCCTTCCTCAGAGACTCCCCCAAAAGGGCAGCAGCGAACGGCCACTTAGACACCCCAGGGGAATGTCTCAGACAGTCCCCTCCTACATGAGCAGCCAGCAAAATGAGCAGCTCCGGGAGACATGCGAGTGTCAGATGCCACCTGCACCTTAGGCGCAGCCGCCGCTGCGACCCCCAAATTGCAGTGTGCAACGCACCGAAAACAGCCAGTGCGTCCACCAGCGCCTATCGCGGCAGGGAAGGTGGAAATGTCATCCTCATTATCCGAGGAGACAGGGTGCAAGGTAACAGACCCGGCAGGGAGGCCCACGTCTGCGGTGGCTGAGCCAGACTCAGGCTCCGAGACATCAGAAGAGGCAGGGGTAGGTGGAGAAACGTTTTAGTGCACCTAACACCCCCCCCCCCCCGAGCCCAAATGCGTCCCGAACTGCCGAAAGGGCATAGCCGGACAGTAGAGATCCGGAAGGCCCTGCGGCCTCCATGAGGGGGTCAGGTGGGAAATAATGGCCTGCAGGGTCCACACTGAACCTGAGGAACCCGCCAGCCACTTTTTAAAAAAAAATGAAAAAATTAAATTTTTTTTGAAACGGCCCCACAGCGTTACAGTGTCCCCCGGAGGCCGGGCACGCGCTAACAGACCCCCACGGAGAGACCACCCTCAAGACTCACTGTCCTTCAGGCACTCCAACCGGCCTTCACTGCGAAAAATCTCCAGCAAAATGGCCGAAAACGGGTGTACCAAGATGGCCGCCTCAAAAGAAGCAGACAGAGGCTACCACAAAATGGCGGCCCCGCCCGAAAATCCCAGCAATCGGGGGCCCCCCAGGGGAACCCCTAAACGCACATCCGCACCATCAACTTCAGGAGAACCCCAGCAAGGCCCCCCGCATGATCATTGAGCACCGCGGACATCGAACTCGCCCGGCCCCCCATGCGGCCTGCACACTAGGCCCCAGGCTCAGGTAGGCCCAAACAGTCCCCCACGTGGGGGGGGGTAGGGGGGGGCGGGGGTTGATGGTAGGGGGGGTGGAGAGGATGGGGGTCACAACAGGACAGAGGGAAACCCAGGAGTGCGAGGGTCCGACTGTCCCAGGGAGAGGGCCCGCGTCCACCCCGAAATCCGCCAGGGAAGGGGGGGGACATTTACTCACCATACCAGGAACACAGGCGGGCGCCATCTCATGACAGGACCCCACGCCACCGGAGTAGGGGGGCTGTCGGCCAAATAGGAACACTGCGACATCAGCCTTGACCCTGTTGTGTGCTTCCTGGCGAGACGTTTAACTTGTAGGCCAGTCCTACGAGATCCTGAAGATCTCACAGAAAAAAAGTTCCGGAGAAAAAAAGGCTAGCTAAAAAAAATTCTACATAAAAAAATACTTTTATGCCAGGACCAGGGATCCCAGCAAGGAACTAGGTCCTTACTCCTTACTAGGCAGGAAAAAAACGGACATCCTTTGCAGGAAGAGAGAGGGTGTACCCTCCGTGACTGCCCATAGGCGTAGCCAGAACTTTTTCCTGCCTAGTGTCCTACTCCTGTAGGGGGCAGTATAACCATACTGATATGAATCAGAGAGAACTGCGTCCGTCAATGAACGATAGAGAAAAAAAAAAAACTTTAAACATTCCAGGCTAGGGTCTCTCAAAATGTAATAGCCATCTAACATCTTTCGAGACCCTGTGTGTTTATTATATAATTCATTTATGTTTATTTTATTAACTATTTATTTTATTTGTTTTTATTATCTTTATGTTTTAATATGATCTATTTATGTTTATTTTATTATTTATTTTATTAAGTGTGCCCTAGACTGTGCCATGCTGTACCCCAGGGGTGGGGAACCTCTGGCCCGCGGACCGCATGATCGTTCTATCCGGCCCGCACAATCGTTGCGATCCCCCCCCCCCCCCCCCCCCGCTGTGTCAGAAGGAGCCGATGGCTCAGTTCTGACACTGTGAATCTCCGTAAAGGGTGGACCCGAGGCGCAGAGCAGTGCGCCTCGAGCCCGCCCATTTGTGTGACAATAGTGAATTAAAATTCGCTACTGTCTCACGGAATCTCCTCCTCCTTGGCCAATGCCATTGGCCGAGGAGGAGGCGGGACGCGGGAGGACTCGAAGAGACGCGGGGACTGAAGAGAGGAAGGCGCTGCTACAACAGGTAAGTCAAGTGCACTGGGGCTTGGCACGCTGTGGTCAGTCTGCATTAAAAGGGGGCACGCTGTGGTCAGTCTGCATTAAAAGGGGGCACGCTGTGGTCAGTCTGCATTAAAAGGGGGCACGCTGTGGTCAGTCTGCATTAAAAGGGGGCACGCTGTGGTCAGTCTGCATTGAAAGGGGGCCCGCTGTGGTCAGTCTGCATTGAAAGGGGGCCCGCTGTGGTCAGTCTGCATTGAAAGGGGACACGCTGTGGTCAGTCTGCATTGAAAGGGGGCACGCTGTGGTCAGTCTGCATTGAAAGGGGGCACGCTGTGGTCAGTCTGCATTGAAAGGGGGCACGCTGTGGTCAGTCTGCATTGAAAGGGGGCACGCTGTGGTCAGTCTGCATTGAAAGGGGGCACGCTGTGGTCAGTCTGCATTGAAAGGGGGCACGCTGTGGTCAGTCTGCATTGAAAGGGGGCACGCTGTGGTCAGTCTGCATTGAAAGGGGGCACGCTGTGGTCAGTCTGCATTGAAAGGGGGCATGCTGTGGTCAGTCTGCATTGAAAGGGGGCACGCTGTGGTCACTCTGCATTGAAAGGGGGCACGCTGTGGTCACTCTGCATTGAAAGGGGGCACGCTGTGGTCACTCTGCATTGAAAGGGGACACGCTGTGGTCACTCTGCATTGAAAGGGGGCACGCTGTGGTCACTCTGCATTGAAAGGGGGCACGCTGTGATCACTCTGCATTGAAAGGGGGCACGCTGTGATCACTCTGCATTGAAAGGGGGCACGCAGTGGTCAGTCTGCATTGAAAGGGGGCACGCAGTGGTCAGTCTGCATTGAAAGGGGGCACGCAGTGGTCAGTCTGCATTGAAAGGGGGCACGCAGTGGTCACTCTGCATTGAAAGGGGGCACACTGTGGTCAGTCTGCATTGAAAGGGGGCACACTATACCTTGATTACTGAAGGCCCCTTTCACACTTTTGTGACCTCAAAGTCACGCAATTTTTTACAGCATTTTTTGCCGCAAAGCAATGCCTATTACATTTATGCATACATTTTGTACGGCCCCCGAATGATGTTACAAAAATCCAATTGGCCCTTGGCAGAAGAAAGGTTCCCCACCCCTGCTGTACCCTATACTAATACTCTTAATAGTGTGTGGTAGCGACGGAAACAGTGCCTCGATGCAGAGACAAGGTTGGCCAGGACAGGAGGGACATAAAAAGCGGGCGTCACTCCTATATCCATGTTTTCTACAGACACAACTTCTTCTTTGCAGTGCTCTTTGGGTAATGGTACCAGGGAGGACATCCGTAAAATGGCTCATGTAGCCAGCTCACTGCATCTGGATTGTGGATTTGGGCCACAGCACCTTCTGGATACAGAACACCGGTGATGATCTCTTACTGGAATTTTAGGAAGGATCCACTTCTTCCTAATGCTTTGTATAGCACATAAGCGTTCAGCAGAGCCAACTGGAATAAGTATACAGACACTTTTTTGTACCAGTGTCTGGCCTTACGAGCAATTAGCCATCATCTGGTCGTTGAAGTCCACCCCTCCCATGTTAAGGCTGTATTCGTGGACATTCGTGGATATTCTCAACAACACCAGTCGCTGCTGCAATTTGGACTGTCACATCTGCGTGAATGGAGGACAGAATGAAAATATTCCGTGTGTCCCTCCACGTAACTGCAAGCAATTTATTACACTTCAAGCAGGCTCTCTCTCCCGTTTAAGTCGGGAATCTACAAGCTGTTGGGGGAAGCCCCCGCGATTAGGTCACACAGTGCTACATGCGCCAATTCCAGAATCAAAAATCAAAAAGGTGACTAAAAAGTGCACGCTTGTGTAAAAATAGTCCAGGTGTAAATAAATGGTACCCTTTTCCGAATAGGGGGTGACACCGAGTCCCAAACAAGCCTGCCTCTGCTCCCTATGTAGTCTGGGCATTTGGGGGGCTCCACATTGCTATATTTTCCCTTGCATATCTGGAAACTACATGTACAGCCTGTTGCCGTCACAGAGCTTATACATCTTGACCCCATATATATCTGGCACGCTTGCTGGTGGGAAACTGTTTGAAAACAAGGTGGCCAGAAAATTTAATCAGGGACTCATCAACGCAGATAGCTTGTTGGGGCATATAAGAGGCTGCAAACTTTTGGTTGAAGTGATTTACGAGGGGCGGTATTTTGTGGAGCCGGTCATGGTCATATCCAGGGTCACCCTGCGGAGGGCAGAATTCATTGTCATTGGAATGCATGAACCGCAAGATTTGCTCGTATCTAGCCCTGGCTATGGCAGCAGAGAACACGGGCATATGATGAATTGGGTCAGTGGACCCATATGACCACAACTCACTCTTTTTAGTAATGGCCATGATGGGGAATAGGCCCAGAAATGTTTTAAATCCGGAAACAGTGATACGTTTCCATGGCGGACTGTTTGAGGAGGACTTAGATTTTGTGGGGATAACAGAGACTTGGTTTGACAGCTCTCATGACTGGATGGCGACCATTCAGGGGTATGCCCTTTATCGCAGAGATAGAGAAGGTAAAAAAGGGGGAGGGGTATGTCTGTATATTAAGAACAGTGTACAGGTAGATATGAGGGATGATATTAATAATGGAGCTATGGACGAGGCCTATGGGTAGAACTTCAAAGGGAAGGCACTGTGGGGAAGGTAATATTGGGCGTATGCTATAGGCTGCCCAACCAGAGGGAGAAGGGGGAGGCGGACCTCCTTTTACAGATAGGATTGGCAGCAAGGATGGAAAATTTCATTATACTGGGGGACTTTCATTATCCAGATATAGACTGGGCAGAAGGAACCGTGCATTCAGCCAAGGCTCTGCAGTTCCTAAATGTTTTGCAGGACAATTTCATGGGTCAGATAGTGAATGCACCGACAAGAAACAATGTGGTACTTGACCTACTGATTACCAATACAGACCTGCTCACGGATATAGAAATATGGGCAACTTAGGAAACAGTGACCATAGGTCAATTAGTTTCAGTATTAATTATAGTAATAGGAAACACAAGGGTGATATAAGGACACTGAATTTCAAAAGAGCCAATTTCCCAAAACTGCGCTCTCTGCTAGAAAATATCATATGGGATAGAACCCTGGGAACAAAGAACACGGAGGAGAAATGGGAGGGCTTCAAAAGCATACTTAACAAAGGGATTGACCAGTGCAGTCCAAAAGGGAAATTTAAAAGAGCAAAACTAAACCCTGGGTGCCTAAACTCCAACATAAAAATGCATATTAATGCTAAAGGAAAGGCCTTCAAAAAATACAAGACTGAGGGGTCATTGGCAGCATTCAAGCATTACAAAGAGTGTAATAAGAAATGTATAGACAAAATCAGGGCGGCTAAAATAGAACACGAGAGACATAGCGGAAGAGAGTAAAAAGAACCCCAAGAAATTCTTTAAGTATATAAACAGTAAGAAAGCGAGGCCAGAACACATTGGCCCCATAAAAGACGATAAGGGAGTTTTGGCCACAGAGGAAAGGGAAAAGGCGGCAGTGTTAAATAATTTCTTCTCTTCAGTCTTCACAAAAGAATTGGGGGGCTACACTAACCCAGCTTGTTAGGCCAAGCTATATAACACACCTCAGGAAGTACCGCCATGGCTAACAGAAGATAGACTTAGAACTAAACTTGAGAAACTTAACATAAATAAATCACCGGGACCTGATGGCTTGCACCCAAGGGTTCTTAAAGAGCTCAGCCAGGTGATTGCCAGACCATTATTCTTGATCTTTAAGGATAGCTTACAGACGGGCATGGTGCCAGCTGATTGGAAAAAAGCCAACATGGTACCAATATTTAAAAAGGGGCCGAGATATATCCCAGGTAACTATAGGCCGGTCAGCCTAACATCAGTAGTCTGCAAGATTTTGGAGGGGATGTTAAGGGACCACATACAAGACTTTAGTAATTAAAATTATATTATTAGTAATATTCAGCATGTATTCATGAAAAATTGTTCTTGCCAAACCAATCTATTAACCTTCTATGATGAAGTGAGCTGCCACCTAGATAAAGGTAAGCCTGTGGATGTGGTGCACCTGGACTTTGCAAAGGTCTTTGACACCGTTCCCCACAAACGCTTACTGTTCAAACTAAGGAAGGTAGGTATGGACCATAAGGTGAGTACCTGTATAGAGAACTGGTTCCAGGGGAGGTTGCAAAGGGTGATGATTAATGGGGACTACTCAGATTGGGCGGGTGTAGAAAGCGGGGTCCCCCAGGGTTCTGTCCTGGGGCCAATCCTGTTTAATTTATTCATAATTGATCTAGAGGAGGGGATATCGAGTAAAATCTCAGTATTTGCAGATGATACTAAACTAAGCATGCCAATATCTTCTGAGCAGGATGTGGAAACCTTACAAGCGGACCTGAACAAAATAATGGGGTGGGCAACTACATGGCAGATGAGGTTTAATGTTGAAAAATGTAAAGTAATGCACTTGGGTGCCAGAAACCAGAAAGCAAGCTACTCACTAGGGGGGGAACCTCTGGGTGAGTCTAGGATGGAAAAGGACCTGGGAGTACTGGTAGACAACAGGCTTGGCAGTGGCATGCAATGCCAACAGAATACTGGGATGTATAAAAAAGGAGATTCACTCCAGAAATAAAGAGATTATTCTCCCACTCTACAAGACACTGGTCCGGCCACATCTGGAGTATGCTGTCCAGTTCTGGGCACCGGTCCTCAGGAAGAATGTGCTGGAAATGGAGAAAGTCCAGAGATGGGCAACAAAAATAATTAGGGGAATGGAGGACATCAGCTATGAGGAAAGACTACAAGCACTGAACTTATTCTTTCTGGAGGAGACGATTGAGGGGGGATATGATATCAATGTACAAATACTGTACTGGCAACACTAGCATATGGAAAAACCTATTCAGAGAAAGGGAATACAATAAGACACGTGGCCACTCACTAAAACTAGAGGAAAGGCGGTTTAACCTTAAAATACGCAGGGGGTTCTTCACTGTAAGAGCAGTAAGGATGTGGAATTCTCTTCCGCAAACCCTCGTATCAGCAGGGAGCATCGATAGTTTCAAAAAACTACTGGATGGGCACCTTAAAGACCACAACATACAGGGGTATACAATGTACGGTTAACAGCAAACACACACACACACATCATAGGTTGAACTGGATGGACTGATGTATTTTTTTTCAACCTCACTAACTATGTAACTCACTAACTATGGCAATTCTCTGGCAAGGGTCAAATTTGGATTTGCGGCGATAATTTGCATATAAACTGTTTTGGTCCACAATAGATCTGTACAGATCTTCCACGAAAAACAGCGCATAAAAATCAAGGGGAGTAAAATCGGTCGTTTCCGCCTGAATTACGGGTTGGCCAGTAAATGGGGGGGGGGGGGGGAATCGGGAGTACAGATGCTGCAGAAGTGGTGGGCTCCCAAACAGTATTTGCAAGCGCATCAGGACACTATGGGCTCTACGGGTCTTTGAATTCTTGGTGGCTGCGGGACACTACTTGTGCTAGCCACTGCACCAGCACTTATGGGGCTCGCCACATCACCAAGTGTTACTGCGGTGCTGGTTTGACTGCGACCAGGAAGGTGCATGGCAGTTCACCAGAAGGTAGAGCGGCACTAGACACTCTGCTGCATACGAGAATCCTGCAATTGGTAAACCTCAGCAACAGAAGAATGGGGTAGGGTACGCCTGACCTTAGCAGGGACCACTACTCCATTGTCATAGCTATCTGTCAGGGTGTCGCTGCTCTTTACAGGTTCAAATACTGAGCTAGATTCTGACAGTGAGGCTTCCCCATCGCTCTCATCTGTCATGCTCAGCATCATGTAGGCCTCTTCACTAGTGTACCTCTGTTTGGACATTTTGGCCAAAAAATGTATTAGGTACTTAGTGTGACTCACAGGTAAAAAAAAGAAAACTTGGTTTTTAAGGACTGTTTGAACCGCTACCAGAAAATGTAACTGCTAGTGCTAGCAGAGATCAGGACCTTGGGGGCTGGGCAGAGGGGCTAAACGCAGGTGCTGGCAGGTGGAGCTGATCCTGTTAACGCTGCGTTTTGGGAACACTATACTAAACTATTGGGAATGCTAGTATAGTTCTGATCAGATCAAAGATATTGATCCGTTCAGACACTATATTAGTAATAGAGGTGTTTAGTGTGTGTGTGTCATTACTAAATATGCGGCGGGCAATCTGACGCTATCCTGGATTGATGCTAACTAACATTTACGCTAACTGATGTCACCTGTGACACTAATACAGTGATCAGAAAAAAAGATCTGTACACTAATAGTGACACTGTGACAGGGCAATGAAGGGGGGTTAACTGGGGGTGATCAGGGAGTTAAATCTTTATTAGGGGATAGATGGCTGGTACCCTAAACCTATCTGGGACTGCCGCTAAACTACCACTAACTGCCTCTCAAATTAACTTGCATCACAAGTGCCACTAATACAGTGAGCAGTAAACTATCTGTACACTGTATATAGGGACACTGACAGGGCGTGAAAGGGTTAACTAGGGTGTGAACATGGGGTGACCAATGTGCCTATGTGTACTGGTCTCAGTGTAGTGCTTGTGTACTCACTGTCTGATGTTCTCTCCTCTCACGCCGGAACCGAAAAGGGCTGCAGGAGAGGAGATTGCATAATTTCCTGTGCCTGTGTTTACTTTACACAGGCACAGGACATTCTGCAATTGGTCAGAACCGATCACCAGGTCCAGGCCAAAATTCATTGGCCTGGACCTGATGACTGAATGGTTCTGAACTGAATCAGCACATGCGGAGACGGTGGGCGCGCGCCCCCTACTCCTACGTGCGACTGACGTACAGTTACATCAGTTCGCGCAGCTGAGCCACCTTGCCGCAGTAAAAATGTGGCGGATGCTCGGCAACTGGTTATGTCAGCCCAATCTTTGAAATTTCAATGTATATGTATCTAACCCAAGTAGATTGTGCATTTAGATTGCAACATGTGTGGCAATTCTCTTTATGTTCCTATTATGGTTTTAGTAGATTTGAATTTTTTCTTTTTACAATTGCCTACCCATAATAGGTTTGACAACATTTAACACATTCAATTAAACAACAAATGTAAACTGTGTCACCTTATCATGGTCACCATCAAAAAGCTGCAAGAAGCTGGCCTGTGTTCCGGTTGTACCCTTCACCCCTCGAAATCTGAGCTCATTTCGGGCTCGTTCTAAATTGTAAAGATCCATGCACAGGTCTTGAAGCCACAGACAAGCCCGTTTTCCTACTGTAGTCAGCTGGGCTGGTCTGCAAAAACAAACATTATCACTAAATAATTATAGTTAAAGTAGAAAAAATTAGCAAACAGGAAATAATATATTGGAACAGATCAGAGCTCATAGTAATAAGTGCAATGTTGTACTGATATGCAACATACTATATAACTTCAGTGTGACATAAGCGTTACAGCATAACCACCACTCCATTACAGGTGACATGCCGCCTAAAGGTAAACCTCAACTGAAACTAAAACTTTTTTCTTTTTAGGATTGCATAAAGTATGGTAGAAATTAAACTTCTGTCAGGTTAATTGCTCTCTGTGACCGTTTACTGAAGAGATTTCCTCATCAATTCCTTGCTGTGTTCCATGAAGTGTTTTGGCGATATTCTATCACCTCACTTATGGACTTAATGATGAATCTAATAAGTGATTACAACATTTGTCTATAAAATAATTATTCTAGCCAATGCTGTTGCGGCTATTACCAATAAAAACAATACTGGATAACTGCTAAAAAATAAAAGATCCAGTTTAATTTTACAGAAAAGAAACTTTAGATTAATCAATTATCAATATTCAAATATAACGTAGATGATAAAACCTTAAAAGCAGCGATGTTACAAATACAGTGTTGCCAATGGACAAAGAACGTTACAGTGAAAAGTACACAAAGCAAAAGAGACACATTCCACAGAAAAACCTTACGTGCCCATCGTGTCCAGAGATTATGAGGATGAAGGAGAGTTTGGCTGGCTTTTTTACACCACACTTTTGCCCCACTCCCACCCATCCAGGTAGAGACACTCCCTTCCACATATCAACAAGTGGGGGGGGGTTTAATACAGGGCGCCTCTTTAACACACAAGCTACCATTTACGGTCAAGTACTTCCTGTTCCATTCCCCACCTCCCATCTCCTTAGAACTGACATCCCACAGAGTCCATAACTTATGCAACCAAATGGTCTAGAGAAGAGAAAATTTCACAGCTGTGTATGGCGTTTATCAGAATGTCCAAGCAGTATTTCACTGTAAGTAACATTAATAATAAATATTATCATTAATGTAAGCTGAAGGTAGAAAAACATTGCAGGCCACAAATCTCCATTACAGAAGTCAGGAAAAAAAAAAAGTAACTAGGACAGGGAGCCCCTTTCTATTATAAAAGCACAGGTGATATCAATTGCTCGTGAAATTTGCAGTCATTCCCTGTCAAAAAGAAATAGAGCTGAAAATGTTCCCAATTCTAGAAATAGAAACACACCTATACACTGGCTGCTTGATTTAAAGTTCCGACAACTGTAAAAATTGACCATGGTGGACAAGGTCTTTGTGCACTGGTCCAAATCATTTGGCGGAGGAGGTATTACAGTGTGGGGTTGTTTTTCAGGGGTTGGGCTTGGCCCCTTTGTTCCAGTGAAGGGAACTCTTAAGGCGTCAGCATACCAAGACATTTAGGACAATTTCATGCTCACAACTTTGTGGGAACAGTTTGGGGATGGCACCTTCCTGTTCCAACATGACTGCACACCAGTGCACAAAGCAAGGTCCATAAAGACATGGATGAGCGAGTTTGGGGTGGAAGAACTTAACAGGCCTTCACAAAGTCCTGACTTCAACCTGATAGAACATCTTTGGAATGAATTAGTGCGGAGACTGCGAGTCAGGCCTTCTTGTATAACATCAGTGCTGGAACCTCACAAATGTGCTTCCAGGAAAAATGGTCAAACATTCCCATAGACACACGCCTAAATCTTGTGGACAGCCTTCCCAGAAGAGTTGAAGTGGTTATAGCTGCAAAGGGTGGGTCAACTAAATATTGAACCCTATGGACTAAGACTAGGATGCCATTAAAGTTCATGTGCGAGTAAAGGCAGGTGTCCGAATACTTTTGGTAATAGTGTGCATGTGTGTGCACACATATACATACACACACAGGTGCATCTCATAAAATTAGAATATCACCTAAAAGTTAATTTCAGAAATTCAATTCAAGTGAAATTCATATTTTATATAGATGCGTTACACACAGAGTAATATAATTCAAGCATTTCTTGAAATATATAAGGCTCCATGTACACGGGACATTGTAAATAGCCGTTTAGGAGCAGTTGGGCATTTTTTTCAGAAGCCCCTGAACCCACCTACATGTTATCTTATCTGTCCATGTACACAGGGTCGTTTACAGTCATTTGCAGGCAGTTGAGTTCAGGGACGTTTTTTGGAAAGCAATTATTTGCGTACGAACGTGTGTTTCCCGGCGTTTCAAACGCAAAAACGCGTCCGAACATGACCAAACGTGACCAAACGTGATTAACATATTTTAAAGGGGAAAGATATTTTTGACCTCTAGGAACGGTTCTAAACGCAAACGCCCGCTAACTGCCTGCTAGACGCGACCTAACGGACGTTTTAAACTTACTAAAAATTCCAGCATTCAAAGGGACTTTTAACAACGTCCCGTGTACATGAAGCCTTAAACAATAAAAAAAAAAAAAAAAAATATGGATTTTAACTTGTAAACAACATGTGTCAGAAATTGGCTTGGTCCTTAACCACTTGCCGACCGCCGCACGACTATCTACGTCGGCGGTCAGCCCCTCACAGGCAAACTAACGTAGGGCTACGTTGCTTGCTTGTGAGGGTCTAGGGAGCGAGCGCGCGCCCCCCGGGGCGCGCTCCCGCTCCCGCGTGGTCACGGACCCCCCCGCGCGTGTGACCAGCGGACCCGATGTCCGCCGGTCACTCGGCGATCGGCGGGGGAGAGGGAGAATGTCAGGCAGCTTGTGTAAACAAACTGCCTGTCATTCTCCTCGCTGCAAAGACACTGATAAAACGGATCTGGTATGTAGATCCGTTGATCAGTGTCCTTACAGCTAGAGCCACAGCCAATCACAGTAGAAACCACGCCCCTAGGGACACACACAGCCCCTCCCTTCCAAATAAAGTTAACCCCTTCACTACCAGTGTATTTTTACAGTAACAGTGCATATGTATAGCACTGATTACTGTAGAAATGTCACTGGTAACCCCAAAAGTGTCAAAAATGTCAGTCAAGGGTCCGATCTGTCCGCCGCAATGTCGCAGTACCGCAAAAAAAAATCGCAGATCGCCGCCATTACGCGTTAAAAAAAAAAACAACAAAAATGACAAAAATCTTTCCCTTTGTTAGTAAACGCGATAACTTTTGCGCAAACCAATCAAAATACGCTTTTTGCGATTTTTTTTTACCAAACATAGGTAGCATAAAATAAATTGGCCGAAAATTTTTAAAAATTTTGATTTTTACATTTTTTTTTGGGGGAATTTCATATAAAAAAATGTGAAAAATATTGCTATTTTTGCAAAATTGACGCTCTTTTTTTGTTTATAGCGCGTGATCAAAAAATCGCACAGGTGATCAAATACCACCAAAAGAAAGCTCTGTTTGTGGGAAAAAAAGGACGTCAAATTCGTTTAGGTACAGCGTCGCACGACCGCGCAATTGTGCGTTAAATTCACGCAGTGCCGAATCGCAAAATACCCCCTGGTCGGAATGGGGGTAAAATCTTCCGGGGCTTAAGTGGTTAAGTGGTTAATCGCATCCCAGCCTTAGTCATACTATAGTGTATCCCAGTCTTTGTGCATACTATACTGTACATGGACATACTTTTCCGTAAGCCAACATTTCTGTATTAAAAATCCTTTTTTTTTTTGCTAGAAAATTACTTAGAACCCCCAAATATTATACATATTTTTTTAGCAGACTTTAGAGAATAAAATGGCGGTCGTTGCAATACTTTATGTCACACAGTATTTGCGCAGCGGGTCTTTCAAAAGCACGGAATTAACAAAAAACGAAACAGTAAAAGTTAACCCAATTTTTTTGTATATTGTGAAAGGTTATGTCATGCCGAGTAAATAGATATCGAACATTTACGGTTTAAAATTCCATACACTCGTGGAATAGCGACAAAAGCCAGTACATTAAAATCTCCATAAGCGTTGCTTTAAACATTTTTTAATGGTTACCAGTTTAGAGTTACAGAGGAGGTCGTTTGCTAGAATTATTGCTATCGATCTGACGATCGCGGTGATACCTTACGTGGGATTTGAACACTGTTTACATTTGCGAGCGCAACTTATGTATGCATTTTCTTTGGTGGGCGAACACTCGGGGGCGGAGGCGCTTTAAAATTCTTCTTTCCTATTTAAATTTCTTTTTCACTGTTCCTTTAAAAAAAGAAAAAAGAAAAAAAAAATGGTCACTTTTATTGCTGTCACAAGGAAAGTAAACATCCCTTGTGACAGGTACTCTTTATGGAGGACTCTGGGGTCTAAAAGACACCAAATTCCTCCTTTGCACTTAAAGGTATTCAAGACGCTAAAATCTGCGTTTTTGAATACAGTCCCCGTGTGGTCTGGTTTCCTGGCACCCTGACAATATAGGTCAAGTTAGGTAATGTCTGCAGAAAAGATCAGAAAAGGGCTGCTTACTTTTCTGTTTTTGCTGACATGAATGGATGTCATCCTTTTATGTCCAATCTGATTTTGTCTGTTTTTAGAAAATAATCATTTTTGTGTGTTTTTTATTTATACTTGTGTCCACCAATACAATCATTTTCCTCAACAACTGATGTGAAAGGACTCTGTTTTTATTAGTTTTTGTGAAGGGATTGATGACACTCGTGAGAAAGGACCCTTAGCTTAGGCGTGGATCACACTTGTGCAGTTTGCTTTTAATCCATTTCTCCAGTGCATTTTTGCACAGGCGTTAAATGCTTTTTTCATTTTTTTGGCCAATTTGTTGTTGGGCAGATTAACCACTTACCAACCCGTAGGCCATCATTTGATGTCCTGGTCTTTAAGTGGAGATATCTGAATGATGCCTGCTCTCTTTTTTCAGACGAAAATTCCTTGCAATGTAAAAGCCATCATAGCGCTGTTTAGCCGCTTAATTGCGTTTACAGGCGCGGGAGGGGACGTCCCCCTCCCACGGCGGCAGTTTGCAACAAACTTTCTGGTCCCCTGCCATCTCTTTGACTCTCGGAGGCCGAAAGCTACATCATGTCGTCACCTCTGGTGCTGGCAGATGTAAACACTGCTTTTATTTTTTTTTTGGCTGGAAAGCCTGAGAATGATTTTTTTCTTTTATTTCCTGCTTTCCAGCATAGAGGAGAGATGTGGGGACTTACAGACTCAAGTCTCTCTGTAAAATGGACCTGTCATGTCCTATTCCTTTTACAAGGGATGTTTACATTCCTTGCAATAGAAAAAAAAAAAAAAAAAAGTGATCAAAAAATTAAAAATTAACCACATCTGGACCAGAAGGATTTGCCCCCTTAATGACCAGGCCATTTTTTGAAAATCGGCACTGCGTTATTTTAACGGAAAATTGGGTGGTCGTGCAATGCTGTACCCAAATAATATTGAAGTCCCTTTATTCTCACAAACAGAGCTTTCTTTTGGTGGTATTTGATCACCCGTGCGATTTTTATTTTTTGCGCTATAAACAAAAAAAGAAAAAAGAGCGACATTTCTGGGGAAAAAAAACAAACAAACAATATTTTCACATTCTGCTATAGAACATTCCCAAAAAAAAAAAATCTAAAACTTTTCATCCTCTTAGGCCAATTTGTATTCTGCTACATTTTTTTTTTTTTTTTTGCCAAAATCGCAATAAGTGTATTTTGATTGGTTTGAGCAAAAGTTATCGCGTCTACAAACTAGGGGAAAGATTTGTCATTTTTATTTTTTTTTACTAGTAATGGCAGAGATCTGCGACTTTTAGCAGGACTGCAACAATGTGGCGGACAAATCGGACCCCTAACTGACAATTTTGGCACTTTCGGGGGGACCAGTGATGTTTCTACAGTAATCAGTGCTAAAAATATGCAGTGTTACTGTAATAATGACATTGGCAGGGAAGAGGTTAATCTAGGGGTGATAAAGGGTTAAGTGTGAGCCAAGGGGAGTTTTTACTAACTGTATGGGGGATGGGCTTGTGAGAGACCTGTGATTCTATATAGAAGGATCACAGGCACTTTGTGATCATTTCAAAGAGAAGAAAGGTCAGCTGTGTTTACAACAGCTGACCGTCCTCTCTCAGCGGGGAGCGATCACAGGTGCCCGGTGGCAATCGCTGCCGCCGGACCCGTGCATTGGCAGCCCCCCCTGCACCACACATGTTAATGGCGTACAGCAACATCGGTTCGCGCAGGAGAGGCAGCCTGCCGCAGTAAATTTGCGGCGGGCGGTCTTAATGTGGTTAAAGCGAAAGTGTAAAACAAAAAATAAATAAATAAAATTGTAAAGCGCCTCTATCTCGTTGTGCTTGCACGCAGAAAAAATATCCAGAAAAACACATTTCAAAAAAGGTAAACATTGATTTGCATTTTAAAGTGGATGTAAACCCTCACATATAGCTAGTGACGCAAACAGCCTCAGATAATACACAGAGATGAAACAAATCTCCCTACATAGGATTTACTTGTATATGTGCTGTCTTTAGCTTTCTACAGTGTTTAGAAAGTGCCTGTCCTGTTAGAATTGTCTACTTCCGAAGGGGACAGGTCAACTTCACTGCATCAAAGGGACGATGGACGGGGCCATGTACTGCCAAATTTTGGGTGAGAACCTCCTTTCCTCAGCCAGGGCATTGAAAATGGGTCGTGGATGAGTATTCCAGCATGACAATGACCCAAAACACATGGCTCAAGAAGAAGCACATTAAGGTCATGGAGTCGCCTAACCAGTCTCCAGACCTTAAGGGGGTTGTAAAGGCAGAATGTTTTTTATCCTAATAAATTCTATGCATTAAGATAAAAAAACCTTGTGTGTAGCAGCCCCCCTCAGCTCCCAAATGCTTACCTTAGCCCCCTCTCCATCCAGCAATATCCATGACTGTCTCCCCTCCTCATTGGCTAAGACATAGCAGTGGTGCCATTGGCTCCCACTAATGTCACTCAAAATCAGTTAGCCAATAAGGAGAGGGGGGGCAGGGCCGAACCACAGCTCCATGTCTGAATGGATACATGGAGTTATGACTCGACTAGGGTGCCCCCATAGCAAGCTTCTTGCTGTGGGGGCACTCAAAGGAAGGGGCAAGGAGAGCCAAAGAGGGACCAGAGGAGAGGAGGATCTGGGCTGCCTTGTAGAAAACTAACTGCATAGAGGAAGTATAAACAGGTTTGTTATTTTTATTGAAAAAAAAAAAAAAAAGACTTTACAACCACTTTAATCCATAGAAAATATGTGGAAGGAGCTGAAGGACCAAACGTCAGCCTTAAAACCTGACTTGGAGATGATCTGCAAGGAGGAGTGGGACAAAATCCCTCCTGAGTGGCCAACTACAAGAAACGTCTGACTGCCAACAACAGTTTTGCCACCAAGCACCAAGTCATATTTTGCGAAGGGGTCAAATACTTATTTTGCTCATTAAAAAGCAAGTCATAACTTTTTAAAAATGTGTTTTTCTGGATTTTGTTATTTATTCGGCCTCTCACTGTTAAAATAAACCTACCATTAAAATTATAGACTGATCATTCCTTCGTCAGTGGGCAAATGTACAAAAAATAGAGTTTTTGTAAGAATTTACCATAAAACTCTTTTCTCTGAGTCCTCTGACAGTCGCAGCCCGTTCAGTATGCCTTCACCATTGGGTAATGGCGCCCTCTACAGGAGAAAGCTAGGCAGTGAAAAGATTTAGTAAAAAATTTACACTAAGATACACCTCTAGGGGGCTGTCCCTCAGATATTACCCTGAACTAGGGATGCACCGAATAATCGGCGGCCGAACATTATTCGGCCGAAAATAGAAAAAATAGCACTTTCGGTGTTCGGCCGAATAAGTCAAAAGGCCGAATAATTTTGTGCCGAATAATAGGGCTGAACGATAGTCTATATGATATTGACTATCGTTCTGTGGCCGTAGGCGATATTCATATCGCCGAGGTCACGATATTTACAGGGGGAAGGGACTCGGAGGAGGACAGGAGGACTCGGAGGAGGACAGGAGGACTCACAGACTTCCGTGTTAGGCAGGGGAAGCCGGGACACTTCAGCGGTGAGCATACATACATTACTCACTCGTGCACTGCAGCCCGCCCCACACATTCAGTGAGTCTTACTCTCCTCCCTAGTTTTTTCAATGGCACATTCAGGAAGCCAATCACGCCGTGATTAGCTGCACAGCGAACCAATCACGCGTGCCTGCACACCTGATTGGTTCCGCTGTGCCGCTACTCACGGCGTGATTGGCTTCCTGAATGTGCCATTGAAAAAACTAGGGAGGAGAGTAAGACTCACTGAATGTGTGGGGCGGGCTGCAGTGCACGAGTGAGTAATGTATGTATGCGGCTGTGCTCCTTTCCAGGCTCCTACTAGTCCACCTCCAGCCTCCTACTACTACCACTATGAGAGACTGTCTGTCACTGTATAATCTGATCGAGTCCACACTGACACTGACTGACTGTCACTGAGTAATTGATGTTACCACATTAACCCTGACCTGCCCAGTGCCCTGTATCTGCAATTAAAATTTACAAGGCTGCCTGCATGCTTCCTGATTTCCATTCCCAGCATCCTTCCCAATCCCTACAGTGTCACTAACATTAACCCTATGGTACAAGGCTGCAGTGTGCACTGAATCCCATTCCCTACAGTAACATTTAGGGAGAGAGAGAGACATGAGAGGACAAGAGAGAGAGAGAGAACAAGAGAGAGAGAGAGACATGAGAGGACAAGAGAGAGAGAGAGTGAGAGGACAAGAGAGAGAGAGAGAGACACGAGAGGACAAGAGAGAGGACAAAAAATTGGCAAAATAAATGGAAAAAATGCAAAACACCGCGTTCGGTATTCGGCCTTCGGCCAAACATTTTATTATTATTCGGCTTCGGCCAAGAATTTCATTTCGGTGCATCCCTACCCTGAACCATACAGTACTGTTCTCCAGTTTCGTAGCAAGCAGTACAGGAAGACAATCAACTCCAAAAGATCAGAGTGGCGGGGGCTGCGACTATCAGAGGACTCAAAAGAAAAGAGTTTTACGGTAAGTTCTTACAAAAACTCTATTTTCTCTTACGTCCTCTGACAGAAGCAGCACGTTCAGTATGCCTTCACCATTGGGACGTCCCAAAGCAGTGCAGGGGTGAAGGGTGGGAGAAGATGCAACCAAAGAAAAGGCAACGTCAATCTGGCCTGAGAAAAAACTGAGCCAAAAGGGCAACAGAAGCTCAACAGGAGCCAACCCAAGAACAAAATACACCCCAAAAAGAGACAGAACAACACGTCTCTTCAAACAATCCGAGGATGCCAGTACGTCAAGTTTGTAGAATTTTGTGAAAGTGTGTACAGACGACCATGTCGCCGCCGCTTTGCACACCTGAGCCACAGAAGCCTGGTGGCGAAAAGCCCAAGAGGCACTGACGGCTCTAGTAGAGTGTGCCCTCACAGGGAAAGGAGGCACCTGGCCCTTTAGTGAATAGGCCTGAACAATAGCCTGTCTGATCCATTTGGAAATGGTTGCAGCGGACGCAGCCGAACCCTTCCGAGGTCCCCCTGGAAGGACAAACAGGGAATTAGACTTTCTAAAGGACTCCGTGGCAGACAGGTAAACCCTGATCGCCCAGATCACATCCAACAAATGCAAGGCAAATTCTTTGGGATGCTTGGGCTTCGCACAAAGCGAAGGCAAAACAATATCTTCGTTGAGATGAATAGCAGATACCACCTTAGGGAGAAAAGACTGATTGGGTCGCAGGACCACTTTATCCCTATGAACAACCAGATAAGGCGAACGGCAAGACAGAGCTACGATTCAGAAAACTCTGCGAGCAGAGGTGATAGCCACCAGAATAGCAACTTTCTGGGACAACACAGGCAGAGAGATTTCTCTGATTTTCTCAAAGGGAGGCCGTAGTAAAACGGATAAAGCCAAATTCAGGTCCCACGGAGGCAAAGGAGCCCTCCACAGGAGAGCCAGATGACGCACCCCTTGAATAAAAGGTGCGAATGAAGGAATTAGTCGACAAGGGACGTTGGAAGAAAATGGCTAAGGCCGACAACTGACCTTTGATCCTGGCCAGCGCCAAGCGCTGATCCCCACCTTCCTGCAGGCTGCCTGATGAAGGAGGAGGACCTCCGAAACGACGTTGCGGCCCGCCCTCCACACTCTATCCAGCTCTCTGGTTCCTGTCAGACTCCGTGGAGGAACTGACAGGTCGCTGACATCACTTCCTGTTCCGGGTCACTGCTCCCATCGACCCTGCTGTACACAGACATCTGCAAGGCTGCCCATCCAGGGAGCCTGCGCCATCTACAGCAGTAACCGGCACCTGTATCATAGACACTGCCACACAGCACAGGATCGTTCAGCAGGTCCCCGGATCTGATCATCCCGGATGTGTCCCATTGCGAGTACCGTTGTTCATGGTTTACTGGCTGTATTTTGGATCGTTTGTACATGTAAGTCACTACAATAAATTGTCATATTTCTCATACTATATTGTGACCTGGCGCCCTCTGTCTTCTTCCTTTCCTGCAGGAAGGCTATAACCCTCGCCACCGAAAAGGAGCGAGGATGAAACCCTTGCAACTCACACCAGACAATATACGCCTTCCAGGTAGGATGGTATATCTTCCTGGAGGTAGTCTTCAAAGCCTTCAGTAAAGTAGGAATGACAGCATCCGAGAGACCCTTGTCTCTCAACACTTGGCTTTCAACAGCCACGCCCTTAAAGCCAGAGACTGTAAAGCAGGATGGAAGATCGGCCCTTGAGAGAGTAGATCTTCTCTCAGCTGAAGCCACCAGGGAGGCTCGACGACCATCTGTACAAGGTCCGCGTACCAAGAACGACAAGGCCAGTCTGGAGCCACCAGAATCACTGGCACCACCAACGCGTCTGCGGCGTCCGCCAGAGCATCGTGGGTTCTGGCCACGAACCTTCCCACCTTTTTGTTGAGCCGGGACGCAAACAGATCCACGTCCGGGGTCCCCCACCTGGCACACAGGAGATGGAACACCTCCGGATGTAGGGACCATTCCCCCTGATCCAAGGACTGACGACTCAGATAGTCCACCTGACAGTTTTCCACTCCCGGAATGTGAACAGCCAAAATCGCTGGAACATGCGCCTTGGCCACAAGACAGGATCTCGGCCACCTCCTTGGCCGCACGGGCACTCTTGGTGCCCCCTTGCTGATTGATGTAAGCCACCGCCGTGGCGTTGTCTGTCTGAACACGAACTGGGCGACCTTGCAGCCGAGTCGACCAATGGATCAAGCAGAGCTTGATCGCCCAGAGCTCCAAGACATTGATCGGCAAGGAAGATTCCACCGCTGACCACGTCCCCTGGGCACAAAGTCCAAAATCCATAGCGGAGAAGGATCTGGGTGTTCTGGTAGATCATAAGCTTAATAATAGCATGCAATGCCAAGCTGCGGTTTCCAAAGCAAGCAAAGTCCTTTCTTGTATTAACAGAGGCATGGACTCCAGAGAGAGAGAGAGAGAGAGAGATCACTTTGCTCCTGTACAAATCATTAGTAAGTCCTATCTTGAATATGCAGTTCAGTTTTGGGCACCAGTTCTTAAAAAGGATATCCAGGAACTGGAGAAAGTGCAGAGAAGGGCAACCAAACTGATAAGAGGCATGGAGGAGCTCAGCTATGAGGAAAGATTAGAGGAACTGAATTTACGCTCTCTTGAGAGATTAAGGGGGGGATATGATCAACATATATAAATACATAAGGGGTCCATATAGTGAACTTGGGAGTTGTTCACTTTAAGGTCAACATAGAGGACAAGGGGGCACTCTTTACGTCTAGAGGAAAACAGATTTCGTCTCCAGATACGGAAAGGTTTCTTCACCTTAAGAACTGTGAAAATGTAGAATATACTTCCTCCAGAGGTGGTTCTGGCTAGCTCACTAGATTGCTTTAAAAAAGGCCTGAATTCTTTCCTGGGTGTACTTAATATAAGTGGGTACTAAAAAATTTCTAGGTAAAAGTTGATCCAGGGAATATTCGATTGCCTCTCGGGGGATCAGGAAGGAATTTTTTTCGGGGGGGGGGGCGCTTGAGCTCATAGCTCCGCCAGACCAGGGAGAATATCCAACTCCATTGGCGCCCTAACACAGCTTACCACGGATCTTTGTTACCCTACAGCACTACTCTCGCTCCCTGCTACCCACGCCATGGCCAAAAAGAAGAAAGAAGGAGGACAGCCGCGGCAATTGCAGCACTTCTTTATGGCCCAGGAAAAGCAGCGCGGGCAAGATGGCGCCGGCAGCAACTCCCCGGCCTCATCCAGTGGGTCGTCTCAGTCATTCCCTGCACAGTCCTCCGCTCCCTCCCTCGCAGAAAGCGGGACAGCTACGATCTCCCTCTGCCTCGACTCCACTCTCCAGGAGCCCTATGAAGAGCAAGCCAAGGCTGGCGGTGGATGTCCACACAGAGGAGGTAAGCAATGGGGATTCCTCCTCCATGAACTCCACCAGGGAACTAACAGATAACATCAATGCTTTCCCTGCATTTGATCAACCGGTCTCAGAGACCACGTTGAACGACATGGTGTCCCTGCGCGCTTCCCTGCATGCAGACATGATGTAGTGTGTCAGCTCATTTAAAGTGGAAGTGCAGGCCCTGGGGGGACGCATGGATAAAGTTGAAACAAAAATGGGGGAGTTCGCTGCCTCTCACAATGAACTCATAGACTCTCATTACACCCATTAAGAGGAACTAGACAGGCTTAAAAGCAAAATTGCCGATATGGAGGACCGCTCTAGGCGGAACAACTTAAAGATAAGGGGTGTCCCTGAATCTATTCAACCCAGTGAACTTGATCAGTATGCCCGAGACTTCATTCAGGCAGTCCTCCCCTCTACCCCCACTTCTGAGTTGGTGATAGATAGAATACATCGCCTCCACAAGCCGTCCTATATCTCAGATGACATACCTCAGGATGTCATTATGCGGGTTCATTTTTATCATGTCAAAGATCACTTGATGTCAGCATTCAGGAAAATGACCCCTGTCCCGGATAAGTATGCCAGGATTCAGCTCTTTGCAGACTTATCACAGCACACTTTGCAAAAGAGACGGACTCTCCAACCACTTACCAAAGTGCTCAGGAATCACACGATCACATATAGATGGGGGTTCCCGGTTAAACTCACTGTAACCTACAACAATCGAGCGCATGTTATCACCTCTCTGCAAGAAGGCCTAGATCTGTTACAATCCTGGGGTATCCTTCCGGATCAGGGCCCCACTCCATCCGGATCTTCTGACCGCATCTCACCAATCCCAGAAGACTGGCATACACAGTTTCCTATAAGAAAAAGGGGAAGAAGCCCCCAAGGGCTCGCCGTCTCAAGGCACCAACCGCTAAGTCTCTCCCTGTGTCTGGCTACTCGGACCACCTTTCCTTTTTTCACCCCCACTACAATGTGCAGCACGACTGCTTTCGAGTTCATTCTCTGCTTTTTATTAACTGTTTGTGTTCTTACCACCTTTGTTTTTTCTCCCATTTTTTCGTGTTTTGCTGGTCAGCTTCTCCTCCAGATCTCTCTGTCGTAATAAATCATACCCCGAATCTCTGTGGTTACGCGGTCGCCCCAATCACTTGAATCTCAGGCGGGCACACCCGGTCTTCCTCCGGTCGCAGTCTGGACCAGGTAACTCTGTCATTCCTTTAACACTTATCCATGGCCATTAAATTTACATCCTTTAATGTTCATGGCCTTAACCACCCTGCCAAGAGGGCGTCCCATGTGGCGAGAGGCCGTGAGGCTTCAAAGTGATCTGCTGTGTGTTCAGGAAACCCACCTACATGCGTCTTCTGCGCCAACTATCTCCCACAAGAACTTTCCACACATTTTCATGGCCTCAGCCCCGCAGAAATGTAAAGGGGTGCTAATAGCAGTTACGGACTCTGTGGCCTTCTCCCTAATGGACTTTATCACAGATCCAAATGGCCGCTACATTATATTGCAATGTGAGATCAATACCTATACCCCCAATACGCACCAGCTGCGCTTCTGGAGGAAAATGTTCCACCTAGTGACCAAGCACAGGAAGGGCTCTACGGTAATATGTGGAGACTTCAACCTCACAACTGACCCAAAGATGGACACTACCTCCACTCCCAAGCGTTCTCCTCCTGCCTTAAAACCTTTGTTCCAATCAGCGGAGGTCTAGGACTCCTGTGCCTCCACCCAGGTGAACGTGACTATTCCTTTCACTCGCAATGTCACAACTCTTACTCCGGCATTGATATGATTTTGGTTGACAAACACCTTCATACAGGTGAAATACATGATATCACCTGGTCGGACCATGCTCCAGTATCGAATATCCTGCAGGAGTCACGTTCCCCAGGTCCTGCCTTCTTGTGGAGAGCGAATAGTCAAGTCTGTGAATCTCCTCAGTATGCCTCCCATATTGAGACATGCCTGGGGGACTATTTCAAAAATAATGCGGGGTCTGTTTCGGACCCAACTGTTTGGTGCACCCACAAAGCATTTATACGTGGGATTATAATTCAACTTTATGCTAGGCTTAAGAGGCAGAGGGCTCTGCTGCTTGACCAGCTCCTAGGAGAGATCAAACGCTTGGAACCCATGAATAAATCCTCCCCATCTCCATCTCTAGCCCTCCAGTTGACCAAACTTAGATCGGATCTTAGGGACCTCCTGGCGGAACAGCAAGATAAACTTTTTAGAGCCCTTAAGCTTTCCTATTACTCAGCTGGCAACAAAGCGGGCAAATTACTAGCCAACAAATTGAAGGCAAGGCAAGTTAAGAGTAAAATAGCGTACCTGTTAGACCCTACTACCAAAACTAAAATTATGAACCCAAAGGAAATAGCTGACTCCTTTGCCAAATCCTACAGTTCTCTGTACAATTTGAAGGATGATCCTGACACCCCCCAACCTACAGAACAGACCATCACTGATTTCCTAGCATCTCTCCATTTAACTCATCTTACACCTGCCCAGCTCAATGATCTGAATGCCCCGATTACCCACCTGGAGGTTGAGCGAGCCATCCGCACTTTGCCCTCTGGGAAATCTCCTGGCTCTAATGACCTGCCCAACCTTTATTACAAGAAATTTGCAAATGTCCTGAGCCCCCATCTTCCTCGGTGTTCGCGGCCGCGGTGTCCTCTGCCTCTCTGCCTGCTGAAATGCTTCAGGCTTATGTTGCGACTCTGCCTAAACCTGGGAAGGAGCCTACATCTCCCAACTTTAGGCCCATATCTCTGTTGAATACAGATGTTAAATTATATGCCAAGATTATCGCCCTGAGACTGCAGACTAATATGCTCTCCCGGATATTTCCCATAACTAACGGTATGAATTTGTTTGCAGAGGATATTATTATCTTTCTGACAGACCCTGAAAAATCCTTAGCTGCCACACAAGCGATCTTACAATGTTTTAGCTTAATCTCTTACTAGAAGGTCAACTTTACGAAATCCTTGATCCTCCCAATGGGTGTTCCCCCGAAACTTTGTCATAAATTGCAGACTACCTACCCTTACTCATGGAAGCTACATAGTATTCCTTACTTGGGCACCCAGCTCACTCCTAAAGTGTCCCAACTGGCAGACGCAAACTTCCCTTCTTTGATAGCTAAAATAACACAAGAATGCCACCAGATCCTATACGTATTCAGAACATGTTAATCCCTGTCCTGCGCAAATATATCTTACCTCTGCAGGCTGCCCTTAAGGGTCTGGTGTGGAGGGGCAAAAGACCTAGAAGCGCCCACTCTCTCCTCATTAAACAATGGTCCGCGGGGGGCTTGGGCATGGAAGATGTAAAGGACTATCTTCTGGCCTCACATTTGGCCCAGCTCCGACACTTGGTATCACCAGCCCACCATACTACCTGAAGCTATATGGAATCTGAGATCTACACTCCCATGCCCTTGCGGTCAGTTCTCCTGGCTGACAGATGGCGCCCCCTCTCTTTGAAGGGCCTACCGGTGTCGGTCCAAGCTTCAATATTGGCGTGGAGGAAATTTGCTTGTCTTACACTCAGACCTTCTTTACTTGTAAAGGTGCCCATCCCACTCCACGTATTGGAGATCGTCTTGCCTCATGCCTCCCTAAGGGGCTGGTCTGCTAGAGGAATGGCCACGATAGATGACCTACTACTTGGGGACTCCCTCAAAACATTCATCCATTTACAGCGAGAATACCATCTTCCCCTGTCAGTGTATTATCTATACCTGCGGATATCCCACTTCCTACGTTCTCTCCCATCCCGCCACATCCACTTACCCTCACAAGGTTGGTTGTTCTTATTAGGCTCTTCGCATTCAGCTAAAAGGTACCTCCTTATTCTACAATTCTCTGCAACATAAACTGGATTATTGTAAAACTACCCCTTTTGTAAAATGGGAGACAGACCTGGAGGAGACCGTTACTGCTGAACAATGGCAAACTGCCCTCCGCTCGATTAAATGGGCATCCTCATGCACAAATCACTGGGAGCTTTCTCAAAAGATAAATCTGCACTGGTATCTTACACCATACCGCCTCTCTAAATTTATGCCAGATTATTCACCATTATGCTGGAGGGGTTGCGGCGAGGTGGCCCATCTCAAACATGTGTTCTGGACCCGCAAGCACCTAACTAGTTTTTGGAATAACATATTTTCCATTATTTCCGAAATCACGGGTGTCCTTACCCGCCCCTCTCCAGCATTGGCGATACTGAATGTAGGTATAGACCGGTTCCCAGGGGACTGTTGGGTTATTGTTACGCATATACTCTTGGCTGCCAGAAGCCTAATAACCAGACAATGGCCTCTGAGATTCTGGACCTGGTTAGGACCAACCAGGTGTATGAGGGTCTGCTAGCACGTAAATCGGGTAGGGGTACAGGGTTTGATAAACATTGGTCACTGTGGTACGCATGGCTTGATGAGATTCTGATTAACCTTTCACATAACTAATGATGAAAATCTGAATATCCTTCATTAAGCTGACCTGCTCTTCGTTTCCCTTAGTTTTATGTACTATTAGTTGTGTTCAGTTATATTTATCTTGTTTTATCTGACGTGATTCACTAGAGGTTACTATGTGGAACTATTCACCTATCTGCACCAGTGTTTTCCTTGTGCTTCGCTCTTTTCGCCCCTCCCTCCTCCCCCACCCTCCTTTTTCCCTCCCCTCCATGTCTCTCCTCTCTTTCCTCCCCTACCTTCCTCCATCCCCTACTTTTCCCCTCCTCGCTATCTCCCTTCCAGCCCCCCTTCCCCATCCTATTTCCCTTACTTCTTCCTTCTGCCTTCTCCTCCTTCCCATGCCCTCTCTCTTCTCCCTCTTTTTTTCCTTCTTACCCCCCCCCCTCCATCTCCCCTCCCCCTCCTCTACCTCCCCTCTTCTGCTCTATACCCATTCTTCTTCCTGTCCTCCACCTACTCTCTCCCTCCTGTCCCCCTCCCCCCTGTCCCCCCCTCCCCTACCTCATCAACCTCCTTCACTCCCCCTCCTTCTTCTTTCTTTCTTCCTTCTTCTCCCTTCCCCTCCTCCTCCCGTCCTGATCTCCTCTTCTCTTTCACCATTACTATCTTCCTCCCCACCCCTCCACTCCTCCCCCTTGGTCTGTTAGCTCTATTAGGCCCGGCGAGAGCTGCTCCATTTCCAAATCACCTTTCAGCAACTTCGCCCATTTCGTTATGGTCTGTGACACCAGAGTGATCACAAAGACCAGTTTCAGTATTGAGCCCACCAACACATGCAAATGGCGGGACAGAAACTCAATCCATCTATCCACGAGATCTGTAAATACCGGGGACTCCTCCACCGGCACCACAGTAGACATGTTTAGTCTGAAAACCGGATGATTCACCTTTGCAAAGGGGTAGCGCCTTTTAAATTGCTTAGGCACCACTAACATTTGCTTGATGCATCCCCCACTGTTCATTGACAATGTTGTCAAAAAGTTCCGGACAGAGAAAATCCTTGCCCGACTTTTGGGATTTGCAGGTGCCAAAAGACACCTGCATCCATGACCCTGTAGAATCATCTGCCTTTTTTAAGGTTTCCGGCACTGACACTATAAATGCCTCAACCAGCGCGCATTCCCGCGCAGCTGCTGACAAGGATACATCCTCCTCGCCATCAGAATGCAAGAGGACGCAGATTCCCCAGGATTGCATGCGTCCGCGGCAGCCATATCTACCTAAAGAGGCAGGGGAAGGCATGGGCCGCTTTCTACTAGTGGCATTTTTTTTTTAAAACGAAATCCCCTTTTGACACCAGGTTTTCCAAAACTGCTGTAAATGCAGACAGGGGCTCCGACCCAGAGGGTCCTGCAACTGCACTGAGGGGGTCTGTGGTTGAGATTTGGTCCTGGGACTCCATATTTACTTAAAACAAAACAAAAAAAGGTGTCACTTTAAGGAAAAAACTGCAAAATACGCGATCCGCACTGCTGCACCAGCAGCACCACAAGTCCCAGCCCTAGCACAGCCTGCAGCAGCAACGAGAAATGTGTGGGTAAGGTGAGGTAAAGTGGCGCTGCCCAATATAAAGTGCTAAAGAGGTATAAAATTTACCAGTTTAAAGTGCTATAGTGTTGATTGAAAACTCCGTCTCAAAAAAATTCTGAAAAGTGTTCTCCTGTTGGAGTGTGGTAAAGTGTTCCAGTGCAATTGGTAAATAAATAAATAAATAATTGTGCCAGTAAAAAAAGTGTATATAAATAATATGAGTATGTGACAACACACTTAATGTGATGTGTGTATTAACCAATATATATAAGTGAACCGTGCAGTAAATCACCTCTGTATTAGTGGTAAATAAATATACCAATAAATATAATAAAGAATAATGCTCATGCAATAAAATAATAGTCCCAAAAAACAGCAAAAACCAAAAACAGCAAAAAAAACAGTCTTTCTCTTGCTCAGTGATTCAGTGATGTGAAAGAACGGAAAAAAAGGGAAAAAACATATATTCAGTAGTCGGTGAACAGCAGCAATTTCGGTGACATTAAGGTGCTTCAAAACCTTTAGGGGTGATGTGAGTGGTGAGTGAGACACACAGGTGCACCCCTCCAATTGCTCCCGCACTCACCGGAGGTATGCACCCCTGCAGGGGTAACAAGCCTTATTGCAGCGTGGTCTGTGAGGCTCCTGAGGGAGGGGGAAGGGGGATATCCCCCTGTTGTGCCAGGGTATAGGATCTCCTTTTCAATGGAAGTTGATGATGATATGTGAAGAAGAATATACTAATATAGTGATGTACCGTTTAACCACTTGCCGACTGCCTAACGCCGATCTACGTCGGCAGTCAGCCCCTCACAGGCAAAGTGACGTAGGGCTACGTCACTAGCTTGTGAGGGTCTAGGGAGCGAGCGCGCGCCCCCGGAGGTGCGCTCCCGCTCCCGCGTGGTCACGGACCCCCCCCGCGCGTGTGACCAGCGGACCCGATGTCCGCCGGTCACTCGGCGATCGGAGGGGGAGAGGGAGAAAGTCAGGCGGCTTGTGTAAACAAGCCATCTGTCATTCTCCCCGGTGTATGAAGGCTGATCATACGGTTCAACTATGTAGAACCGTCGATCACTCTTCATACATCTGAAGCCACAGCCAATCACAGTAGAAAGCACGCCCCTAGGGACACATACAGCCCCTCCCTCTCTAATAAAGTTAACCCCTTCACTACCAGTGTATTTTTACAGTAACAGTGCATATGTATAGCACTGATTACTGTAGAAATGTCACTGGTAACCCCAAAAGTGTCAAAAATGTCAGTCAAGGGTCCGATCTGTCCGCCGCAATGTCGCAGTACCGCAAAAAAAAAAAAAAAATTGCAGATCGCCGCCATTACGCGTTAAAAAAAAACAACAAAAATGACAAAAATCTTTCCCTTTGTTAGTAAACACGATAACTTTTGCGCAAACCAATCAAAATACGCTTTTTGCGATTTTTTTTACCAAACATAGGTAGCATAAAACAAGTTGGCCGAAAATGTTAAAAAATTGTGATTTTTACATTTTTTTGGGGGGGAATTTCATATAAAAAAAATGTGAAAAATATTGCTATTTTTGCAAAATTGACGCTCTTTTTTTGTTTATAGCGCGTGATCAAAAAATCGCACAGGTGATCAAATACCACCAAAAGAAACCTCTGTTTGTGGGAAAAAAAGGATGCCAAATTTGTTTAGGTACAGCGTCGCACGACCGTGCAATTGTCCGTTAAATTCACGCGGTTCCGAATCGCAAAATACCCCCTGGTCGGAATGGGGGTAAAATCTTCCGGGGCTTAAGTGGTTAAATTGAGCTTTATTGCAAATATATAAAAGCAGGTACTCACATTGGGTTGATAAAATCGGGCATCTAAAGCAGTAGGGGCCGCGAGTCCCTCGCTGGCGGCCGCTTCCGGGACACTGTGCGTTTCAGCGACCGGATCTGCGTTGCAGTGGGGCGGAAGTGACGTTATCGCGCACGACGCGTTTCGTCAGAGCTGACGTCATTAGATGCCCGATTTTATCAACCCAATGTGAGTACCTGCTTTTATATATTTGCAATAAAGCTCAATTTAAACGGTACATCACTATATTAGTATATTCTTCTTCACATATCATCATCAACTTCCATTGAAAAGGAGATCCTATACCCTGGCACAACAGGGGGATATCCCCCTTCCCCCTCCCTCAGGAGCCTCACAGACCACGCTGCAATAAGGCTTGTTACCCCTGCAGGGGTGCATACCTCCGGTGAGTGCGGGAGCAATTGGAGGGGTGCACCTGTGTGTCTCACTCACCACTCACATCACCCCTAAAGGTTTTGAAGCACCTTAACCTCCTTAGCGGTAATCCCGAGCGTGACTCGGGGTTGGTTTTTCATATCAGGAGCGGTAACCCCGAGTCACGCTCGGGGTGGATTGCAGAGAGCGCAGCGGTGTTCTCTTACCTTATCCTGGCGATCCAGCGATGATCTCTCATTGCTGTGACCGCCAGCCGAGAGTCCCGCCGCTCCTCCGTCGGTCTCCGTCGCTCTGATCACTTCCTAGTTCCGTTCCCTGCAGCAGCAATGCTGCATGGGAGCGGAACTAGAGAGGGAAATTAAAAAAAAAAAAAAAAAAAAACGTTGCACAATATATATATATATATATATATATATGTATATGTATATATGTATATATATATATATATATATATATATATATATATATATATATATATATATATATATATATATACGCATATATATATATGCATGCATATATAAATATATATATATATATATGCATGTATATATATATATATATATATATACACACACACACACACACACCGGTATATATATATATATATATATATATATATATATATATATATATATATATATATATATGCACACACACATATATCTATATATAATGCATGAATTATAATCTAATCAATAATATAATTTTATTATATATATTATATATTAAATAATAAAATAATATTATTGATTCGATTATAATTCACGTGTTTGTGTTTCAAATTTATCACATCTGGGATGTCTACTAGACCAGTGGTTCTCAACTCCAGTCCTCAGGACCCACTAACAGGCCAGGTTTGCAAGATAACTCAAATACATCACAGGTGATATCATTTGCTGCTCAGTGATTGCAGTATTCTAGTCTGCATCTCTCCAAGGTAATACTTCAAATCTGGCCTGTTAGTGGGTCCTGAGGACTGGAGTTGAGAACCACTGTACTAGACTCTTGTTTTGGTCAGGTTTAAGTCAGTAATTACTAAGAATTGTAGGCCTATAATACATAACGCCAAATTTCCATGAAAAGAATTGTACCGCTTTTGGTATGTAATTCCTGACATAATCATACCGCCAGGGAGGTTAATGTCACCGAAATTGCTGCTGTTCACGATTACTGAATATATATGTTTTTTCCCTTTTTTTCCGTTCTTTCACATTTTTTTTGCTGTTTTTGGTTTTTGCTGTTTTTTGGGACTATTATTTTATTGCATGAGCATTATTCTTTATTATATTTATTGGTATATTTATTTACCACTAATACAGAGGTGATTTACTGCACGGTTCACTTATATATATTGGTTAATACACACATCACATTTAGTGTGTTGTTACATACTCATATTATTTATATACGCTTTTTTTACTGGCACAATTATTTATTTATTTATTTATTTACCAATTGCACTGGAACACTTTACCACACTCCAACAGGAGAACACTTTTCAGAATTTTTTTGAGACGGAGTTTTCAATCAACACTATAGCACTTTAAACTGGTAAATTTTATACTTCTTTAGCACTTTATATTGGGCAGCGCCACTTTACCTCACCTTACCCACATATTCCGATATAGCCTTAGGGCCATATTTTGAGGTAGGCTACAGCCCTATCCCACGTCCACAAGCGCGGATTCCTTTATTCTTTAGCAACGAGAAATACCTACAGGGACCCCAGGAACATACCACCAAAGCGATATGGAGGGATAGAGTACATAGTTACATAGTTAGTGAGGTTGAAAAAAGACATCAGTCCATCCAGTTCAACCTATGATGTGTGTGTGTGTTTGCTGTTAACCATACATTGTATTTCCCTGTATGTTGTGGTCTTTAAGGTGCCCATCTAATAGTTTTTTGAAACTATCAATGCTCCCTGCTGATACGATTGCTTGCGGAAGGGAATTCCACATCCTTACTGCTCTGACAGTGAAGAACCCCCTGCGTATTTTAAAGTTAAACCGCCTTTCCTCTAGTTTTAGTGAGTGGCCATGTGTCTTATTGTATTCCCATTCTCTGAATAGGTTTTTCCATATGCTAGGGTTGCCAGTACAGTATTTGTACATTGATATCATATCCCCCCTCAATCGTCTCTTCTCCAGAGAGAATAGGTTCAGTGCTTGTAGTAACGTTCTGTGCAGACAGAAAAAGGGTCTGACACAGGAACAGGAAATACCTGGGTTATGTACTAGAGCCACCCTAGCTTCTCCCTGCTGTCCAGCGATCGTGGACTCCAAGAAAATGGCCGCCCCATGCATTCCTATGGGGGAACTATCAAAACATGGCCGCATATGCATTTCAATGGGAACATTTTTACATTGATGCACAGCGAAACTACAGAAAAATGGCGGCCCCCCACGGCGCGCCATGTGGTCTCCAGGACCCCCCAGGAGAGTGATTAGACAGTGGCATCAGGGGGGTCCCCAGGAGGGACCCCCACCAGGATAAGCCTCCTATCCTGCAGAACTGCCGCAGCAGCCACAATACATCAGCCCCCTGAGGTAGGAACCTGCTTGTGGGGGGGAAAAGCCTAAGGGGGGGCCCGGTTACCACTAAGAGGCCAGGGGAACCGAGGGATACCCGAGGGTCCGACTTTACCAGGGAGGGGCCCAAGTACACCCCGAGACCACCAGAGAAATGTGGGGGACACTTACTCACCATATCAACGGCATCAGATGGGCACCATTCAAACAGACTACCTCTCCAACCGGAGTGGGGGTGCTGACGGCCAGGGGTGTACGCTGCGATTTAGGGCGACCCAGGTCATATGCATTCCGGCGAGGTCTTTCACTCGCAGGACAGCCCCGGCCCATCAGGGCTCTGTCGTGGTGAGTCCTATGCTGGACTATAACCTGCGCACGCTCGCTGGCCGGGCTGGGAGACCTTAAGGATCTAGCATATCCTGTCCGAAACCCAGCCAGCTGTTGACTGTAGTTCTCTCAGGAACAAAACTAACTAAAAAGTAAAGTCTTATAAAAGGGTTCCCAAAAAAACAAAAAAAAACAGCTTAGACTGAAGTCCCAACAGGGAACTAGGTCCTACTCCTAAACTAGGCAGCAACAAACTGAAGCCTATGGCAGAGTGTGTGGGTGTATGCCTGCAGGTACCGCCCCATAGGCGTGGTAAAGCTTTTTCCTGCCTAGTGTTCTACTCCTGTAGGTGGCAGCATAACCCAATGGTCAAGAATTATATGGAGCTGCAGCTGTCAATGAACGATAGCGAAAAAGGGCGTTACTTAAAAGAAAACCCCTTCCCAATTCATGCTGTCAGCAATGGCCCCACATGGAAGAGAAATGTCACAAGGCCTGAGAAAGAAAATAATTTCTTTACACAAGAAAGGTGAAGGCTACAAGAAGATCAGCAAAGCTTTACTTATCAGTCACAATACTGTAGTAGGGATGCACCGATCCGACTTTTTTAGTCCCGATACCGATAACGATGCCTGGCTTTGTGTTACCACGGATACCGTTCCGGAAGTATTGTTTTGTGATCTTATAACAAAACAATACTTCCGGATCGGTATCGGCAGATAATTGTGCATTCAAAATCTAAAATATCATGTAATCAAACTCAAAGAATAAAATGTAGTCACAAGAAAAAAAAACTCTTTATTGCTTGAACATACAATAGCAATCAAACAGTAAACATTGTAAAAAATATAAAGTGCAAAATCCTGCAAACAGGAATTTAAATAAAATGCAACATAGTAGCAGCAATATAGCAGCTGAGAAATGAATAAACTAAAAAAGCTGGTCGAACAACAAACCACTTGATCACACATACAAATAGCATGTAAATTTGTAAACATGTAGTCCTGTGTCACATCACCATCACACATTTGATGGTGGCATGTGACAGTGACACTGAACTACCTGTTTACATTACAAAATGCCATTTGTTTGTGTGATCAAGTTGACTTGATTCACAGTCAGTCACACACATGATGACATGACAAACATGACCTGAATGGTCACTTAATCAGCAATTGCAAATTCTCTCTCAAGAAGATTGAAGACAAGCATTTCTTCTCTCTGCTGTGTAAGGCTATTTCTCTTCTCATCCACAAAAACAAACTGCTGAACAGAAAACTCTCTCACTTTCTGCATTACTAGTGCAGGGGGGCAATACAACACAGGAGCAACAACATAGCAGTCTGAGTCTGACTCTGACCTGACTAAAAAGTTGGTTGAACAACAACTTGATCACACATACAAATAGCATATTGTAAACATTTAGTCCAGTGTCACACCACCATCACACAATAATTTGATGGTGTGGCGTGTGACAGTGACACTGGACTACCTGTTTACATACAAATGCCATTTGTTTGTGTGATCAAGTGGATTGATTCACACATGACACAAACATGACCAGTGAATGGTCACTTAATCAGCAGCAATGGCAAATTCTCTCATAAAGACAAGCATTTCTGCTCTTTCTGCTGTAAGTCTGTTTCTCTTCTCATCCACAATGCTGGAAACGGTGCTGAACACTCTCTCACTTTCTACACTAGTGCAGGGGGCACAGAGGTATTTTGTGGCAATGGCAGCAAGACAAGGTAATCTGTATTTGTTGACTCCCCAGAACGGGTATGGGTTGTCTGAGGCAGCGATGGTTTTCTCTGCAAAATAGCCATGCAGTTGGGACTGCAAGGCTTGAGCTACTTGCTGCACTGGGATCTAGTTCAAACTCCTCCACAATGTTGTCAAACTCTTGCATAAAGCTTCTCGGTGGTGCTGCTGCTTCCACCTGAGGAACCTTGTCTTGTGGTTCTGTGGCCTGTGATGCTCCCAGCTGTGCTGCTCCTCAAGTCTTCCTCTAGTTCCCGTCAGTGCATCTTTTGCACGCTTTGCAGATTGTGCACCTGTAAAGTATCTGAAACAGAAATAAAACCTAGGTTAGGCTAAATATGAAACACTTCATGCCACTAAAAAACCTAAGGCTGATTAAAGTAAAAGTAATATATATTATTTATATATATAACTTTAATCAACCATCAACCTCAGGTTTTTTAGTGTCATCAAGTGTTAGAATTTCAAAATCTTTAAATTTACAGCACGGCATCTCATCAAATACAGTAGCAGACGTGTTATTGTGGTCGTGGAGAGTAAAAAATCTAATAAAGTCAGATAATGAATGACATTAATTCTCTTAGGTCTAAATAATATATAGACCTAAATAAATGAATTATTAATGTCATTGTCATTCATTACATTGTCATTCAAATTTCTTATGAGCTATATATATATATATATATATATATATATGATATATATATTTTATTCTCCTCTCCACAATAACACTGTCTTCTACTGTATTTGATGAGATGCCATGCTGCTGACTGTAAATTTAAACATAGAAATTCTAACACTTGATGGGCTAATGTAATAATTAGTTAGGTTACACAATCTTCACTTACCTGTCTTTATATCTCGGGTCCAGCAGGGTGGCAAGTGCATATAGGGGTTCATCTTCCACGGTGTCTAAGTGTTTGTTGACAGCTTGAAGCAGGGTTGTTTTCATTGTTTTGATGCCAGTATCCGCATTGCCTTCTTTAGCAAGGATGCGATTGAGGACGGTGACAGCTGGAATGAGGTCAGCGGTGGAGGCAGTTGATAAGCTTACTTTCCTTGTTAGCTCTTCAAATGGTGCTAAAACAATGCTCGTTTTTTCTAGAAAAGCCCACTGGTTAGTAGTCAGTGTACTGGGCAAGTCATCATGGTCAGCAATGTAAGCACAGAGGACTCGCTTCTGTTCCAGAACTCTGTATCATCAAGTACGTAGAATTCCACCTTGTTTTGACGTCTTGTTGCATGCGTTTAGGTTGCATTTGCATCTGGAGCTGGATATCTTGCAGCCTGGAATACGCAAGTTGAGAATGTTTAAAATGCCCCACAATTTGTCTACCGATTGCAATGGCATCACTCACACGTTGTGACAGTAGTCCCTCATTGACTACAAGCTGCAAGCTGTGAGCAAAGCAGCCTAAGCTCCGTACCCCCATTTTGTCTATGGCCTTTTTCATGTTGCTTGCATTGTCTCGGAGTATGACATGCACTTTATTCAAAGGAATGTGCCACTGGTCAAGTATAGCCTTAATTGTAGCGGAAATGGTATCGCTGGTGTGTGAACCATGAACGTTTTTAGCTTGAAGCATTGCACCGTGCGGTGTACAGTTTGTGTCCAACCAGTGGACTGTTAAACTTGAAAGCGACATTGGACACACAACAGAGCTCCATATACAGTATCTGTAGTATCTGTGTATCCTTTATATCTTTAATCTCTTTTGAGACTTGTTCGCAAACATTTTTGTACAGTTCTGGCACTGCGGTCTCAGAAAATACTTGCGTGATGGAAGAGTACCTCGGCTCCAAGTGTTCCAGTAGGCGACAGAAGCCCTCATTTTCAACAAATGACATTGGTTGAGCATCTAAAACAATGAATTCCAAAACTTTCTGTGTTATTGCTGAGCATCTAAAACAATGAATTCCAAAACGTTCTGTGTTATTGCTGATGCTTCCATACTTTCCATTGAAAACTTTTCGCGTTGTTGAAATGCATCCTGCAAAGTTTGTTGCTGCTGGGCTATATTGTCCGCTGCTTTGGTTTTGTTGAGCTTCAGGAATTCAGCGTGCTCCTTAGCGTGGCGTTTCTGGATGTTCCTGATTAAATTGGTAGTATTGAACTTCGCAGTAATACCACCACCTCCCCTCGAAACATTTACTTTGCAGACATTGTAAACAGCTGTGGAACTAATTGGCGTGGCGAGCGTGTAATATCTCAACACTGCCGACTCTTTGGCGCGCTCCATACCCGACACACGCATGAGGCTGATTAATGACGTAGGTGCTGCGACGCTCCGAAATCGGCCGTGGATCTGCTAATTTTACCGATCCCCGATCCACCTATTTCGTCAGTATTGCGGCCGATTTCCGATACAAATATTGGATCGGTGCATCCCTATACTGTAGTAAAAGTGATTCAAAAAAATGTAACAAAAATGCAACTGCAACCATCCCACAGAGACGTCCTTGCCATCCATGGAAGTGAACACCTCGACAGTAGTGTCTTCTGATGAGAAGGGTTGAAGAAAATGGTCATGCAAGTTTACTGCAGTTAGCTAAAAAAGTAGAAAGCCAAACTGGGGTGATGGTTTCCCGTGACACAATACAGAATACACTGCAGAGGAATGGCATGCATGGATGTCGTCCATTAAGGAAGCCTCTCCAAAAGCCCATGCTCAAAAAAGCCTGCCTAGAATTTGCCAGTGTCCATGCTGAAAAAGACAACCACTACTGGGACTCTGTACTCTTGAGTGGTAAGACCAAGATAAATGTTTTTTTTTTTTTTTGGAACTGATGGCTTCAAAACTATATGGCATCGCAAAAGGTGAAGAGTACTAATAAAAACAAATAAATGGATTTTTGTAAGAACTTACCGTAAAATCCTTTTCTCTTAAGCTCATTGACAGACGTAGTCTTCTTGATTCTCAAGAGCTGGGTTATGTTGTCTCCGCAGGAGTAGGACTAGGCAGAATGACAAAACGTTCTGGCTCCACCCTAGGGGGCAGTCCCTGAGGGTATATCCTCCCTCTCTCTGCTACAGGGAATCAGTTCTGTTTAAAGCAGTACAGAGAAATTAACCCAACCCAACTCAATGATAGAGGGGCGGGTACTACGTCTGTCAATGAGCTTAAGAGAAAAGGATTTTACGGTAAGTTCTTACAAAAATCCATTTTTCTCTATCGCTCATTGACAGACGTAGTCTTCTTGATTCTCAAGAGCTGGGACATCCAGAAGCAGTGCCACAAATGAGGGGTGGGATTGACAAAATCAAATCCAATCTAGTAGGCCCAACCGGTGCCAAACTAGAAGTTTTAAAGGCTCATTATAAACAAAGAATGAGACTAAAGAAAAAATTTTCCAACGGAAAAAACCCTCGAGGTAGACCACTGGTCTCCTCAAATTGCGGCCTGCAAAACCTTGCGGCCAAATGAGGCATCAGACGATGCCATAACATCAACTTTATAATGTTTAGAGAAGGTATGCACCGACGACCAGGTAGCCGCCTTGCACACCTGGACCACTGACGCCTGATGGCGAAAGGCCCATGACGCACTAAGTGCCCGAGTGGAGTGCGCCTTAACAGGGAACGGGGGCTCCCGACCCTTAATAGAATAAGCCTGCACTACCGTCTGTCTGATCCATCTGGAAATGGTCGCGGCAGATGCAGGCAACCCCTTTTTGGGTCCATCTGGGATCACAAAAGTGAATCCGTCTTGCGAAACGAGTCTGTCGTTTTCAAGTATACCCTGATCGCCCGGACCACATCCAAGGAGTGCAAAGCAAATTCCCGAGGATGACTGGGCTTAGGACACAGGGAAGGTAATACAATTTCTTCATTCAGATGAAATTCTGAAACTACTTTTGGTAGGAAGGATGGATTCGGACGAAGAACCACCTTGTCTCTATGAACCACCAGATATGGTGAACGACAAGATAATGCGGCCAGTTCTGACACCCTGCGTGCAGAAGTAATAGCCACCAAGAAGGCCACCTTCTGGGACAACGTGGGTAGAGGAATCTCCCTAATATCTTCAAAGGGAGGTTTCTGAAGAACCGACAACACTAAATTAAGATCCCAGGGGGGTAACGGCGCGTGCACTGGCGGAGCCAGATGTCGCACCCCCTGGATGAAATTCCGCACCAAGGAATGAGTAGCCAAAGGCTTCTGAAAGAAGATGGCTAATGCTGAGACCTGACCCTTGATAGTACTCAAGGCCAGTTTCTGCTCAACCCCTTGTTGCAGAAAGGCCAATATTCGACTAATCGAATAAGACCGAGGACGGAACCCCAAAGGTTCACACCATGCAATGTAGGACTTCCATGTGCGATGATAAATCTTTCTGGAAGTCGCTTTCCTTGCTTCAACTAGAGTAGGAATAACTGAAGCTGACAAACCTTTCTCCTTCAGCACCTGGGTCTCAATAGCCAGGCCGTTAAAGCCAGCGATCGTAAAGCAGGATGGAAGATCGGTCCCTGAGACAGTAGATCCTCCCTGAGAGGAAGTCTCCATGGGACGTCCGCCACCAGTCTGACCATGTCGGCGTACCAAGCTCGACGAGGCCAGTCCGGAGCTACCAGGATTACTGGGATTCCTTCCTCCTCTACCCTGCGAAGAAGTCTTGGCAGTAACGTGAGAGGAGGGAAGGCATATATTAGCTGGTATTGCCCCCACGGGGCGATCAGTGCGTCTGCGGTTTCTGCTAGAGGATCGCGGGAGCGAGCCACGAATCTCTGAACTTTCCTGTTGAATCGTGATGCCAACAGATCCACATCCGGTGTGCCCCACCGTAGGCACAACTGGTGGAAAACGTCTGGATGGAGGGACCATTCCCCCTGATCCAGGGTCTGACGGCTGAGATAATCTGCCTGCCAATTCTCCACCCCCGGAATGAACACCGCAGAGATTGCTGGAACAAATCGTTCCGCCCAGCGAAGAATGCAAGCCACTTCTTTGGCCGCTCGGACACTCTTGGTGCCCCCCTGATGATTGACATAAGCCACGGCCGTGGCATTGTCCGACTGGATCCGAACCGGGCTGCCCTGGAGCTGCTCGGTCCAGTGAATCAGACAAAGTCTGATCGCTCTCAGTTCCAATACATTTATCGGTAATCTGGATTCTTCCGGGGACCAAAGTCCCTGGACAGATAACTGACCAAGAATTCCTCCCCATCCGGATAGACTGGCATCCGTGGTCACTATCGTCCAATATATTGGCAGAAATGACTTTCCCTGGCTGAGCATTGGAGACCGAAGCCACCAAACCAGAGACTCTCTGGTCTGTTTGCTCAATCGTATCTGATTGTCCAGGGATTCCGGATTCCGATTCCATCTGAGGAGAATCTCTTGCTGAAGAATTCGGGTATGGGACTGGGCAAATGGGACTGCTTCGAATGAAGCCACCATCAACCCCAGAACCCTCATGCAAGTCCGAAGGGAAGACCAGCTGTTGGACAGTAACAACTGGACTGCTGATTGAATCTTTCGAAGTTTCCCTACCGGAAGAAACACTCTTGTCCTGACTGTGTCTAGAATTAGACCCAGATATTCGAGCCTCTGGGTGGGAACCAGAAAAGACTTTTGCTGGTTCACCAGCCACCCGAATTCCTGTAAAGAAATCATAGTAATTTCTATGTTTTGTAGCAAGGTCTGAGGAGACTCTGCATGAAGCAGAAGATCGTCTAGGTAACCTAGAATCGATATACCTCTTTGGCGCAGAAGTGCCAACATTGGGGCCAACACTTTTGTGAAGACCCGCGGAGCCGTGGCGAGACCGAAAGGTAACGCCACAAACTGATAGTGGTTCTCCTCTACGGAAAAGCGTAGAAAACGCTGATGTCCTGCGAAAATGGGAATGTGAAGATAGGTGTCCTTGATGTCTATGGACGCTAGGACATCCCCTGGATGCAGGAAGGCTGCTACCGTGCGAATGGACTCCATTCTGAATCTTCTTATGTTGACGAAAGAATTGAGTGCTCTTAAGTCCAGAATTGGACGCACTTTGCCCTCTTTCCTGGGTATTGTAAACAGGTTTGAATAAAACCCTTGAAACCGTTCTGTCCAAGGAACGTGGACTACCACTCCTTGTTGTAGTAGATCTGTGACTGCTCTCCGCAGATCTTCTAGACGATCCGGGGATAGTCGGATATTGGAAGGGAAGAATCGCGTCGGTGGGAGAGATCGAAACTCGATCTTGTACCCTGACTTTATGACTTCGCAAACCCATTTGTCCGGGATTCTGGAAAGCCATGGATCCGGGAACCGGCGAAGACGTCCCCCCACCCCAGTTATGGGTGGGGGCGCACCTTCAGGCTTTGGATGGTTTATCTTCAGGTCTGGAGGGGGCGGGCTTTTGCTTGCCCGACCAACGACCCCTGACGCCTCCTGTAGGAACCTTGGAGGACTTAGTTTTTTCACCCGCTGGACGAAAAAACCTCTTGTGAGCAGAAAAAGAAGGCCCTCGTCTTTGACGAGTTCCTCTACCTTTAAAATTTTGCGGTAAAAAGGTGCTTTTTCCACCGGTGAGATCCTTAATGATCTCATCTAAGTTGGCTCCAAATAGACGTTCTCCTGAAAAGGGGATATTAGCCAATGCTTTTTTGAAACCTTGGTCGGCTATCCAACCTTTTAGCTACAGTGTACGCCTGAGAACCACTGCTGAGACTGATGCTCGCGCCATTAATGGAGTGGCGTCTAACGCCGCATCACATACAAACTGTAACCCCTGTATCATTTGTTCCAACAAATCTGATACCGCCTGAGGGACTTCTTCTAAGTCCCGGCGTAACCACTTGGTCCATTCAGTTACAGCCTGCGAAACCAGACCAATAGCAATTATTGGCCTGAAAGCTGATCCAATCAAGGAAAACATGGTGCGAGACATAGCTTCTATCTTGCGATCCACTGGATCTTTAAAAGACGGAGCGTCTTCTAAAGGAATAACCGTGGCTTTATTCAATCTAGCAATTGGTGAATCCACCACAGGTGGTTCTGTCCATTTCTTAATAAGGGTTTCCTCAAACGGATAACGCCTGTCAATGCGTTTGGAAATATTAAAAGTGCGTTTTGGCAGACGCCATTCTTCATCGATTGGATTGCCAAAACATTTGGGCAATGGAAAAACCTTTGCCACTTTGATGCGCTTTTTAGTCCCAAAAGGGATCTCAGTTTCAGCTATTTCTGATGGAATACCCTGTAACCTTAAAGTCTCTTGAACAGATACAATGAGTGCGTTTACCAACGCTTCCTCTCGGGCTATGGCAGATGCCGAAACATCCTCCTCACTGTCTGAAGAGACAGGACCCGAGACACCAATCCCAGATGAAGTACCTGCAACTGCAGAAATAGGCTCAGAGTCTGAATCCGAGGTTTCAGATAATAAGGGGTTAGGCGGGGGTCGCTTTCTTGCGCCCTGTCCCTGACAAGCCACTTCCACCCGGGACACAAAAGTTTCCATAATGGCTGACAAAGATTCAATTGTCAATGGGGTGCTGGAGGATCCCGCAGACCCCTCGAGGGGATCCGGAGGAGATACATGAGTGGCAGGGTCCATGTTAATACAGGACACTTTTGCCAGCAATAAACAAAAAAACTTTTTTTTTTTTTTTTTGTGTGTCTCCCCCTAGCGCAATAGCGCCCCTCAGAGTACCTGCTTCTCGATCCCAGAGAGAGAGAGAGGGACCCCCAAGGCTCACCAACCGATGCAGTGCAGTTTCCAACAAACTGCAGCCAGCGTCTGTCTTACACAGACTGGAAGGAGCTGTTTGCTTTTTCCCGGGCAGAAGGCGTGGCTCCGCCCCCTGTGTACGCCTTCCGGCGTTCCCAGCCCTCCACGAGGAAGCTGGGCTCACAAAACATGGCCGCCCCCATAGAAGAGACATAAGACTCCAAAAACATGGCGGCCGGCGTGACCTGAGGACATACATGCATTCGGTCTACGGCAAAATGGCGGCGGACCGCCGATATAGTCTTCCCAGCACATCCACCTGCACTCTGCTGAGAGGTGACATATGGATCTACAGAGATACACTGCACATAAGGTAGGATTATACCTCCTATGTTTGCTGTAATGTTACAGTCTGCTGGGTAGAGTGTTAGCTCTTGAACCAAGTCCACTTCCCACAAACACATGCTGTATTACAAGGGGGACTTGTAAGTGTCAGATATATACTGACCATATATGGAGGGGCCCATAATATATACTGCCTCATAAATGAGGAAAAAAGGGAACGTTTTACTCACCATACCGAACCGACAGGCACCCTCTCTTCATAATACCCTCTCCACCGAGGTGGGGGTTTGTGGACGCCTCGACTCTCTGGTCCTGGCGTCCAAGCGAGCTTTTAACTCGCAAAGTCAGTCCCTTTACTGGGACTCCGTCGCGGCCGACTCAGCGCACTGGTCTGCACGCGCTTTTAGGCAGAAACCGGGGTGACCACTGGATCTCACATCCAGCCCGTCGCCCGGCCCCGCATACTTACTTGAATATGTCGCGGCCGACCAAGCGCAATGCCTGGTCTGCACGCGCTCGTAGGCCGGCTGGGGTGACCACAAGTGTCGCCCAGTCCGGCATTTTTGCTTGAAGATCTCACAGGAAAAAAACACTGGAGAAAACTACCTAAAAAATGTCTTTTTCTTAAAGAAAAAAAGTCTTGCCAGGACCAAAAGATCCCAGCAAGGAACTTAGGTCCTTACTCCTGACTAGACAGAAAAAAACTGATTCCCTGTAGCAGAGAGAGGGAGGATATACCCTCAGGGACTGCCCCCTAGGGTGGAGCCAGAACGTTTTGTCATTCTGCCTAGTCCTACTCCTGCGGAGACAACATAACCCAGCTCTTGAGAATCAAGAAGACTACGTCTGTCAATGAGCGATAGAGAAAGACAGTTTGCTGCGCTTAATTCAACCTACATCAATGTCCTCTTATAGTAGAAAGCAGCCAACGCATGATCATGAATAAAAAAGCAGATAAAATAAGACAATAAAACAAAAAGTGTAGCACTGGTCAATGAGATAGAAACAAAGCCCCAAGTCCACATCCAAAGGGAAGAGAGCCACAGGGAAGTGTCCACTCCAAATCGATAAAACTTCTCATAAGTGAAAATGGAGGAGAGCGATCACCAGATTTAATCATACTGACTCTTACCAGATAACTATGACCCTCATCACAAAGGTCACAGACCGCAGAGATTTTAAATAAGAAATCCGTGACAGAGAAGCTTCTCCCAGCGTTTTGCTCTGTAGTAATCTATCTCCCTCCTCATGGAATCTTCAGTTCATGTGGAAATAAGGCAAACACCTCTCATAGTGCAGACCGATAAGAACAATTTATTAAGAAAACACACAGCAACTTACATCTGGACAGGATAAAGACAGCGTGTAAAATTTCATCCAGTGTGGATAGCGTGTGTTGGTTTACAACCAACAAAATGGCCGCTGCATCCCCAGTCTGTGCTCGCATCACACACCGTAGACTCTTCCCGGTGTGTGATGCAAGCACGGACAAGGGTGCGGTGGCCATTTTGTTGGTTGGAAAGCAACACACAATGGTGTTGACCAGCGCTACACTTTTTGTTTTTTTATTTTATTTACTGTCGAGGCCAGTCTGGGGCCACTAGGATGACCAGAATCCATTCTGCCTCGATTGTTCGCAGAAGTCTTGGCAGAAGTTTTAGAAGAGTAAAATCGTACATCAGACGATACTGGCCCCAAGGTGCCATCAGAGCGTCTGTAACGTCAGCCAGAGGTTTCCGAGACCTTGTTACAGACCTCTGTATCTTCCTGTTGCAACGAGAGGCCAACAGGTCAACTTTGGGAGTTCCCCACCGGAGACACAGTTGATGAAACACCTCCAGGTGAAGAGACCATTCTGCCTGGTCCAACACCTGCCGACTGAGGTAGTCAGCCTGCCAATTTCCCACCCCTGGATATGCACAGCAGAGAGGGCTGGAACAAAGCTTTCCGCCCACTTGAGAATGCCAGCAATTTCCCAGGCCACTAGAACATTTTTTGTGGCCCCTTGGTGATGACATATGCCACGGCCGTGGCATTGTCTGATTGAATCCTGATCGGGCGCTCCTGCAGACAATCCGTCCAATGAGCCAGGCAAAGTGATGTCCAGTTTGTCCTTCAAGGCAGAAGGAGACTCTGCTTGCAGAAGAAGATCGTCCAGGTACCCCAGTACCGCAATCCCGCACTGAAGCAACAACGCTAACACCAGGGCCAACACTTTTGTGAATACCCGAGGAGCTGAGGCTAGACCAAAAGGTAATGCCACAAATTGGTAATGCTCCTCGCCCACGGCAAAGCGAAGGAAACGCTGATGTCCAACATATATTGGGATATGAAGGTAAGCATCCTTGATATTTATAGAAGCCAGAAGATCCCCTAGATGAAGGGATGCCACTACCGGGCGAATGGACTCCATTCGGAATTTTTGTACCCGCACAAAAAACAGTTCAAGGCCTTGAGGTCCAGGTTTGAACGAAATATTTCCTTCCTTCCTGGGAACAGTAAACAGGTTTGAGTAAAACCCCTAAAAACATCCCGAATCGGGAACCGGTACAATGACCCCTTGTAGAAGTAAATTTTGCACTGCCCCGAGGAGACCTCGCAGGTGATCTGGGGACAAAACGCTGGTTGGAAAGAAAGAACCTTGCTGGAGGCGAAGATCGAAACTCCATCTTGTAACCTGACTGGATTCAGCTCATGGACCCACCGGTCTTGAATCAAGGATGTTCACGGTTCTGGAAAAATGCGAAGACATTCCCCCACCGCAGATCCGATTGAGGGCGCCCCTTCAGGCAGAAGAGGGCTTGTCTGTGGGCCTGAAGAGACCCGCTCTCGGCTTACCAGACCACGGCCACTTGGAACCTGCCAAGGGGGTTCAAGGGAATTTCAATCCTGGGGAACTAAAGGGCCGATTGTGAGCCGAGAAGAAGGGGCCACGTTTGCGACAAACCTCCTTGCTCCTGGTAGCCTGCGGAAGAAGAGTGCTCTTACCCTCCTGTAAGACCCTTAATGATTTCATCCATGGAAGCTCCAAACAGGCAATCTCCTACAAGGGGAAGATCAGACAGGACCTTCTTGGAAGCCTGGTTCACAGACCAATGTTTAAGACAAATCATGCGCGTCAGGGTCACCGCTGTTACAGATACTCTACAGACTAAGGGAGCCACATCCAGAGAGGCATCACAGATGAACTGCGACCCCTGGGCCAACTGATTCGTCAGCACCGCAAGGTTAGAAGGAGTCCGTTCTCCCTTTCAAATCCTGGCGCAAAAGCTTTGCCCATTCGCTTAAGAGGCCAAAGTTATGGTAAAGACCGGTCTAAGAATGGAACCGGCCATAGGAAACAGATGCCGGACAAGAGATGCAGCTCTCTTGTCAAAAGGGTCTTTAAAGGTGGAGAGTCCTCCACTGGGAGAAGGGTGGCTTTATTTACCCTGGAAACCTGAGAGTCTGCCAGTTTTATTAAAGTTTCCCGCACTGCTACAATCAGTGCATACACTAGCGTCTTTTCATGCATGGCTGTAGTGGAAGAGGAATCATCCTCACTATCAGAGCACTTGGGGTGCGTGGACACAGACCCAGTAGGGTGACTCGCATACGCGGCGGCCAAATCAACCTCAGAATCTGAGGAGACAGAGGATGCAGGTGAAGGCAGGGGAAGCCTGTGTTACAGGACCATATCCACCTTGGACACTAGGGACTCCTGGATTCCATCATAGCAGACAAAGTGAACTGCCCAAAAGGACCCAGCTGCCTCAGAGGGGGGTCAGGTGGTGAAACATGCTCCAGGGGCTCCATTGTAAACCCAGGGACTAACTTAGCAGAATAGAAGAAAAACCCTGCTAAAAAATAAAATAATAAAAAATCCAAACCGCTGCTCAAGCGGCACCTCAGGTTCCAACACACGAGTTGCTGCTATAGCAGAGAAGAGGGAGAGCCTTTTACCAGCTCAGGGACTCGCCACTACTGACCCAGTTACAGAGCAGAGCATTCAGCTGCAAACAATGCGGGGATCAGAGAAAAAAGAGGAAATGCAGGAGTTAACACTAGAGGCCCACCGCCGAATCACTGCTCTCTCTCTACAGCCCCTCTGTAGGCTTCAAACACAAGAAAGTGGCTGCCGGACTACACAAACATGGCCGCTGATAGATACAGCAGTCATCCACAGCAAAACGACGGCTCCACGCGGCGCCCACCTGGCCCCTGGGACGCCAGGGGACCCCTTGAAAACGAATGGGCAGGAAGGGGGGCCCCAGCAGGAGCCCCCATCAAGACCAACCCCCCCCCCAAAAGACTGATTGTAGCAGCCGGCGGCGCTAACCCCCCCACCCAAGCCCCCATCGCCTGCTCACATCCCCAAAACAGCGAGGCCTGCGTGGGCACTCCTAGGGGGGAGCTAGTTGTGGGCAACTGGGGGGTGAGAGGGGACGCATGCGGAAAGGACAGAAACTCGGGGGGGGGGGGGTCCGACCAACCCAGGGAGGGCCAAAATGAAAGGGGGGAACTCCTTACTGCTCCATGGAAACCAGGTAGGTACAGCTCCAGGCAGATCACCGCACCATCTGGGAATGAGGGTGATGCGAGCCAGAGGTACGCTGCGATTTAGGCTGCAACCAGGTGGTATGCGTCCTCGCGAGACATTTAACTCGCCGTCCAGTGGGGCTATGTTGCAGCCAACATAGCGCGGAGCTGAGATCGGGTCGTGCTCACTGGCCAGACTGGGGAGACCGTATGGATGAGAATATCCAATGTGTCACCAGGTCAAACAGTTCATTTTAGTTTTCACAGGAATAGAAAATAATAAATAAGGAAAACAAATCAGTTTAAAAAAGACAAAAATGCTAAGACCAGAGATCCCAGCAAGGAACTAGGTCCATACTCCTGGCTAGGCAGAAAAAAAAACTAAGTGCCTATAGCAGGAAGTGGGAGTAAACCCCCCTGAGACTGCCCCATAGGCGTGGTAAAGTTTTTCCTGCCTAGTGTTCCACTGCTGTTTGGGGCAGCATAACCCAATGATCAACAAGATAAGGAGCGGTGGCCGTCAATTGACTTAAGAGAAATTACATTTTTGTTGCAGGGGAAGCCAAGATTCATACTTTTATCTTAGTGTAGACTTCTGGGAATATCAGTAAGCCAATCACAAAAGCAGGAAATTACATATCTGGGGGGGGGGGGGGGGGGGGTCTGTACACCATCTGTTTATAGAATGCCTCCAGGTAGCCATAATGCATTGCAAAGTGGTACTTCGTCCCTCTCAGTCATTCCTTCCTAAGGTCGTTTCTGGTTTCCATTTAAATGAAGACATTGTATTGCCTTCCTTGTGTCCTCAGCCTAAACACCCTAAGGAGATTGCCTTACATTCTTTGGATGTGGTTTGGGCAATCAGGGTGTATCTGGCAGTGACTGAGTCGTTTAGGAAATCTGATTCACTCTTTGTCCTTGTAAAGGGCTGGCTGCATCTGCTGCGACCATTTCCAGATGGATCATGCAGACGGTGATGCAAGCCTATTCCAATAAGGGTCAGGATCCTCCTTTCATTGTTAAGGCGCATTCTTCAAGGGCGCCTAGTGCCATTTGGGCTTTTCATCATCAGGCGTTCCTGGTGCAGGTTTGCAAGGCGGTCACCTAGTCGTCTGTGCACACTTTCACAAAATTTTACAAAGTGGATGTGTTGGCATCTGCGGATACTTTTTGGTTTTGCAGGCTGCTGTTTGAGAGGTCTAGTCCTCTTTGAGGGTGTATTTTTCAGATGAGCTCCAGTTGTTCCTGGTGGAGCGCTTGTTACCTGGTTGGCTAGGTTTAGCCTTTTTGGGAATTTTTTTCTTCTGTGTTTTTTCCCATGCCTGTTTGACACTGCTTAGGATGTCCCAATGGTTAAAGCGGTTGTAAACCCAAAGTTCAAAAAAAAAAAACAACCTGCAAGACAAAGGCATAATGAGCTAGTATGCATCGCATACTAGCTCATTATGTATTACTTACCTTAGAACGAAGCCCCGACACGGACCCCCGGACATCGCTGCGGGCGCTGCCATGATCCCTCGCCGTCTCTTCCGGGTTCGGCGGCTCCGGCGCGGTGATTGGCTGGAAGAGACGGCTCCGGCGCGATTGGCCGGAGCCGCGATGACGTCACTCCCGCGAATGCGCGCGGGAGTGATTTTCCGGCAAGCTCCCGGCAAATAGATTGAAGGTCCCTCCGGACCTTCAGAGCGCATGCGCCGCTCGCGCGAGCGGCTGCATGCACTGTAAATATCTCCTAAACCATGCCGGTTTAGGAGATATTATTTGTACCTACAGGTAAGCCTTATTATAGGCTTACCTGTAGGTAAAAGAGTAAAAAAGCGGGATACTACCGCTTTAAGTAGATAAGGAGCTGTATCCATCAATGAACAAAAGAGAAAATTGGATTTTTGTCTTTGACACTGCTTGCAACAAAACTGAGTGCCTATAGCAGTAAGTGGGAGTATACCCCCCTGGGAGTGCCCCATAGGCGTGGTAAAGTTTTTTCCTGCCTAGTGTTCTACTCCTCTAGGGGGAAGCATAACCCAATGGTCAAGAAGATAAGGAGCTGTGTCCGTCAATGAACAAAAGAGAAATTACATTTTTGTTGCAGGGGAAGCCAAAAAAAAAAATCGGACTTTTATCTTACTTAGTACAGACCTCTGGGAATATCAGAAAGCCAAATCACACAAGCAGGAAATGACATATCTGGGGGAAGTTCTATATACCATCTGTTTATAGAATGCATCCAGGTAGCCACAGTGCATTGCATTTTACAGATAATGACAGCACTGCAGATTGAAAAGGAAAGAGAATTTTGTATAATATTCAATTACAATAGGACTTGTGTCGCAATTGTATATGCTAAATATTTTGTTTTTTTATTTGCTTCCCCCCACAAAAGTGGGTTACCCTTTACCCTTTCGCTGCCAAGCCCTGGGCTCCACTTTTTTTCCTGTTTTTTTTATTTTTCCCTTACAGCTTTCAGTTTGTTAAAGACCCCCCAAACCATATATTTTCTGAAACAACATTATGACCAGTAGAATACAAATAAGGTGCTACTGATTTTTAGGGCACAATCATATTTAGGCAAATGCTTATCAAAACAATATAATTTCTAAAAATACACTAAAATCATCATTAGCAGATAAAAGCACAACAAAGCACAAAATTCCTGCTAAATATAAAAGCTAACCTGTATTAAGTTAATAAAAATATTTTAGATTGCACCTTTTTGTGAAATAGTGAAAATCAAACAAACATACACAAAAATGGAAATATCCAAATTTCTCCAAAAATCTAGGTTTTCATTGTCCCCTTACAGCTTTCAGAGTTGAATACCCCCCAAACCATATATTTTCTGAACGCACATGACCTGTAGAATAAAAAGAAGGTGCTACCGATTTTAACGCACTGTGAAATTTCCGCAAATGTTTATCAAAACGATGTATGTATATGTATATGTATATATACATACACATATATATACACACACACACACACACACATATATATATATTTCGCTAAAAATTCTCTAAATTCATTTTTAGCAGATATAAACACAGCAAATTTCACAAATACCTGCTAAATTCCTACTAAATCTAAAAACTTAACCTGGATTGAGTTAACCACTTTACGTCTGCCTGCAGTAATATTACTGCGGCAGAGTGGCTCGTTATCGTCTGACGACGTAGTACTACGTCGTCAGACACTCCCCTTTCTCTGCAGCGCGCGCCCGCCGCCGGAGGCTCGCTCCCGCTGTATTCAGTCACAGCGGGAGTCGGGCCAGGGGAGGAGCAGCGGCGATCGCTGTTCCCCGATCGTCGGGGATCTAGTGTGGAGATCCGCCTGCTTGTGTAAACACAAGCGGGCGGATCTCCTAAGTGACAGGCAGGGTCAGATTGCAGGGTTCAGCTTAGCTGAACCCTGGATCTGTCCTTGTGTCACTCAGTCACCTCCCCCCACACACGTAAGTAAGCACCAGGCATACATTAACCCCTCCCTCTCCAATAAAATGAACCCCTTCCCTGCCAGTGTCATTTTTACAGTAACAGTGCATATATATAGCACTGATTACTGCAGTAATGTCACTGGTACCCCCAAAAGTGTAAAAAATGTCAGTCGAGGGTCCGATCTGTCCGCCGCAATGTCGCAGTCCCGCAAAAAAAAAAAATCGCAGATCGCCGCCATTACGCATTAAAAAAAAAACACCAAAAATGACAGAAATCTTTCCCTTTGTTAGTAAACGCAATAAATTTTGCGCAAACCAATCAAAATATGCTTACTGTGAATTTTTTTACCAAACATAGGTAGCAGAAAACAAATTGGCCAAAAATGTAAAAAAATTTTGATTTTTACAATTTTTTGGGGGGAATTTCCTATAAAAAAAAATGTGAAAAATATTGTTGTTTTTTTCAAAATTTACACTCTTTTTTTGTTTATAGCGCAAAAAGTAAAAATCGCACAGGTGATCAAATACCACCAAAAGAAAGCTCTGTTTGTGGGGAAAAAAAAAAACATAAATTTTGTTTGGGTACCGCGCAATTGTCAGTTAAAGTCGCACAGTGCCGAATCGCAAAAAGTGGCCCAGACGTAAGACAGCAAAATCCTCTAGTGGTAAAGTGGTTAATAAATAACAAATATTTGTAATTTTTAAATTACGCCTTTTTACAAAATAGTGAAAATTGAACACACACAAAAATGTAAAGAATCACATTTCTCTAAAAATCTGAAGGTTTTTATTGCTCCCTCACTGCTTTGAGAGTTTGTTAAAAACCCCCCAAACAATATATTTTCTGAAATCATAGGACCAGTAGAATAAAAAGGAAGGTGCTACTGATTTTGAGGCCCCACAATATTTGCGCAAATGTTTACCATACTTTCGCTAAAAATACACCAAAATCATTAATAGTGGATTCTTACATGGCAAAAAGTACAAAATTCCTACTTAGTTTAAAAGTTAAAACTGTATTGAGTTAATAAATAACAAATATTTGTACATTTTAAATTGTACCCTTTTGTAAAATGGTGAATACTGAATGTACGCAAAACTGTAAATAATAGAATTTTTGTAAGAACTTACCGTAAAATTCTTTTCGCTGAGTCCTCTGACAGTCGCCGCCCACTCATACAATCTGCACGTCTGGGTATTGGTCACAGGAGTAAGCTAGGCAGAAGATTTTGTTAGAAAACATTCACAAAACCTTTGTATAGACACACCTACAGGGGGCCGTCCCTCTGGTCCAATACCCCCATCTAGCTGTATTCAAAATTCAGTTTGGTAGCAAGCAGTATAGAGATCCATGAACCCCAAAAGATGGGTGGGGGGCGGCGACTGTTGGGAGGACAGGAACACTGGGTAACAGGAAAGTTCAACAGGAGCGAACAAACCCAGGAAAGCAAAATAAACAAGGGGAAAAAACCCCAACAGGAGGAGACAGGCTAAAACCACCATGTCTCCCCTAAGGCACTGCCGCACCCAGAACTTTGCGGCCAAAAGAGGCATCCGCTGATGCCAAGACATCAAGTTTGTAAAATTTTGTAAAGGTATGCACAGACGACCAGTTCGCCGCTTTGCACACCTGAGTCACCGACGCCTAATGGCGGAAGGCCCAAGACGCACTAATCGCTCTGGTACAGTGCGCTGTGACAGGGAAAGGTGGAACCTGATCCCTAATTGAATAGGCCTGCACAATCGTCTGCCTGAACCATTTTGAAATGGTTGCCGCAGATGAAGCCGTACTCTTCCGAGGTCCCTCAGGAAGGACAAAAAGTAGGGATGCACCGAATGTTTGGCAACCGAACATTTTTCGGCCGAAAATAGCAAAAAAAGCACTTTCGGTGTTCAGCCGAATAAGTAAAAAGGCCGAATAAATTTAAGCCGAACAATGTCCCGACCGGCGACCCGCCATCCCCGAGCATCACTGTAAACATAGCTGGAGGCACTACAGCGGCGGTCACTAAATGGCGGCCCGCGGTCCATTGGCGACCCGCGCGATGCTTCCGCCCGGACCGCGAGCCCGCTACCTAGGAGTCCTTCAGTCCCCTTCCTCACTGCGGCTCCCGGCTCCCTGCTCACACGCCGCCGGTGTCCTGTCCGGCCACGAGTAGGGGGTGTGACGTCACACGCGCGTCCCGCCCCCTGCTCCTGACTGCGGCTCCTTCACACTCGGTCCAGCGAGCTAGGACGTGACACTATGTGCACGCCCCGCCCACCTGTTCGCGGCTTTTGGCTCCGACCTGGCTGCAGTTCAGGTATGTGGAGCACATTTGGGGGAGAATACGGTAGCTGCACAAGCATTAGTGTGCAGACTGGCATATTTTGCCATATGTTGCCATGCTCATTAGAGTGCCCTATAAAGTGCCCCTTAAAAAAAAAAGAAAAAAATGTGCCCAACAGAGTGCTCCCTTGACATAAAATGTGGCCATCAGCGTGCCCCTTATTTTATGCTAAGGGACATGCTGATGAGCATATTTTATGTTAAGGGGCACTCTGATGGGCATATTTTATGTTAAGGGACACGCTAATGGGCATATTTTATGTTCAGAGCAACGCTGATTTAAATGTTTTGTTTTGCCCATCAGAGTGCCCCCTAACATAAAATGTGCCCATCAGCGTGCCCCCTAACATAAAATGTGCCCATCAGAGTGCCCCCTAACATAAAATGTGCCCATCAGAGTGCCCCCTAACATAAAAGGTGCCCATCAGCGTGCCCCTTATTTTATGTTAAGGGTCACACTGATGGGAAAATTTTATGCTAAGGGTCACGCTGATGGACACATTTTATGTTAAGTGGCACTCAAATGGGCATATTTTATGTTAAGATCAACGCTGATGGACACGTTTTGTTTTGCCCATCTTTCTGATTCATAGAACCATTTAATTATTGTAATGGTGAAAAAATTGGAAAAATAAATGGAAAAAATGCGAAATGCTGCGTTCGGTATTCGGCCTTCGGCCAAGCATTTCATTATTATTCGGCTTCGGCCAAGAATTTCATTTCGGTGCATCCCTAAAAAGAATCCGACTTTCTGAAAGATTCAGTAGACGACAGGTAAACCCTGATCACCCTTACCACATCCCAGGAATGCAAGGCAAACTCCTTAGGATGTTTAGGCTTCGCACACAGCAAAGGTAGGACAATGTCTTCGTTGAGATGGAAATCTGAAACCACTTTAGGAAGAAAGGACTGATGAGGTAGCAAGACCACTTTGTCCCTATGAGCAACCAGATAGGGAGAGCGGCACAACAGAGCCGCCAACTCAGACACTCTGCGAGCAGATGTGACCGCCACCAGAAAGGAAACTTTCGGTGACAGTACCGGCAGAGGAATCTCCCGGATGTTCCCAAAGGGAGGACGTTGCAAAACGGGACAAAACCAAATTCAGGTCCCAAGGAGGCAAGGGTGCCCTCCTAGGGGGAGCCAGATGACGCACCCCTTGAATGAAAGTGCTGTTTAAGGAATTTGACGCCAAAAGGCGCTGAAAAAGAATGGCCAGCGCAGATAACTGGCCCTTAATAGTGGTCAGCATCAGACGCTGCTCCACACCAGTTTGCAGGAAAGCTAACACCCTCGCCATCGAAAAGGAGCGGGGATGGAACCCCTGCGATTCACACCAGTCTAAATAAGCCTTCCAGGTACGATAATAAATCCTACCACACGAGGCTTTCCTGGCCTTGAGTAAGGTAGGAATGACCGCCGACGAGAGACCCCTGTCTCTCAAGACCTGGCTTTCAACAGCCACGCCGTCAAAGCCAGCGACTGTAAAGCAGGATGGAAAATCGGCCCCTGAGAAAGAAGATCGTCTCGTAGTGGGAGCCGCCAAGGAGGCTCGATGACCAGTTGCATGATGTCCGCGTACCAAGACCGGCGCGGCCAGTCTGGTGCCACTAGAATCACCAACTTTGGTTCCGAGACCAACCTGCGAAGGAATCTGGATAACAACTGAATCGGTGGAAATGCGTAAATCAGGCGATACCGATGCCAGGGATCCACCGACGCGTCTGCCAGAGGGTCGCGCGTGCGAGCCACGAATCTTTCCAACTTGTTGTTGAGCCGAGACACGAACAGATCCACATCCGGGGATCCCCACCGCGCACAGAGCATCTGAAACACCTCCGGGTGTAGAGACCATTCCCCCTGGTCCAGGGTCTGGCAACTCAGATAGTCCGCCTGCCAGTTCTCCACACCTGGAATGTGAACTGCCGAAATCGCCGGGACCTGCGTCTCGGCCCAGGTCAGAATCTCGGCCACTTCCTTGGCCGCCCGGGCACTCCTGGTTCCCCCTTGGTGATTGATGTAAGCCACCGCAGTGGTGTTGTCAGTCTACACCCGCACTGGGCAGCCCCGCAGACGATCCGACCAACGTAGCAAACAAAGCCTGATTGCTCGCAGTTCCAAGATATTTATCGGCAGGGAGGATTCTCCCGCCAACCAGGTGCCCTGGGCAGACAAATTGCCCAGAACCCCACCCCAGCCCGACAGGCTGGCGTCTGTGGTGACCACCGTCCATAGCAACGGTTGAAAGGACTTGCCTACTGTCAGAGCCGGAGACTGGAGCCAGCACAGGAGATCCAATCTCACTAGGGGGCTCAAAGAAAGCCTTCTTTCCAAAGAGTGAGGATGTCTGTCCCACCTGGCGAGAATCTCCGCTTGAAGAGATCTCGTGTGAAACTGTGCAAATGGGATCGCCTCGAAAGCAGACACCATTAAGCCCAGAGACCGCATGCAGGTCCGGAGCGAGGAGGACTCGTTGTCCCTGAGGGACCTGACCTCGGCCTGCAGGATCCAGAGTTTGTCCTCCGGAAGAAAGACCTTTGCCTGGGCGGAGTCCAGAATCATCCCCAGGTAAGGGAGACGAACAGAAGGGGACAAGGTCGACTTCTGAAAATTGATGGTCCACCCGAACTCCTGGAGCGTCTGAACTGTGATCGACAGATCGCGCAACAGAGTGGCACTGGAGCTCAACCTTAACAGGAGATCTTCCAGGTAACCGAGGATGGCAATCCCCCGTACCCGCAACAAGGCTAGAACAGGAGCCAAAACTTTGGTAAACACCCTTGGAGCCGAAGCGAGGCCAAAAGGCAGCCCCACAAACTGATAGTGATAATCCGCTATTGAAAATCGGAGGTACCTCTGATGACCCTCGTATATAGGGATGTGTAGATACGCATCCTTGAGGTCGATGGAAGCCAGGAAATCTCCTGGACTCAGGGATGCCACCGCCGACCGGAGGGACTCCATTCTGAACTTCTGGACCCACACAAAGCGGTTTAGAAACTTTAAGTCCAGAATCGGACGCACCCCCCACGTTGCCTTTTAACCTCAGGCAACGTGGGGGGTTCTTTACTGTTAGGGCTACAAGATTGTGGAATTCTCTACCACAAGAGGTGGTTTCTGCGGGTAGTATGGTGGCTTTCAAAAGACTCTTAGACTTACATCTCAAGGATCAGAACATTCAGGGGTATATGAGATGATTACAGCCACACACACCTACACAGGTTGAACTGGATGGACTATTGTCTTTATTCAACCTCACCTACTATGTAACCATGTAACCTTGCCCTCCTTTCTGGGCTCTGTAAACAGATTCGAGTAAAAACCCAGAAACCTGTCCCGATCTGGAACCGGGACAACCACCCCTGGGCAAGGAGATCCTGAACCGCCCGATGGAGACCTCGGAAACGATCTGGGGTCAAATGAAGATTTGAGGGAAAGAATATGTCTGCTGGGCGGGATCGAAACTCGATCTTGTACCCTGACTAAATGAGTTCTTGAACACACCTGTCCTGAATCTTGGCCAGCCAAGGTTCGGGAAAACAGCGCAGACGTCCCCCCCACCCCTGAAAACGGGTAAGGGCGCCCCTTCAGGTCGAGGCGGACTGAGCCGCCGTGCCAGTGTGGGCGGCTTTTGACTAGCCCGCCCAAGGCTTCTTCTGGCCACCAGAGGCCTTGAAGGACTTACCTTTGTCTTGTGCCTTGAAGGCACGAAAGGACCCCTGGTTAGGTTTAAAGGAAGGGCCCCGCTTACCGCGGAAGGACTTGCCCCGGGACACCTGAGGCAGCAGAATTCTCTTGCCCCCCGTGATCCCCTTCACCAGTTCATCCAGAGAGTCCCCAAAAAGAAGGAAAGTCAGACACCGCCTTCTTGGAAGACTGGTCCGCCGACCAGCTTTTTAACCAAACGATCCGACGATTCGTAACTGCGACTGCAGACAGTCGTGCGACTAAAGGGGCCTCATCTAAGGCTGCGTCACACAGGTATAAAACAGCCTGACCAATTTGATCCACCATCTCCAGAGTAATAGGAGGGGCGGAGTCAGCAATTAGAGTGCGCTTAAGCGCCTTGGCCCACTCCACAACAGCTTGAAAGACCATTACGGAAGCGAACACGGGTTTTAGCAAGGAACCCGCTACCATGTAGATGTGGCGGGTAAGAGTTTCCACCCGCCTATCCGCCGGGTCTTTAAACACCTGAGAATCCTCAGCGGGCTTTAAAGTGGCTTTATTCAACCTGGACACAGTGTGGTCCACCTTAGGAGCCACAGTCCAGCGAGAATCAGCCGGATCCGCAAAGGGATAACGGTACTGAAATCTCTTGGGCACCACAAAATGTTTTAAATTGCGCCATTGGTCATTCACGGTATCGTAAAACTCCGCGGGACAGGGAAAAACCTGACCCGACTTCTCCATAATAGCAATCTCAAATTTAAATGACACTGGCCCTTTAAATCGGCGATTTCCGCAGTTCCCACCGCAATGAGGAACACGTCCTGTGCTACAGGAAACTGCAGGAAAATTAATGCTAGCAGGAATGCAGGCCAGGAAACACCATAAAATCCCCCCAAAGTGTGCCTATACTTGCCACACGCTGCCAACTCGATCTGCATGTGAGAAGAAAGGAAGTGACCTCACGCCTCTAGAGGCAGAATACAGCCCTGAGCCACAAAAAAATGGTTGCCAATACCAGTCTATGGAGAAAGCTCCGGGAAAATGGCCGCTGACCACATAATGACACAGTGCCCACAACAAAGATGGCGCCCGATCGGCACCAACAGTATTGCATAAAATGGCCGCTGCCCTCAAAATGAGGCCAAAACAGCCTGCCCACTCCTAAAATGGCGGCCGCGCGTTTTCGCCGATTGCGGCCCTCACACACCGTGTCTGTACTCCCAAATAGATGCCAAAGCACCCCAGGGACATCAGGGACCCCCGCAACCCCCCATACAGCGGTAGAACCACCGCAGCGCCCCCGCAGGGACCGGGAAGGGACACACAGGGACCGCACTGACAGACATGAGGGGGGACATTACAGATCCATACCGAACTGCCATCCCCATAAACAGAAGGCCCACATACACACCCCAACAGACAATGCCATAGACAGAGGGGTTACATGGTACTCACCAGTCCAGCAAAAACCTGGGTACCGCTCTGTGACAGGAAGCCTCCCACTCTGGGTGGTGGTGCCGTCGGCCAAAAGGGACGCTAGCAACACGCGGCGTACCGCAGTTGAGACATCACAGCGAAGTAGCCACTTCGCAGACTCGTCCCTGAGGAAAGGGACATGGTCGTTTGCGAGGCCTGGGCGTACACATAGCCTGCTAATGCTCGATGGCAGGCCGGGATTCCATAAGGCTCTAGGATAACCAGTGCGAATCCCAGCTCCGCAAACGCTGTAGTCTTCCAAAGTCCGACTAACTCAGCGCAGGAACAAATAAAAAGCTATCATTGTAAAGAAAAAACACTTTCTTAGAGAAAAAAATAATAAGAAGAAAAAAGGCTGAGACTGCAGCCCTAGCCAGGGAAAAGCCAGCCTACTCCTATGCTAGGCAGAGACAAACTGAATTGGGAATGCAGCTAGATGAGGGGTATTGGACCAGAGGGACGGCCCCCTGTAGGTGTGTCTATACAAAGGTTTTGTGAATGTTTTCTAACAAAATCTTCTGCCTAGCTTAATCCTGTGTATAAGACTAATACCCAGACGTGCAGATTGTATGAGTGGGCGGCGACTGTCAAGAGGACGTAAGAGAAAAAAACAATTTACTCTAAAAATCCTTCACTTACAGTTTTCAGAATCTGAAAAGTCCCTCCAGGCTCGGTTCACACTGGTGCGATGCGGGAAACCCAGCAAAAATCCAGTGCAAGTTCCCGCATCGAAACCTGAATCGCCGGCAGTTTACACTGCCCTCTGCGAACTGCTGTAGGTGTCAATACAAAGTTAATGACACCCCCAGATGAGTTTGCAGATCAAAGGCGAACTGTGATTTCAGACAGGAATCTAATTGAGTGACCACCCATGGGATCGGATTGCGGACAAAAAAAAGGCTCCTGCACGAGCTTGGTCCGAATGCGATGCAAATTCAGCCATACAGCAATGCTGTGCGAATCATATGCAATGTCTGGCATCGCACCAGTGTGAACCGCCCCTCAAATCAGACATTTTCTGAAAGCACATGGCCTGTAGAATAAAAAAAGTGCTACTGATTTTTTGGGCACTGCAATAATTGCGCAAATGTTAATATCGCTATTTTCACTAAAAATACACTAAAATCATTAATAGTTCACATAAAAAGACATCATTTTCAAAATTCCTGCTAAATTACTAGGAATGCATCTTTCACATGCAGCATACTAATGTGTACTCTCATGGGGGGCCATGTTTACCCGCACAGGGATGCACAGGTGTTCTGTACAGCCAGTCCCATTTACGTAAATTGGGATGCAATGGCTGCACATAGCTGCTGTTCCCAATTCGACATCTGTGTGGGTGCACGACCCCGAACACAGACAGTGTGAGCTCAGGGACATGCACACGGACGTACACGGGTGTCAAACTGGGAGCAACGGCTTTGTTCGTGCAGTTGCTACATCCCATTTGACATCAATGGGACTGCCTGCATAGGGATTCATGGAACATCTGTGCATTCCTGTAAAGGTATGCTGTGTTTGCCCGGTGTAAACAAGGCCTTAGGCCCCTTTTACACAAGTGATCAGGCCTGCTTGCCTGTTTTTCAAGCGAGCCCATTCGGACCACCCTTTTTTTTTTTTTTTTTTGGAGAGGCTGATGTAAATGGACATGTGTCCATTTACACCCGCTTGCATCCGATCTAGTCCACTAAAAACAGACGGACATTCTCCATCTATGTAGCAAACCAGATCGGATGAAAATGGACAGGTGGCCCACTTCCATCCGACCACCCCATAGAGAACAGCAGGCTGTGTCCGTATCCGTTCTGCATTAACGGAGTAGGCGTGGTCCTGTCATCCGCCTGTTCAATGGAGATCAGCAGAGCTGAGCAGATGTATCTGCTTGACAAAGTCCGCTCCATGTTTTTTTTTTTTTACAATTATATATTTTTTTTGGGAGGGGGTGGGGGTCTTTGGTGAGATATCAGAGGTCTAAACAGACCCCCATATCTCTTTTTTTAAGACAGAGAAAGAGACTTAAGAAGGTCCCTTTCTCTGCAGAATTTTACATGAATAAAATAGGGAGTCTGTACAGAGACTCCTTATTCATAAATAAACTGACATTCCGACACATAGTAAACTCTATGTGATCAGCTGAGCTGTCAGCGGACACAGGAGTGATGGCTGCCTCGGTCCACTGCATTACAGGGAGAGGGCTGGTAAGCACGTCTACCCCCCCCCCCCGCACAGCATGACAGCTGGCCGGACACAGTGGCGGTCAACAGCTGCAGGCGGCGGGAGGGATGTTGCCGAGGGGGATGGATAGGGGCTGCAGGGGCCGGGGGGGGGGAATTCTTTGATTCCCCCCAAAGCCCCCAGCAGCACCTGAGGCCGGTGGGAGCAGCATAGGAGGGATTCCGGCTTCTAAAGGTAGCAGCAGGGGATCGGGTTTGAGGGGGGGGATAGGGAAGGAGGGGGATAGGGAAGGAGGAGGGTTGGAGTTTATTTTAGGTGACATGGAGTGGCAGGAGGTGGAGAGGCTGGGGACAGGGAAGCGGTGACATTAGAGGGGGCAAGCAAATTTTAAGTTAATAACTCTGATCAACGGATTGTAATCTGCTCATTAGAGTTAAAGAATTGTTCAGCAGGGTCTGCTGAACAATTCTAAGTTCATGGTCATTGAAGGGACCATGAACTTATAGCAGGGGGAGAAATGACCTGACAGTGAAGGGGTTAAGCACATTTATTATACCTGAATACAATTCAACATCATGACAAACCAATCACTTATTAATCTAATTAATCTAATTATCTTTATAGGTTTACTTACTGGTAGTGGGTGAATCCTAGTGTTGGAAGATCAGCATATCTGTCTGCAAAGTCTGCCAAGCGGCTTATTACCCGTGCAAGCTGTAACCATGAACAAAACATGCCATTAAAAAAGGTCATAAATGTAAGGGTTTATTTCATTTTCAGTACACTGAACTGAAATGCTCACCTTTGGAAGAAGTAAATCGAATCCATCACGCAAAACAATAAGATCCTACAAGAGAAGGAAAACTAGTCAAAGTCCTATAAGCATTTTAGCACTTAATGGCCCGAGTATACTGATAGACTTGCACTCATTGCAAGCATAGAATAGAATTTTACACAATTCCTGAAAGAGTACATATGGGTTAAAAATAGTCATCCATGGGGACTAAAGTTTTCATCTCCTGCTTACATAACACCATCTGGCAAGTACACATGGGGAAAATAAAAAATAAAAAAAATTAAATGATCTAATAATAAATAAGTTATTGTGTTAAAGGGGTTTGTAAAAAAAAGAAAGGGTGTATGTATGTATGTGTGTGTGTGTGTATATATATATATATATATATATATACATACATACATACATACATACATACACACACACACACACACACATATATATATATATATATATATACATACATACACACACACACACAGTATCTCACAAAAGTGAGTACACCCCTCACATTTTTGGAAAAATATATCTTTTCATGTGACAACACTGAAAAAAAGACACTTTGCTGCAATGTAAAGTAGTGAGTGTATAGCTTGTATAACAGTGTAAATTTGCTGCCCCCTCAAAATACTTCAACGCAACCATTAATATCTAAACTGCTGGCAACAAAATTGAGTACACCCCTAAGTAAAAAATGTCCAAATTGGGCCCAATTAGCCATTTTCCCTCCCCGGTTTAAAGTGACTCATTACTGTTACAAGGTCTCAGGTGTGAATGGGGAGCAGGTGTATTAAATTTGGTGTTATCGCTCTCACTTTCTCGTACTGGTCACTGGAAGTTCAACATGGCACCTAATGGCAAAGAACTCTCTGAGGATCTGAAAAAAAGAATTGTTACTCTACATAAAGATGACCTAGGCTGTAAGAAGATTGCCAAGACCCTGAAAGTGAGCTGCAGCACGATGGCCAAGACCATACAGTGGTTTAACAGGACCGGTTGCACTCAGAACAGGCCTCGTCATGGTCAACCAAAGGCCTTGATTGCACAGCTCACCCTCATATCCAAAGGTTGTCTTTGGGAAATAGACGTATGAGTGCTACCAGCATTGCTGAAGAGGTTGAAGGGGTGGTGGGGTCAGCCTGTCAGTGCTCAGACCATACGCCACACACTGCACAAAATTGGTTTGCATGGCTGTTGTCCCAGAAGGAAGCCTCTTCTAAAGATGATGGACAAGGAAGCCCGCAAACAGTTTTCTGAAGACAAGCAGACTAAGGACACTGATTATTGGAACCATGTCCTGTGGTCTGATGAGACCAAGATAAACTTATTTGGTTCAGATGGTGTTAAGCGTGTCTGGTGGCAGCCAGGTGAGGAGTACAGAGAAGTGTGTCTTGCCTACAGTCAAGCATGGTGGTGGGAGTGTCATGGTCTGGGGCTGAATGAGTCCTGCCGGCACTGGGGAGCTACTGTTCATTGAGGGAATCATCAATGCCAACACGTACTGTGACATACTGAAGCAGAGCATGATGCCCTCCCTTCGGAGACTGGGCTGCAGGGCAGTATTCCAACATGACAACGACCCCAAAGACATCTCCTAAGCGACTGCTGCCTTGCTAAAGAAGCTGAGGGTAAAGGTGATGGACTGGCCAAGCATGTCTCCAGACCAAAACCCTATTGAGCATCTGTGGCGCACCCTCAAACGGAAGGTAGAGGCGTGCAAGGTCTCCAACATCCACCAGCTCCGTGTTGTTATGGAGAAGTGGAAGAGGACTCCAGTGGCAACCTGTGAAGCTCTGGTGAACTTCATGCCCAAAAGCGTTAAGGCAGTGCTGGAAAATAATGGTGGCCACACAAAGTATTGGCACTTTGGGCCCAATTTTGATATTTTCCCTTAGAGGTGTACTCACTTTTGTTGCCAGCAGTTTAGACATTAATGGCTGTGTGTTGAGTTATTTTGAGGGGAGAGAAAATGTACACTGTTATAAAAGCTGTACAGTCACTACTTTACATTGTAGCAAAGTATCATATTAAAAGATATAATAAAATATTTACAAAAATGTGAGGGGTGTACTCACTTTTGTGAGAATAAATATAAATATATATACATATTATATACAGTGGGGATCGAAAGTTTGGGCACCTCAGGTAAAAATTTGTATTAATGTGCATAAAGAAGCCAAGGAAAGATGGAAAAATCTCCAAAAGGCATCAAATTACAGATTAGACATTCTTATAATATGTCAACAAAAACTTACCATTAGTTCACCGGTAACGGTCTTTCTATGAACCCTTCCAGGACAGCCTACATACAGTATGAGAGATTGTGGCTCCACCCTACAGGAAACAACTAATTTGCAGCTGTTCGTCACCTGTGTCATAAGGGGCGTGGCCTCCCGCTGACGTCACCGAGAGGCCACGCCCACAGGAAGGGGGAGGGGGCGCTCGCTCGTCCCCTCCCCCTTCCTGCCCTACCGGGCTGCATGCTCGGATAAGGGTCTGGTATGGATTTTGGGGGGGGACCCCACGACGTTTTTTCGGCGTGGTGCTACGCTCAAATTCCATACCGGACCCGAAGGGCCTGGTTTGGAACCTGGGGGGGACCCCCACGCCGTTTTTTTCCCCATTTTTGGCGTGGAGTTCCCCCTTAAGATTCTCACAGCGCAAGTCGCGCCCCAAGTCGGATCATCCTGATCCAACTTGCGGTGCAACTTCCATTCAAATCAATAGGCTCCCATAGGGAGCCATTGATTTTGAATGGAAGAAAAAAAAAAAAAAAAACGTATAACGGGGCTGAACATATGTTCATCACGTTCGGTCATGTTCGGCCGCGTTTCTGCGTTTCAAACACCGGGAAACACACGTTCGAACGCAAATAATTGCGTTCCAAAAAACGTCCCTGAACTCAACTGCCTGCAAATGACTGTAAACGACCCCTGTGTACATGGACAGATAAGATAAAATGTAGATGGGTTCAGGGGCTTCTAAAAAAACGCCCCAACTGCTCCTAAATGGCTCTTTACAACGTCCCGTGTACATGGAGCCTAAGGGTGTTAACCCCCACACCCTTATCTACCCCATCCTGTAGAAACTCCAGGATCATAGGGATGGAGGCAGAGGAATCCTTCTTCTGACTCTGCCAGGTACAGAATTTTTTCCAAACTTTGGAATACATTTTTCTTGTGACAGGTTTCCTACTAAGGAGGAGCGTATCAATGACTTTATCAGAACACCCTTTGTTCTTTAGAATTTGCAGCTCCCTAACCAGGCTATCAATTGAAAAAATTGAGGTCTGGGGTGAATAAATGGTCCCTGTAGTAACAGGTCTGGAATCTCTGGGAGTTTCCAAGGGGCTGATGTTGACAGGGCCATCAGTGTTGTGAACCAAGTCCTCTTGGGCCACCAAGGCGCAATCAGAATGAGACTTAGGTCTGGAAATCCCCTGAGTTTCTGTAGAACTCTCTGAATCAGAGTTAGAGGAGGAAAGGCATATGCTAGTTTGAACTGCCATGGCTGTGCTAGAGCATCCAGGCCCAACATGTCCCTCTGTTGTGATAGGGAAAAGAACTGGCTTACTTTTCTGTTCTGCCGAGTGGCAAACAGATCTATTTCTGGATGACCAAATTTTTGAACCAGAAGCTGAAACACTCTGGGATTCAGTTCCCACTCTGTTTGCTTGATGGAAAGGAAATCAGCTTCCCCATTGTCCTTTCCTCTTATGTGTACTGCTGACAGAGAGATCACTCTCTGTTCTGCCCATAACAGTATCTCCTGGGCTAACTTTAACAGGGTGTCGGACCTGGTCCCTCCCTGATTATTATTATTATTATTTAACAGGATTTATATAGCGCCAACAGTTTGCGCAGCGCTTTACAATTTGAGGGAAGACAATACAGTTACAATACAGTTCAAAACGGGAGGAACTAGAGGTGGATCAGGTAAGCCACTGTTGTAGCATTGTCTGAGCATATCTGGATCTCTTTCCCCGATATGTCTTTCTCGAATGCCCTGAAGGCTTCTCCTACCGCTTTCAGTTCTCTGTAATTTGACGAGGCCTGAGGTGTGGCCTGGAGCGGCATGCGGTAGGACGCGAGTGAGAGGAGCTCTGCCGGCTGTTTATCCTGTACCCTAAAATCCTGCATCTTACCATCCTGCACTGCCTCCCCTGTGCCTCCGGACAGTCCCTGGACACCCTGCAGCATGTCGCCGCTCAAGAAATCGGCGGATACGACCGCCAAATTGGATAAATTCCGCCGCCTGGATAAGGAGCATCAGGCCCAAGATGGCGCCGTGGCGGGAGCAGAGGTAAGCTCGGCGGGAGCCGAGACAGCACTGGTCCTTAAGGACATTTCACAGTGCCAGGCTACCCTTACCACCAAGATAGAGGAGGTGAAGATTGATATATCCTTGGTCCGCCAGGACCTCCAGAAGCTGAGGAAGAGGGTCACAGAGGCAAAGCAGAGGATAAGTGGTGTTGAGGACTCCCTGCCCCCCTTACAGCATATATCAGGCAATCTCCAGCTACAAGTCACGCAGCTCCTATAGAAGCAAGATGATATGGAGAATAGGCTGAGGAGATGCAATATCAGACTGATAGGCCTGCCTGAGGGTGCTGAGGGGTCCCATCCATCAGACTTTCTGGAAGAACTGCTAATTGATACATATGGCCGTGAGGCTTTCTCCCTCACTTTTGTGGTGGAGAGGGCACACCGCCTTTCTGGCAGACCACCGCCTCAAGGAGCACCCCCCCGCACTTTTATTGCCAAGCTCCTTAACTTCAGGGACAGGGACCCAGCCCTCAGGCTCACTAGAGAAAAAGGCAACATCCCCTTTGGCAATGGGAGACTTGCAATCTTCCCTGATTTCTCAGCAGAAGTCCAGAAGAAGCGCAAAACCTTCCTCAAGGCTAAACGCAGACTCCGTGTTAAACATATTAAGTACGCCATGCTGTATCCTGCCTGCATTCGTGTGGAAGGCGAAGATAAAGTGCACTTTTTTGATGACCCTGAGGCTTCCATTACCTGGCTGGAACACCTTGAGGCACGGGGCTGAGCGTGCCTCATGCCTCCCCCCTGGAAACTACCTACTTGCACCCTGTAGGATCCGACCTCTACCTCTCTGGAATGTTGCGCCCGAGTGACTACTCTTACTTTGCCTTTCTGCTCATGATGACATTCCTTCCCTATGGATTGCCTCTGCAGACATCCATCATGCTGGTTGCTGTTCATGGTTGCTGTCCTGCCTCCCCCCCCCCCCCCCCCCCCGCAGGGAGGCCTGCTTCCCCTAATGTCCACCTTGCCGGGAGTATTTGCATTTCTCTACTACCCCCTCAAATCTGTCCCCGCCCGGCGGGGGAACCATCCTCCTTGCAGGCCGATGGAGCGCCCACTTTACTTTGCCCCTTTTTACTAGGTTTACTTCCCCCCCCCCCCCTTCCCTTTTTACTCATGCTGTGTCCTACCCGCATGCCATGCTACCCAGTGAAGTTTCGCTCTCCAAGACTGCCTATGTTAGGCGCACCTGGCAACTACCCTTCTGCCACCGCGTCAGGTGGTAGGACCTGTTTTTTTCTGAGGCCCCTGAACTCCCCTGTTTTTTTCTATTCCATAGCAATTTTCCTGCTGTACTGGACCTTTTTTTCTTTTTTTCCCCCTCAGGGGGATTTCTCATCCCTCCTGGATGAGTGGTTGGGTTGGGAATTTTCAAGCCCGCACAAGTTGAGGTGTGTGTAGGGCGGGGTGGGTGGGTGAGCTCTCTTTATTGTTATAATATGTTATATTTTTTTCATGCCTTGGATATGTGTTATGTCTAAATGCATCTGTGGTGCTTGTACTTTTCTTTACTGCTAACAATGCTGCAGATTTTTAGGTTTATACTTGCTGTGCTGCTAAATATTTGAGTGGTGATACTGTGGGTCGAACGGAACCCCTGGAGCTCCTGCATATTAAACTATCTGCCTTCCTCAATGTCGTGCCTTAAATTCTTAACGTGGAATGTCCGTGGCCTTAGGGACAAGGTCAAGCGCTCAGCAGTGTTTGATGTGCTTAAGCGCCACAGGGCAGATATTATCGTCCTGTTGGAAACCTATCTGGATGGCACTTTACAGCAGGGGCTGTGGCGCCGTGGATAGGCTGGACGTTTCACTCCATGTTTACCTCTCATTCACGAGGTGTGGCGATATAGATTTTAAAATCTGTGCACTTCGAGCTCCAGGCTCCCTAGTAGACCCGATGGGCAGGTTTGGGTTTTTGGAGGTACTGATATATGGAGAACCTTACCTGCTTATGGCATTCTATGTCCCTCCCCCCTTTTCTTCAGCTATCCATCTCGAGGGGCTGGACTTCATGATGTTGCATCCCCGCACCCCTGTGATTTGGCTGGGTGACTTTAATAATACCCTAGACCCCAGTATGGATAGATTGCACGTTTCCGGGACTGGCCAGACTCAACCCACAACCACTAGGTTTGCCCACTTGCTGACGGAATTTAACTTACTTGACTCTTGGAGAGTGAAGTATCCCACTCTTCGGGCCTACTCCTACTATTCCTCTTCCCACCGTACTATGTCCCGTATTGACCTTATCCTTTTCTCCCCCTCCCTGCTCCCTAGATTACTGGACGCCGGCTTTCACGCTCGCAGTCTCTCTGACCACAGGCCCTACTGGATAACTATTAGTCTCCAGTCCGATCGGGCTAGACCCGCCTGGCGACTGAATCCTTTTTGGCTTTCTCTAATTCCCGAAAAGAGGAATATTGCTGACGACTGGCAGCAATTTTTTGCTGACAATGCCGATTTGGCCTCCCCTCTGGTGGTTTGGGAGACTTTCAAATTGCATGCTAGGGCGACCCTGACCTCCACCATTAACACCATCAAGTCTGACTCAGCGCCGGCGTATGTACAGGCCACGCAGGCCCTGGCGGCAGCGGAGGCAGCCTTTTTGGCTGACCCGTCGCCTCCAGGGGTGGACCAACTTAAACTTCTTACCAGGGTGGTGGAACAACTAGATCATAAAAAGGCACATAGAGCCCTCTTCTTCCAGAAACAAAAATTGTACGAACACGGTGAACGAGCAGGTAGGCTCCTGGCCTACTTCGTACACAGTAATTAAAGGCCCCACGGTGGTAATCACCCTACAACCTGCTGGCGGTACCCCTATTTCGGACCTTGGTCGGGTGGCGGAGTGTTTGAGACTTCTTTCAGGACTTGTATACCTCCACGGCACCGGGTGACGACTCTCCGATCCTTCCCTACTTGTCCCCAGACGTACTCCCACAGTTGACTGAGGATCAATTGACGCAGTTGGAGGCCCCCTTGATTTAGGAGGAAATTGTAGAGGCTATAGCTAAGTTCCCTAGGTCAAAATCCCCAGGGCTGGACGGTTTACCCATTGAATTCTATTCCACATACACGGAGGTTCTAGCACCCATCCTTCTAACCGTGTTTAAGACTGCATTTGAAACCTCCTCTTTGCCTCCCTCCATGCGAGAGGCCCTTATAGTACTCAAACCCAAACCTGGCAAGGACCCCCACCTCCCGGCCCCCTACCGTCCCATCTCCCTTTTACAGGTGGATGTTAAGATCCTTGCCAAGATCCTTGCCAAGATCCTCTCTATCCGCCTCAACAAAGTCATCCTATCCTTGATTCATCCGGATCAGTCGGGCTTCATGCCTGGCAGAAACACCTCGTTTAATCTGAGACGCTTATTCATGAACTTACAGGCAAGCCACGATAATACTGGTTCTAGAGTTGTAGTGTCCCTAGACACGGCCAAGGCATTTGACTCGATTGAGTGGGGATTCTTATGGCGCTGCCTTGAGGGCTACGGTTTTGGTCCAAATTTTATTAAGTGGGTCTGCATCCTTTTCCAGGCCCCCGGTAGCCAGGGTTCTGGCCAATGGCTGCACGTCACCAAGGTTTCCTCTTACACGGGGGACCCGACAGGGCTGTCCCCTCTCCCCCCTCCTTTATGCCCTAGTTGCAGAGCCCCTAGTGATAGCTATTAGGGGACACCCTGATATCCGTGGTCTCCGGGCTGGCTCCATTGAGGAAAAATAGGCATGTATGCGGATGATACCCTGCTGGACCTGGCTGACCCGGATGAATCCCTACGTACTGCCCTGACCCTTATCATTCCGGCCTGACGATCAATTGGGATAAATCTCAAATTTTGCCCATAGATGATGTCTCCCCCTGCCCTGTGGACTCACGATTCCCACTACAGACGGTGGAGCGTATTAAGTACCTGGGGATACAGGTTACTAACTCCCCCAAAAACTACCTACCGGACAATCTGCAACCCCTTTTTGCCTTACTCAAATTCAAAACTCAGACGTGGGCGCGCCTCCCGTTGGGAGTAAGGGGTAGAGTCAACTTGGTCAAAATGGTTTTACTGCCGAAACTACTATACATTCTATGGCATTCCCCGAATTATACCTCTCAAATATTTCCTGAAATTTGACTCCATTCTTAAACCTTTCATTTGGGGTTCCAGCCGGCATAAACTTGCCTGGCGGAAACTTAAAAATCCCATAGACCTGGGCGGATTGGCGCTCCCTGACTTTAACATGTACTACCTGGCATCACAACTATCCAATTTCTTCCACCTCCACAACTCAGAGAGAGATTCCTGGCCCTTGGGACTCCGTCCTTGGCCCATGCATCTGCCGATCCCTTATCACTGATTCTAACAGGTGTACAGGGAGCTGAGCCTCGAGGAGATAGGACGTCCATGCTATTTCAATACAGGCGCATATGGGATGTTGTGTCCACCAAACTAGACCTTCCCTCACTCCATGAGCGCACGCCGTTGTGGCGTAATGCTTGCCTCCCTGAGCTGGCCTCTATCCCTGACGCACACGCCTGGACCCAGCATGGAGTTCATTTCCTTGCCCAAGGGCTAACGGGCGGCGGACTTAAAACGTTTGATGCCCTAAAGCAACAGTTTAACCTTCCCAATCATATGTTTTTCAGGTTCTTACAGGTCCGTCACCCATTCTCCTGTCAATTTCCCCAGCCTTTGCCGGACATAGCCCCAATATCTATAATCAAGGTGGTCAGGGGGTCTGAATCTAAGCAGCTCATTTCGCACCTTTACAATTCACTCCTCCTGCCCTCCTCCGCAGTACTAGCTTATGCCGTCAAAACTAAGTGGGAGGGGGATGTGGGACCTGTGGAGGATGAGGAGTGGGAAGACGCCCTCGATAATTGCAAATTGGTGTCCCCCAAAGTTGTCGGATCGCTTGACCCAGTTGTTTGTGCTTCACTGGGCCTATTTGACACCTATCATGATGGCTAAATACCATCAGGACACCTCAGGTACATGCCGTGTGTGGGAGGGAGCCGGACACATTCTATCACCTCCTCTGGAGCTGCCCAGTGCTGCAGGGCTTCTGGAAACAAGTGGTGGGGTTCTTGCATGACACCATGGGCTCCCCTTTAACGCTGGCCCCAAAGCCCTGCTTACTCAGAATTTTTCCGGATGTAAGTATGAATAAATTTACCGCCCAATTTCTGCATGAAACGTTATTTCTAGCTAGGAAGTGCGTGGCGCGACAATGGATGCGTGCCACTCCCCCGTCTTTCCATGATTGGCTCAGGGAAGTTAATACCTTGCCTTATAAGAAGCTGATATATGCTCACCGTGGTTGTCCATTCGAATATAACAAAATCTGGGCTAGATGGGTCCAGGCCCCGGAGACGTGTATCTAGACCTGCTCTTTACTTTACCATATTGTTTTTTTTGCATAGTGTTTCTGCTGTTGCTACCCTGGAGTAGGGATTTCCGTGACCAATTGTTGGCATGTTGGGAGTCCTACCTATACCCTATTGAGACTGTAGTCGTCTTAGTCTTTCATTATAATCTCGGGATTGCACTGTATCCTGCCACTCTTATTGCTGTATGTGTATGGCCGCATGCTAAAGATACGCTACACTTGCACTGTATTTTGTTTTCTTGTACAAGCACACAAATTCTTGTAAATATGTTTATTCTTTCAATAAAGACTTTTGTTGATTTAAAAAAAAAAAATTTGACAAGGCCTGACTCACCTGGGTCACCCAAGTGCCCTGAGCATGAGCTCCTTCTAGCAGAGCTCCCCACCCACAGGTGCTTGCATCTGTGGTGATTTTTAAGGGTCGCCACTGTGCCCATAGTCTGCCTTTCCTCAGATTTTGAGGAATTGTCCACCACTTCAGGGAAGATATTACCTGAGGGGAAAGAATCACTTTCTCGTCTAGTGAATCCTGTCTCTTGTTCCAAGAAGAGAGGTGGAAGAACTGAAGCTCTTGTGAGTGGAGCTGAGCCCACTCTACTGCTGGGATGCAGGTTGTCACCAAACCCAGTATTCTCATGATCTGTCTCCTGGAGCACAGAGGAAGAGAACATGCACTTTTTACTGCAGAGACCACTTTTTCCACCTTTTCTTCTGGGAGAAAAGGCTTTTGAGACTTAGAGTCTATTTGATAGCCTAGATAGGTTTGAACCTGTGCTGGCTTCAATGAAGATTTCTCCACATTTATCAGCCACCCTAGTGTCTGTAAAACAGTTATCACTTTCTGGATGTTTGCACTAACTTGTTCTGCTGTACGAGCAAAGATCAAAATATCGTCCAGATAAGGGACTAGTGTTAGGCCCTGTAAGTGCAGATGGCCTACTGCCTCCGCTAGGACTTTTGTAAAAATCCTTGGACTGGCTGCAAAGCCAAAAGGGAAGGGCTCTGAACTGCCAATGGGCAGTGCCTTCCTCTGTGACCCCTGCGAATCTCAGAAATGCCTGATGTTCCAGATGAATTGGAATATCATCTCTTAGATCTATCGTGGTCATAAAAATGTCTTTTAGCAGATTTTTTTTGACCTGATAAATATTCTCCATTGAGAATTTTTTGTATATTAGGTACTTGTTTAACTTCCTGAGGTTTATAACCAATCAGAATTTCCCTGAGGGTTTTGGCACCTCAAATATGTGGGAGTAAAAGCCTTGGAAGACCTGACTTAGTGGTACGGGGGTAATTACCCTCTGCTCCGCTAGTTCTTGAATCCCTTTTAACAGGGCTTCCCTTTTTTGTACGTCTTTTGATGGATATGTTAGTGTCATTTCTGCCACTGACAGAGAGGAAAACTTCAGTCGGTATCCTTCCCGAATAATCTGGAGCACAGAGGGGCTGGTTGAGATGCTTTCCCATTGGGGAACAAAATGGGATAACCTGCCCCCCACCCTGACGCTGGCGTCATTTGGTCTCTTTGGGGTTGGCCCGGGCTTAAGGAACAGCATGTTAGACTTTTGCTTGCCTCTTACCAACCCTGTTCTTTTGGCCTGCCCCCTAAAAGGTCTTTGTTGTCCTTTGTCTTGGGAGTTCTGAAAGGAATATCTCCCTACTTTCTCTTTCCTCTTAATGGTAAACCTCTTTCCTTTTTCTCAGGATCTGGATAAAACATCATCCAGGCCTGAGCCAAACAGTAAGGCCCCTTCAAAAGGCAAGGCACAAAGGCTCAGTTTGGAAGAAACGTCTCCTTCCCAGGATTTCATCCAGACAGGTCTCCTAGCAGAATTAACCAAGGCTGCTGTTTTTGCAGCGGCTTTATCCGCTTCCACTGCTGAGTCCGCCAAGTAAGACACTGCTTTCCCAATTACAGACAGGGAGTCTAGGATGTCTTGAGACCCTCCACTAGCTAAAACCTGCTTAGTGAGATCTTTAACCCAGAAGTCAGCATTTCTGGCTACACAGGTATCTGCTAATGCAGTAGTCATATTACCAGAATTTGCTACCTAAGCCTTTTTCAACAAGGATTCTGTTTTCCGATCCATGACATCCTTAATGAACTCATCATTTTCAAATGACAGATCTGATTTTTTTTTTTTTAAAACTGAGCCAGGGGAGCGTCCAATCTAGGTTTTTTAGTAAACTCTTCTAGCTCCTTTTCCTCAAAAGGATACCTCCTTTTCCAGGACTTCGGCCTGATTGGAGCGCTCATAGGAGAGCTCCATTCTTGACTAATAATATTTTTTAAGGATTGGTGAATTGGAATAATCCTAGAGCGTGTTTTCTCCAGGCCCTTATACATCTTATCCTGAACAGAGGATACTTTAGCAGGCGTAGCAATCCCTTCCATGGCATATACTCCCTTAAGGAGTCCTTCCATATTATTCAGGGAAAAGAGGCTCTTGCTCCCTTTGGAGCTTAGCCTATCCTCGCTGTCACTGTCAGAGACTTCACTAGAGCTAGATGAATGCTCTGTCTCCTGAGTCCCAGCCAGACTAGTCCCTTCTCCTGGATCTTTCTCATCCCTTGCCTGTGCAGAGGGGATGTTCTGGGAAGCTGTACAGGGGGCAGAGGGACCTGTCCTAGGTCCCGCACTCTCCTGGAATGACAGACTCTCTGGTGGCATCTCTATAGACTGTACTGGACTTGGCGGAGTAACTGTTGTAGTCCTAAAAGACCGAACAGTTGCTACCATCTCCTCCTGTACTGATTTAAGGAAATCCTTCATTAAAACAGAAGCCTCTTGTGTAGCTAGCTTGTATAAACATGTAGGACAAACAGCTTTAGTGTAATGCCTAGGCAGTCTATCCCCACAGTTACCACTCTTTCTAGACTAGACATGCTTGTGCTGGTTGAAGTGGTGAGGGATCTTGTAGGGGCCTCCTGGGCCGAAGACATACCTGTAGTAATAATCAGAGAGAGGGAGGCTCACCATCTCATTAACAACAATTACCTGAGAACACAGACCCAGTTAAAATTAACAGAGGCTGTCAGCAAGGAATAGAGAGTCATGCTATCCTATATAACAATAGCAGTGAAACCCCACAGACCAGAGAATCACTTACCAGGTATCTCGCTGTCATTCCTTGCAGCCACCTGTGGTACCGCTTGTTCCCCTACGGAACGCGATGCGGTGGTCTTTGGCTCCCTTGGGGGTTTCTCCTTAAAGCGGAGTTCCGGGCACAAAATCGGTATTTTTTTTTTGTGCCTCTCCGCTAGCTACACATAACCTGAAAAGGAATTGGATAGTTATTTTTTTTTTTTTTGTACACTCACCTTGTAATCGAAGATCGTAAATACTCACCTCAGGGTACTTCCTCCTCCAGCGCCGCGGCTCACCCCGTCACTTCCTGCCTCGCGATGATTCCTGGGAGCTGAACGTCATCGCTCCCAGGAATCAATGCGACGGCACCGGCCCCGCACGTCACTTCCGGGCGACGCCGCATTCCCCTGCTAAACAGCTTCTGGGCATGCCCAGAAGCTGTTTAGGAATGCGGCGCCGCACCGGAAGTGACGAGAGGGGCCGGTGCGGCGCATTCTGGGAGAAGAAGATGCGGAAGAAGACACCGAAGAGGACCGCGCCGGCTTCAGCTGCCCACAAGAGAGATGGAAACGCTGTGGAAGAAATTTTCAAAGTAAGTATTTCTTCTTGCAGGTAAGTGCGAACCGGGACAGATCAGAGGCTAGCCATTGTGGAATGTGCTAGCCCTGACTGTCCCGGGGGTATGTTCAGCAAAAAATGAGATCTGTGCCCGGAACTCCGCTTTAACAGCCGGATGGTCCACCATTCCTGCTGGCTTAGCACGCGGGTCCGGCGTCTCCTCCATGCCTGCGTTAGCTCGCTCCTCCCCGCTTAACCCGGAATTTCCGGTATTCAGAACGAGGCTTGCAGCGCTTCTTCCGGCGGGAGATTTGAATTTCCTTTACCGCTTACCAAGCATAGGAGAGCTTATGGAGGACACTTTTCCTGTGGAAACTAACATGACTTCAGGTATGGAGGGCCCTTCTTTACTTAAGGAAGCCGACTGCCTGGCAAGCATTTTGGCGACCTGTAAGTTTCCTTTTTCCCCCCAAGGAAAGCAGATACGGAGGCATATTAACAGGGTTTCCCCAGAGACCGTTCGTATTGCTCTTACAGGGGTACCTATTAGACATTCAATTCCCTTTAGGTCAGAGAAAAAAAACAAACGTTCCGGTGTAGGTTGGAAACACAACTGAACTAAAGCCCAAGGTATGGGTGGGACCTTTTAACAGCTGCAAATTAGTTGTGTTTCCTGTATGGTGGAACCACAATCTCTCACATGTAGGCCGTCCTGGAAGGGTGAAATGAGAAAGTTAGATTTTATTTCCATCATTGACACTCAAAATTAAAGAAAACAAAAAAAATGGCATCTGCAATAGTTTGGGCACCCTGCAGAATTTGTAGCATTGCACTGCCCACTTTGCAAGGCTGAGACCTGCCAGTGTCATGAATTGTTCTCAATCATCGTCTGGGAAGACCAGGTGATGTCAATCTCAAAGGTTTTAAATGCCCAGACTCATCTGACCTTGCCCCAACAATCAGCACCATGGAATCCTCTAAGCAGTTGTCTGGAAAACTGAAACCGAAAATAGTTGACGCTCACAAAGCTGGAGATGGCTATAAGAAGATAGAAAAGCGTTTTCAGATGTCAATATCCTCTGTTCAGAATGTAATTAAGAAATGGCAGTCATCAGGAACAGTGGAAGTTAAAGCAAGATCTGGAAGACCAAGAAAAATATCAGACAGAACAGCTCGCAGGATTGTGAGAAAAACAATTCAAAACCCATGTTTGACTGCACGATCCCTCCAGAAAGATCTGGCAGACACTGGAGTTGTGGTACACTATTCCACTATAAAGAGATACTTGTACAAATATGGTCTTCATGGAAGAGTCATCAGAAGAAAACCTCTTCTACATCCTCACCACAAAAATCAGTGTTTGAACTTTGCAAATGAACATATAGACAAGCCTGATGCATTTTGGAAACAAGTTCTGTGGACCGATGAGGTTAAAATTTAACTTTTTGGCCAGAATGAGCAAAGGTACGTTTGGAGAAGAAGGGGCACAGAATTTAATGAAAGGAACCTCTGTCCAACTGTTAAGCATGGGGGTGGATCAATCATGCTTTGGGGTTGTATTGCAGCCAGTGGCACAGGGAAAATTTCACGAGTAGAAGGAAAAATGGATTCAATAAAATTTCAGCAAATTTTGGATGGTAACTTGATGCCATCTGTGAAAAAGCTGAAGTTAAAGAGAGGATGGCTTCTACAAATGGATAATGATCCTAAATACACCTCGAAATCCACGGGGGATTACATCAAGAGGCCACATATATACAGTGGTGATCATAAGTTTGGGCACCCCAGGTAAAAATTTGTATTAATGTGCATAAAGAAGCCAAGGAAAGATGGAAAAATCTCCAAAAGGCATCAAATTACAGATTAGACATTTTTATAATATGTCAACAAACGTTAGAGTTTATTTCCATCATTTACACTTTCAAAATAACAGAAAACAAAAAAATGGCGTCTGCAAAATTTGGGCACCCTGTAGAGTTAATATCTTGTACTGCCCCCTTTGGCAAGTATCACAGCTTGTAAACGCCTTTTGTAGCCAGCCAAGAGTCTCAACTCTTGTTTGAGGTATATTTGCCCATTCTTCCTTACAAAAGTCTTCCAGTTCTTGCAGTGAGATTTCTCGGCTGACTGTCACGCACTGCTCTTTTAAGGTCTATCCATAGATTTTCAATTATGTTGAGGTCTGTAGATTGTGAAGGCCATGGAAAAACCTTCAGTTTACGCCTCTTGATGTAATCCCCCGTGGATTTCGAGGTGTGTTTAGGATCATTATCCATTTGTAGAAGCCATCCTCTCTTTAACTTCAGCTTTTTCACAGATGGCATCAAGTTACCATCCAAAATTTGCTGAAATTATTGAATCCATTTTTCCTTCTACTCGTGAGATGTTCCCTGTGCCACTGGCTGCAATACAACCCCAAAGCATGATTGATACACCCCCATGCTTAACAGTTGGACAGAGGTTCCTTTCATTAAATTCTGTGCCCCTCCTTCTCCAAATGTACCTTTGCTCATTCCGGCCAAAAAGTTACATTTTAACCTCATCGGTCCACAGAACTTGTTTCCAAAATGCATCCGGCTTGTCTATATGTTCATTTGCAAAGTTCAAACACTGATTTTTGTGGTGAGGACGTAGAAGAGGTTTTCTTTTGATGACTCTTCCATGAAGACCATATTTGTACAAGTATCTCTTTATAGTGGAATAGTGTATCACAACTCCAGTGTCTGCCAGATCTTTCTGGAGGGATCATGCAGTCAAACGTGGGTTTTGAATTGTTTTTCTCACAATCCTGCAAGCTGTTCTGTCTGATATTTTTCTTGGTCTTCCAGATTTTGCTTTAACTTCCACTGTTCCTGATGACTGCCATTTCTTAATTACATTCCGAACAGAGGATATTGACATCTGAAAACGCTTTTCTATCTTCTTATAGCCTCCTCCAGCTTTGTAAGCGTCAACTATTTTCAGTTTGTTTTCTAGACAACTGCTTAGAAGATACCATGGTGCTGATTATTGGGGCAAGGTCAGATGAGTCTGGGCATTTAAAACTTTTGAGATTGACATCACCTGGTCTTCCCAGACGATGATTGAGAACAATCCATGACACTGGCAGGTCTCAGCCTTGCAAAGGGGGCAGTCCATGCTATAAATTCTGCAGGGTGCTCAAACTTTTGCAGACACCATTTTTTTTGTTTTCTGTAATTTTGAAAGTATCAATGATGGAAATAAAAACTTATGGTTAGTTTACGGCTTTTCTGATGAGCCTTCCAGGACGGCCCAAACATGAGACAGATGATAGGCTCCTCCTACCGGAAACACAATCAATCAACATAGTTAAAAAGGCCCCATCCTTCCCTCTGCCCCTCATTAGTAAAAAAGTATCTTCCACAACCAATTTTTCGAGGGAAGCGTTCAAATTAATTCCATAGGTACTTACCCCTTAATTTGTTTGCACCCTTTTAATAGGGCGGGTAGGCCGGCCATCCTGGAAGGCTGATCAGAAAACCCGTTACCTGTAAACTAACGGTAAGTTTTCTCTAATCGCCTTCCAGGATGGCCCAAACATGAGAGGATACTAGATTACCCCTGGCCTACCTTTAGGGTGGGACTACTGCCTGTAAGACCTTCCGTCCAAAAGGTTAGGTCCTGCTGAGACAGTACTTCTATCCTGTAATGTTTCAGGAATGTGTCGTGGCTGGACCAAGTGGCTGCCTTGCGGATCTGTTCCCAAGATGCTCCCGCCTTCTTGGCCCAGGATGTTGCTAGGGCTCTTGTAGAGTGCCCTTTTATTTTTATAGGAGCAGGGATACCTGATGCCTCATAAGCGGTGGTAATTGCCTGTCGGATCCATCTAGATACTGAAGGCTTAGAGGCCTGCAGCCCTTTTCTAGGTCCAGTGTGAAGAACTAATAGATGGTTGGACCTCCTAAAGGGTCTTGTCCTATCTAAATAAGTGAGCAAGGCTCTTCTTACGTCAATGCAATGGAAACTTATTTCCTTACTATTCTTTGGGTTATCACAGAAGGATGGCAGGTTTATTTCCTGTGTTCTGTGAAAAGGAGATGCTACCTTCGGAAGATACAGAGGATCTGGTCTTAAGACTATCCTGTCTGGAAATACTATCATAAATGGTTCTTTGATAGAGAGGGCTTGAAGGTCTCCTACTCTTCTAGCTGTCGTGATGGCCAGTAAGAAGGTCAATTTTAGGGACAACATTTTAATGGAAATTTCTTCCAATGGTTCGAAGGGAACACTAGATAATGCCTCTAGGACCCTTGTCAGGTCCCAAGGTGGGAACCTGTCTTTCACAATAGGGGTAACCCTTTGTCTGGCTAACAAAAATCCTTTTATCAGTGGCTCTTTCGCCAGACGGGTGTCTAGGAACACAGAGAGCCGCCGCTTGTACCCTAAGGGTGTTAATGGCCACACCCTTATCCACCCCATCCTGTAGAAACTCTAGGATTACAGGGGTAGAGGAGGAGGCAAAACCTTTTTGCCTACCCCAGGTACAAAAACTTTTCCATACCTTAGTGTAGATCTTTTTTGTAACAGGTTTCCTGCTCAACAAGAGTGTATCTACCACTCTCTGTGAGCAACCTTTCGAAATTAGGAGTTGGCTTTCAGTAGCCAAGCTGCCAACTGAAAAAATTCCGGGTCCGGACACTGCACAGGACCTTGTGACAGTAGGTTTTGAGAGACTGGAAGACGCCATGGGCAGGCTACTGCCATGGCTTTCATTGTGGCAAACCAAGGCCTCCTTGGCCACCATGGGGCAATTATAATCAACTGAAGCTCCCCTGACTGGTTTAATTTTTGAAGGACTCTCGGAATCAACATCAGAGGGGGAAAGGCATATGCCAGGTGGAACTGCCAAGGTTGAGCTAGTGCATCCAACCCTGTCATCCCTCTGTTCCGAGTAAGGGAGAAGAAGCTGTCCACCTTCTTGTTCTGAGCCGTGGCGAACAGGTCTATCTCTGGGGTACCAAATCTTTGAATTATCATTTAAAGACTTTGGGATCTAACTCCCATTCTCCCTCTTGGATAGGATGACGACTGAGGAAGTCTGCTTGTAGGTTGTTTTTCCCCCTGATGTGAACTGCTACCAGGGAAACTACCCTTTCCTCAGCCAAACTCAGGATTTCTGTAGCCAAATCCAAAAGGGGTCTGGATCTGGTTCCTCCTTGCCTGTTCAGATATACCACTGTTGTAGTATTGTCTGAAAGGACGAGAACTTCTCTGTTGAGGATGCTTTCTCTGAAGGCTTTTAGGGCCTCCCCCACTGCCTTCAACTCTCTGAAATTTGAGGAGGCTTGAGCTATCCTCTTGTCCCAGATCCCTTGTGTATGAGCTCCGTCCATGTGGGCTCCCCAACCCCTTGTGCGTGTGTCCGTGGTAATCTCTATAGGATTCCACTGTCCCCAGGGTCTGCCCTTCTCCAAGTTGGTTTGGTCTTTCCACCATTTCAGGGATATCTGTACTTGTGGAGTGAGGATGACGTGCTCGTTCAGTGATTCTGTTTTTCTGTCCTTCTGTCCCAAGACAACAGATGGTAGAACAGAAGTTCCCTTGCGTGCAGTTGCGCCCACACCAGTGCTGGTATACTGGCTGAGATTAGCCCCAACACCCTTAGAATCTCTCTCCTGGAACAGGATGGAGAATCCCCCAGTGTCTGGACTGCGGTACTTATTTTTTCCCTTTTTTCTTGGGGTAAAAACAGTTTGAGCCCTCGGGTCTACCTGGAAACCCAGAAAATTCCGCATCTGGGAAGGTACCAAGGCTGATTTTTTCAGGTTGATGAGCCATCCCAGACTCTCCAGGAAGACTATCACCCGGTGGGTAACTAGGTTTACTTGGGCCTCCGATTTCCCAAAAATCAGTAGATCGTCCAAGTAAGGTATCAGGGCAATCCCTAACAGGTGCAGGTGAGCTACTGCCTCCGCAAGAACCTTTGTGAAAATCCTTGGACTGGCAGCCAGTCCGAATGGTAGTGCCCTGAACTGCCAATGCGTTGTCTTTCCTTTGGTTTCTATAGCAAATCTCAGGAATTTCTGATGTTCTGGATGGATGGGAACATGCAGATAAGCATCTCTGCGATCCAAGGTGGTCATGAAAAACGGAATTTTTGTAAAATCTTACCTGTAAAATACCTTTCTCTGAGTCCTCCGACAGTCGCCGCCTCTACATATTCGTCACATATGGGGTATTAGACTTTGCTCCGAAGGAGTAGCTAGGCAACAGAATATGTTAACATTAAAGCTTTTAACATATCCCACCCTCAAGGGGTGGTCCCCTCAGTCAATACCCTCCTACTTCCTGCAACCATATCTCAGTTTCAGTGGAATAGCAGTAGAGTATACAACCAAACCCCAAAAGAGGGGCGGGGGCGGCGACTGTCGGAGGACTCAGAGAAAGGAATTTTACAGGTAAGATTTTACAAAAATTCAGTTTTCTCTTACGTCCTCCGACAGTCGCCGCCTCTACATATTCGTCACATATGGGGACGTCCCAAAGCAGTGCAAACATGAGGGGTGGGAAACGCATCCGCGCCGAAAGGCAACGCAGTCTCCGCATCAAAGAAAGGAACCTTACCAAAGGAAGGAAACCAGCTGGGCTACAGGAAAAACAAGTGCTCAACAGGAGCAACAACCCAGGAAAAGACAAATAACCAGGGGATAAAAAACTTATCCCAACAGCCAGAGGTACCCAACAAGGGACCCTAGGGAATTGCCGCACTAAGAACCTTGCGGCCAAAGGAAGCATCCGCCGATGCCTGAACATCTACTTTGTAGAATTTTGTGAAAGTATGCACGGTCGACCAGGTCGCCGCCTTACACACCTGGGCTACAGAAGCCCCATGACGACAGGCCCAAGACGTACTCAAAGATCTAGTAGAGTGCGCCTTCACAGGCACAGGGGGAACCTTCCCCTGCAAAGCATAGGCCTGTTCAATGGTCTGCCTGATCCATTTGGTGATGGTAGAGGCCGACGCCGCCATGCCCTTCCGAGGACCCTCTGGAAGAACAAACAAGGAGTCCGTCTTTCGAAAAGACTCAGTCGATTTAAGGTAAACCCTTATCGCCCGAACAACATCCAAGGAATGCAATCTCACCTCCTTTGGATGTTTAGGCTTCGCGCACAGCGAAGGCAAGACAATATTCTCATTAAGATGGAATTCCGAAACTCGCTTCGGAAGAAAAGGATTAGGTCGCAAGACCACCTTATCCAAATGAACAACCAGATACGGAGACTTGCAGGACAAAGCCGCCAGCTCCGACACTCTGCGAGCCGAAGTGATCGCAACCAAAAAGGCGACCTTTTTGGACAACATAGACAACGAGATCTCCCTGATCTGTTCAAAAGGAGCACGTTGTAACACAGATAGAACGAGATTCAAGTCCCAAGGGGGCAGAGGATCCCTCCTAGGAGGTACCAGATGCCGCACTCCCTGAACAAAAGTGCCAACCAAGGAGTTGGAAGCCACGGGACGTTGAAACAGAACGGCCAGCGCAGACACCTGACCCTTTATCGTAGCCAGCGCCAAACGCTGATCGACACCCGTTTGAAGGAAGGACAGCACTCGGGAAACCGAGTACGTGCGGGGTGAAAACCCCCTGGACTCACACCAGGCAAAATAGGCCTTCCAAGTACGGTAATAAACCTTCCCCGAGGAAGACTTCCTCGCGTTGATCAAGGTATGAACGACCTCTGGGGAGAGACCCTTCTCCTTCAGGACCTCGGTCTCAACAGCCAGGCCGTCAAAGCCAGCGACTGTAAAGCAGGATGGTAGATCGGTCCTTGAGACAGGAGATCGTCTCGAAGAGGCAGACGCCACGGGGCGTCGACCGCCAGATTCACGAGGTCTGCGTACCAGGACCGGCGAGGCCAGTCCGGTGCCACAAGAATCACCGTGCTGCGTTCCGAGTGTAACCTGCGAAGGAACCTGGACAGCAACTGAATCGGTGGAAACGCATACATCAGCCTGTACTGATGCCACGGGGCCACTAACGCGTCCGACGCGTCTGCCCGAGGGTCGCGCGTCCTTGCCACGAACCTTCTCACCTTGTTGTTGAGACGAGACGCGAACAGGTCCACATCTGGAAGACCCCACTTCGCGCACAACATCTGGAAGACAGCCGGGTGGAGAGACCATTCCCCCTGATCCAGGGTCTGGCGACTCAGATAGTCCGCCTGCCAGTTCTCCACCCCCGGAATGTGAACCGCCTTTATCGCCGGGACATGAGTCTCGGCCCAAGACAGAATGTCGGCCACTTCTCGAGCCGCTCGGGCACTCCTGGTGCCCCCTTGGTGGTTGATGTAGGCCACCGCCGTGGCATTGTCCGTCTGCACCCAAACCAGGCAGCCCTGCAGCCGGTCCGTCCAGCGATGAAGACAGAGATTTATCGCACGCAATTCCAGAATGTTGATCGGAAGGGAGGACTCCCCCTCCGACCAAGTCCCCTGGGCGGACAGAACGCCCAGAACACCACCCCAGCCCGACAGGCTGGCATCCGTGGTGATTACCGTCCACGAGATAGGACGAAACGACTTGCCCCCGGACACCATCGGGGACTGGAGCCACCACAGAAGGTCTCTTCTGGTGCGATGACTCAACGAGATTCGAAGATCCAGAGATTGAGGATGGACAGGATCTCCGCTTGGAGACCCCGCGTGTGAAACTGGGCGAAGGGAATCGCCTCGAAGGCCGAGACCATCAATCCCAGACATCTCATGCACGTCCGCAGAGACGAGTGCGGAACGTCCCTGAGGGACCTGACTTCCTCCTGAAGAGTTCGGAGTTTGTCTTCCGGCAGGAAGACCTTCGCCTGCACCGAGTCCAGAATCATTCCCAGGTAGGGAAGGCGAACCGACGGACTCAGTGTCGACTTTGGAAAATTTATCGTCCAACCAAACTCCTGCAGAGTTTGCATTGTGACAGACAGGTCCATCTCCAGACCCTGGCTGGTCGCAGACCGAACCAGAATGTCGTCCAGATACCCCAGGACAGAAATGCCCTGGGCCCTCAATAATGCCAGAACCGGTGCAAGCACCTTGGTGAAGACCCGCGGAGCCGAGGCGAGGCCATAAGGCAACGCCACGAACTGGTAGTGATCCTCCGCAATGGCAAATCGAAGGTACCTCTGGTGACCCTCGAAAATGGGGATGTGAAGATACGCATCCTTCAAATCGATGGAGGCCATGAATTCCCCCGGAACCAGGGCAGCCACCACCGACCGCAGGGATTCCATGCGGAACTTGCGAACCCGCACAGAGCGGTTCAGAGCCTTCAAGTCCAGAATTGGACGAACCTTGCCCTCCTTTCTGGGCACGGTGAACAGATTGGAATAAAACCCCCGAAATCTGTCCCGATGAGGCACCGGAACTACCACTCCCTGAGCCCTCAGGTCCCGCACCGCCAGGTGCAGGTCCCGTAAACGCTCTGGAGACAGTTGAAGATTTGAGGGAAAAAATCTGCTCTCCGGCCGAGAGAGAAACTCGATCTTGTAACCAGATCGAACGATCTCCTGAACCCATCTGTCCCGCACGCGGGCCAACCAGGGCTGAAGAAAACCGAGCAAGCGTCCCCCCACCCCAAAACTGGGTGAGGGCGCCCCTTCAGGCCGCACTGTTATGGGCTGCGGATCCGGATTGACCGGACTTCTGTTTACCAGACCAGGGCTTCTTCTGAGAGCCTTGACCTTTGAACGGTTTGCCCTTGTAGTGCGACCGAAAGGCACGAAAGGACCCCTGAGGGGGCCGAAAATTAGCATGCTTCTTCCCAGAAGCCCCCTTAGCCTTGGGGAAATGGGACAAGAGAGTGCTCTTACCTCCGGTGATCCCCTTAATCAACACATCCAAGGACTCCCCAAAAAGGCGAGACCCATCATAAGGCAGATTGGCTAAGGTCTTACGTGAAGATTGGTCCACCGACCAACATTTCAACCAAACCAGGCGGCGAGACAACACCGCCACGCTGTGCACACGTGCAGCCAACGGGACCAGGTCCAAGTCCGCATCACACAGATACATGACACCCTGGTGGATTTGATCCACCATATCCAGGGTCGCCGGCGAGGCCGAATCGGCCACTAGGACGCGCCTAAGCATCTGCATCCAACTTGCGACCGCCTGGGCCGCCATGAGAGAGGCAAACAGAGCCTTAAGCATAGAACCCGTAACAGAATAAGTATGACGGGCAAGAGACTCCAATCTCCTATCCGTGGCATCACGGAACACAGGGGAATCCTCTGCAGGAATCGCAGTGGATTTGTTTTAAAACCGCAATTGCATGATCCACTGGGGGTGGCACACACCACCTTTCATCAGTGGAAGGCGAGAAAGGATAACGCAGCCTGAACCTACTTGGTACAGCAAAAGGTTTGCGCAGATTGCGCCATTGTTCCTTAACAGCGAGCTGAAAATCATCATTGCAGGGAAAAACCTGCGGCGTCCTGCGTTTTCTCTGCGTCCCATAAGCCGCCAAGGCAGCGGGGGGACACACTTCATCCTGCAAACGCAGCGTTTGTTTTATGGAAGCAATCAATTCATCCATGATTGCAAGCTCTTCAGGCGAGCCAGGGGGAGAATTATCAACCCCTTCAACTTCAGCCTCCACCTCGGACCCCACTAGATCCAGGGAGGAGCGGGACCCCGATAAGGAGGCCCCCGCCATAACAGCCCCATCACCTTCACCCTCAGAATCAGAGGAAAGATAAACTCTGGGTCTTTTAGTAGATTGAGCAGCCACCAGCATCTGCACCTGAGCAGCAAGGCCAGCCACAATAGTGGCTAAATCCCCCCCTGGGGGGGAAACAGCGGTCCCCTGGCTTTCCACCAAGGCGGTAGGAAATTTGCCCTCCTGAGAATCCATTGCCCCTATTACAAATGCCGGATAATAAAGGGTTAACTGCCCCTTTAACAAGCGCGGCGAGCGCAGCCCACCGCACCACACACAAGCACAATGAGACCCCCACAGGGACAATAAAACTGACACAGGCAATGGATAAGAAGGATATAACCTGAGGAGACCCTCGCCGCTGCTGCTGCCTCGATCGGTGTTCCTGGAGAAGAGGAAGTGATGCTGCCAGGGCGCTCTATGAAAGCCTATGGGAGGCTACAAGAAAATGGCCGCCATGCATGTAGAACATGCGGCCGGAGCGAGTGTAGGCAAAATGGCGCCGTTTGGCGCCAAAACCGCCGCTCCACAGTACAGTAAAGCACACATGTCATCCATGTATAAAAAAACATGTCAGATCGCCGCAGCGATCGCTGTATAGTGCCCAAACATGCCCAAAACATGCCCCACAGCACACAGCTTCTCACACTGACAAGGCTGACACACACAGTGTCACACAGCTCCCCCCCCCTTGCAGCCCACAGCATGCAGCCGAGTGATAGGGAGACAAACAGTGTGAACAGAGGCAGGTTACACAGTCCCAGACTGACACCCCCCCAGACAGACAGGTCCCCACATAGATACACTTACCTCACAATAGCGTGGGGGACCCGCACAGGCGAACAAGCCGCTGCACATGAGGCAGGGAGAGTCGCATACAAGACGCACAGAATGGGGGTTAAGAAACCGCACAGCGTCCAGTGAGGTAGCCACCTCACCAATCATCCCTGCACCGAACAGGGATGGGTCGTTCACTGTGCCAGGAGCGTTACCTGGCTGAACGCTCGATGGCAGGCTGGGAAGCCACTGACCCACGACCTGCGACCAGGGGGATCAGCCCGAGACCCAGCCCGCATGATCCTCTTCATCCGAAGAACTAACTAACGCTGACAAAAAGAACAGCTAAGTAAAGGTAGAGAGAAAACTCAAACAAAAAATCAAAAAAGAAGAAAGAGTCTGGGGCACAAAGCCCCAGCACAGAGAGAGCCAGCCACTCCTGACAAGCTAGACATTGAAACTGAGATATGGTTGCAGGAAGTAGGAGGGTATTGATTGAGGGGACCACCCCTTGAGGGTGGGATATGTTAAAAGCTTTAATGTTAACATATTCTGTTGCCTAGCTACTCCTTTGGAGCAAAGTCTAATACCCCATATGTGACGAATATGTAGAGGCGGCGACTGTCGGAGGACGCAAGAGAAATGTCTTTTAATAGGTTTTTCCTTACAGAATAAATAGTTTCCATCCATCGAAAATTTCCTGTACCTCAGGAACCTGTTGAGCTTTTTTAGGTTTATTATTAGGCGGAACTTGCCTGATGCCTTTGGGACCACAAACACATGGGAGTAGAAACCTTGCAGATGTTGATCTACTGGAACCGGAATTATTACCAGCTGCTCTGCCAGTTCTTGAATTCCTTGTAGAAGGGCTTCTTTTATTTGGGTTTTTTTGGGATTTGGGTCAGGGTTATTGTAATAGGAGGTATCGAAGTGAATTGAAGGCGATAACCTTGTTGAAGGAGGGTGTAAATATATGGGGAGACTGAAATTTCTTCCCAATGGGTGAGAAATTGATTCAGTCTGCCCCCCAACTTGACGCTGGCGTCACTTGTCTCTTGAGCCTGCAGTGGAAGGAAAGAGCAAATTGTTCCTTTGTCTTCCCTTCCTGGAAACCCCATCTTTTGTTAGGTTCTCTTTTACGTCTATTTTGACTTTGTTCCTGGGGGCCTCGAAAAAATTTCCTGGGAACCTCCTTCCTCTTCACCGGAAATTTCTTCCGCCTTTCTGAGGACCTGGCTAAGACCTCATCCAAACCAGATCCAAAGAGTAGAGATCCCTCAAAGTGCAAAGCGCAGAGCTTTGTTTTTGAGGTAAGGTCTCCATCCCATTCTTTTAGCCAAATGGCTCGTCTGGCTGAATTTAGGAGGGCCCCTGTTTTGGCAGAGGCTACAAGAGACTCCACCACTGCATCCGCCAAGTAAGCTACTGCTTTCCCTCTTAGTGAAAGGGAGTCCTGTAGGTCTTGGGTTTTCTCTTGCGGTAAGTTTTTGTTCAGCCTGTCAAGCCAACAAAAAGTATTCCTTGCCACACAGGAGGCAGCTAATGCTGGAGCCATAGTGGAAGCATTAGCCTCCCAGGCCTTCCTCAGAAGGGACTCTGCCTTCCTTAATACTGCCTGTATCAGCAAAGGAGAGGTCAGATTTCTTGGTTACTTGTGCCAAAGGTGCATCTAGTTTAGGACTTATCAGCTGTTCGATATCCTCTTCCTTAAAGGGAAATCTGCGTTTCCAGAAAACTTGTTTGCTAAACTTAGTCTCCGGCCGTTGCCATTGTTGGAGAACCAACCCCTTGAGGGATTGGTGGATAGGAAAAACTCTAGAAGGAGTCTTACCTAGACCCTTATAGAGTCTATCCTGGGCTGAAGTCTCTTTTGGCAAATCGGGTATTTCTTCAGAAGCATACACTGCTTGAAGGAGCCCTTGCATGTTATCTAGCCCAAACAGATTTCTGGTTGGTTCCGTCTCCTCTGGTTCCTCTGAGTCCCTTTCTCCTTCTCCCTCTGAGCTGGATTGGGAGGCTGAGCGGTCTCTATCCTCTTCTACCTGTCTACTCCTCTGTAACCCTGAAGGTAGACTCTGTGAAAGTAACTGGCTGGACTGACCAGGCCTAACAGAAAGACTCTCCTGTGAGGAGGTGCCCGTCCCTGCAGGAGACACTGTTGATCCTGAATTTCCTAATGACGAGCTCACAGTCTGAATTGTCGTCAGAATTTCCTCTTAGACAGTCTTTATGAAATCCTATATTAGGGCTGACGATTCTTTCCCTGCTAGCTTATAGATACATTTGTAGCAGAATGGTTTTGTGTGGGAGCTAGGTAGTCTGTCTGCACAATTACCACACTTCCTTGAGGCAACAGAACCTAATAACACTGGTGAGGCAGTAGAGGTTTCCTGAGCACCGCTCTGGGACTCTGGAAGACAGGATACAACATCCATTAGTATCACTCTTCTAAGTTTGTAAAATATAAGGATCATAGAAAGGACACTCAATCAGTCCAACTATGGTCAGGGAGAGGGAACATCAAGCATTTCTATGTCAGAAAACACATCAGCAGACTTAGAAAGATGGTTGCCTAAACCAGATGCATTGCAGCACTTACCCGGGTCCAACCTGGGTTTGGCTGTCGTTGCTTGGCCCAGCCCTTCTTCCTTCCCCGGTGGGTGAGTAGAAGGCTTCATCTCCCTGGCAGCTGTCCAAGCTCCTGTGGCCTGGGAGTCTGCACTACCGCTTGACAGCGGTTCCGGCGTCTCCTCCACCTTCCTCTTCCGCATTGTGCGACAGGAACTGACGTCACCGGATGCTGCCGGGCTCCTTCCGCTCCGATAGCGAGGCTTGACACGCCTGCATCTGACGTCACCTTCGGCGGGAAGTTTGAAACCGAGTCCTGTGGAGGAGAGCTGCTGGCGCCAGGACACGGAAAAAAACCTAGAGGGTCACCCGGGTTACCGACGTTTTTTCCAATGCGGGGGGCGACCTGTGAGAAACCCAAGGAAGGTGGCAGGCAGAGCTCCACTCTCACGGTTTTGCTGAACCTGGCTCACAGGGGGACCATAGGACTACAAAAGTCTGCAGGTCAGTGAAAATAACAAACGTTTCGTAGGAAGAAACACAATCTAAACTGAGGGGCAGAGGGAAGGGTGGGGCCTTTTAACTATGTTGATTGATTGGGTTTCCGGTAGGAGGAGCCTATCATCTCTCTCATGTTTGGGCCGTCCTGGAAGGCGATTAGAGAAATATATAATATATATATATATACACACACACAGTGGTGATCGAAAGTTTGGGCACCCCAGGTACATACATACATACATACATACATACACACACACATACACACGCACACACACGCATATACACACACACATATACACACAGTGCCTTGCGAAAGTATTCGGCCCCCTTGAACTTTGACCTTTTGCCATATTTCAAGCTTCAAACAAAGATATAAAACAAATTTTTTTGTGAAGAATCAACAAGTGGGACACAATCATGAAGTGGAACGAAATTTATTGGATATTTCAAACTTTAACAAATAAACTGAAAAATTGGGTGTGCCAAATTATTCAGCCCCCTTAAGTTAATTCTTTGTAGCGCCACCTTTTACTGCGATTACAGCTGTAAGTCGCTTCGGTTATGTCTCTATCAGTTTTGCACATCGAAAGACTAACATTTTTGCCCATTCCTCCTTGCAAAACCGCTCGAGCTCAGTGAGGTTGGATGGAGAGCGTTTGTGAACAGCAGTTTTCAGTTCTTTCAACAGATTCTCGATTGGATTCAGGTCTGGACTTTGACTTGGCCATTCTAACATTGGATATGTTTATTTGTGAACCATTCCATTGAAGATTTTGCTTTATGTTTTGGTTCATTGTCTTGTTGGAAGACAAATCTCCGTCCCAGTCTAAGGTCTTTTGCAGACTCCATCAGGTTTGCTTCCAGAATGGTCCTGTATTTGGCTCCATCTATCTTCCCATCAATTTTAACCATCTTCCCTGTCCCTGATGAAGAAAATCGGGCCCAAACCATGATGCTGCCACCACCATGTTTGACAGTGGGGATGGTGTGTTCAGGGTGATGAGCTGTGTTGCTTCTACGCCAAACATAATATTTTGCATTGTTGCCAAAAAGTTCGATTTTGGTTTCATCTGACCAGAGCACCTTCTTCCACATGTTTGGTGTGTCTTCCAAGTGGCTTGTGGCAAACTTTAAACGACACTTTTTATGGATATCTTTAAGAAATGGCTTTCTTCTTGCCACTCTTCCATAAAGGCCAGATTTGTGCAGTATACGACTGATTGTTGTCCTATGGACAGAGTCTCCCACCTCAGCTGTAGATCTCTGCAGTTCATCCAGAGTGATCATTGGCCTCTTGGCTGCATCTCTGATCAGTCTTCTCCTTGTATGAGCTGAAAGTTTAGAGGGACGGTCAGGTCTTCGTAGATTTGCAGTGGTCTGATACTCCTTCCATTTCAATATTATCGCTTGCACAGTGCTCCTTGGGATGTTTAAAGCTTGGGAAATCTTTTTGTATCCAAATCCGGCATTAAACTTCTCCACAACAGTATCTCGGACCTGCCTGGTGTGTTCCTTGTTCTTCATGATGCTCTCTGCACTTTAAACTGACCTCTGAGGCTATCACAGTGCAGGTGCATTTATACAGAGACTTGATTACACACAGGTGGATTCTATTTATCATCATTAGTCATTTAGGTCAACATTGGATCATTCAGAGATCCTCACTGAACTTCTGGAGAGTGTTTTCTGCACTGAAAGTAAAGGGGCTGAATAATTTTGCACGCCCAATTTTTAAGTTTTTTATTTGTTAAAGTTTGAAATATCCAATAAATTTCGTTCCACTTCATGATTGTGTCCCACTTGTTGTTCATTCTTCACAAAAAATTACATTTTTAGATCTTTAGGTTTGAAGCCTAAAATGTGGCAAAAGGTCGCAAAGTTCAAGGGGGCCGAATACTTTCGCAAAGCACAGTGTGTATATATATATATATATATATATATATATATATATATATATACACACACACATACATATACACGCACACACACACATTATATATATATATATATATATATATATATATATATATATATATATATATATATATATATTGTGACAGGAAGTCAGGAAAATCTGGGAATGTAGTCACTGAGAGGAGACACATTCCCACCTGCTTTGAAAGTTCACTGATACTATAGGGTGTTGGCTGCAGAGAGAGCCAGCAGGAAGTTGAAAACCATTCAGCTGTTCAGAATGAGGAGATCAAGGACTCTATAATTTGTCCAGAGAAAATCTATTGAGTGCTGCCTCCTGTCGCTGTGTGAGCTGGGAAGAGGAGGACAGACATACGTGTACCTCCCGACGCCGTGTGGGCATGGGAGAAGGACTGCTGCCGCCTGTCGCCGTGTGGGCTGGGAGAGGGGGACAGTCGGATGTGTGCCTCCCGACAAGCTGGTGAGCATGGGAGAAGACCCCCTACAGCGATGTGAAGCTAAGGAGGGTAACCACGAGTGAAGACGTCTCAAAGGTGAGAAGACAAAGTGTTCCATGTGAAGAGTGTGAAGAGAAGTGTTCCATGTGAAGAGTGTGAAGAGTAAAGGGACCTGTTAAATGAACTATGTTCAATGTGAAGAATCTGAAGAGTAAAGGATCCTGTTATAAATGAACATGTGCTGTGTGAAAGAAAACAAAGGGACATGTTCAATGGACAATGTTTGTGCTGTGTGAAAAGCAAACAAATGGACATTTGAGTGTCTGCTGTAGGATCAGCAGTGTCGGCCCAACAGTAGGTTGGAAAGACTTCTTAGGTAGGTTCCAGCTGTGAGAAGGTAGCCGCCCACAGAGGCAAGGATTTATTTTGTGTTTTATTTTATTTTGGATGTTTTGCTGCATACAGCCTGGTGAAGAAAACACCATTTAATAAACCACACTGTTTGTTTGCAAGCACTTGTCGGCTATCTCTCTGTGAAAACGCACCCCCAAAGGGGTCATCCACGCCTACCACCGAGCTAATCCCTTACATATGGTGGAGGTATGCAGTGGGCAGAAGCGAAGATCCCTGCAAGGAAGTGCAAATGTTTGATGAACTTTGTCTGGTGCATGAGATTGCACAATCTATGTGTGCAGGAGAGAAGATCCTGACAGAAAAAAAAAAAAAAAAAAAAAAAGTGTTTTAAAGAGACAGGGGTCTCAAAATTTTTTGATGAACTTTGTTGTGTCTGGTGCAAGTGACTGCACAAACTGTGTGCGCAGGAAAAGAGATCCTGCAAGAGAGAGAAAAACTACATGTGTTGAAGAGACAGTGGTCTGAAAATTGTTTGCTGGACTGTGAAAAATTTGTTTGTGGAGTTATTGAAGATGGGGCGGTCCAAACGCCTGAAAAATGCAAAGATAGATGAAATGAGAGACCGGATTCTATGGATGGAGGGGATGTTGCCGTCTGAACCAGCCCCATCCATGCCTAAAGAGAGTCTACTAAAGAGGAAGGTTGTTGTCCCTAGCAACACTGATGAAACGTGTGCTCAGATGAAAAGTAAGCTCAAAATGGAGGAGATGTTGAAACATCTGATTATATCAAATGCAGCTCAACAGCAAGCAAATGCAGCTCAACAGCAGGCAAATGCGGATTTTCAGCAGAGCTTTGCAGCTCAACAAAAGGCTCATCAAGAGAGCATGGCAGGCTGGAAACAGAGACGCCAGCAGCCAATGGAGGCCATCGGTTTGGAGGAAACCGAGTATGTGTGCAGGGCTGAGTTGGATGCCTTGCAACGGAAAATGGAAGAAAAGGAACAAGCCTTGGAATTGCTTAAAATGGAGCATAGAAACTTGCAGGAAATGAATGAACTACTCAAGTCTCATGTGTTACAGTGGGAAGAATCCACTGCTCTTCTTTTGGTCGAGTTGCAAAAACGCAGAGAGACTATAATGGAGAAAGATACCATCCTCATGGAAAAGGAAAGTGAAATTCAGACTTTGCAGAAGCAAAGTATGGCTGATATGTTGGAGTTGCGTAATCAGCTGGAAAAAAGTCTTCAGTCTTTGGGAGCTACAAAAATAGACCTGCAGGAGTCGCAGGAACAGAATGTTGCTCTGAAAGCGACATTGTCTCTCAGCGACAAAGAGAAAAGTGAAAGAGAGGCTAAATTACTGAGTACTGTGTATGAGCTCACCACTTTGAGCAATGTGGTAGATGAATTACGTGCAGACTGTGAAAGTTGGAAAGGTGAAGCCCAACGTTTCCAGCAGCAGTTAAAGGAGAAAGAAGCCTGTGTGGCAGAATTACATTCTTATTCCCAGATGCTAGCCAATGAGGTGAAGGCTCTTATGCAGGGAAAAGGAGATTGTGAACATAAGAGGGAAAAAGTAGAGGCACAGCTTCTGGAATCGCAAGTCAAGGTGTCAGAAGGTGACCGATTGTGTGCTAAGCTGTCAGAGAAGGCAAACCGACTGCAGGTTGAGTTGGACAATGTTACAAATCAGCTTTCTCAAGCAGACAGCAAATCTAGAGAAATTGCGGAAGATTTTTCTATCTTGGAATCGCAGCTGCAAGACACGCAGGAACTCTTACAGGAAGAGAGGTGTCAAAGGCTGAGTTTTAGCACAAAGCTTAAACAAATGGAAGATGAGAAAAATGGCTTCCTGGAACAATTAAAAGAGGAGGCGGAAGCAAAGAAAAACCTATCAGAGCAAGTCGCAACATTGCAAGCTCAGATAGCGGTTATGAAAAAACGCATGGAAGAAAGCGTTGGTTCATTACAGTGTGTTGAAGATGTGAAAAAGAAGTTTGATCAGATGCTTGGTGAAGAGAAGAATGTGTCTGCAAAATATGCAGAAGAACGCGCACGTGCAGAAACGGAGGCGCGTGATAACGAGAGCAAAGCCCTGTTCTTGGCTCGCTCTTTGGAGGAAGCTCTAGAGTGTAAGGCTGAACTAGAAAGTGTTAAACAGCTGCGTACAGAAATGGAAGAATTGGTCAGCTCCAAGGATGATGTTGTGAAAAGCGTTCAGGAGCTAGAAAAGTCTAAGCGAGCCTTAGAACAGCAACTAGAAGAGATGAAGATTCCGTTGCAGGAACTGGAAGAGGAATTCCAGGCAACAGAGGATCTGTCCCAAAGAGGGGATAGTGTGCCTGATGCAGTTTTTAAAAGGATCAGTGTTTTGGGGTCTGTCCTGAGTGAGCCTCAGAAATGTGACGACATGTGGCTTGAATCACCCCTTTGGAATAAACCGTTCCTTCAAAAACTTCAAGCATTGGAAAATGTATCATTAGAACTTCAGCAAACAAAGGAGCTGAGTAAGAAATGTGATGATTTCTCAGTTCAGGCTGAAAACCTAGTGGAGAAAACTAAGGCTGTTGGTGAAAACGTGAAGCAAATGAATAAGTGCCTTTCAGGGAGTGTTTCCAAAATGGAACTGGTGAAAGACGGGTGGCAGAAGTTTGATCGTGATCTTGAGATGCATTCCATGTGGAATTCAGATAGAGAAAAGGAACTAGGTGACCTTGAGCGGTCAAATAGTTCAGCAGAAAGTGCATTGAAGAAACCTGTAAAAGAATGTGTTGCAGTTCCATGCTTCTTCACTGATGCAGAGAGGAGGTCTATAATGGATACCACCCAGATCGCTGGGTTCAACTGTGTTGTTGCCTTTAACCCCGATGTTGGTGGAAGGAAAGTTGATGATGTTCTGGTTGGCTACTTCTGTGAAGAGTTTGGCAAGAAATATAAACTGAATATCAAATCAAATAGTAGGCCTTTACTGCGACTCGCTCAGGAGGGCGAAAAGTTTAAGAAGTTGATGAGTGCAAATGCTTCAGATCTGCCTATGAATATGAAATGTTTGAATGATATTGATATCTCTGGGAAAAGGAACAGGGGTCACTTTGAAGAAATGTGTGACAGCCTGTTGTCTCAATTGGAAAATCCTCTGCACAGCATCTTAGAGCAAGCAAAGCTCAAGAAGGAAGATCATTCCCTTTTACAACAAAAAGTCAATGATTGTGTACAGATGTATGGAGAGGCAACTCAAGTCACAGAGGGATGTCAAGAGTCCCTACTTGGAACAAAGTTTGTGAAGCAAAGGTTCTCAAAGTTTTGTGGAAAACATTTATGGATTGCAGAGAGAGGCGTCTTAAGAATGTTGAAGACATTAAGACTAGCCCAATTGAGTTGCCTATGGATCACGGTCCTCCATGGTGGATTGGACAGACGGTTATGAGGGACAAGCTGTCTGACATTTATGAGAAAGCTGTCAATGAAGATGACAGAAACGAGAAGGAGCAAAATGATGCCAAAAATGCAGTTGAAGAATGTGTATATGAGATGAGAGACAAACTGTGTGGCATTTATGAGAAATCTGTCAATGAAGATGACAAAACAGTTTCATCCGGAAGCTTGAGGATAATAGGAGGCTTATCAGTGAGTCAGCAGTGCCTGACACATGCGTGCCTGGAAATATGTGTCCCAACCCTAGGGTTGAAACAAGAGGGGGGGGTATGTGACAGGAAGTCAGGAAAATCTGGGAATGTAGTCACTGAGAGGAGACATATTCCCACCTGCTTTGAAAGTTCACTGATACTATAGGGTGTTGGCTGCAGAGAGAGCCAGCAGGAAGTTGAAAACCATTCAGCTGTTCAGAATGAGGAGATCAAGGACTCTATAATTTGTCCAGAGAAAATCTATTGAGTGCTGCCTCCTGTCGCTGTGTGAGCTGGGAAGAGGAGGACAGACATACGTGTACCTCCCGACGCCGTGTGGGCATGGGAGAAGGACTGCTGCCGCCTGTCGCCGTGTGGGCTGGGAGAGGGGGACAGTCGGATGTGTGCCTCCCGACAAGCTGGTGAGCATGGGAGAAGACCCCCTACAGCGATGTGAAGCTAAGGAGGGTAACCACGAGTGAAGACGTCTCAAAGGTGAGAAGACAAAGTGTTCCATGTGAAGAGTGTGAAGAGAAGTGTTCCATGTGAAGAGTGTGAAGAGTAAAGGGACCTGTTAAATGAACTATGTTCAATGTGAAGAATCTGAAGAGTAAAGGATCCTGTTATAAATGAACATGTGCTGTGTGAAAGAAAACAAAGGGACATGTTCAATGGACAATGTTTGTGCTGTGTGAAAAGCAAACAAATGGACATTTGAGTGTCTGCTGTAGGATCAGCAGTGTCGGCCCAACAGTAGGTTGGAAAGACTTCTTAGGTAGGTTCCAGCTGTGAGAAGGTAGCCGCCCACAGAGGCAAGGATTTATTTTGTGTTTTATTTTATTTTGGATGTTTTGCTGCATACAGCCTGGTGAAGAAAACACCATTTAATAAACCACACTGTTTGTTTGCAAGCACTTGTCGGCTATCTCTCTGTGAAAACGCACCCCCAAAGGGGTCATCCACGCCTACCACCGAGCTAATCCCTTACAATATATATATATATATATATACACACACACACACACACACACACACACACACACACACACACACAGTGTGTCCGGAAAGTATTCACAGAGCTTCACTTTTTCCATATTTTCTTTTCTCTGAGTCCTGACAGTCGCCGCCCACTCATACAGTCTGCACTTCTGGGTATTGGTCTTATCCACAGGAGTAAGCTAGGCATAAGATTGTTAGAAAACATTCACAAAACCTTTGTATAGACACACCTACAGGGGGCCGTCCCTCTGGTCCAATACCCCCAGCTAGCAGCATTCCCAAATCAGTTTGGTAGCAAGCAGTATAGAGATCCATGAACCCCAAAAGAATGGTGGGGGGGCGGCAACTGTCAGAGGACTCAGAGAAAATAATTTTACGGTAAGTTCTTACAAAAAATTATGTTTCCTCTGAGTCCTCTGACAGTCGCCGCCCACTCATACAGTCTGCACTTCTGGGACGTCCCAAAGCAGTGTAGATGTGAGGGGTCGGAAGCGTAACCGTCAAAAAGGCAACGCAGCACACAGGGCAGAAAAAAAGAACCTTTTCTGAACCAGAAAGGTAAACACTGGGTAACAGGAAAGCTCAACAGGAGAGAACAAACCCAGGAAAGCAAAATAACCAAGGGGGAAAAACCCCAACAGGAGGAGACAGGCTAAAAACAAGCATGTCTCCCCTAAGGCACTGCCGCACTCAGAACTTTGCGGCCAAAAGAGGCATCTGCCGATGCCAGAACATCAAGTTTGTAAAAGTTAGTAAAGGTATGCACGGACGACCAGGTCGCCGCTTTGCACACCTGGGACACCGACGCCTGATGGCGGAAGGCCCAAGACGCACTAACCGCTCTGGTAGAGTGCCCCGTGACAGGGAAAGGTGGAACCTGATCCCTAATTGAATAGGCCTGTACAATCGTCTATCTGATCCATTTGGAAATGGTTGCCGCAGACGCAGCCGTACCCTTCCGAGGTCCCTCAGGAAGGACAAAAAGAGATAAATCCCACACCAAAAAGAGAATATAATTCGCTCACCAGATGGCATGGACCCAAAGTACCATACAGCAATTGGGTCATGCAGGCTGCAAGTGATGATCTCCTTGGAACAGATGGCAAATGTTTCCACAAATTCTTCATCAAATGGTGGATATTGGAAGGTCACTCAAGGATGGTACACATATGGATATCTGGGAATCCCCACTCAGAAAGATGTATGTGGGAAAAATCGAAGAGACACCATAGCGTGATTCCGTTTATATGGTTTATTAAAGCTTTTTCTGATTTCCATCAGCTGCTCTTATTCACCTCTATAAATACAAGGTATGTTGATTCAGGCACCAGGCTAATTCCTTTGAAAATGTTATGTGTAATGAAACGCGTTAGGATAGTCAAGAGTGCCGAATTGTATTGAATGCTTCTTACCATCTGACCCATTGTAAGTGCATTACTTTCTTTGCTTTAATAAACCATATAAAAACGGTATCACGCTATGGTGTCTTTTCGATTTATCCCACATACATCTTTCTGAGTGGGGATTCCCAGATATCCATACGTGTATCATCCTTGAGTGACCTTCCAATATCCACCATTTGGAGGAGAATTCGTGGAAACCTTTGGCATCTGTTCCAAGGAGATCATCACTTTCAGCCTGCATGACCCAATTGCTGTAAGGTACTTTGGGTCCATGCCATCTGGTGAGCGAATTATATTCTCTTTTTGGTGTGGGATTTATCACAAGTATTCACTCTTCTATGTGGGACTGGTCACCTTCTTTTTTATCTAATTTTGAATATTGGACTTTATTTTTGCATTTTAGAGTGTATTCCATTGTACTCACTTTAACATTTAAGCGCTTCATAATTTATGTTATATTTGGTTGCCATCACAGTCTGTTGGAGTGTCAGCGGCTATTTGTTCACTATTTTTTGTTAGCGCAATATTTTTCACTACAATTAAGGACAAAAAAGAGAATCTGACTTTCTGAAGGATTCAGTAGACAGGTAAACACTGATCGCCCTCACCACATCCAAGGAATGCAAGGCAAACTCCTTAGGATGCTTAGGCTTAGCACACGGCGAAGGCAAGACAATGTCCTCGTTGAGATGGAAATCCGAAACCAGTTTCAGAAGAAAGGACTGATGAGGTCGCAAGACCACTTTGTCCCTATGAACAACCAGATAGGGAGAGCGACACAACAGAGCCGCCAACTCAGACACTCTGCGAGCAGATGTAATCGCCACCAGAAAGGCAACTTTTCGTGACAGCACCAGCAGAGGAATCTACTGGATGTTCTCAAAGGGAGGACGTAGCAAAACGGACAAAACCAAATTCAGGTCCCAAGGAGGCAAGGGTGCCCTCCTAGGGGGAGCCAGATGATGCACCCCTTGAATGAAAGTGCGGATCAAGGAATTTGACGCCAGAGGGCAGGAAAGCTACCACCCTCGCCACCGAAAAGGAGCAGGGATGGAACCCCTGGGATTCACACCAGGCAAAATAAGCCTTCCAGGTACGATAATAAATCTTACCGGACGAGGCCTTCCTAGCCTTGAGTAAGGTAGGAATGACCACCGACGAGAGACCCCTGTCTCTCAAGACCTGGCTTTCAACAGCCACGCCATCAAAGCCAGCGACTGTAAAGCAGGATGGAAGATCGGCCCCTGAGAAAGAAGATCGTCTCGTAGTGGGAGCCGCCAGGGAGGCTCGGCGACCAGTTGCATGATGTCCACATACCAAGACCGGCAGGGCCAGTCTGGGGCCACTAGAATCACCAACCTTGGTTCCGAGACCAACCTGCGAAGGAACCTGGACAACAACTGAATCGGGGGGAAAGGCATAAATCAGGCGATACCGATTCCAGGATACCGATTCCAAGGCACTACCAACGCATCCGAGGCGTCCGCCAAAGGGTCGCCTGTTCTTGCAACGAACCTTCCCACCTTGTTGTTTAGCCGAGACGCGAACAGATCCACATCCGGGGATTCCCACTGCACGTGCACACAGCCTCTGAAACACCTCCGGGTGTAGGGACCATTCCCCCTGGTCCAGGGTCTGGCAACTCAGATAGTCCGCCTGCCAGTTCTCCACACCTGGAATGTGAACTGCCGAAATCGCCGGGACCTGCGTCTCGGCCCAAGACAGAATCTCGGCCACTTCCTTGGACGCCCGGGCATTCCAGGTGCCCCCTTGGTGATTGATGTAAGACACCGCAGTTGAGTTGTCCGTCTGCACACGCACAGGGCGGCCCTGAAGACGATCCGTCCAACGGAGCAAACAGAGCCTGATTGCTTGCAGTTCCAAGACATTTATCGCAAGGGAGGACTCCCCCTCCGACCAAGTGCCCTGGGCAGACAGATTGCCCAGAATGCCACCCCAGCCCAACAGGCTAGCGTCCGTGGTTACCACAGTCCATAGCAACGGTCGAAAGGATTTTCCTTCCTTCAGAGCCGGAGACTGGAGCCACCACAGTAGATCCCATCTGACTTGGGGGCTCAAAGAGATCCTCCTTTCTGTCCCACCTGGTCAGAATCTCCGCTTGCAGAGATAGTGTGTGAAACTGTGCAAATGGTACCGCCTCGAAAGCCGACACCATCAAGCCCAGGGACCGCATGCAGGTCTGGAGCGAAGCAAACTCGTTGTCCCTGAGGGACTTGACCTCGTCCTGCAGAGTCCAGAGTTTGTCCTCCGGAAGAAAGACCTTCGCCTGGGTTGAGTCCAGAATCATCGCCAGATAAGGGAGACGAACAGAAGGGGAGAATGTCGACTTCTGACAATTGATGGTCCATCCGAACTCCTAGAGCGTCTGAACCGTGGTTGACAGATCGCGCAACAGAGTGGCACTGGAACCCGACCTTAAAAAGAAGATCGTCCAGGTACCCCAGGATGGCAATCCTCTGTACCCGCAACAAGGCAAGAACAGGAGCCAACACTTTGGTAAAAACCCTTGAAGCCGAAGCGAGGCCAAAAGGCAGCCCCACAAACTGATAGTGCTCCTCCGCAACTGCGAACCAGAGGTACCTTGGATGACCCTCGTATATAGGGATGTGTAGATACGCATCCTTGAGGTCGATGGAAGCCAGGAAATCCCCTGGACCCAGGGATGCCCCCACCGACCGGAGGGACTCCATCCGGAATTTCTGGACCCGCACAAAGCGGTTTAGAAACTTTAAGTCCAGAATCGGTCGCACCTTGCCCTCTTTTCTGGGCACTGTGAACAGATTTGAGTAAAAACCCCGAAACCTGTCCCAATGTGGCACCGGGACAACCACCCCCTGGGCGAAGAGATCCTGAACCGCCCAATGGAGATTTTGGAAACGATCTGGGGTCAAATGAAGATTTGAGGGAAAGAATCTGTCTGCTGGGCGTGATCGAAACTCGATCTTGTACCCTGACCGAATGAGTTCTTGAACCCACCTGTCCTGAATCTTGGCCACCCAAGGCTCAGGAAAACAGCGCAGGCTTTAAGCTTGCCCGCCCAAGGCTTCTTCTGGCCACCAGAGGCCTTGAAGTACTTACCCTTGTCTTGTGCCTTGAACGCACGAAAGGACCCCTGGTTAGGTTTAAAATGAAGGGCCCCCACTTACTGCGGAAGGATCTTCCCCTGGACACCTGCGTCAGCAGCGTGCTCTTACCCCCAGTGACCCCCTTCACCAGTTCATCCAGAGAGTCCCCAAAAAGACAATTCCCTGCATAAGGGATGTCAGACACCGTCTTCTTGGAAGACTGGTCAGCCGACCAGCTTTTCAACCAAACGATGCGACGAATCGTCACTGCAACTGCAGACAGGTTTGAGACTAAAGGGGCCTCATCGAAGGCCGCGTCACACAGGTATAAAACAGCCCGAATAATTTGATCCACCATCTCCAGAGTAGCAGGAGGGGCGGAGTCAGCAATAAGGGTGCGTTTAAGCACCTTAGCCAACTCCACAACAGCCTGAGAGACCATTACAGAAGCGAACACAGGTTTTATTAAGGAACCCGCTACCATGTAGATGTGGCGGGTAAAAGTTTCCACCCGACTATCCGCCGGGTCTTTAAACACCAGAGAATCCTCTGCGGGCATTAAAGTGGCTTTATTTAACCTGGACACAGTGTGGTCCACCTTAGGTGCCACAGTCCAGCGCAAATCCACCGGACCCGCAAAGGGATAACGGTACTGAAAACGCTTAAGCACCACAAAATTGCGCTTTAAATTGCGCCATTGGTCATTCACGGTCTCGTGAAACTCAGCGGGGCAGGGAAAAACCTGACCCGGCTTCTGGGCTTTGCGGGTCCCAAAGGAAGAGCACTTACCAGACAGGTGGGGCTCATCATCTAAATTTAGCGTGTCTTTCACAGAGCTAATAAGCACAGACATTGCAGCGCGTTCTCTTGCTGAACCGGAGGTGGAATCTTCCTCCTCCTCCACATCCGTCCGAGAGGACTGAGACCCCTCAGGGGGTACACTGTCTGTGGCAACCATATCTGGCTCTGAATCAGAAGACTGAGAAAGCCTGGGCCTTTTCCTAGAAGCCCGGTCAGACATTAACAAATCTACTTTTGACGCTAAAGTCATAAGCGCAGCAGTAAGTGAGACTATAGCAGAGGATTCAGGGGTACCTGAACCCTCCACCAGAGCAGGGGGGAATTTGCTATACTGGGACTCCATCATAGCACTTCAGAATTTAAATGGCGCTGGCCCTTTAAATTGGCGATTACCGTGGTTCCCACCGCAAATGCACCACAATGAGGAACTAAGCCTGTGCTACTAAAAACTGCAAAAGAATTAATGCCAGCAGGAATGCAGCCCAGGAAACACCATAAAATCTCGATCTGCATGCTGCATGCCACACACTGCCAGCTCGATCTGCATGCGAAAAGGAAGTGACCTCACGCCACTTGAGGCAGAACACAGCTCTGGCCACAAGAAAATGGTTGCCAATACAAGTCTATGGAGAAGGCTCTGGGAAAATGGCCGCTGTTCACATAAAGAACATAGTGCCCACACTAAAGATGGCGCCCGAAGGCAATTGCAGAAAATGTAACAAACAAACTTCTCTGCCCATTCCAGGATCTCGGCCAACTCCCAGGCTGCCAAGACACTCTTGGTGCCCCCTTGATGATTGATGTAAGCCACAGTCATGGCATTGTCCAATCAAATCTAGACTGGACAACCCTGTAAACGAGTTGTCCAGCCACTCAGGCAAAGCTTTATTGCTCTGAGTTCCAGAATACCGATCTTCTCTTCTACTGACTCGTCTACTGTCCAGGACCCCTGGACAGAGAGCTTCCCCAGCACTCCTCCACAGCCAGGCAGGCTGGCGTCTGGTTTCCACAGTCCAATACAGTGGAAGGAAGGACTTGCCCTGGCGTAGTGCTAACAAGTGAAGCCACCATAATAGAGCAGTCCTTTTGTTTTGACTCAACCGAATCATAGAGTCCAAGGACTTTGGATCTTTGTTCCTTATGACAAGAATCTCCCTTTGTAAGGGTCTCCTGTGGAACTGAGCAAGCGGAACTGCCTCGAAGGTTGACACCATCAGACCCAAGGCCCGCATGCAAGTCTGCAGAGAGGCCAGATTGCTGGCTAACCGCAAACTAATCGCCCCCTGCAACTTTTACAGCTTGTCTTGTTTTACAGCGGACTCCAGAGCAAGGTCCAGATAATTCAGGTCTTAAGGATGATACCAGGGCAGATTTCTTGAAATTGATGTCCCAACCGAACTCATGCAAAGTCCATAGAGTAATTGTCAAGTCACACAACAAAGATGAATGGGAGTCTGCTCTTAATAGGAGACCCTGGGGGTGGAGGCGAGACCAAAGGGTAACGCCACAAATTGATAATGCTCTTCTTCTACAGCAAAGCGAAGAAAACGCTGGTGTCCAGCGTAAATAGTAGGGCTGCGCATCTTCACTTACCTCACGATTCGATTACGATTATTAGGGCCACAATTCGATACAATTCAATTCCACGATGCATCACGACTACTGCCTAATGCCAATGCCCAGCTCACTGCCCAATGGTTTTCAAAAAGGTGAAAGTATAAGCGTGACTATGTGTGGAATCGCACACTAGTATACAATATAATACTCGCAGCAGCTATATCAAAATGTGTAAATCACTGCACATAGAAGGATCATAATTGAATAGAAAGATACAGCGCTACTAACATAAATGATGTGCAAAATAAGCAAAAAGTATGCAAATGTTGCAAATATGTGCTGAATGTGCTAGTACAGTCCTGATGTGAGAAGTACTAGAAAGGGTATAAAGGTGCTAATATTACCAAAACCAGCAGCGCAGTAATCCTATTGTGTATAGATCACCCTGCTACAATATTTTATAATATGATTATACCAAATGCATACAAATATCAATAAATAATGTGCAATATATAAAGTGCAAATATATATATATATATATATATATACATATATATATATACATACATACATACATACACACACCACTTGGCAGCAGTAATAAATATTAATCATATTCTAAAGTGCATAAGTGTGTAAACAATATCACTTGGAAAAGTGCATTTCATTATAAACCATAAATCAGGTGTTCCAGTGCTCTGTGCAAATAACAAATCAGTCCTTTTGTTTCCTGTGCTATGCCTTACACCAGTCCATGCACATTTCCAGGCATGCAAAAGAATATTGGTGGTGGGAACCTCTTATCACCAAATACACCCCGTGGAGAAGGTGGGGGCTTACCGGATTAAATATACACTTGAGCCTTGCTGCAAATAAACCATCAGCTGCATACAGGAAGACTCCAGGACTTTGGGTCCACTGCAAATAGCGTCCTTTGCATCAACGCCTCCTATGCAGCTTAGGGCAAACACAAGGGACTCCACATAGCATAATTCGTTCACAACTTTTATTAAAACCATACCAGTTTAAAAAACATCAGCGACTTCTAAATGTTTGGACCGCACTCTGTCCGCTATCTGTACTTTTACTGTGTGTCTGATGTTTACTCTCCTAACACAGTCACAGTCCGGCAATCAGCAGGTGGATGGATTCGGCGTGCGTGTCACTCTGGATTAGGGACTCACCCAATATAATATAAGTGCAAAAAGTAGTGCAAATTGGCAAAAATAAATCACAATATATAATACAGTGCAAGTGACATAGAAAACCTCTAGGGATAGTAATAGCAGTAATAGAGGTTTTCTATGTCACTTGCACTGTATTAAATATTGTGATTTATTTTTGCCAATTTGCACTTCTATATTATATTGGGTGAGTTCATATATGTTTTATACTAGACATTCTTGCTAGCACCTTTTATACCCTTTGATCTAGCACTTTTCACATCAGGACTGTACTAGTATATTCAGCACATATTTGCAAAATTAGTGTCAGTGACTCCGTTTCAGTGCACCCTTCCAGTGTGTAAGGGTTAATGTAAACTGATGCCTGAGTGATTACCTTATTATTTCCCGGTCTTTGGCCTTTTCATCGTCGGTCTCCTCAGTCTCGTGTGCACTCCAGCCAGCGGGGAGGAGGAGGAGGAGATCAGCAGCCAGAGGCGAGACTGTGAGGAGCAGAGATGTAAAGTCCGGAGATAAGGTAAAATCAGGCATCAGTTTATATTAACCCTTACACACTGGAAGGGTGCCCTGAAACGGAGTCACTGACACCAATTTGTTTTAACTTTTGAGTGCACAGCAGCCGGGCTGTACTTGGAGAGGCGGGGGGGGGGGGGGGTCAGGATGACGTCATCCACGCATCGATGCGGCCGGTCCCCTCAGCATCGGATTCGAATCGTTCAAGGCCGCATCGCGATGCAACGATTATTTTCAACACCCCTAGTAAATAGGGATGTGTAGATCTGTGTCCTGGATATCTATGGAGGCCAAAAAGTCTCCTTGGTGTAGAGATGCCACTTCCGTGTGAATGGACTCAATTAAAAACCTCTGTACCCACACAAAGCGGTTGAGAGCCTTGAGGTCTAGGATTGGACGCACTTTGCCTTCTTTCCTGGTCACAGTTTACAGGTTTGAATGAAAAACCCATAAAGCGTTCCCGAGAAGGAACCGTCACAATCACCCCTTGCGAAAGAAGATTTTGTACCGCCTCTCGTAGATCCCTTAACCGGTCTGGCGATAGGCGTAGATTGGTGGGAAGAACCTGTCCAGTGGTCGAGACTGGAATTTGATCTTGTAACCCGATCGGATCAGTTTGTGGACCCATTTGTCCTGAATCAAGGAAGTCCATGGTTCCAGAAAGAAGCAAAGACATCCCCCCCACCCCAGAAACGGGTGAGGGCGTCCCTTCATGCAGACGAGGATTTGTCGGCAGATCCAGATTGGCCTATTCTCGGCTTACCATGTCTTCTTGGAACCCCCAGAAGACTTGAATGGCTTAGCTTCTTTCTCCTGCAACTCGGAGGTACGAAAGGGCCGCCTATGAGCAGTAAATGAAGGCCCCCATTTCTATTACGCGGTGCCTTGCCCTTGGTGGATTTGGGTAAAAGAGTACTCTTCCCACCCGTAAGGCCTTTGATCAACTTATCCAAGGAGGATCCAAACAACCTCAGGTCAGAAAGAGCCTTTTTGGAAGCCTGGTCCGCAAACAAGTTTTTTAGCCACACCATGCGTCTAATATAAATCCCCATTGTAGACACTCTGGCTACCAGTGGAGCCGCATCTCCAGCGACGCATGACATATATACAGAAGGGCTCGGACCATTAGGTCCGTTAACTCTATCAGGCCCAGTGAGAGCTGCTACATTTCCAAGTCCCTTTTTAGCAACTTCGCCCATTCTGTGATGGTCTGAGACACCAGAGTGATCACAAAGACCAGTTTAAAGTATTGATCCCGCTAACGCATGCAAATGGTGGGACAGAGATTCGATCCGTCTAACCACAGGGTCTGTAAATACCGGGGACTCTTCCACCGGGACCACAGTAGACTTGTTTAGTCTGGGAACTGGATGATCCACCTTTGGTGGCACAGTCCACCTAGGGGAAACCGCATCTGCAAAGGGGTAACGCATTTTAAAGTGCATAGGCACCACTAACATTTGTTTGATGCGCCCCCACTGTTCATTGAAAATGTTGTCAAAAAGTTCCGGACAGGGAAACACCTTGCCTGACTTCTGGGATTTGCGGGTGCCAAAAGACACCTGAGTCCCTGACGCTGTAGACTCACCCGCCATTTTTAAGGTTTCCCGCACCGACATAATAAGTGCCTCCACCAGCGCGTTTTTCCGCGGCAGCTGATGAGGCTATGTCCCCCTCGCCGTCAGAATGCAAAGACGCAGATCCACCAGGATGGTATGCGTCCGCGGGGGCCACATCTACCTCAGAATCTGAGGATACTATAGAGGCAGGTGAAGGCATAGGGCGCTTTCGGCTAGTGGCATTTTTTAAAACGAAATCCACTTTTGACACCAGGTTTTCCAAAACTGCTGTAAAAGCAGACAGGGGCTGCGACCCGGAGGGTCCCGCAAAGCACTGAGGGGGTCTGTAGGCAAGATTTAGTCCTGGGACTCCTAACACTGAGTACAAAAAAAAGCAGTGTCACTTTAAGAAAAAGTCGCAAAAAAACACGTTCCGCACTGCCGCACCAGCGGTACCACAAGTCCCAGCCCTAACACAGCCTGCAGCAGGGGGGAGTGAGGAATACCTACAGGGACCCCAGGAACATACCACCAAAATGGTCTGGAGGCTACAGGAACCTTCTGTGTAGAGATGAGAAACTATCTGACACAAGAACAGAAAAAACACCTGGGTCATGCTTAGAGCCCCTAGCTTATCCCTTGCTGTCCAGCGATCGTGGACTTCAAGAAAATGGCCACCATTGCATTCCTATGGGGAACTATCAAAACATGGCCGCCCATGCATTCCAATGAGAAACGTTTTACATTGATGCAAAGCAGAAAACTACAGCAAAATGGCGGCCCCCACGGCACGCCATGCGGTCTCCAGGACCCCCCAGGGGGGTAATCGGACAGTGGCATTGGGGGGTCCCCAGGAGGAGACCCCGCACCAGGACAAAAATCCATCCCGCAGAACCGCCGCAGCGGCCGCAATACATCCGCCCCTCCCAGAGGTAGGAATCTGCTTGTGGGGGGAGGGGACAGGCCTAAGGGGGCCTGGTATCATCGAGAGGCCAGGGGAACCAAGGGATACCCGAGGGAACAGCTTTCCCAGGGAGGGGGCCCACGTCCCCCCGAGACCACCAGAGAAATGGGGTGGACACTTACTCACCATACCACGGCATTAGGTGGGCGCCACTCTGAACAGACTACCTTTCCACCCGGGGTGGGGGTGCTGACGGCCAGGGCTTATGCTGCGACTCAGGGCATCCCAGGTTGTGTGCGGCCCGGCGAGGTGTTTCACTCGGGGGCCAGCCCCTGTCCATCAGGGCTCTGTCGTGGCAAGGCCTAGTGCTGGACTATAACCTGCCCACTCTCACAGATACACCCAAATTGCCCGAACCACATCCAGGGCATGCAATGCAACTTCCTTGGGATGTGTGGACCTAGGGCATAGGGGAGGCAACACAGTGTCTTCATTCAAATGAAAGTCATAAACCAAAAGGACGGGCGTGAACGATGAACACCTTATCTTTGTGGACCACCAGATAGCGGGTACAACAAGATGACACTGCCAGTTCCAACACCCTGTGAGCAGAGGTGACGGCCACAAAAAAAAAAAAAAAAAGCTATCTTCTGAGACAGCGTAAGCAGGGAAATCTCCCGGATATTTTCAAAGGGAGGCTTTTGGAGAACTGAGAACACCAAAGTTCAAATCCCACTGCGGTAGAGAAGACCTGGCAGAATCAGGTTTCGAACCCCTTGAATAAAACTACACACCAATGAATGCGTTGCTAGGGGTCACTGATTGCAGACCGCCAAGGCAGACACCTGGTCCCTTGATGGTACTCAAGGCTAACTTCTGCTCAACACCTCATTGAAGGAAGGTCGAAATCAGAGCCACAGAAAAAGAACAAGGGTGAACACCGATCGACTCACACCACGAAATGTACGCTTTCCACGTTCGATGGTAAATCTTTTGAGAGGTAGACTTCCTAGCCTTCAGCAGCATCCAAATCATCGACCCATGCAAACTTCTATCCTTCAGCACCTGGCTTTCAACAGCCAGGCTGTCAAAGCCAGTGACTGTAAAGCAGGATGGAAGATCGGCCCTTGGGACAGCAGGTCCTCCCTTAGGCAGTCCCAAGGGACGTCAGCGACCAATGGCACTAGGTCAGGGTACCAAGATTGGCAAGGCCAGTCCAGGGCCACCAGAAAGACCGGAAGAAAACGGAAAAAGCTTGATAGGAGGGAAGGGGTAGATCAGACAATACTGGCCCCACGGGGCCACCAGAGCATCTGTGTTGTCTGCCAGGAGGATCACGTGACCTTGCTACAAACCTCGGTAGCTTTCTGTTGAGCCGAGACACCAACAGATCCACCTCGAGGATGCCCCACCGCACACTTATCAGATGAAACAAGTCCAGATAAAGGGACCACTCCCCTTGGTCCAATGCCTGGCGACTGAGATGGTCCGCCTGCCAGTTTTCCACTCCCGGAACGTGTATGGCGGAGGAGAGAGCCTGAACGAAGCACTCTGCCCACCAGAGAATGCCGGCTACTTCCAGAGCTGCAAAAACACTTTTTGTTCCGCCCTGGTGATCAACATTAGCCACCACTGTGGTATTGTCCAACTGGATCCGTAGCAGGAGCCCCCAGAGCCGATCTGTCCAGTGATCCAGGCACAGCCTGATCACCTGAACTTCTCAGACATTGATCGGTAGTCTGGATTCTTCCAGCGTCCAACAACCCTGAGCAAAGCTCAGTCCCATGACACCCCCCACCCAGACAGGATGGCATCCGTAGTGACCACTGTCCAAAACAGGGGGAGAAAAGATTTGCTTTGCCAAAGAGCTGGAGAGTCAGACACAGTAAATGCAATTTTGTGGATGGAATTAGAGCAGACTTCTGGTAGTTTAGAAGTCAACCAAACTCCTTTCCAGTATCTACATGCGGCGTCCAGGCAAAAAGGAAACCCAGGAGTCAACACCAGGGTTGAAAGGAGGAGACCACACAACCACAATTGCCAGAGGCTTCACTGTCATGGCAGCCGCTCTTAATGCACACTGGACCAACCAAAAATGGCCGCCGGACTACACAAACATGGCCGCCAGTATAGAGGAACACATAAGCCCAAAAGTAATGGTGCCATAGCAAAATGGCCACCACGCAAGGCTCCCAGGGCCCAGGAAGGAGCCCTGGAGCCCAGGCCACTTCCAAAATGGAAGGGAGGAAAACCTTCTGGAAGAACAACCATCTCTGCAACACTCCACCAATCAGGTCTGTATGGTAGTGAGCAGACGGAAGCCACTTCTCAGTAAAAGGCACATGACAGCCAGTCTGGAGTTTGCCAAAAGGCGCCTGAAGGACTCTCAAACCATGAGAAACAAAGTTCTCTGGTCTGATGAAACAAAGATTGAACTCTTTGGCCTGAATGGCAAACATCATGTCTGGAGGAAACCAAGCACCGCTCATCACCTGGGCAATACCATCCCTACAGTGAAGCATTGTGGTGGCAGCATCATGCCGTGTGGATGTTTTTCAGCGGCAGGAACTGGGAGACTAGTCCGGATCAAGGGAAAGATGAATGCAGCAATGTATAGACACGTCCTTGATGAAAACCTGCTCCAGAGCGCTCTGGAACTCAGACGGGGTGAGGGTTCATCTTCCAACAGAACAACAAAAAGCACACAGCCAAGATAAAGGGGTGGCTATGGGACAACTCTGTTAATGTCCTTGAGTGGCCCCGCCAGAGCCCAGACGGCAGACTTGAACCTGATTGAACTCGAGAGTTCTGAAAATAGCTCTGCACCAAGGATCTCCATCCAACCTGAGTGTGCTTGAGAGGTCCTGCAAAGAAAGGGAGAAACCACCCAAAAATCGGTGTGCAAAGCTTGTAGCATCATACTTAAAGACTGAAGGCTGTAACTGGTGCCAAAGGTGCTTCAACAAAGTATTGAGCAAAGGTTGTCAATACTGATGTACGTTATTTTTTACGCTTTTTATTCTTAATAAATTTGCAAAGATTTCAAACAAACTTATTTCACGTTGTTATTCTTCGGTATTGGTTGTATAATTTTGAGGGAAATAATGAATTTACAGTAAACCCCCCGCTCCATCGCGGTTCAGTTTTTGCGGTCCCGGTATATTGCGGTTTTTTTTGTAATGTTATTTTACTATATAAATCATTAAAAATTAAATATTTTTGTGTTTTCCATAGCTCTTGCTATGTCTCTCAGTATCTTTTATGTGTTTAAATGAGTTTCTATTGTTTTAAAAGTGTGTTTAAAGACCTTAAAATGCTTTTACACGTACAGTGACAGTAAAAAAAACATGCCTACAATACATTTTAATAGGGTTTTTCTATTTCGCGGATTTTCACTTTTCGCGGCTGGGTCTGGAACGTAACCCCTGCAATGGAGGGGGGTTTACTGTAAATCCACTTTGGAAAAAGGCTGTAACTTTATTGGATCAGAGCTCAAAAAATGCAAGCCAGCTGTGTCTGTACTAAGAACACTAGACACAGAGAATTTCTCAAGGCAGGACATCAGACAGTTCCCATTAGTTACCTGCAGGCAACATGTTGAGTCATTCTGGGGAATGTACTCCTGCAGCAGGTACAAGGGTAGCTTGTGGACTGCAGTAAGGTAATGCTGGGACAGTGAAGATTTACCCAATGTCAAGAGTAGCTCTGATAGAGTAAAAAGGACATTACATAGACACTCTACGGGACTTAGCAGGTTTTAGGATTGAAGGTCTCAGCAATAATCTATATGGGAACAAAAAAAAAAAAAAAAAGAGGCCTGCTGGAGATAAAAGAGCCAGAACAAGACAGGGACACAGAACGAAAGCCAGACACTGAAAAATGGTAGTATTCGAGTGAAAAAGCGTCAGGCAAACAGCATCTGCATCAAATGAGATGCAATCACTGAGGTAGGAAGGTGTTCTACTAGCTTTTCCCACCAGCTGTCAGGATATAATAGCAGGCACTGCAGATTTGTCCATCTGCAATTTATGTTGTGGATGCAGGAATCTGTTAGATTGTTATCAGTGTATTGCCAGCTTAAACTTACAGCTACACAGGGAGGGAGATGGAACAGAAATCAGGAAAGAGGTGTGTTGAAGCTGGACTCAAAAGCTGAATGAGATCTACTGCTGCCTGAACAAAGTAGAGATGAGACAGGTCGAGGAGCAAGTACAGGATGTCTGTGAAACATGAAAAATGGTCTACTTACACACTAAGGCAGAGAAAATAGGAACTAGGAAGGCTATTAACTACTCCAAGTAGGCTAGCTGCATGCAGAAAGTGGCAAGAAAGATTAGTCAACAGCGCGCCATGAGCATTTGTTGCCTTGGAAGTCACAAAAGAAGGACTCTTGTTAAAAGTTTTAGTGCAGCCCAGAGGAAACAGACTCTGCCCCACCTGTCAAAAAGGTTTATGCCAGTAGATCTGCTGGCTGTACCAAAAACTTAAAACCAAACCCAAGTTGCTCTCAAATGGGTATAAGCCTGTAGTGATATAGATACTTTTAAATACTATCCAACTTTCTATAGGCAAGGCTTACTGCCAAGCATGGCATACTCACTGTGTTGTCACCCACATAACAGGAAGTGGCCCCGAGATGAATAATGGGCGCAGCTGAAGGACAACAATGCGCAAATGTATGCACATGTGCCATGACATCATGCCGCAAGCGTTTCTCCTCCTCAGCTGCCATTTTGAAGTCTATGTTCTCCAAGTTGGCCTCCATCTCCTGGATCTGCTCCTCTGTAATTGGAAGCCCCAAACTCTGCAAAAGCATTAAACAAATTAAAATAAATTACTGACAATATATAAGACAAGACAAGGTTAATGTAATTGCTAGTTTTCTCTCAACGTAAAAGCAAGTGAAAATGTGTTTTCAGTACAATAGTGTAAACTCAACAGGAAATGGGAGCGAACATTAGGAAATATAGCATATGCCCCTGTTCACACCAGTGAGACTTGTCATGTGATTTAATAATTCCAAAACACATGGCAAGTCAAACCCCATTGGAATGGAACCGTTCATATTGCAGTGACTCATGTTGCAACGATTATGAAAAACTTGCATAGACTTCCGGTACACAAAGTCAAAATCTGCAATGAAATCAGCAGTGCAAGTAGTGCGATTTCAAAGCTGCACTGGTGTGATTGGGTGCTAATGGGGAAAAATATATAATTACATAGCAAGTCAAATTGAAAAAAGACACAAGCCCATCTAGTTCAACCAACAAACAAGGGAAAAAAATAAGAATAATACAATCACATATATAGTACACATTCTTATACCTACAGTTGATCCAGAGGACGGCAAAAAAAAAAAACGAAGCATGATCCAATTTGCTCCAGCAGGGGGGAAAAAAACAAAGTTATTACCTGATAACGGTTTCCAGGACAGCTACCCGAGAGTTAGGCTCCTCCCACATAACAGGAAACATATGATCCCCAATAGTTAAAAAGGTCATCACAAATACAGGCCCTCAGTATTAGAAAATTACCGAAAGCTACAACAAGCTAAAGAAAATACATTTGAATGTAGAATTGAAATCGGGAGGGAACCAAACACTGTCCTGGAAGATTCCCAGAAATAGTTAACAGGTAATAACGGTTATCCCAATTCATCTTCCAGGACAGCTGAGAGGATAGGCTAGAATTACCTGCTTAGGGCCAAACTCCTGTCTGCAGGACCTTCCTACTGAAGGTCTGATCTGCTTTGGACAGAAGTTCCAGTCGATAGTGCTTAGCAAAGGCGAGGAAAGGTGAGGAATGGTGAGGAAACTCACCCAGGTGGCTACTTTGCAGATCTGGCTAGGGGAGGCACTGGATTTTTCTGTCCAAGATGCTGCCACTGCTCTGGCTGAATGGGCTTTAAATCCCCCAGGAGGCTCAAGTGATTGTGCTCTGAAGCTTTCTTCTATCACCAATTTCATCCACCTTGCTATTGTATTTTTAGATGCTTTTGTGCCTGTCTTAGGCCCAATGAAAAGAACAAACACATTTGTGGGTTTCCTACATTATTTTGTCCTTTCAATGTATGCTATCAGGCATCTTCTCACATCCAATTTGTTGAGATCCGATTCCTTTTGATTTTTGGGGTTGCCATGAAAGGATGGAATAATGATCTCTTGAGATCTATGGAAGTCCGACAACCTTAGGAAGAAAAGCCAGATCAAGGGAAAACTGAATTTTTGTAAAATCTTACCGTAAAATTCCTTCCTTTGAGTCCTCTGACAGCCTCCACCAATGGAGCAAACCGAGTCTGATCGTTCTCAGTTCCAAGGCATGTATCAGTAGGGAGGATTCCTCCTCCAACCAAGTGCCCTGGGCAGAAAATTTCATCCAGAACGCCACCCCAGCCCGACAGGCTGGCATCCGTGGTGAGCACCTTCAATAACAACGGCCGGAAGGATTCCCCTTCCGCATAGTCGGAGACTGGAGCCACCACAGAAGGTCCGTTCTGACCCAGTGACTCAAAGATATCCTCCTGTCCAAGGACTGAGGATGCCTGTCCCACCTGGCTAGGATTTCCGCTTGCAGAGTTTGCGTGTGGAACTCGAAGGCTGACAACATCAATGCAGGTCCTGAGTGATGAAGGACCTGACCTCGGTCAGCAGAGTCCGGAGCATGTCCTCCGGCAGGAAAAACTCCCGCATGTCCAGGACCATTCCCAGATAAGGGAGATGAACAGAAGGGAGCAATGTCGACTTCTGAAAGTTGATGGGCCACCTGAACTCCTGGAGTGTCTGAACCGTGGTTGACAGATCGCGCAACAGAGTTAAACTGGAACTCGACCTTAACAGGAGATCGTCCAGATTTCCAAGGATTGTGATCCCCTGCGCCCGCAACAGGGCCAGAACAGGAGCCAAAAGCTTTGTTAAACACCCTTGGAGCCGAAGCGAGACCGAAAAGGTAATGCCACGAACTGATATCGATCATCCGCGATTGCGAAACGGAGGTACCTCCGATGACCCTCGAATATAAGGATGTGTAGAAACGCATCCTTGAGGTCGATTAAAGCCAGGAATCTCCCGGGCTCAGAGAAGCCACCACCGATCAGAGGGATTCCATATGGAATTTTTGAGCCCGCACAAAGCGGTTTAGAAACTTCAGGCCCAGAATCGGATGCACCTTGCCCTCCTTTCAGGGCACTGTGAACAGATTCAAGTAAAAAACCCCGAAAACCTGTCCCGATGTGCCACCGGGACGATCACCCCCTGGGCGAGGAGATCCTGAACCGCCCGTTGAAGATCGTGAAAACAATCTGGGGTCAATACAGATTTAAGGGAAAGAATCTGTCTGCTGGGCGCGATCGAAATTCGATCTTGCACCCGACCAAATGAGTTCCTGAACCCATCCGTTCTGAGCGGCGGACGGGGCCGCCGTGCCAGAGTGGGCGGCTATAGACTTGCCCGCCCAAGGCTTCTTCTGGCCACCAGAGGCCTTGAAGGATTCGCCCTTGTCATGTGCCTTAAAGGCACGAAAGGACCCCTGGTTAGGATTAAAGGAAGGGCTCCGCTTACCGTGGAAGAAACTTACCCTTGGACACATGGGGCAGCAGAGTGCTTTTACCCCCAGCGACCCCCTTCACCAACTCGTCCAGGGAGTCCCCAAGAAGGCGATTCAGACACCGTCTTCCTGGAAGTCTGGTCGCCGACCAGCTCTACAGCCACACAAGGCGGCGGATTATCACTGCAACAGCAGGGAAGCGTGAAGCTAAAGGGGCCTCATCCAAGGCCGGATCACACGGGCATACAACCGCCTGAACAATTTGGTCCACCATCTCCAAAGTAGCAGGAGGGGCGGAATCAGCCACAAGGGTGCGTCTGAACACCTTAGTCCACTCCACCACAGCCTGAGAGACCATTACTGAAGCAAACACGGGCTTCAGCAAGGAACCTGCCACCACATAGGAGTGGCGGGCAAGAGATTCCACCCGCCTATCCGCCGGGTCTCTAAGCAACGGATAAGCCTCCATGGGCATCAGAGTGGCCTTGTGTAATCTGGATACCGTGTGGTCCACCTTAGGGCCCACAATCCAGTGCAAATCCGTTGGAGACGCGAAGGGATAACTGTACTCAACCGCCTAGGTACCACAAAGTTGCGCTTCAGATTGCGCCATTGTTCATTCACCATTGCATGAAAGTCGGCGTGACAGGAAAAAACCTGAACCGATCTCTGGGTTCTGCGGGTCCCAAAGGATGACCGCGTACCCTGCTGGTGGGGCTCAATCTCCAAATGCAGCGTTTCTTCAACAGAACTAATGAGCGCAGCCATAGCGATCTCTGGCAGCCCTGATGGGGAAAACTTTCCCCCCCCCTCCAATTCCCCCTGTGACTGAGAGGACTGAGACCCCTAAGTGGGGTACCTGTCCATGACAACCATATCAAAATCTAAAATCAGAACAAGGTGAAGGCTGGACCTTTTTCTAAAAGACCGCTCAGACATCAGCAGATCCACCTTTGATGCTAAAGTCGCAAGTGCAGCGCTAAGAGAGCTCTGCTCAGAGGACCCAGGCGTACCTGAATCCTCCACTAGAGCTGGGGGGAATTTGCTGTCCCGGGAATCCATATCAAAATGGATGAAGGTTTTGAAGGCGCTGACCCTTTTAAGAAGCAACCGCTGCGGACCGCACCGCGAGGTTCCGCAATAGAAATGAAATAGTGCTACAAGCAAACCGCAGGAAAGTGACTGCCAGCATGAAAAAACGGCCCAGGAGAAGTGAAAAGACCCCCAGAAGTGCATACATACAGACTCTACGCTAGCTGGAACGATCTGCAGTCTGAGGAACGGAAGTGATGTCATCAGCTAGAGGACACCGACTAAGGGAAAATGGCTGCCCATGTAAAATAATGAGGAGGCTACAGGAAAATGGCCGCTGAACACATTGTGAAGAGGACCGTGCCACATCCAAGATGGCGCCGAAAGGTGCGAATTTGCTGCAGGGAGGAGTGCAGAAGCCCATTCATGAAGCTGAAATACATGCCCACACCAAAAATGGCGGCCCTGCAAATTTTCGCAGCGGGCAGCACACACGTCTGGTACCCCAAATTGTACACAAAAAGCACACATCGGGGAGAGGGACCCCCGCGACCCCCCCCCCCACAGCGCAGCATAACCGCCATAGTGCCCTCAGGGACAGGGAGAGACCGGGAAGCACACTGACAGACAGGAGGGGAATAACACAGACATCAAAGACAGACTGCCATTCCCAACACAGAGGCCCCAAAAACACCCCACAAATAGAGGGGTTACTCACCGACCAGCGATATCGTGGGTGCCGCCGTGAGACGGGAAGCCTCCCACCCCGGGTGGGGGTACCGTCAGCTGAACAGGACGCTAGCTTCACGCGGCGTACCGCAGTAGAGACATCCTAGCGAAGTGGCCACTTCGCGGGCTTCGTCCCTGAGGACAGGGACAGGTCGTTTGCGAGGCCTGGGCGTACACATAGCCTGCTAAACGCTCGATGGCAGGCTGGGATTCCATAAGGTTCTCTGTCCTGGGACACCAGGACAACCAGTCCGATTCCCAGCTCCGCAAACACTGTAGTCTTCCGAAGATCCGACTAACTAAGCGCAGGAACAAATAAAAAGCTATTAGTGCAAAGAAAAAACACACTTAGCAGAAAATAAAATGTAATAAAACCGAGAAAAGGCTGAGACTGTAGCCCCAGCACAGGGAAGCCTGCCTACTCATATCTAGGCAAAAGACAAACTGAATTGGGATTGAGGCTAGCCGGGGGTATTGGACAAGAGGGACAGCCCCCTGTAGGTGTGTCTATGCAAAGTTTTGTGTTTTTAACAAAATCTTCTGCCTAGCTTACTCCTGTGGATAAGAGGTCAATACCCATTGGTGAAGACTATTTGAGGGGCGGCGACTGTCAGAGGACGTAAGAGAAAGAACAATTTTTCCATAAAGGATCAAACAGTATGGTTTAGCCACAGATAGAGCTTGGATATTGCTAATTCCTCTAGAGCAGGGTTTCCCAATTCATTTTTCCCATGGAACCCTTTGACATGGTATAGCAAAACTTTGGAACCACAACAATAAAATGTGTAGAGTAGCGCAGCGCAAACCTTTCAACGAGTAGAGTGTAATGTACTCTTTTGCTGGAAAATTCTTTTTATATCTGGTTTAATTGTCAACAATTGTATTTGCATGTCTGCAGTTGCGTCAAGTCGATTTTGCTACTTTGTTTTTGTAGCAGAGTAAGCCCCCGTTCACATGCACGCGATCCGACTTCGGGTGGCAACCTCAGAGGTCGCGGTGCGAGCAGCGCGCCGGGACCTCGGAGCGGCCGCCACGGACTTCATAACATTGAAGTCTATGGCGGTCGCCTCCTGGTCGCCCCAAAGAAGCTCCGGACCCTTTTTCTAGGTCGGAGCGACTTGTGTCGCTCCTAATAGAACGGGTCCGCAGCTTCTCTATGGGAGGCGACCTGTGAGGCGACCAGGTCGCCTCACAGGTCGCCCTAGTGTGAACCGGGACTAAAGCAAGAATCCAGTTTCACATAAGTATGTGCTGGCGAATGGCAACAGAACTTTGATTGCCTGCTTGGACAATTCTGGGTATTCTTCGTGTAAATCACCCCAAAAAGCAATAAGAGAAACCTCTTTAAATTTTTGGCTTAGTGGACTGTCAGAAGTTATAAAAAAAAAATCGACCAGATTCTCAAAATCTACATCAGAAAAATTGGCTGGCTTGTCTTTTATTAATGGATTTCGAACCCAGTCATTATAGTTTTCATTCAAGAATAGTAAATACTGATTACTGTAATAGATGTGATTAAATGGCAAAGATGATCTACAATTTCATTCAGAATTTCATCTTTAAGTTCAATTTCTGATTCTTCAACAAAATCCTTAAGTGTTGGCAAAGAGTTCAAATTATTTTGCTCAACAGATGAGGTCCAAAACTGCAGCTTACGAGACAGTAAAATATTTTATTCCTCCTTGCATTAAAAATATTAAGTGTTTTTTCCTTTAAATGGTAAACATACGTCATTTAATTTTGTGAATACGTCTGTAAGATATGCTACTTTGGATAACCACATAGTGTTTGTTAAATCGATCAGATAATCCACATTTATGATCCTGGAAACATGCAAACAACTCTTGACGCAATTCAAACATTCGAACAATGAGAACATTTTTCTGGTGCTACAAAGGCATGGATAAAAGTACCTTCATCCAAATTTCATTTAGAAAAATCTAGCAAAATTTGGAAGGCAAACAGGACTTTCATGGTACTGGAGCAGTAAACAATCAATAAAAATTCATCATTTATTAAATACATCATGGTCATCCAGTTGAGCCTGCGTCTGGGTCCTGATATGATCCTATAGGTATGTATAGTTTTTCATTTTCCATTCGTTTTCTGCAATCGGGATGTATATTTGGATGAGTTTTCTCCTTACATAAGTATTATTATGTTTTATGCAGTATCTGGCATTATTGATTTTACTATTTATTTGCTTTAGCTTGCTTCCCCTACTCGCCCGGGAGACTGTATAGGAGCCTATTTCATCTGAGTTTGATTGAGCTTTATTTCACAGTGTTTCCTCTTTATTTCCAGCCTGGGGTTCTTATGGTAATCATGGTATGATATTGTGAGTCTTCTCACATTGGACCATTCATGTCCTCTGTGATAGAGATAACTATTTATAACACGTGTCTATGTATTTATTTTATTCTATCACATGAGCGGTTCATTAATGTATGTTTTTTAACCCTCCTCTTATGTTAGAATTCCGTTACTATCCATGATGTTAGGGTCAGTTTTGACCCGTGTTTTAAATCAGCCATAAAATACCCTCTGAATAATTATTTATCATCAAATTTGTTTCTTACCTCTTAGTTACCTTGTTAGGCTTCTTTATCCTTGAAAAGATTGGTTTTAATATTTTTGGTGTGACCCCTAGACCTTTCTTTTGATAGCATACCTCTCATTGTCAAATTGAAAAAATGGTAAAATAAAGTCAGCAACTCTGAAATGAATTTGTCCTATGTTTCTTCACTTTATTTAGAGAAGCAGACAAGCAAGCAGGAAAAGAGATAGGCCCCTCCCTAACTACAGCTCACAGGGTTGAGAGGGGATTGGCTGTCACTGTTACTAAGCAGAGAGAGGGTTTATGATTAGCACCAGTCGTAGGAGAGGACCCAGGAAACCCCTCCGTACCTCAACTGGAGCGGAGCTGCACAGCTACTTTCCGGGAACCAGATCCGCCTCAGCTCGTGCCGGCCGACCCAAGCCGCGTGGGGCTTCCCCGGTGTATATGGCATCTGCACTGGCCTCCCTGACGGCCCCGCTACTCTGAGCCCGGGTCGCTTGGGGTGCTCTCTCTCCCTGGGACCCGCCTGGGAGAGCTGTGCCTGGGTCCCGGGGGGGGGGGGGGGGGAGATCCCTCCCATGGTATGACTCTCCTGAGGGCGTAGGGCAGTGTTTCCTTTGGTGCAGGCGGGGGTGTACGGTTGTTCTCACTGATACTCCATTCCCTTTTATGGCTCAGGGGATACGGAACCTTGTGGATGCCTCTCTCCTCATGCGGGCCAGACCGATGGGGGGATAGAGGCTCCAGTCCTTGGTGCTCATTCCAATTGTGTTACATATAGTTTTCCTTGGTACGTTATTACATTTTTACACTTGCACTGTAATGTTGTTTGTTATGGGTTGGGACAGGGTAAGCTCTGGCCGTGATGCTCACCTATCCCTCTGTAGTTTCCACCTTCAGGCCTTCAGCCCCACTAGGCCCACACCCCACAACCGGGTTTTGTCCTCTCTAGAGGGTTGTACCCCGGGGTGTTTTACCTTTTGTTTTATTAGCCTTTTTCCCCCCTCTTTGTTTCCCTTTACTGCTTTTCCGACCCTTATCTCGGCCCTCTCCTATCCTCCCCCCCCCCCCCGCTGCCCTTCCCCTCTCTTCCCTTCTCCACCGTCCCTTCTCTCCCCTCCTCCCTTCCGCCTCTTGTGTACCCCCTCTATCCCTCTTCCTCTGTCTCCCTTCCCCTGCGTTGCTTTACCTCCCCTTTTCTCATGGATCCGGTGCGGGTGACCTCTCTGAACGCCAGGGGGCTCAATGTACCCGAGAAGCGACGTATGCTACTGGGCGAGCTGCGATGGCTCCACACGGACGTCGCTTTTGTCCAGGAAACCCATTTTAGAGAGGGGGGGTTTCCCCCTCCTACAGAATAGATTCTACCCGTGTGTGTGCCATTCCGCCAACTCTGAATCCAAAACCAAAGGGGTGTCCATCTTTATCTCGAATCGCCTCCCGTGGACCCTCCTGGACCATCGGACAGACCCAAGGGGCAGATTCCTCTTTCTCAAGGGAAGTTAAGGTTACCCTCGCCATGATATATGCCCCAAATGCTCACCAAGAGGTCTTCCTTCGGAAGTCCCTGTCAACACTGATGGATTTCGCGGAGGGCAAACTCCTTCTGGGGGGAGACTTTAATATCCCTATTGACCAATCCCTGGACACCTCCTCGGTCCCCCGTGGTATACGTCGTCAAGTCCAGACCCTTTTACACGGTTTCCAACTGGTCAACGTTTGGCGTCTCCTGCACGCTGGCGAACGGGATTATACATGCTTCTCCACTCCCCACCAGTTGTACTCCCGGATTGACCTGTTTCAGATTCCCCACCGCCTCCTTCACCAGGTGGTGGCAGTGGATATTGGCACCATTACCTGGTCTGACCACGCGCCTGTAACGCTGGCGATCAATCTTAGTGGGACTTCCCGGGATTCCGACTGGCATTGGAGGCTCAATAAGAGCCTTCTTCAGGACCCAGGAGTTCTGGCGGACGTGACGCGCCAACTTCAGACGTATCTTTAGCTGAACACCACCCAAGATAGCGACCCAGGAGTGATTTGGGAGGCCCACAAGGCCATGATCAGGGGCATACTCATTGGCCATGGGGCTCGCATCAAAAGGGAGCGGGAGACTCAGCTGTCTGACTTGATGGCGGAAGTAATGGCCCTGGAGGGCCGCCACAAACGGGACACGGATCGGGAGACCGGTTTGAAATTGACCCTCCTTAGGGCGCAGGTTGCGGATCTGCTGCGCTTTCGGGCCAAGGCGGCGTTACAACGTTGCAAACGGTTTTCGTATGAGTCTGGCGACAAATGTGGGAAGCTGTTGGCACGCTCCCTACGGGAACAACTGTCGGCATCGTATGTTGCCTATCTGTTGGACGCAAGCGGAGCCAGGGTCCACCTCCCAAGGGATATCTCCAGGTGTTTTGGCTCCTTTTTTTCTCAGCTGTATGGCCTCCCTCAACCGCAACCCCATTTACTCACCACGGCATCTTATCTGGATTCCGTGGATCTTCCGCGGGTCTCCTCCCCAGAGAAAGAGATGGACTCCCCCTTCACCTTGGAGGAGCTTTCTACAGTTATCGCATCTGCAAAACAGGGGAAGGCGCCCGGTCCTGATGGCTTTTCGGTATCATACTATCAGACGCTCCAAGAGGTGCTGGCTCCCCCCTTGCTGCAATTTCTCAATGCTGTTGGCACCTCCTCATCCTTCCGAGAGGAAACGTTGCATGCCCACATTTCCGTGATTCCCAAGGAGGGGAAGGACCCCTCAGCTTGTGGTAGCTACTGCCCGATCTCGTTGCTTAATGCTGACCTCAAGTTTTTCACCAAGCTTATGGCCCTTTGCCTCCAGACGCATCTCCCGGCCCTGGTACATCTGGACCAAGTGGGATTTGTCCCCACCCATGGGGCTAGGGACAACACAATCAAGGTCATCAATCTGATCCATCAGGCCCGCTGCTCTAACATTCCTTCCATTTTCTTGAGCACCGACGCGGAAAAAGCGTTCGACGGGGTCAGCTGGCCCTACCTGTTCGAAACGCTCTGTCGCTTTGGTCTGGGGTATCAGATGATGGCATGGATCCGGAGTGTCTATACTAACCCAGGGGCTAGGGTAAAGGCGAACAGGGTCCTCAATGGTACTCGCCAGGGATGTCCTTTGTCGCCACTGCTCTTTGCGCTGTCCTTGGAACCCTTTCTGGCCAAGATTAGATCACACGCGGATATCTCGGGAATCACGGTGGGGACGACCTCCTATAAGGTCTCGGCGTACGCCGACGACCTTCTCTTCTCCCTTTCCCAACCCCTGATCTCCTTACCATGTCTTCTGAAAGAATTTGAACTTTTTGGTTCGATCTCCAACCTGAAGATCAACTTTTCCAAGTCTGAGATCATGGGTGTGGCCTTACCGCAGGGCCTTCAGGACCTTCTGACTCATAATTTCCGTTTCGATGGGCGACGACGGGACTCAAATACCTGGGCACCATACTCTCACCTAACCCTGCGGAGCTGTTCCGTCTGAACTTCCCCCCTCTCCTCGCTACGATCCGCACGCTACTCGCGAAGTGGTCCACTGGGCTTCACTCCTGGTTCGGCCGTTGCAACATCCTGAAGAGGTCTATACTTCCCAAGCTTTTATACTTGTTTCAGACGCTTCCGGTATCTATACCGGCGACATTCTTCAGGCAGGTCGAATCTCTCTTCACCAACTTCGTCTGGGCGGGGAGGCGACCATGGCTGGCCCCCTGGATACTTGTCCTTCCTAAGCGGCACCGGGGGGTTGCTTTGCCGGATCCTAGGCGATACTACCAAGCTGCCATGCTCACGCGCTGGATGGATTGGGCGCGACACACGGATCTGAAATCATGGGTCTCTTTGGAGGCCTCATTCTCCTCAGTGCTCCTCTCGAGAGCCCCCCTGATACCCCGCGACGTCCCTGTCGCACTTCGGCGCCATCCTACGGTGGGTCCGACGATCCGGGTGTGCTCCCTGACCGTTGCTGGGAGAGGTCTCTCGGACGGCCATAGCCCGCTCTTCCCGATTCTTGGGAATCCGCGCTTCCCCCCGGGCTGTGTGAGGGACAGATTTGGCGAGCTGCTGGAGGAGGGCACCTTCCAGGTGTCCCACTTTTCCACAACCGCTGGCTGGCTGTCTCTCAGCCAACTCACTTCGCCCGATGGATCGTATCATCTATCCAGGTAGCAGGCCTTGCAACTCCTCCACTTCTTGCGTGACCTGGGTCCCCCCTCACCCTATGCACGTGACCTGTTGCCCCTTGAGCATCTGTTGGTGACCAGGGGCCATTTACCCCATGCCCTTTGTCAGCTATATGCCCTCATCGCACAACCGCCTGAGGACTTTGTCCTCCCAAGCATTCTAAAAGTGGGAGGGGGGAACTGAACCGGACGTTTTCCGAACCCCAACGGTGAAACATCATTCGCTTCTCCCTTAAATCATCCATATGCACTTGTGTCCAGGAATCCAATTATAAAATACTCACTCATTGGTATTACTCCCCTTCCCGACTTCGGCATATTTTTCCGGAGACGTCTGATCGCTGTTGGCGGTGTCAACAGGATGTGGGCACTTTGTCCCACATTTCCTGGCACTGTCCCAGACTTAAGGATTTTTGGACCAAAGTCCGCCGTGTTGCTCAATTGATGACTGAACGAGACGTTCGAGGATCCAGCGTTTTTCTTGCTTCACTGTTCAGGCATGGCTCCGAAACGCTACAAACACTCGGTTCTGAGGCATCTCACGGATGCGGCGAAATCGTGCATAAGTCTTTGTTGGAAAAGCGAGTCCCCCCCTACGATTGCCCTTTGGCTGCAGAAAGTGAAATGGATCAACGACTTGGAGGATCTGGTGCTCACCACCGCACAGGGTAGAAGAGAACAATATTCTAAAACCTGGGATTGCTGGAATACATTTATTCTTTCCGATGAGGGACGAGCCTTGAGTGGGTCCCTTTCGCGGCGCGAAACCTGACGCAGACGGGGTCGCCCGCACGGACCGCACATGTCTTCTACCCTCTGTTGTCAACAACCTACACCCATCCTTCCTACTACCCTTACCTGCCTCCCCCTCTCTCCCTATGCTCCCGAGATGTATCTTCCTTCCCTTCTTTACTATTCCTTTCATGATTGGTACTTTTGGTCTCGATTCGGAGTGTATGTCCGCTTGTTGGACACACCGAACCTATGCATCACGTTGGGTATAGTCATTGTTTGTTATGTTTTTTACACTGCGGACTCCAATCTCGATGACCTGTATTTTTTCTTTGTATGTCATGTATACACGTGTAAGGATCCCTTCACTACTATACCATCGAGCTTATGGCTCTTGTGCTTTATAGTATACGCGATTGATGACTCTTGACTCTGTTCTTTCGATGCACTTTGTATCCTATTACTGTTTAAATAAAGAATTTGAAAAAAAAGAAATATTCTGTATGGTAATCTTTTTTTTGTTTATGTTGTGATAAGATGTATATTTTTAAAATGATGAATTTAATAAAATGAATTTTTTTTATTGTGTTTACTGCTCCAGTAGTACCATGAAAGTCCTGTGTGCCTCCCAAATTTTGCTTGATGATTTTTCTTCATTCTAACAAAGGACTTTACCTCATAAAAGCCGACGGACTTCTGAATGCAAAAGCAGAGCAGAGTGGTGACTACCCATATCTTCACATATAATTTGAAATAGTCATGACTGTAATGGTTGACTTTTTATAAAAATTAACCACTTTACCACCGGAGGATTTTGCTGTCTTACGTCCAGGCCACTTTTTGCGATTCGGCACTGTGGGGTTTAACTGACAATTGCACGGTCATGCAACGCCGTACCCAAACAAAGTTTACGTCCTTTTTTTCCCACAAACAGAGCTTTCTTTTGGTGGTATTTGATCACCTGTGCAATTTTTACTTTTTGCGCTATAAAGAAAAAAATAGCAAAAATTTGGAAAAAAGAACAATATTTTTCACATTTTTTTAATGAAATTCCCCCCTAAAAAAAATGTAAAAATCAAAATTTATCATTTTTGGCCAATTTGTTTTCTGCTACATATTTTTGGTAAAAAAAAAAAAAAATCGCAATAAGCGGATATTGATTGGTTTGCGCAAAAGTTATTGCGTTTACTAACCAAGGGAAAGATTTCTGTCATTTTTGGTGTTTTTTTTTTTTTAACGAGTAATGGCGGCGATCTGCGGACAGATCGGACCCTTGACTGACATTTTTGGGGATACCAGTGACATTAGTACAGTAATCAGTGCTATACATATGCACTGTTACTGTAAAAATTACACTGGCAGGGAAGGGGTTAATTTTATTGGAGAGGGAGGGGTTAATGTATGCCTGGTGCTTACTGACATGTGTGGGGGGAAGTGACTATGTGACACAGGGACAGATCGCAGGTTCAGCTATGCTGAACCCTGCAATCTGACCCTGCCTGTCACTTAGGAGATCCGCCCGCTTTATTTACACAAGCGGGCGGATCTCCACACTCGATTCCCCGATGATCGGGGGAAGAACTGCGGTGATCACCGCCGCTCCTCCCCTGGCCCGACTCCCGCTGTGACTAAAAACAGCGGGAGCGAGCCTCCGGCTGCGCGCGCGCGCCGCCCACGAGGCGAGGAGTCCAGCGACGTAGGTCTAGGTCACTGGACGATAACGAGCCACATTGCCGCAGTAGCAGCAATGTGAGCAGACGTCAAGTGGTTAATAATCTGGACCGATTCGTCTAGCACAGTTTTAAGTGAGATTGAAATATTTTTATCTACCAGTGCATGTCTGAAGAACACAGTGAGAACTGGTGCTGTTTTTTGCTACATTTCTTATTCGTGTCACAGCATCTGCCACTTTCCCAACCATTGTTTTGGCACCATCACTGCACACATCTACACATTTGTCCCAATTTATACTGTGTGTGTTCATGAACTTCTGGATACAGTTAAATATGTTCTCACCAGTGGTATGAGTTTTCAAAGTTTCACACAGAAGCAAGTCTTCTTTTCAATGTTTGTCAAAATTAGATCTAACAAAAACCAACAAAATTTAAAGTTCTGCAACATATGTGGACTCCAATTGCAGTGAGTACCCATAACATTGATGCAGTCGAGAAATTAGTTCAGTATGGAGGTCATCAGCAAGATCACGAATACAGCACAAAACTGTTGTTGGAAAGTGCTACAGCTTCAATTTTTTTTACTCACCTTCTCACTTAAAATACATGACACTATTTCTTTTGCACATGGTTTTATTAGGGATTCCCTAATGGTGTGTGCTTCTCCTGCAAGTGCCATGCGGTAACTCACTCTTTAAGAAGCCTCTGTGGCGTTTTCATTAGCATTTTTTAATTTTTTGCTCATAAATTGTTTAATCTTCTGGTACTCCTTTAGCTTTCGCTTAAAAAAGTCAACGTCTATCTTCTGCGTTGTTTTGCTCAAAATTAAAATGTAATTTAGCAGGTGCTTATGAACGGTTTAGCAATATTTTATTGCAAAGTACACATTGTGCTTAATGACAATCTTCATTTCTGGCACTTGTGAATCCAAATGACAAGTAGCTATCATATTTTCTTTTCTTTGTTTGAGAAGATTGGCTAGCATTGTGTGCTTTTTTGTCACTTGTCTTTGCTATTTGAGGAACAGCGGATACAACTATTTCAGGCATGTTTTCTGGATTTTTAGTTGTATCTTCTTTCTCAGTTTCTATAAGTGCTGAACAAGTAGAAGTAGTAATAATTTTTCTCTGAAGAGTTCCCTGCTTTAACCAGCCTTCCAAATTCATGGTTGTTTAATGGTAAACAAAAAAAAAGCTCTTAGAAAGAGCTGAACTTAAGCAGGATTTTTGAGTTTAACTTGGAGCAAAGATTTTCACACTTTGAAAAATACTGTTAACAGTTTTTTGCCCCTCACAGAATCTTTCACTGCCATTGACAGAGCCTTTAAAATGTCCCTAACAGGGAATTGCAATGCCCCTGAGAGAGTATTTCAATGCCCCTCAAAGAGCCTTTCAATGTCCCTAACAGAGAATTTCAATGTGCCTACCTAACAGAGCTTTCTATCTATGACTGTAACAGAGCTTTAACTATGAGCTCCACTCTATATAACTCCTCTACCACGAGTGATAGAAAATGGCTGACGGCAGGGCTTGCTGGCTGACTAACAGCTGGGCAACAGCTGGGCGGGCTCTCTCAGGGACAAGCTAAGTCTAAATGGTTTGCGGATGGCAGGGCGGGCTCCGACGACAAGGCGGACTGATAGGAGGGTGGGCTTGAGATCGCGGTTGCGCGATCTCTGCCATTTCCAACCTCCCGGGAACAGCAGGTAGCGGTGGCCATCTTCGATGTGGCAAAATGCCACAGAACCCCAATTTTGTTCTTGCAGAACCCTAGGGTTCCGCAGAACACCAAATGGGAAACGCTGCTCTAGAGAAAAACTAAGGCTACCAGAAGCACGGTCTTCAAAGTAAGCAACTTGATGGAACAATCATCCAACGGTTCAAAAGGAGGTTTTTGGAATCCTTTGAGCACAGTTCCTAAATCCCAGGATGGAACTCTTGTTTTTCCTAGTGACCAAGATCAAAAATCGTTTAATTAGAGGAACTTCAGCCAGGCATATTTCAAGGAAATTGGACAGCGCTGCCCTGTGTACCTTTAGGGTACTGACTGCCAAATTAAGATCTGCCCCGTCTTGTATGGAATTCTAAAACTTGATTGATCAAGGAATTGCTGGTTTGATTTTTGGCTTTCCTCCATGCCGAGAATATTTTTCCACACTTTCCAATAAATGGAATTGGTAGAATTCTTCCTACTTTCCAAAATAGTGTTAATTACTCTGTAAGACAGATCTTTACTTATTAAGAGCTCTCTTTCAGAAGCCATGCAGAAAGGGCTAACCTCTCCACTGCCGGGCGACAGACCCCAGCCTGGTGGGGGAGATCTGATCTTTGTGGAAGCTGCCAAGGTTGTTCCAGGCTCAGATTGCATAGTGTAGAAAACCAAGGTCTCCTTGGCCAGAATGGTGCAACGAGAATGACTTTGGAGTTCCGAATTTTCCAAATCACTCAATAGATAAAAGGTGGGAAGGCATACAGTAACTTCACCCTCTATTGATGAGCCAGTGCATCTGTTCCCAGACTGATTGTCCCTTTGTAAGGAAAAGTATCTTGGTACTTTTTTGTTGCTCCTGGAGGTATAAAGATACATTTCTGGAACCCCCCCCCCCCCCACTTTGCACATACTTGTCTCCTGGTTCATATACCACTCTGTTTGTCTAAACTGAAAGCGACTCAGGCTGTCGGCTAAGCAATTTAGATCCCCAGATGATATCTTACGCTGACCCCTACCGAAGAAGCCAACAGAGCCGACGCTCCGGCGTAACGCATATAGGGAGGCGGAGCCTGCGTGCCTGACGCCGATCATCGTTCGGGTGGAACTCTCACACTGAATGCCATACAAGCAGGCACGGCTGAGTGCCCAGCAAATGTGAGTTACCCATTTTTCCTTAATAAAGCTCATTCATATGCAAACGGAGAGCACTAGATTTCTGCCTTGTATCTTTATTTTATGTCCTGGCGACCTCCGGAGGCTTATGTTAAGGTGAGAGGCCAATCTTACTGGTGAAGGGATTTGACACACCTGGTGTTTCCTTATCAACTCTCACGGGATTGAGGCTTTACTTTTGGACACTTGGACACATCATTTATTGCTTTGTAGCACCAACTTTATGTGGACACTATATTGTTTTGTATGAGACCACTTATCTATTTTTGTGCACATCTGGCGCATCACGTTTTGATTTTTTATGCTTTTGATTGTGAGGTGTGGACATGATTAGTGTATGCAGCCGGATTTATTGATTTATTTATTTATGCACATTGATTTATTGTATTTATATGCACATTTGATTTATCACCTGGCTTTGCGCTGATAGTTTTGTCACTGTAATTCTATTTGGTATCTTAATCTGAGGTCTAGAATAAATCTATTCTGAGTCACATCGATCCACTGTGGAAGGAATAGTTAACGCATTTCCAAGGCTAAAAACGTAGCCAACAGTTCAACAGAAGCTCAACTAAACCAACAGGAGCTTACCCCAAAATGAAAATTAACCCCTGAAGAGAAAAAAAAAAAAAAAACAAGTCTTCGTCAAACAGCAGCCTGCAAAACCTTGTGGCCAGAAGTAGTATCTGAAAATGCCAGCAAAACAATCTTGTTGAATTTTGTACAGACAACCAGGTCGCCGCCTTACACACCTGAGCCACAGAAGCCTGATGGCGAAAAGCCCATGAGGCACTCAGTGCTCTCGTAGAATGCACCCCTTTACAGGGAAAGGAGGAACCTGACCCTTCAATGAATAGGCCTGAACATTAGTCAGTCTGATCCAGTTCGATATGGTTGCAGCAGACGCAGCCGAACCCTTACGAGATCCCTCAGGAAGGATAAACAGATAATCAGACGTCCAAAAGGATCTAACCAATCCTTTCTTCTAACCAAATTCAGATCCCACGGAGGTAAAGGAAACCTCCACGGTGGGGCCAGATGAATAAAGGTGTGAATCAAGGAATTAGTCGCCAAGGGACGTTTGAAGTAAATGGCTAAGGCCAACACCTGACCTTTAATCGTGCCCAAAGCCAAACTTTGCTCCACACCTTTCTGCAAGAAAGCCAAGACGCCTCTGTCCAAGGACTATGGATCCTTGTCCCACTTGGCAAGAATCTCTGCTTGTAAAGGCCTTGTGTGAAATTGGAGAAACGGGACCGCCTCGAAGGCCGACACCATCATCCCCAGGGCCCTCATACACGTCAGCAGGGAGGAGAGATCGTTGCCCATCAGGATCCTGATCTCGCCCTGCAAGGTCTGAAGTTTGTCCTCTGGAAGAAAGACCCTCGCTTGAGAAGTCCAAGACCATTCTCAGATAACTCAAGACGCACTGACGGGGTCAGCGCAGACTTCTGGAAGTTGATGGTCCACCCAAACTGTGAATATCAGGTCGTCCGACAGGGTGGCACAAGAGCTCGCCCTCAACAGGAGATCTTCCAGATAGCGAAGGACCGCAAACACCCTTTTTGCATAGCAAAGCCAGCACCGGGGCCAAAACCTTGGTAAAGACTCTGAGAGCGGAAGCTAGACCAAAGGGTAATGCCCCAAATTGATAGTGCTCCTCTGCCACCGCGAAACAGAGATACCGCTGGTGACCCCCGTAAATAGGGATGTGCAGATAAGCATCTTTTAAAATCGATGGAGTCCAGAAAGTCTCCTTGTTGAAACGACGCCACCACCAACCGAATGGATTCCATTCAAAACTTCTGCACACGCACAAAGCGGTTCAGCGACTTGAAGTCCAGAATAGGAAGCACCTTGCCCTCCTTACTGGGCACCGTGAACAGGTTTGAGTAAAAAACCTCAAAACTTGTTCTGCCAAGGAACCGGGACAATTACGCCCTGTGCAAGGAGATCCCACACTACCTCCCTGAGATCTGTTAAACGATCTGGAGACAGACCAATTTGGTGGAAAGAACCTGTCTGCTGGGCACAAACAGAATTCGATCTAGCACCCTGTACAAATCAGTTTGTGAACCCATTTGTCTTGAATACGAGACGTCCAGGGTTCCTGAAAGTAACGCAGGCATGCCCCCACCCCTGAACCGGGTGAGGGCGTCCCTTCATGCAGAGGAGGACTTGTTCGCCGCATCGGACTGGCAGGCCTTGGGCTTACCCAACCAAGCCTTTTTGTATCTTCCGGAGGCTCTGAACGGCTTGCCTTTTTCCTGCGCCCCCGAGGCACGAAAAAGCCCCCAATGAGAGCCTTGAAGGAATGCCCCCGCTTACTCATCTTTTGGGGATTGGGGAAGAAGAGTACTCTTAACTCCAGTTAGACCCTTGTTTAACTCATCCAAGGAGTCACCAAAGAGGCGATCACCCCAAAAAGGGAATATCAGTAACGGTCCTCTTAGAAGCCTGGTCCGCCGACCAGCTTTTCAGCCACACCATGCAGCGTATGGCAATCCCCACCGCAGACAATCTGGCAGCTAGGGGAGCCATGTTCAGGGCCCCATCACACAGGTACACCATGGCCTGGGCCATTTGATCCGTGAGATCAATTAGAGTTGGGAGGAACCGACTCAGCGTTCAAGTTGCTCCCAAGCACCTTGACGCATTCCATAACCGTCAGAGACCAGGACGGAGGCGAATACAGGTTTGAGAATCGAACCTGCCAACAAGTGCAGGTGGCGGGAAAGTGATTCCATGCGCCTGTCCATCGAGACCTTAAACGCCGGGGAGTCCTCTACAGGGACCACAGTAGATTTATTCAACCAAGAAACAGTGTGATCCACCTTAGGTGACACTGTCCAACGATTGGAAACTGAGTCTGCAAAGGGGTAACGGCGCTGAAAGCGCTTGGGTACCACCAGCATGTGTTTAATGCGCCGCCATTGCTCATTCACAATATCGTGAAACTCCTCGGGGCATGGAAAAACCTGACCCGACTTCTGGGCTTTGTTGGAGCCGAAGACAACCCGCTTTCCTGACTGTGTGGGCTCATCATCCAAATGTAATATTTCCCTCACTGAATGAATCAGTGCTTCCACCAGAGTGCGTTCCTGCGCTGCAGCTGAGGAGGACTCCTCCTCCTCACCGTCTGAGAACAGGGATCCCTCAGGGAGGGTGTTGTCCGTGGCAACCACATCAGGCTCTGAATCAGAGGACTGAGAGGGCATCGGCCGTTTATGGGCAGTACCTTGTTTCATCACAAGATCCACCTTGGACGCCAAAGTTTCTAAGGCTGCAGACAAAGACACCAGAGAAGGTGATTTGGAGGGTCCGGATGCTCAAATAAAGGCAGAGGGGAAATTTTCACCCTGGGACTCCATATTGCAGTAAAGGAAAAAAATGAGTACACTGGCCTTTTACCACTTCAAGACTGAGCCTATTTTTGACACTTTTTGTTTACAAGTTAAAAATCTGTATTTTTTTGCTAGAAAACTACTTAGAACCCCCAAACATTATATATATTTTTTTTAGCAAAGACTCTGGAGAATAAAATGGCGGTCATTGCAATATTTTTTTGTCACACGGTATTTGCGCAGCGGTCTTTCAAACGCCATTTTTTAAAAAAAATTAAGAAAAATCACATTTCATTGCATTTAGATAAAACTAAACAGTAAAGTTAGCCCATTTTTTTTTTTGCATGTTGTGAAAGATGATGTCACGCAGAGTAAATATAGATACCCAACATGTTACGGTTTAAAATTGCTCACACCCGTGGAATGGCGACAAAATTACAGTCAATAAAAATCTCCATAGGCGAGGCTTTAAAAATTTTTAACGGTTACCATATAGAGGTTTGAACAGCAATTTCATTTGCGGCGCAACTGCCATATACGTTTTCTTTTGTGCGCGAGCTCGCGGCGACGGGGGTGGCTACAATTTTTTTTTTTTTTCTATTTTTTTATTCTATTTTTTCTATTTATTTCTTTTTTTAATTTTAACACCGGTTTAAAAAAAAAAAAAAATCTGTAAACATCCCTTGTGACCGCAATATGCAGGGACATGTACTCTTTATGGAGGGATCTGGGTCTAAAAGACCCTAGCCCCCTACACTACACTTCAATGTATTCAAAACGCAGAAAACTGCATTTTTGAATACATTCAGTTTTTGAAACTGCCGCATTTAGCAGCCGAGTAACCCGGATGTGACATCATGGACGCCGCCTCCGGGTTACGTCATCGGAGACCCGATCGAAGCCGCATCCAGCTTAGATCGGAACTCCATCCAGCCGGCGAACGCGCCGGCTGGTTCCTCCGGTCTAACGGTTGGACGGGAGACCCAGGCAGAGCCGCGGAAGGCGGCGGGGGAGTGGGGGGGGGGAAACGTCCCCTCCTGCTCGCCGGGGTAACGATCGAGCAGCTCCCGAGCCGCATCGGTCGTTACCGCTGAAAAGCCGACCATCGGCTCTAAACAACGGTACCGGGATAATGGATCTAGCTAGAGGCATCATCCCGGTACAGCCACTTAAAGTCAGCCAACGTAGGCCTATGTCAGTTTGCGTTGAGTGGTTAAGTGCGATCACGGTCCGCAATTCAATACCACGCTACAGTTGGAGTGCCCCTTTAAGGCTAATAAGTGCCCTGACAGGAGCAAAGTGTGTCTTAAGAATGCCCCAAAGACTAAAAACCCCTTACTGTGCCAGCAAACCCTGAGAAGCAGCCGCTCTGCAGTCAGTCTTCAGCGTGTGTAAACTTCTGAGAGGAAGTGACCAAACATCACTAGGAGGCTAAGCCCGCCTGTGTAGACTCTGGCTACAACAAAATGGTGCCAATAGAAACGTATAGGAAGCACAGGGAAAATGGCCACCGCCCATACAGCACGGCTAATACTCACACTTAAGATGGCACCCGAAAACAGCGCCAAGCACTCAGGAAGCCAGGGAAAAGGGCTGCTGCCCGTACACAGATGCAAACACCTAAAATGGCGGCCGAAAATGGCGCAAACCTTTCAGGAACCCAGGAATAAGGCCACCGCGGGAATCCACCTAAGGGGACCCCCCTCCAGGACAAGGTAACAACTCCAACCCCCCCCCCCCTCCCCCAGGCGTCAGACGCCGCTAGAACGCCCTCAGCGGGAGCAGGGAGGTCAGAACCGTCCTGAAAGGCCTGGGGGATCTTTCAGAGATACACAGCCCTGTTATCCCCAGGAGTGGGCCCCTTATTTCCATCAGAAGATGTCACAAGGACACAGGGGACGTAGCATCGCTCACCATACCATGGACCGGGGGGCTCCATTCTGAAACAGCTTAACGCCAACCCTGAGTGGGGGTGCGGTCAGCCAAGAGGGGTATGCTGCAACTTAGGGCTGATGCGTCCCGGCGAAGCATCCATTTGAAGGCTCTTCCCCATCCACCGGGGGGCTCTGTCGTGTCGAGGCCTGGGCGGACCACAACCTGCTCACGCTCGGTGGCCAAGCTGGGAGACCATAAGGATCTAGATTATCCAGTGCGAAACCCCAGCCCGGCTGTCACTTGTATTTCACCAGGAGGATCCCCCTGACACTAGCTAGCGATAGTGAGTAAAGAAAAATAAACAAACATTTCTCAAAAGAAAATAAGAACTGAGACCGAAGTCCCAGCAGGGAACCTAGGTCCTACTCCTAAATTAGGCAGCAAGAAACGGATTAGTGAGCACAGTGTGTCTGGGGTAATGCCATGAGGGACAACCCCTATAGGTGTGTCAAGTGAAAAGTTTTCACTGCCTAGTCTACTCCTGTAGATGGTGCATTATCCATTCGTGAAGAAACAGAAAAAAAAAAGAGAGCTGCGTCTGTCAGAGGACGTAAGAGAAAAGCTTTTTACCCGGGTATTTCTTGGGAGGTGGAAACCCCCTCTTTTACCAGTCGACCTTTCCAGTACAGAGGTCAGTTCAGAGCCCAGCAGGAGGTTCCCATCAAACGGTAACCCACATAACTTGGTTTTGGATGCTTTGGTCGCCTTGCCAAGTCTTTAGCCAGATAGCTCTTCTTGCTGAAATTAAAAGAGCCGTGGACCTCGCTTTAAGCTTGATGGTTTCTGCTGAAGCATATGCCATAAAAGCCACAGCATTTTTTGGGACCAGCAGGGACTTTAGAATTTAGTCTGGAGGGGTACCTTTAACTGCTATAGCAATACATCCAGAGTGCGGGCAATGCATTTTGTTGCCATAACCGGTATAAAATGTTAGCCACGCTGGCTTCCCATGCTCATTTTAGCAACCTTCTGCTTTGCGATCCACGGGGTCCTTTAAAAAGCCACCGTCAGACGACAGGTCTGTCTTCCTAGAGACTTTTGCTAGGGAAGCATTAAATGTGGGCCACTTTTCCCAAATATTCAAGTCTTCCTCTTTAAAGGGGAACCTTCTTTTTCTGCTATCTGGAAGAAAAGCCTTCTCTGGCTCCTGCCATTCTCACAGAATAGTATCTTTGAGAGTGCAATGTACAGTGGAGGTGCTGACCAGTTTCTTCAGAAGTCCAGCATAAAGCTGATCGTGAAGTGTGAGCACCTTTTACTTTTTCCCAAATATTATGGTGTCCTGAATAACTTTAATAGCTCTTCCGTTTCTACAGTTGGAAATAGGAATTTGTGTCTTAGCTACCTTCTTCTCATGAATCACCCTTCTTCGAAATCTGAGTAGTTTCCTGAGCACTCTTACCGAATCCTCCAAAGACCTCAGTTTCCCCCTGCACTGGCAAGGCTAGGAGCAGCTGTGGATACACCGGTGTCCGAAGTACTCTGAGCTGCGTCACCATGAACTAACTTGTCCATCAGGGTTCTGAAAGAATCAAATGTAAGTGCCAAATCCTGTTTCAAATCTTGCATAACCCCTTTGAGCATGCCTCCTGACTCTTTAAAGAGTTTATCTAAGCACTCCTTGCAAAGAACTTTGTTCCAAAAGCTGGACATTTTTTCTATACATGTAGCGCAGCATTTCTTGGAAGATCCACCACTGGATGTCTGCTCTTTTTTCTTCTTCTCCTGGGGGTTTTGCTTGAATTAAGCACAGACCCCGAGTCAGAACTTAAGCAACTGGCAACTATGACAAGCTACAGCACCCAGTGCAAGGGAAAAAAGAAATACAATTAAAGCCCGCCATCAAATCCCCTGCATGAGTTAAGGAACATCACCTCAGCCAGTTCCCCCCCTTCACCAGCCAGGAACATAAAGAAAGTAAGAAGTGACAAGAGGACTCCACCTCTTCCTTCTTACCTTGGTGCCTGCCTCCCGTGTTTCTGCCAGATCTGCCTCCATGGTGTCTCTGCAGTAGCTGCAGACCCTCAGGAATGCTTCCTGCTCAGCCTTATTGTAGAAGGGTAGATGGGCGCTGCCACACTGCACCTGTGTGTGTTCTCTGGCTCCCCTGCAGCTGTGTGGATCTGCAGCCGCATTCCCTGTACTCACAGTGCCCCATAGGGGATACTAACAAAATGACCACCCCCGTGCTTACACTTGGAAGGAACATCATCCCTGAGCGCTGGAAGGGACGTCAGATCCGAGCACATGAAATGATGCAGACTTCTACTGGACCCAGTTAGGAGTGTATCCAGCTTGCAGCTTCTCCATGCAGCCCTGGACTTGATGCAGCTTTTTGAGCATGTGGGTGCACAGTGTATAAGAGCAGAGAGTCCTCTGACCCCCATAGCCAAGAGAACAGGCGCCCAACTACCCGGATTTGTTTAAAAAAAAAAAAAAATTAAAACTGGAGAGAGGGGGTCTCTCCGAACTCAGTTTCATACCCCCACCCCCCACTAGGCACCCATGCACCTTCCAGGAGAAAGCTGACCCAAAAGGCCCCTGCCCCCCAGGAGGATGTTTTAAAAAGGATGAAAACAAATGAAAAGAAGATCATGTCAAGTCAGAGGAAACCCATGAAACTGAGGGTCTGTATGTGTGATGGCCTTTTAACTATTGTGGATTATGTGTTTCCTCTTAGGTGGGAGGAGCCTATCTCTTAGGTAGCTGTCCTGAAAGATGAATTGAGAAAAATCCTTCCTGATCCCCTGAGGGGTAAAATCGGATATTCCTTGCCCCCTTGTCCTCTGATGACCTTAAAGTGAATAACTCAACACCAAGTTCACTATAGAATATGCAAAATATATAACAAAAAAAAAAAAAAAATATGGGGCTTTAGTTTGGTGCAAAATACAACAGACAGCAATTTTCTTAAAAATGATTCAGTTTTATTGGTACAAAATGGTAAAAACATTACATGTATTGAGGCAGTTAATCCAGTTTACTCAACATATTTCGCTATAAAAATAGCTTCTTCAGGGAATAACTTTTATGGATACTGCACATGTAAAATGAATAGTTCCACAGGAGGAAAAAATCATCTTGTATACTTGAAGGATATATAAAATACCCTAATACCAACTAACACTATATGGACTGCTTATGTATTTACACATTAATCATATCCCCCAGGGGTGTGTAAAATAAAAAATAAAAAAAAAAAAACTACTTGTCCAAGGACTAAATCGGGGGCCCAATCTACTTGTCCCTCATGACAATCTACTTGTCCTGACAAAAAATACATACATTTTTTTCCCCAGGATAAAAAAAATGAAGGCTTGGTGTTTTGTTTTTGTTTTTTTGTTTAGGCAGAGGCGTTTTAGGAGTGTCTGGGGCTTTTAAAAACGAAATTGGCTTTTTTGGCACAAATTTTTTTGTCACACTGTATTAGCACAGCAATTTTTTGGTAAACAAGTACCAAACATGTCACCTTTTAAAACTGCACACAGCAAATGTTGTACATTTTACTATTCATAATCAATGCTTTAAAAGCCTTTACAGGTTACCACTTTAAAATAACACAGGTCTGGTTCTAGAATTACTGCTCATGATCTGGCGTTCACAGTGATACCGCACATTTGTAGGACGATCGCTGTGTGTTTGTGTGTGACTGACGCGTGCAAGCACAGGGGGATAGTGCTTTAAAACAATAAAATAATAAATCCAAAAATTAATTTATTTTTACACTGTCACGTTATTTTTTTAATCACTTTTATTGCTGTCACAAGAATTGCAAACATCCTTGAGACCACAATAGGCACGTGACAGATACTCTCTATGGAGAGATCTGGGGTCAATAAGACCCCAGATACCTCCTCTGCTCTTAAAAGTGGTTGTAATGTATGTTTCAAAAAAAACACAAACATGTTCTACTTGCCTCCTCTTTTTGGGTCCCTCTTTGCTGCTCCTAGCCTCTCCCTCCTGTTGAGTGCCTCCTAAGCAAAAAGCTTGCTATAGGGGCACCCGAGCTGAGCTGCATGTGTCCATTCAGACACGGACTTGCCATTCGACCTTGCCCCCTCTTTCTCTTGATTGGCTAACTGACTTTGACATCCGCGAGAGCCAATGGCGCCATGGCTGTGTCTCAGCCAATCAGGAGGGAGAGTCCCGGACGGCCGAGGAACTCGTGGACATCGCTGGATGAAGATGGGCCTTGGGTAACTATTAGGGGGTGCTGGGGAGGCTGCTGCACACAGAAGGCTTTATTTCTTGATATATAGATGCATTAAGATAAAAAAACCTTCAGACTTTACAACTCCTTTAATCACTTCTGGATTGGAAGGTTTTAACCCCTTAATGACTAGGCCAATTTATTTTGCTATACGGCATTGCATTACTTTAAGTGACAATTGCGCGGTTGTGCGACGCTGTACCCAAATAAAATTGATGTCCTCCCCCCCCCCCCCCCCCCCACAAATAGAGCTCTATTTTGTGGGTATTTGATCAACTCTGCGTTTTTTATTTTTTGTGTTTTTTTTTCCTGAAGATAACCCCGAAACCCATTGTCAGAGAAGTCTGGTCCATAACGTAGTTGGAACTTCCCGCCATTAGATGGAGTCAAGCTGGCTATTTAAACTGACTCTCTGCATGGATTCATTGCCGTTTGGTCTGCAGTTTCCTGTGTACTGTTCCTGACTCCGTGTGACCTCTGATCTTGATCCAGCTTGTTGTCTCTAACCTGTGCTTGTCTGCTTCCTACCCTGACCCTGGCTTGTCTTCTGGATTTCGCTCCTACCTGTTGATCCTGCCTTGCTGCTCTCCTGGTACCGACCCAGCTTGTGACCTAATTACTCTGCTGCCTATTGTCTATGTCCTTCCTGCCTGACCATTACCTACCCGGCTTGTTTGACCCTGCACCCTGCTCGTCCGGCCTGCTACAACTCCAGCCCAGCATGCTCGCTCCCAGGAAGCCTCATACCAGCCCGCTCACTGCAGCCATGCTACTACTGGACTGATTACAGGCACTCATACGTCACCGTGCTCCTGTGGCTACTGTCTCACTATCAGAGGCCCACGAGCCGGAGTTGTACGAGAGGCCCTCCTCTACACGTCAGGCTCACCTACCAGGTACGTGACACCCATAGAATAGAAAAAATAAAGAAAAAAAAATAGCCACCTCTGCTGAAATAAGTGTGCACTTAAAAAGGACCATGGAATTTTGAGGACCTTAAAAGTGGTTGGAAACCCTAATATATACCCAATGAAGTGACTGGCCTCAGGCAATACACGATATGAAAGAAATCCTCCTACATAAGTTCTAGCTGTTTATCTGCAGTCTTCTGTTTTCTACATCCGTTCAAAGTCTAGAATTTATAAAGCTTGTCTGAGCTGTCGGAAAAACTGGATTTTTGTAAGAACTTACCGTAAAATCCTTTTCTCTGAAGTTCATCGACAGACGCAGCTCCATCTATTCAGGGACTATAGGGTTATCCTCCTCCTATCAGGAATAGGCAATAGGCAGGAAAAAAGCTTAACTACACCCATGAGGACTGTCCCTGCAGGCATAACCCCACACACCCTGCTATCATCATGCAGTTTAGTTGCAAGCAGTGTTTAGAATAAAAAAAAAAAAAAACAATTCGCTCAGAAGTAGAGGGGCGAGTGCTGCGTCTGTCGATGAACTTCAGAGAAAAGGATTTTACAGTAAGTTCTTACAAAATTCCAGTTTTCTCTACTATTCATCGACAGATGCAGCTCCATCTATTCACAGACGATAGGGATGTCCCAAAGCAGTCTATTCATGAGGGGTGGGAAGACAACGCAATGGAAACGTAACTCCCCAAAGGCTAAAACTTAGCCAACCAGGTAACATGGAGCTCACCCTGAAAACACAATACACCCTCAAAGAGGAAAAAAAACAGTTCTCTTTAAATAGCAGCCTGCAAAACATTGCAGCCAAAAGGAGGCATCCAAAGATGCCAACACATCTACTTTGCAGAATTTTGAAAACGTATATACAGACGACCAAGTTGCTGCCTTTTAAACTTGCAGCACCGACGCCTGATGGCAAAAAGCCCAAGAGGCACTCAGCGCTCTCGTAGAATGCGCCTTCAATGGGAAACAAGGAACCAGACCCTTCAGTGAATAAGCCTGAACTACCATCTGCCTGATCCATCTGGATATAGTCACCGCAGACGCAGTCAATCCCTTAAGGGGTCCTTTGGCAAGGATAAAAAGAGCATCTGAATTTCAAAAAAAAAGACTCAGTGATCTCCAGATAAACCCTGATCGCTCGAACCACATCCACAGAGTGCAACGCAAATTCCTTAGAATGTTTGGGCTTATGGCAGAGTGAAGGCAACACAATGTCTTCATTCAGATGAAAACCAGAAAAAACCTTAGGAAAAAACTACTGATAACGTCAAAGTACCAGTTTATCTCTGTATCACCAGATAAGGTGAGTGGCAGGACAACGCCACCAGTACTCTGCCGAGTGGAAGTGATAGCCACCAAGAAGGCAACCTTCTGGGACAACGAAAGCAGAGAAATCTCCCGAATGTTCTCAAAAGGAGGCTTTTGAAGAACCGATAATACCAAATTGAGATCCCACAGCGGTAGCGGGGGGACCGTCTCGGAGGAGCCAAATGGCACACCCCCTGTATAAAAGGTATGAATCAAAGCATGCATTGGAAATATATAGCCAAAGCCGACACTTGGCCTTTGATAGTGCTCAAAGCCAACCGCTGTTCAACTCCTTTCTGCAAAAAGGCCAAAACCCTAGCTATCGAAAACAAGCGAGGGTGTGCCTTCAGTGATTCACACCATGAAATATACAATTTCCATGTACGAAGTTATATCTTCCTAGAAGTAGACTTCCTAGCCTTCAATAGCGTAGGAATCAGAGTCTGAAAGACCTCTATCTCGCAACACCTGGCTTTCAACAGCCATGCTGTTAAAGACAGCGACTGTAAAGCAGGATGGAAGATCGGACCTTGAAAAAGCAGATCGTCCCTCAGAGGAAGTCCCCAAGGAGCATCGGCGACCAGTCTTACTAGGTTTGCGTACCAAGACCGGCGAGGCCAGTCCAGAGCCACCAGAATGACCGGAATCCTTTCCACCTCTATCCTGCACAGAGGCCTTGGAAGGAGTTTTAAGGGAGGAAAGGCATAAATCAGCCGATACTGACCCCAAGGAGCCGTCAGAGCGTTTGTGGCGTCGGCCAGAGGCTCTCGAGACCTGGCTATGAATATCTGTACCTTCTTGTTGAGGCGAGAAGCAAACAGATCAACCTCAGGAGTGCCCACCGAACACACAGGAGATGAAACTACTCCGGGTGCAGGGACCACTCCCCTTGATCCAACACCTGACGATTTAGGTAATCCCCTTGGATTTAGGTAATCCCCTTGCCAGTTCTCCACATCTGGAATATGTACAGTAGAGAGGGCTGGAAAAAATGTTTCCCCTAAGGCCAGAATCTCGGCCACCTCCTTGGCTGCCAAGACACTCTTGGTGCCCCCCTGGTGATTGATGTAAGCCACAGCCGTGGCGTTGTCATAACTGAATCCGAACTGGACAATGTTGCAGACGAGTTGTCAAATAGTTCGGACAAAGCTTTATTGCTCTGAGCTCCAAAACATTTAAAATTGGTAGTTTTGACTCTTCCATCGTCCAGGTACCCTTGGCACAGAGCTTCTCCAGCACCCTGCCCCAGCCCGATAGGCTGGCGTCTGTGGTCACCACCATCCAAAACAACGGGAGGAAGGACTTGCCCTGGCATAGTGCTGGAGACTTAATCCACCACAATAGAGCAGACTTTGTGTGAGGCTTAACCGAATCAAAGAGTCCAAGGACTTTGGATCCTTGTTCCATTTGACAAGAATATCCTTTTACAAAGGTCTGGTATGGAACTGAGCAAACAGAACCGCATCGAAGGTTGATACCATCAGACCCAAGGCCCGCATGCAAACTCGAAGAGAGGACAGATTGTTTGCCAACAACAACCAAATCGCCTCCTGCAAATTTTGCAGCTTGTCCGGAGGAAGAAACACCTTGGCCAAGGCTGAACCCAAAATCAAGCCCAGATAATCCAGTCTCAAGACAGGAGTCAGCGCAGATTTCTTGAAATTGATGTTACAACCGAAATCCTGCAGAGTTCTGACAGTGACCGTCAGATCCCCCATCAAGACTGAAGGAGAGTCCACTTTCACAGGAGTTCGCTTAGGTACCCCAGTACCGTAATCCCCCACTGGCGCAGCAATGATTACTGTACAAACTAAGGTATGGACCATAGGGTGAGTACCTGGATAGAGAACTGGCTCCAGGGGAGAGTCCAGAGGGTGGAGATAAATGGGGAGTACTCGGATTGGGCGGGTGTGGAAAGTGGGGTCCCCTAAGGTTCTGTCCTGGGACCAATCATGTTTAATTTATTCATAAATGATCTAGAGGAGGGGATATCTAGCACAATCTCGGGAATTTGCGGATGATACTAAACTAAGCATGCCAATATCTTCTATGCAGGATGTGGAAATCTTAAAAGTGGACCTGAACAAAATAATGGGGTGGGCAACTACATGGCAGATGAGGTTTAATGTTTAAAAATGTAAAGTAATGCACTTGGGCTTCAGAAACACGAAAGCAAGCTACTCACTAGGGGGGAAACCTCTGTGTGAATCTAAGATGGAAAAGGACCTGGGGGTCCTAGTGGACAACACGCTTGGCAGTGGCATGTGATGCCAAGCCGCTGCAAGCAAAGCCAACAGAATACTGGCATGTATAAAAAAAGGGGATTCACTCCAGAAATAAAGAGATTATTCTCCACTCTACAAGACTCTGGTCCGGCCACATCTGGAGTATGCTGTCCAGTTCTGGGCACCGGTCCTCCGGAAGGACGTGCTGGAACTGGAGAGAGTCCAGAGAAGAGCAACAAAAATAATTAGGGGAATGGAGGGCATCAGCTATGAGGAAAGGGGGATATGATATCAATGCACAAATACTATACTGGTGAGGACCCTAGCATAAAGGAACAAACTTTTTAGAGAAAGGGAAGACGCGTGGCCACTCACTAAAACTAGAGGAAAAACGGTTTAACCTTAAAATACGTAAGGGGTTCTTCACTATCAGAGCAGTAAGGATGTGGAATTCGCTTTCACAAGCAGTCGTATCAGCAGGGAGCATCGATAGTTTCAAAAAACTATTAGATGGGCACCTTAAAGAACACAACATACAGGGGTATACAATGTACGGTTAACAGCAAACACACACACACACACACACACACACACACACACACACACACATCAACTGGATGGACTGATGTCTTTTTTTAACTTCACAAACTATGTAACTGATGACAATACCGGTGCTAGGACCTTGGTAAACACTATGGGTGCGGAGGCGAAAGCAAAGGGAAATGCCACAAATTGATAATGCTCCTCTGGGACCGCAAAGTGAAGAAACCGCTGGCGTCCAGCATAAATAGGGATGCGTAGATATGCGTCCTTGATATTTACAGAGGCTAAGAAATCTCCCTGGTGTAGGGACACCACTACCGTGCGGATGGCTTCCATCCAAAACTTTTGTACCCGCACAAAGCGGTTCAGGGCCTTGAGGTGGAGGGATGGGACACACCTTGCCCTCCTTCCTGGGTACGGTGAAGAGGTTTGAATAAAACCCTCGAAAACATTCCTGAAAGGGAAGCGGTACAATCACTCCTTGTGACAAAAAATCGTGTACCGCCTCTCGCAAGTCCCTTAACCAGACTGGGGATAGTTAAAGATTGGATAGGAAGAACCTCACAGAATGATTGCATTTAGCGTAAATAACAATATAACAATGCAAGAGGGGAACATAAGAACCCTCAACTTCAGGGAGGGCAAACTTTCCCAAATTGTGCTCAATGATGGAAAGGGTTAACTGGGACCAAACCCTAGGAACACTGACCACGGAGGAAAAATGGGAATGCTTTAGGAACATATTAAACAAAAGTATCTTACAGTGTATTCCTATGGGAAATACATTTAGAAGAGACAAAGCCAAACCTGGCTGGCTAAACCGTAATGTTAAAAAATTATTAGGGGGAAATATAAATCAGAGGGCACAGTAACGGCTTTCCAGCAGTACAGGGAGGCAAATAAGAATAGTAAATACGAAATCAAAATGTCTAAAATCAACTTTGAGAGACAAATAGCGGAGGATAGTAAAAATAACCCAAAGATATTTAAACCACTTCCATACCGGGCCATAGTAAGATGACGCCGGCAGGAAGGGCTTCTCGATCCGGGCGGACGTCTCGCCGCTACTGCTAGTCCCCGGGGGCGCGCAAGCGCGGCGATGAGGGATGAGGCTCGTCCCTCGGACAGAGCCCGTCCCCGATCTAGGTAAAGAGCCAATGAAATTGGCTCTTTACCACGTGACCGACTGTCAATTGGAATTGGCTGTTTACCATGTGATTGGCTGTGTGACAGGCTCTGATGGCCTGGTGACAGGTACTCAGCGTACTCTGATGGCCTGGTGGCAGGTACTCGGCGTACTCTGATGGCCTGGTGGCAGGTACTCGGCGTACTCTGATGGCCTGGTGGCAGGTACTCGGCGTACTCTGATGGCCTGGTGGTAGGTACTTGGCGTACTCCCATGGCCTGGTGGCAGGTACTCGGCGTACTCCGATGGCCTGGTGGCAGGTACTCGGCGTACTCCGATGGCCTGGTGACAGGTACTCGGCGTACTCTGATGGCCTGGTGACAGGTGATTAAAAGGTACTCAGAGTACCCGAGTACCTGTCAACAGAGTACCCGAGTACCTGTCGTCAGAGTACCCCATCAGGCCATCGGTACATCAAGTGTGATCAATTTTCAATGATTGGCACCATAGCTTGTAGACTCAATAACTTTCACACAAACTAAATAAATAAATAACCACTAATTTGAGTTTTTTTTTTTCAAAGATATGTAGAAGTATAAATTTTGTCCCAAATTTATGAAAAAAAAATTCCTTATTTGCAAAATTTTATAATAGAAACTAAAACAAAATGTGTTTTTTTTCAAAATTTTCGTTCTTTTATCACTTGTATCGCAAAAAATAAAAAACCCTGGATGATTAACCACTTGCCGACCGCTCACTCGAGCTCTACTGCGGCAAAGTTATCGGAGGCTCGCTCCCGCTGTGTTCATTCAGAGCGGGAGTCGGGCCAGGGGAGGAGCGGCGGCGATCGCAGCTGCTCTTCTCCGATCGTCGGGGAATCGAGTTTGGAGATCTGCCCGCTTGTGTAAACAAAGCGGGCTGATCTCCTAAGTGACAGATTGCAGGGTTTCAGCATAGCTGAACATGCGATCTGTCCCTGTGTCACTCAGTCACCTCCCCCCACACGTTAGTTAGCACCATAGTTACATAGTTACATAGTTAGTGAGGCTGAAAAGACATAAGTCCATCCAGTTCAACCTATGATGTGTGTGTGTGTTTGCTTTTAACCGTACATTGTATACCCCTGTATGTTGTGGTCTTTAAGGTGTTCATCCAATAGTTTTTTGAAACTATCAATGCTCCCCGCTGATACGACTGCTTGTGGAAGAGAATTCCACATCCTTACCGCTCTTACAGTGAAGAACCCCTTACGCACTTTAAGGTTAAACTGCCTTTCCTCAAGTTTTAGGGAGTGGCCACGTGTCTTATTGTATCTCCTTTCTCTGAATAGTTTGTTCCTTATGCTCGGGTCGCCAGTACAGTATTTGTATATTGATATCATATCCCCCCCCTCAATCGTCTCTTCTCCAGAGAGAATAGGTTCAGTGCTTGTAGTCTTTCCTCATAGCTGATGTCCTCCATTCCCCTAATTATTTTTGTTGCCCTTCTCTGGACTTTCTCCAGTTCCAGCACATCCTTCCTGAGGACCGGTGCCCAGAACTGGACAGCATACTCCAGATGTGGCCGGACCAGAGTCTTGTAGAGTGGAAGAATAATCTCTTGATTTCTGGAGTGAATCCCCAGTATTCTGTTGGCTTTGCTTGCGGCGGCTTGGCATTGCATGCCACTGCCAAGCCTGTTGTCTACCAGTACCCCCAGGTCCCTTTCCATCCTAGACTCACCCAGAGGTTCCCCCCCAGTGAGTAGCTTGCTTTCTGGTTTCTGGCCCCCAAGTGCATTACTTTACATTTTTCTACATTAAATCTCATCTGCCATGTAGTTGCCCACCCCGTTATTTTGTTCAGGTCTGCTTGCAAGATTTCCACATCCTGCATAGAAGATATTGGCATGCCTAATTTAGTATCATCTGCAAATACTGAGATTGTACTAGATATCCCCTCCTCTAGATCATTTATGAATAAATTAAACAGGATTGGTCCCAGGACAGAACCCTGGGGGACCCCACTTTCCACACCCACCCAATCCGAGTACTCCCCATTAATCACCACCCTCTGTACTCTCCCCTGGAGCCAGTTCTCTATCCAGGTACTCACCTTATGGTCCATACCTACCTTCCTTAGTTTGTACAGTAAGTGTTTGTGGGGAACGGTGTCAAAGGCCTTTGCAAAGTCCAGATACACCACATCCACAGGCTTACCTTTATCTAAGTGGCAGCTCACTTCATCATAGAAGGTTAATAGATTGGTTTGGCATGAACGATTTTTCATGAATCCATGCTGATTACTACTTATAATACCGTTTTTATTACTAAAGTCTTGTATGTGGTCCCTTATCATCCCCTCCAAAATTTTGCAGACTACTGATGTTAGGCTGACCGGCTTTTTTCCAATCAGCTGGCACCATACCCGTCTGTATACTATCCTTAAAGATCAAGAATAATGGTCTGGCAATCACCTGGCTGAGCTCATTAAGAACCCTCGGGTGCAAGCCATCCGGTCCCGGGGATTTATTTATGTTAAGTTTCTCTAGTTTAGCTCTAAGTCTATCCTCTGTTAGCCATGGCGGCACTTCCTGAGGTGTATTATTAAGTTCGGCCTTACAAGCGGGGTTTGTGTAGCCCCCCGATTCCTTTGTGAAGACTGAAGAAAAGAAATTATTTAACACTTCCGCCTTTTCTCTGTCCTCTGTGGCCATTTTTCCTTTATCATCTTTTATGGGGCCAATGTGCTCTGGCCTCGCTTTCCTACTGTTTATATACTTAAAGAACTTCTTGGGGTTCTTTTTACTCTCCTCCGCTATATGTCTCTCGTGTTCTATTTTAGCCGCCCTGATTTCGTCTTTACATTTCTTATTACACTCTTTGTAGTGCTTAAATGCTGCCAATGACCCCTCAGTCTTGTATTTTTGAAGGCCTTTTCTTTAGCTCTAATATACATTTTTATGTTGGAGTTTAGCCACCCAGGGTTTGATTTTGCTCTTTTAAATTTATTTCCCTGTGGAATGCACTGGCCCACCCCCTTGTTAAGTATGCTCTTGAAGCACTCTCATTTTTCCTCCGTGTTCTTTGTTCCCAGGGTTCTATCCCATTTGAAATTTTCTAGCAGCGAGCGCAGTTTAGGGAAATTGGCTCTTTTGAAATTCAGTGTCCTTATATTACCCTTGTGTTTACTATTTAATATATCTATTACTGTAATTAATACTGAAACCAATTGACCAAGCACCAGGCATACATTAACCCTTCCCTCTCCAATAAAATTAACCCCTTCCCTGCCAGTGTCATTTTTACAGTAACAGTGCATATTTATAGCACTGATTACTGTAGTAATGTCACTGGTACCCCCAAAAGTGTCAAAAATGTCAGTCAAGGGTCTGATCTGTCCGCCGCAATGTCGCAGTACCGCCAAAAAAAAAAAAAAAATCGCTTATTGTGATTTTTTTTTTACCAAACATGGGTAGCAGAAAACAAATTGTAAAAATCTAATTTTTTTTTAATTTTTGGCCATTTTTGGGGGGGGGGAATTTCATATAAAAAATGTGAAAAATAGTTATTTTTTCAAAATTTACGTATTTTTTGTTTATAGTGCAAAAAGTAAAAGTCGCACAGGTGATCAAATACCACCAAAAGAAAGCTCTGTTTGTGGGAAAAAAAGGACGTAAATTTCGTTTGGGTACGGCGTCGCACGACCGCGCAATTGTCAGTTAAAGTCGCACAGTGCCGAATCGCAAAAAGTGGCCTGGACGTAAGACAGCAAAATCCTCCGGTGGTAAACTGGTTAAACTGTAAGAGGAAAAACAGGCGCCACACTAAGTGCAGTATATCTGGATAAACGTTTAATAGACCAAATAGAAAGGTACTCACAAACGATGATATAAAAAACAGCATATATCAGTAGTAAAGGAAATGGTAATCCCAGTGTCCAAATTCAGGATGGCACAAGCGGTCTCAAAGCATCGGGCTGTAACGAGTGGAGGATCGATACTTCCCATCTACTGGGGACACAGCGCTGGCCGCTCTGACGTCACTTCCGGGATACGTACTGGCGCCGGCGACGCGTTGTCGGAGCATGCGCTCCTTCCTCAGGCCGATAATGCGCCATTTTGCTCAAGGGCTTAAGTAGACAAGGAGGCAGAGCCAGCTGGGTCCTAAAGAGTGCCAATACTCCTCACTCAAGAGGAACCCGCTGTGATACTGAACAGGGGCAGTGTACATTATGAAAAGAAACCAGAGCAGTAGTCAAATATATAGTAACAAGAAATCTGTTATAACTAGTTCTCAACAAAATAAGAAATTTTGGAATAAATGGAAATAGGAATTAATGTGAAAATAAATAAGAATAAAATAAATAATAAATAATAAGAAAAATAATAATGATAATAATGGTTGGAAAAAATAAAAAAAGAAAAAATGAAAAATTGAAAAAAAGGATAATGAGAAAATAAAAATAAAACTAAAAATAATAAAATAATATAATAAAATAATAATAAAAAATGCTAACATTAAATTATACAAGTTTAAAATGCACATTGTATATGTATACATCCACATATTGTTACACATAGGGATATATTATCATAATACAATGATATAGTAATAATAAAACCGTAAATATATGTATAGATATCATTATACTAAAGAATATCATTATTCTTTTAAAAAAAAAATTTTATATATAAAAATATACATAAAAAAATATAAAAATATATATATATATATATATATATATATATATATATATATATATATATATATAAAAAACACCGTAGAAAAGAGGATAAAATCATCTAAAAGACCATCAGCCAATATAACCATCCACTAATGTATCCTATTCTGGCTCCATACATAATTGTTATAAAAGGGTATAAACAAGGTGGTGGGGCATTACTCTCAGATGTCCAATCCAAAATTATTGGATGGAGTCATAGGAGAGTGTTGGTCTCAATTTCTTCGTTCAAACCACCCGGCACTAAAGTGTCCAAAGTATATATCCAATAGGCCTCCCTTTGGCATAATCTCTTAAAACGTTCTGCAGGCGCCAAAGTAGCCAAAGATTATGCCAAAGGGAGGCCTATTGGATATATACTTTGGACACTTTAGTGCCGGGTGGTTTGAACGAAGAAATTGAGACCAACACTCTCATATGACTCCATCCAATAATTTTGGATTGGACATCTGAGAGTAATGCCCCACCACCTTGTTTATACCCTTTTATAACAAATATGTATGGAGCCAGAATAGGATACATTAGTGGATGGTTATATTGGCTGATGGTCTTTTAGATGATTTTATCCTCTTTTCTACGGTGTTTTTATATATATATATATATATATATATATATATATATATATATATATATTTTTTTATATTTTTTTATGTATATTTTTATATATAAAAATTTTTTTAAAAAAGAATAATGATATTCTTTAGTATAATGATATCTATACATACATTTACGGTTTTATTATTACTATATCATTGTATTATGATAATATATCCCTATGTGTAACAATATGTGGATGTATACATATACAATGTGCATTTTAAACTTGTATAATTTAATGTTAGCATTTTTTATTTTTTATTATTATTTTATTATTTTATTTTATTATTTTTAGTTTTATTTTTATTTTTAATTTTTATTTTCACATTATCCTTTTTTTCAATTTTTCATTTTTTCTTATTTTTTTATTTTTTCCAACCATTATTATCATTATTTTTCTTATTATTTATATTATTTATTTTATTCTTATTTTTATTTTTATTTTTATTCTTATTTATTTTCACATTAATTCCTATTTCCATTTATTCCAAAATTTCTTATTTTGTTGAGAACTAGTTATAACAGATTTCTTGTTACTATATATTTGACTACTGCTCTGGTTTCTTTTCATAATGTACACTGCCCCTGTTCAGCATCACAGCGGGTTCCTCTTGAGTGAGGATTATTGGCACTCTTTAGGACCCAGCTGGCTCTGCCTCCTTGTCTACTTAAGCCCTTGAGCAAAATGGCGCATTATCGGCCTGAGGAAGGAGCGCATGCTCCGACAACGCGTCGCCGGCGCCAGTACGTATCCCGGAAGTGACGTCAGAGCGGCCAGCGCTGTGTCCCCAGTAGACGGGAAGTATCGATCCTCCACTCGTTACAGCCCGATGCTTTGAGACCGCTTGTGCCATCCTGAATTTGGACACTGGGATTACCATTTCCTTTACTACTGATATGCTGTTTTTATATCATCGTTTGTGAGTACCTTTCTATTTGGTCTATTAAACGTTTATCCAGATATACTGCACTTAGTGTGGCGCCTGTTTTTCCTCTTACAGCTCGCCACAAGTCCCTTCTACTTGCTTACAGAGCAGCCTGCGGAGTGTAGCATATGGAGACGTATGTACATGGACTTTTTATGGACTCTTCTAATTCAATTCAATATCTTTAGGCTACTGTGTCATTTAAGTAGCATATGTCCGTATTGGAGCTTGTGGAAGTTTTTGGACACTCATTTCCCTAGTTGTGCGCCAGGTTTACCCCCCCTTTCTTTTCCGGTAAACTGGTTAAATACTACCAAAAGAAAGCTATAGTTGGGTGAAAAAAAAATGATAAAAAATTTGATTGGGTACAGCGTTGTATGAGTAATTATCATTCAAAGTGTGAGAGCGCTGAAAGCTGAAAATTGGTCTGGGCAAGAAGGGGGTTTAACTGCTCTGTATGGAAGTGGTTAAATATATCAACAGCAAAAAAACTATGACAGAGTATGCTGCACACATAATTAACGAAAAGGGGAGGATGGTTACAGAGGACACTGAAAAGGCAACCGTGCTTAATGCTTTTTTCTCCTCAGTCTTTACACAGGAAAAGGAGGGGTACACTGACCATGACTGTATGGTTAGCAGTAATTCACAGGATTTGCCGATATGGCTAACAGGAGGGTGAAATCAGGGAAAGGCTGGATAAAAATAACACAAATAAATCACCAGGCCCGGATGGCGTACATCCGAGAGTACTCAAAGAACTTAGTAAAACTATATCTAGACCACTGTTCCTGATCTTTGCTGACAGTATTATGACAGGAAATGTACCAGGTGATTGGAGGAAAGCTAATGTGATACCGATATTCAAAAAAGGGCAGAGGTATGTCCCGGGAAATTATAGGCCGGTCAGTCTGACATCGAAAGTATGTAAACTTCTGGAGGGGATGATAAGGGACTATATTGTAGAGTTTGCTAAAGACAACATCATCAGCAGTAATCAGCACAGGTTTAAGAATGGGCGTTCTGGTCAAACCAATCTGTTAACATTCTATGAGGAGGTGAGCTGTGAGCTAGATAGGGGGAGACCAGTGGATGTGGTGTACCTGGATTTCACTAAGGCGTTTGATACAGTTCCCCACAAGCGCTTACTTTATAAAATAAGGTCTGCAGGCATCGACCGCAAGCTTTGCTCTTGGATACGGAACTGGCTAAAAGAGCGTGTCCAAAGGGTGGTAATAAATAGTGCATACTCAGACTGGTCCGGGGTAGTAAGTGGGGTTCCCCAAGGCTCAGTCCTGGGACAAACCTTTTTCAATTTATTGATAAACAGCATTGAGGACGGGATCATTAGTTCTATATCAGTTTTTGCAGATGACAAGATTGGGCAGGGCAATAACTACACGGCATGAGGCAGATATCTTACAGAATGACCTGGACAAAATAACAGAGTGGGCAACGACATGGCAAATGAGGTTTAATGGGGAGAAGTGTAAGGTTTTGCACTTGGGTACTAAAAACATAAAAGCACAATACACTTTTGGGGGAGAACCTTTGGGGGAATCAAAAATTGAGAAAGATCTGGGAGTCTTAGTAGAGGATAGACTAGGCAATAGCATGCAATGTCAAGCGGCAGCTGCCACAGCCGGCAGAATATTAGCATGCATAAAGAAGGGGATGTTTTCCAGAGATAAAACTATAATTCTACCACTTTATAAAAAACTTCTGGTCGCCAGTCCTTTAGGAGGGATGTGTTGGAGCTGGAGAGAGTCCAGAGAAGGGCAACTAAACTAATTAGGGGATTGGAGGACCTAAATTATGAAGAGCGTCCACAATCGCTTAATTTATTCTCCCTGGGAGAAGAGACGCCTGAGAGGGGACATGATAGCAATTTACAAATACCTTAATGGTGATCTCAGCATAGAAAAAAAGCTATTCAGTCACAAGGATTGCATGAGGACGTGAGGACATACAATGCGATTAGAGGAGAAGCGTTTTAACCTCAGGCAACGTGGGGAGTTCTTTACTGTTAGGGCTACAAGATTGTGGAATTCTCTACCATTGTCTACCACAAGAGGTAGTTTCTGCGGGAAGTATGGTTACTTTCCAAAGACTCTTGGACATACATCTCAAGGATCAGAACATTAAGGGGTATGAGAGAGGATTAGGGTCACACACACACCTACACAGGTTGAACTGGATGGACTATTGTCTTTATTCAACCTCAACTACTATGTAACTATGTAACCTGTCCGACGCGCGAGACCAGAATTCTATCTTGTACCCAGATTGGATCAGTTTGTGAACCAATATGTCCTGAATCAAGGAGGTCCTGGGTTCCAGAAAGAAACAAAGACATCTACCCACCCCAGAGGGCGACCCTTCATGCAGACGAGGACTTGTCTGCAGGTCCAGACTGGCCGGTCTTTGCTTTCCCCAACCACAGCTTCTTGGAACCCCTGAAGACCTGAATGATTTTACCTTTTCCTTGCGACCCAGAGGCACGAAAAATACTCTCATGAGCATTAAAAGGAAGGCCCCCCCCAGGACGTAGCGCCTTGCCCTTAGAGAATTGGGGAAGATGAGTGCTCTTACCACCCGTGATACCTTTGATCAACTGGTCCAGAGAGGATCCTGGTCCAGAGAGGATCCAAACAGCCTCTCCCCTGAGAAGGGAAGATCAGTCAAGGCCTTTTTAGAAGCCTGGTCCGCCGTCCAGCTTTTTAGCCACACCATGCGCCTAATAGCAATCCCCACTGCCAACGCCCTGGCCACTAAAGGGGCTGAATCTAGGGACGTATCACACATGAACACCAGGGCTTCAGCCAACTGGTCCAGAAGTTCCAAAACCGCAGGGGTTAATACTTAATACTTTTAAGTAACTTCATCCATTCTGTAGCAGTCTGCGCAACCAAAACATTCACAAAAAGTAGCCTTTAATATGTGACCGGCTACGTGTAAATGGCGGGACAAGGATTCCACCCATCTATCCACAGGGTCCACAAAAGTTGAAGACTCTTCCACCGGTACCAGAATAGTTTTATTCAATCTGGACACCGGGAGATGCACTTTTGGTGGTACAGTCCACCTAGTGGACACTGCCACCGCAAGGGGCTAACGGCGTACAAAACGCTTAGGCACCACTAACATGTGCCTAATGCACTGCCATTGTCCATCCACAATAGTATGAAACAATTTTCCCACATTGAAACTATCAGTGTTTCCACCAAAGCGCGTTCCCGCACGGCGGCTGATGAGGACAGGTCCTCTTCACCGTCAGAATGCGATGACACCAATCCCTCAGGGTGGTCTGCGTTTGCAGCGGTCCATGTCTATCTCGGAGTCCGAAGACCCTGCTGATGGAGGTGAGAGCGGAGGGCATTTGCGGCTGGCAGCACTACCAATGACAAAATCTACCATAGACATCAGATTTTGCAAAAAAAAAAAAAAAGCTGCAATCTCTGGCTGAGACTGTGAACCAGAAGGTCCAGCAGTCGCTCCCAGGGGGTCTGCAGGTGAAATATTATCCTGAGACTCCGTGTTACTTTTTAAAATATTTGGACAGTGTCTCTTTAAGACCGCTAGAAATGCGGTCAAACCGCTATAAGTGCGGGCTCACAATCCCTAGTTATTATAAGAGAATAGCAGAGTGAACGAAGAAAAACCCAGAGGGAACCCCAGGAAAAAAAGTTACCAGACCACAGAGGAGACTTCCAGCACGATCTGTGCAAAAACGAAACTGACACTGACTGTAAAGGAAGAGGAAAAGAAAACTCAGCCTCTATATTTAAAAAGCCAAGCCGCATGCCTGTCCAGCCTATGGACCTCAGGAAAATGGCCGCTCATGCATTCTCAATGGGGAATTATAGAAAATGACTACCCATATAATCTAATGGGAATATTAATGATCCACGGCAAAATGGTGGCCCCCATGGCACGCCATATGATCTCCAGGACCCCCAAAAGGGGGCCTAGAACAATAGGGCATCGGAAGGTCCCAAGTCACACCCCTCAAATAGGCACCACAACGGCCGCATTATTACCTCCCCCCTCAAAGTAATAATCTGCTAGGGGAATTTCCGAGGGGTACACAGGACTAGTCCTCTGAGGTGCCAGGGGAACCGAGGGAGCCCCTAAAGTCTGACTATTTCAGATAAGGGCCCACGTCTGCCCTGAGACTACCGGGGGTTTTTAGGGGGACAATTTACTCACCGTGAACAAAATAAAGTGCAGCACTAAAAAGGGTGAATGAACCAAACAAGTCCAAAGAAGAATTCACCAAAAATGGTTAAAAAAAAAATAAATAAATAAGTCCCATGTGATGGTGCAACAAACAATCCAAGAATGGCAAGTGTGGTCACAGTGGTAGCCAGATCCCACCACCATCAGAGGAGAGACAATAATGCGTTCACCGGAGACTGTGGACCCAAAATACCATACGGCAAATGGGTCAGATAAGCTGATATATTAGGTCTTTAATGACTCCAAATGCCAGTTGTAACCTCGGATATTCCAATAGATGGTCATGAGATGGATTCGAAGGAGAAGAAGCCTTAACCCACAGATGACAAAAGGGATAAACCAGAAGAGACAAATGTAGTGTAAATCCGCTAAAAAAAAATTGTTTAAAAAGGGGAAGTACACTTACAGACATCCAGAGGTACAAGCATGTATCAAGCAAGCAAATCAGGCTGTCCTTGGCATAGTCCTGACGCATTTAGTTAGAGATAACTTTCCCAAAGGATATTGCCAGTAAGTAGACCTACATTTGCATAAATTTATAGGGTAAAAGTAAATTGAAAACGGATCCAACCTGTGTAAAAGCTGCCCTGTACCACTACGCCGGCAAAGATGGCGGCGGCGGCGTGCGTTCCAAACCTCATTTTGGTACATAGTGTGGCGTAATTTCTGGGGTAAACCAGAAGTGAGGCAACTAACCGCGTCATATGCGGAAGTAAACAAACCGCTGAAGTAAATAATAGCGGTGCGCTGTGTAGAACACAAGCAAGTCAGGCAGATCTGCTCAATATACATCCCCTATACATTGAATATCAACATTATAAATTGTGGATGCAATCTAAATGCCTCTAAAAAGGTAAACAGTAAAAAGGCTAACCCAAATTGAACAGAGGGTAAAAACTTTAATATGGGAACACAGTCGTAGAAATATAACTACAAAAATGATAACCAAAGAATGATATATGACGTGTGAGATATAAAAACTTATTATAAGAGTAATAATAAATATTATAGATAAAAATAATATATATATTAGAAAATATAAATTATATATTTAGAGAGGAAACGGCAAATAAAATAAAGGTCACGGATAACAGGACAAAAGCAGTAGTAAAACAGAGAAAAAAATAACAACACCCATGAGAATAAACTAAGATGTATTGATGAAGGCATTAATGTCCACTCTATATTAAGCATGTATGTTGATGAATAAGATTGGAGGGTGTAAATCCAGTAGGTTTCACGACGTGAGACCCCACGTATATTGGAATCACCTCTCCAAGGGGCTATGAAATGATCTATAATTTGAAACAAAGTACCCTTAGGGTCCTTGTTATGGCAAAGCAAATAATGTTTAGGGACATTATGTTTGCTTTTCCCTGTAATACTGGTAATGTGTTCATTGACCCTGATGTAGAAGGGTCTGATTGTGCAACCCACATATTGTTTGCGACATGGGCATGTCAACAAATACACCACATGAGTAGTGGTACAGGTGGAAAAAATTTTGAGATAATAAATGGAATGATTGACCGTAGATTCAAAGGAAATAAATTTCTTCCTGTTGTCACAATTTACAGTGCCTTGCGAAAGTATTCGGCCCCCTTGAACTTTGCAACCTTTTGCCACATTTCAGGCTTCAAACAAAGATATAAAACTGTATTTTTTTGTGAAGAATCAACAAGTGGGACACAATCATGAAGTGGAACGAAATTTGTTGGATATTTCAAACTTTAAAAAAAAAAAAAAAACTGAAAAATTGGGCGTGCAAAATTATTCAGCCCCCTTAAGTTAATACTTTGTAGCGCCACCTTTTGCTGCGATTACAGCTGTAAGTCGCTTGGGGTATGTCTCTATCAGTTTTGAACATCGAGAGACTGAAATTTTTGCCCATTCCTCCTTGCAAACAGCTCGAGCTCAGTGAGGTTGGATGTAGAGTGTTTGTGAACCGCAGTTTTCAGTTCTTTCCACAGATTCTCGATGGGATTCAGGTCTGGGCTTTGACTTGGCCATTCAAACACCTGGATATGTTTATTTGTGAACCATTCCATTGTAGATTTTGCTTTATGTTTTGGATTATTGTCTTGTTGGAAGACAAATCTCCGTCCCAGTGTCAGGTCTTTTGCAGACTCCATCAGGTTTTCTTCCAGAATGGTCCTGTATTTGGCTCCATCCATCTTCCCATCAATTTTAACCATCTTCCCTGTTCCTGCTGAAGAAAAGCAGGCCCAAACCATGATGCTGCCACCACCATGTTTGACAGTGGGGATGGTGTGTTCAGGGTGATGAGCTGTGCAAGCTACTCACTAGGGGGGGGGGGGGGGAACCTCTGGGTGAGTCTAGGATGGAAAAGGACCTGGGGGTACTGGTAGACAACAGGCTTGGCAGTGGCATTCAATGCCAAGCCGCTGCAAGAAAGCCAACAGAATACTGGGATGTATAAAAAAGGGGATTCACTCCAGAAATAAAGAGATTATTCTCCCACTCTACAAGACTCTGGTCCGGCCACATCTGGAGTATGCTGTCCAGTTCTGGGCACCGGTCCTCAGGAAGGATGTGCTGGAACTGGAGAAAGTCCAGGGAAGGGCAACAAAAATAATTAGGGGAATGGAGGACATCAGCTATGAGGAAAGACTACAAGCACTGAACTTATTCTCTATGGAAAAGAGACGATTGAGGGGGGATATGATATCAATGAACAAATATTGTACTGGCAACCCTAGCATATGGAAAAACCTATTTAGAGAAAGAAAATACAGTAAGACACTAAAACTAGAGGAAAGGCGGTTTAACCTTAAAATACGCAGGGGGTTCTTCACTGTGAGAGCAGTAAGGATGTGGAATTCTCTTCCGCAAACAGTCGTATCAGCAGGGAGCATTGATAGTTTAAAAAAACGATTAGATGGGCACCTTAAAGACCACAACATAGAGGGGTATACAATGTACGGTTAACAGCAAACAAACAAACACACACACACACACACACACACACACACACACACACATCATAGGTTGAACTGGATGGACTAATGTCTTTTTTCAACCTCACTAACTATGTAACTGTGTTGCTTTTACACCAAACATAACGTTTTGCATTGTTGCCAAAAAGTTCGATTTTGGTTTCATCTGACCAGAGCACCTTACATAGTTACATAGTAGATGAGGTTGAATAAAGACAATAGTCCATCCAGTTCAACCTGTGTAGGTGCGTGTGGCTGTAATCATCTCACATAGCCCTGAATGTTCTGATCCTTGAGATGTACGTCTAAGGGTCTTTTGAAAGCCACCATACTTCCCGCAGAAACCACCTCTTGTGGTAGAGAATTCCACAATCTTGTAGCCCTCACAGTAAAGAACCCACCACGTTGCCTGAGGATAAAACGCTTCTCCTCTAATCGCATTGTATGCTCTCAAGTGCTCGTGCAATCCCTTCGATTGAACAGCTTTTTTTCTAAGCGGAGATCCCCATTGAGATATTTGTAAATTGCTATCATGTCCCCTCTCAGGCGTCTCTTCTCCAGGGAGATTAGATAAAACGATTGCAGACGCTGTTCATAATTAAGGTCCTCCAATCCCCTAATCAGTTTAGTTGCCCTTCTCTGGACTCTCTCCAGCTCCAACACATCCCTCCCGAGGACTGGCGACCAGAACTGGACAGAATACTCCAGACGCGGTCGGACCAGAGTTTTATAAAGTGGAAGGATTATAGTCTTATCTCTGGAATACATCCCTTTCTTTATGCATGCTAATATTCTGCTGGCTTTGGCAGCTGCTGCTTGACATTGCATGCTATTGCCTAATCTATCATCAACCAAGACTCCCAGATCTTTCTCCATTTTTGATTCCCCCAAGGGTTCCCCTCCTAACGTGTATTGTGATTTTATGTTTTTAGTCCCCAAGTGCAAAACCTTACACTTCTCCACATTAAACCTCATTTGCCATGTCGTTGTCCACTCCGTTATTTTGTCCAGGTCATTCTGTAGGATATCTGCTTCATGCTGTGAAGTTATTGCCCTGGGCAATTTTGTGTCATCTGCAAAAACGGATATCGAACTACTGACCCCGACCTCAATGCTGTTTATGAATAAATTGAACAAGGTTGGTCCCAGGACTGAGCCTTGGGGGACCCCGCTTACTACCTCAGACCAGTCTGAGTATGCGCTGTTTATTACCACCCTTTGGACACGCCCTTTTAGCCAGTTCCGTATCCAAGAGCAAACCCTGCTGTCGATACCTGCAGACCTTATTTTATAAATTAAGCGCTTGTGGGGAACTGTATCAAATGCCTTTGCGAAATCTAGGTACACCACATCCACTGGTCTGCCCCTATCTAGCTCACCTCCTCGTAGAATGTTAAGAGATTGGATTGACAAGAACGCCCATTTGTAAACCCGTGCTGGTTACTGCTGATGATGTTGTTGTCTTTAGCAAACTGTACGATATGGTCCCTCATCATCCCCTCCAGAAGTTTACATACTATTGATGTCAAACTGACAGGCCTATAATTTCCTGGGATATGCCTCTTCCCCTTTTTGAATATCGTAATCACGTTGGCTTTCCTCCAATCCCCTGGTACATCTCCTGTCCTTATACTGGCAGCAAAGATCAGGAACAGTGGTCTAGAGATAACCTTACTGAATTCCTTGAGTACTCTCGGATGTACGCCATCTGGGCCTGGTGATTTGTTTGCGTTAAGTTTATCCAGCCTTTCCCTGATTACACCCTCTGTAAGCCATAGTGGCAAGTCCTGTGTATTACTACTAACCATACAGTCATGGTCAGTGTACCCCTCCTTTTCCTGTGTAAAGACTGACGAGAAAAAAAGCATTCAGCACGGTTGCTTTTTCAGTGTCCTCTGTAACCATCCTCCCATCATCGTTAATTATGTGTGCAATATGCTCTGCCCTAGTTTTTTTGCTGTTGATATAAAGAATTTCTTTGGTTTTTTTTTTTTACTATCCTCTGCTATTTGTCTCTCAAAGTTGATTTTAGCCATCTTGATTTCGTGTTTACTTTTCATATTTGCCTCCTTGTATTGTATGAAAGCCGATACTGTGCCCTCTGCTTTATATTTCTTGAAGGCCAATTTTTTTCCCCTAATAAGTTTAACGCTATGGTTTAGCCAGCCAGGTTTGGCTTTGTCTCTTCTAAATTTATTTCCCATAGGAATGCACTGCAAGATGCATTTGCTTAATGTGGTCCTAAAGCATTCCCATTTTTCCTCTGTGGTCAGGGATCCCAGGGTTTGGTCCCAGTTTACCATTTCCATCAATGAGTACAATTTTGGAAAGTCTGCCCTTCTGAACTTTAGGGTTCTTATGTTCCCCACTTGCCTTGTTATTTATAGTAAATGTGATCATCCTGTGATCACTAGAGCCCAGGTAGTCCTGGACTCCTACCTCCGAGATTAGGTCTGGGTCATTAGTGATCAATAGATCCAGGATTGCTTTTTCTTTAGTCTATACCTTCTTCCACATGTTTGGTGTGTCTCCTAGGTGGCTTGTGGCAAACTTTAAACAACACTTTTTATGGATATCTTTAAGAAATGGCTTTCTTCTTGCCACTCTTCCATAAAGGCCAGATTTGTGCAGTATACGACTGATTGTTGTCCTATGGACAGAGTCTCCCACCTCAGCTGTAGATCTCTGCAGTTCATGCAGAGTGATCATGGGCCTCTTGGCTGCATCTCTGATCAGTCTTCTCCTTGTATGAGCTGAAAGTTTAGAGGGACGGCCAGGTCTTCATAGATTTACAGTGGTCTGATACTCCTTCCATTTCAATATTATCGCTTGCACAGAGCTCCTTGGGATGTTTAAAGCTTGGGAAATCTTTTTGTATCCAAATCCAGCTTTAAACTTCTCCACAACAGTATCTCGGACCTGCCTGGTGTGTTCCTTGTTCTTCATGATGCTATCTGCACTTTAAACGGACCTCTGAGACTATCACAGTGAAGGTGCATTTATACAGAGACATGATTACACACAGGTGGATTCTATTTATCATCATTAGTCATTTAGGTCAACATTGGATCATTCAGAGATCCTGACTGAACTTCTGGAGAGTTTGCTGCACTGAAAGTAAAGGGGCTGAATAATTTTGCACGCCCCAATTTTTCAGTTTGTTAAAGTTTGAAATATCCAATAAATTTCGTTCCACTTCATGATTGTGTCCCACTTGTTGTTGATTCTTCACAAAAAATTAGTTTTATATATTTATGTTTGAAGCCTGAAATGTGGCAAAAGGTCGCATAGTTCAAGGGGGCCGAATACTTTTGCAAGGCACTGTAAATTGCATACCCTGCATTTCCGACATGGATAATAACTGACTAGGTCAGAAAAAAATGTGGGTTTAGTTGGTGGGTCAAGAACATTGGGAGCCAATCTTCCCTTAAGGGAGGGTGCACCCTGAAAAGTAACAATAGCTTGTTCAGGGAGAATAGGGCCCAAACCTCGATCGTTTCTCAATACATCCCAGTGTTTGTAAAAAAATGTTTTCATTTGTTTATGTTGAGTAGAAAATTCAGTAAACAGGGACCATACAATTTGAATTTTCTCTGTTTTTAGAGGTAGACCCAACTAATAATTGAGTTCTGTCTAAATTAAACACCTCAGAAATAACAGACTCCAGAGCAATACCCTTTGGTGATGAACCTCTCTTAGTATATGTGACTGTTTGAGGAAGTCACTCCCCAGGGTGCAATTCCTCTTATGTCTGATGAATTGACTTTTAGGTACACCCCTGATCCAAGACCTATGATGACAACTGTCAGTGGGCAAGTATGAATTGTGGTCGGTTGCCTTGAAGAATGTGCTAGTGATGAATCAGTCATTTACCCGCGATATTTCCAGATCGAGAAAATGAATGTTACTGTCACTATACTCATACGATAAATGAATGCCTCAGTCATTATTATTCAAGGAGGCCATAAAAGTGGCAAGAGATAGGTGATCTCCCCTCCATAGGAGGAGGATGTCGTCTATGTAGCGAACCCACAAAGCCAATTCAGGTCTTTCTAGTGGATAGAGGACATCCTCCTCCCATTTGGCCATAAAAAGGTTAGCCAAGCTGGGGGCAATTATGTCCGGTAGCGAACAACAGTAACTCTAAAATAAACTCTCGTTGTGATGATGGTATAGAGGTATCGGTTAACAAAAAATTTTATACCGCCTCAAAACCTAAATTATGTGGGATACACATGTAGAGGGAAGTAACATCCGCTGTTACCAATAGAGGTCTCCCTTCTACACTAAAATGAGTAAGAATGTTAATAGTATCCTTTGTATCCTTGATGTAAGATGGAGTTTTACAAACAAGGGGCTGCAAAAAATAATCAAATATACTTCCCAATGCGGGAAGTTATGGAGTCAATGCTGCTCACAATTGGACGACCTGGTGGATTAGTGGGGATATGTACTTTAGGTAAGTAATACATCATTGCCTAGAATATGGTCCCTGTATCCCTACTCAACTAATTTAACCAGCTCTTTTTTATATTGGACAGTCGGGTTGTTAGGCAATTGAATATAGGGATCATTATCACTAAGAATCCTCTCCATTTCTAGATAATCACCCTTATCAAGAATTACGATCCCCCCACCTTTGTTCGCGGGGCGGATCACCAACTCTTTCTGTTCACATAAGGATTTTAGACCGTTTCTAATTTGTGGATGAAAATGTGGCTCGCTTACCTGCAACTGGGCTAAGTCTAAGTACTAAGTCCTTAACCACTTCCATACAGAGCAGTTACACCCCCTTCCTGCCCAGACCAATATTCAGCTTTCAGCGCACTCACACTTTGAATAATAATTACTCAGTCATACAACACTGTACCCAATCAAATTTTTTATCATTTTTTCCACATAAATAGAGCTTTCTTTTGGTAGTATTTAATCACCACTGGGTTTTATTTTTTGCGATATAAGTGAAAAAGAGCGAAAAAAAAAAAAACACATTTTGTTTTAGTTTCTATTATAAAATTTTGCAAATAAGTAATTTTTTTTCATAAATTTGGGCCAAAATTTATAATTCTACATATCTTTGGTAAAAATAACCCAAATTAGTGGTAATTATTTAGTCTGTGTGAAAGTTATAGAGTCTACAAGCTGTGGTGCCAATCGTTGAAAATTGATCACACCTGATGTACCAACGGCCTATCTCATTTCTTGAGGCCCTGAAATGTCAGGACAGTACAAATATGCCCCAAATTACCCCTTTTTGGAACGTAGACATTCCAGGGTATTTAGCAAGAGGCATGGTGAGTTTTTTGAAGTTGTAATTTTTTCCCACAATTCTTGGGAAATTTAAGAAATCATTTTATTTATTTATTTTTTTACACAAAATTGTCATAAGTTATTTCTCACACACAGTATATGCATACTTGCAATTACACCCCAAAATACATTCTGCTACTCCTCCTGTGTATGGCGATACCACATATGTGAGACTAACACAGCCTGGCCACATACAGAGGCCCAACATGCAAGGAGCACCGTCAGGTGTTCTAGGAGCATAAATTACACATATAATTTCCTAACGACCTATCACACTTTTGAAGGCCCTGGAGCACCAGGACAAGGGAATTACCCACAAAATGACCCCATTTTGGAAAGCAAACACCCCAACGTATATTCTATGAGGTATAACGAGTCTTTTGAACATGTCATTTTTTTTCCACAAGTTTTTAGAAAATGTGGAAAGAAAATGAAAACGCATTTTTTTTTTTTTTCACAAAGTTGTCAATTTATAAGATATTTCTAACTGTGACAGGAAGTCAGGTAAATCTGTGGATGTAGTCACAGACAGGAGATACATTTCCACCTGGTTTAGAAAATTCACCAATTACTATAGGGTGTCGGCTGCAGAGATAGCCAGAACTGTCTAAGGACGTTGAACAGACTGCAGCTATTCAGAATGAGGCAATTAAGGCCTCTATAATTTGTCCAGAGGAAGTCTATGGATTGCTGCCTCCTGATGCTGTGTGAGCTGGGGAGGAGGACAGTCAGATGTGTGCCTCCCGACGCTGTGTGAGCATGGGAGAAGAATTGCTGCCTCCTGACGCTGTGTGAGCTGGGGAGGAGGAGGACAGTCAGAAGGAATGCCTCCTGAAGCTGTGTGAGCATGGGGAAGACCTCCTGGAGCGATAAGCGCTGAGGAGGGTAAAAAGCGTGAAGACTTCTCAAGGTGAGAAAATGAACTATTTCTATGTGAAGAGTGTGAAGAGAAAAACCAATGGATATTTTCTATGTGAAAGGAAAGTCAAATGAACATGTGTTGTGTGAAGAGAAAAAGGGACATTCTCTATGTGAAGAGATAATAAATAGACTATTGATAGTCTGCTGTATGATCAGCCAAGTCTGCCAAACAGTAGGTTGGTGACAGACTTCCTTAGATAGGTTCCTGTGTGTGAGAAGGTAGCCGCCCATAGGGGCAAGGATTTATTTTGTGTTTTATTTTATTTTGGATGTTTTGACGCTTGCAGTCTGGTGAAGAAAATTGCATGAATAAACCAAACTGTTGTTTGCAACCACTTCTCGGCTATCTCCCTGTGTAACGAATCCCCCCAAGGGGTCATCCACGCCCGCCACCGAGCTAATCTCCCACATAACACATAGCATGTACACAGCAAAAATGACCCCATTTTGGAAAGCAAACACCCCAACACATAATCTAGGAGGCATGGGTTGCAGATAGGTACTCCGGTATACTGATCAGCTTCAGAACGGTACTCGGGTACTCTGATGAGCTTCAGAGAGGTACTTGGGTATTCTGATGGGCTAGAGACAGGTACTCGGGTAATCTGATGGGGTGCAGATAGGTACTCGGACACTCTGGGCCGGAGACAGGTACTCAAGTACTCCGATGACAGGTACTCGGGCACTCCGATGACAGGTACTCAAAGTCCCTGAGTACCTGTCATCAGAGTACCCGAGTACCTGTCACCAGCCCATCAGAGTACCCGAGTACCTGTCATCAGAGTACCTGATGGGCTATGTGACAGGTTCTCTTTATTGGGGGGGGGGGGGCAATCCGTGTGTTTTGGGGTGCACTATGATCGGTAACTAGCGGTTACCGCAATCTCCTCCTCACACAGGATCGAGCCTCATCCCTGATCGTCACGCTGTGCGCCCCCGGGGGCGCGCAGTAGCGGCGAGAGCGGGCGGACGTCAGATGACGTCCGCCCGGATCGACAAGCCCTTCCTGCCAGCGTCATTTTACAATGGCCCGGTATAGAAGTGGTTAAAGACAGCTACTGATGGAGCAATAGGCCCAGGAGGATTAAATGAAGCCCCGCACACACGCACCGATTGTTGGCCAACGTCGGCCGATTGTCGGCTTGTTAGTATGATGCTTCCGACAACCGACTGCGACTTTTCGGCCGAACAAAATCTGGTGTGCATGCTATAAAAAATTTTTTTCGTCAGTCAGTACAGATTTCGGCCGACAAAAATCAGATGAGCAAGACTGGGCATGCTCAGAAAAGAAAAAACACACGGAAAGTAAACCATCACGTGACATCACTTCTGAAGTTTTTTGTAAGATCTTACCGTAAAATCCTTTTCTCTTAGCTCATTGACAGACATAGTCCTCTTTGATTAATATCAAATTGGTTATACTGCCCTCTACAGGAGTAGGGCACTAGGCAGAAGAAAACGTTCTGGCTCCATCTTAGGGGCAGTCCCAGAGGGTATATCCTCTTCCTCTCTGCTACAGGAAATCAGTTATGTCACAAAGCAGTGTCAGAGAATTTAACCCAACCCAACTCAAAAGTAGAGGGGCGGGTACTACGTCTGTCAATGAGCTAAGAGAAAAGGATTTTACGGTAAGATCTTACAAAAATCCATTTTTCTCTGTCGCTCATTGACAGACGTAGTCCTCTTTGATTAATATCAAATTGGGACGTCCCAAAGCAGTGCCACAAATGAGGGGTGGGAACAGAAATCAAAATCCAGAAGGCCCAACCGGAGCCAACCAGAAGCATCAAGGGACTCATCGAGCAAAAAGAGGAGACCTACCCAACAAACCCTCGAGGTAGACCAACAGTCTCCTCAAACAGCGGCCTGCAGGAACCTTGCGGCCAAAAGAGGCATCTGACGATGCCATCACGTCAACCTTATACAACTTTGTAAAGGTATGAACCGACGACCAAGTAGTCGCCTTAAACCCTGAACCACTGACGCCTGATGGCGGAAGGCCCAGGAAGCACTAAGTGCCCAAGTAGAGTGCGCCTTAACAGGGAACGGGGGATCCCGACCCTTAGATAGAATAAGCTTATACCACCGTCTGTCTGATCCATCTAGAGATGGTCGCGGCAGAAACAGGCAACCCCTTCTTAGGGCCATCCGTGATCACAAACAGTGAATCGGTCTTACGAAATGAACCCGTAGTATTCAAATATACCCTGATCACCCGAACTACATCCAAGGAATGCAACGCGAATTCTCGAGGATGACTGGGCTTAGGACACAGGGAAGACAATACAATGTCCTTATTCAATGAAACTCTGAAACCACCTTAGGAAGGAAGGATGGATTCAGACGAAGAACTACCTTATCCCTATGAACCACCAGATATGGGGAACGACAGGATAATGCGGCCAGTTCTGACACCCTGCGTGCAGAAGTAATGGCCACCAAGAAGGCCACCTTCTGGGATAATGTAAGCAAGGGAATCTCCCTGATATTTTCAAAGGGAGGTTTCTGAAGAACCGACAGCACCAAATTAAGATCCCAGGACGGTAAGGGTGCTCGAACTGGTGGAGCCAGGTGTCGCACCCCCTGGATGAAATTCCGCACCAAGGAATGAATAGCCAAAAGCTTCTGAAAGAAGATTGCTAATGCTGAAACCTGACCCTTGATAGCACTCAAGGCCAGCTTCTGCTCAACCCCCTGTTGCAGAAAAGCCAAGATTCGGTTCACCGAATAAGAACATGGAGGAAACCCAAGAGATTCACACCACGCGATATAAGACTTCCATGTGCGATGATAGATCTTTCTGGAAGTCGCTTTCCTCGCTTTAATTAGAGTAGGAATAACTGAAGTTGACAACCCCTTGTCCTTCAGCACCTGGGCCTCAATAGCCAGGCCGTTAAAGCCAGCGATCGTAGAGCAGGATGGAAGATCGGTCCCTGCAACAGCAGATCCTCCCTGAGAGGAAGTCGCCAAGGCACATCTGCGACCAGCCTGACCAGGTCGGCGTACCAGGCCCGACTAGGCCTGTCCGGAGCTACCAGGATAACTGGGATTCCCTCCACCTCTATCCTGCGAAGAAGCTTCGGCAGCAACTTGAGAAGAGGGAAGGCATACAGTAGCGGATACTGCCCCCACGGGGCGATCAGCGCGTCTGCGGCGTCTGCTAGAGGATCGCGGGAGCGAGTCACAAGACCTCCGCACTTTCCTGTTGAGCCGAGATGCCAACAGATCCACATTCGGGGTGCCCCAACGAAGGCACAGTTGGTGGAATCCCTCTGGATGAAGAGACCATTCCCCTTGATCCAGAATCTGACGGCTGAGATAATCTGCCTGCCAATTTTCCACCTCCAGGAATGAACACCGCGGAGAGAGCGGGAACAAATCGTTCCGCCCAACGAAGAATGCTGGCCACTTCTATGGCCGCCAGGACACTCTTGGTGCCCCCTTGATGATTGACATAAGCCACTGCTGTGGCATTGTCCGACTGGATCCGAACCGGGCTGCCCTGGAGCTGCTCGGTCCAGTGAATCAAACAAAGTTTGATCGCTCTCAGTTCTAATACATTTATCGGTAACCTGGACTCTTCCAGGGACCAAAGCCCCTGCGCAAATAATTTGCCGAGAATTCCTCCCCACCAGGGTAGACTGGCCTCCGTGGTGACAATCGTCCAGTATATTGGAAGAAATGACTTCCCCTGGCTGAGCATCGGAGACCGAAACCACCAGACCAGAGACTCCCTGGTCCGCTCGCTCAGTCGGATCCGATTGTCTAGGGAATCTGGATTCCGATTCCATTTGAGAAGAATCTCTTTTTGAAGGATTCGGGTATGGGACTGGGCAAATGGTACTGCTTCGAAGGAAGCCACCATCAAACCCAGGACCCTAATGCAATTCCGAAGAGAAGGCCAGTTGTCGGATAGTAACAACTGAATTGTCGATTGAATCTTCCGGAGTTTCCCCGCCGGAAGAAATACTTTAGCCCTGGATGTGTCTAAAATTAGACCCAGATATTCCAGCCTCCTGGTGGGAACCAGAGATGACTTCTGCAGGTTCACCAGCCACCCGAACTCTTGCCAAGAGATCATGGTGATCTCCAAGTTTAGCAACAGAGTCTGCGGAGACTCCGCACGGAGCAGAAGATCGTCTAGGTAACCTAGAATCGCTATGCCTCGTTGTCACAACAGCGCCAAAACTGGGGCCAACACCTCTGTGAAGACCCGGGGAGCCGAGGCGAGACCAAAGGGTAACGCCACAAACTGATAATGGTTCTCCTTACGGAAAAACGCAGGAAAGGCTGATGTCCTGCGTAAATGGGAATGTGAAGATAGACATCCTTGATGTCTATGGACGCTAAAAAATTCCCCTGATGCAGGGAGGCCGCTACTGTGCGAATGGACTCCATCTTGAATTTTTGTACCTTGACAAAAAGATTGAGTGCTCTTAAGTCCAGAATTGGATGCACCTCTCTTTTCTGGGTATTGTGAAAAGGTTCGAATAAAACCCTTGAAAACGCTCTGTCCAAGGAACGTGGACCACCACTCCTTGTTGCATTAAATCCGTGACCGCCCCCCGCAAAGCCTCTAGGCGATACGGGGATAGTCGGATATTGGAAGGGAAGAATCGCACCGGTGGGAGTGATTGAAACTCGATCTTGTAACCTGACCGTATGACTTCGCGAACCCACTTGTCCGGGATTCTGGAAAGCCATGGATCCGGAAACCGGCGAAGATGTCCCCTCACCCCAGGTATGGGTGGGGGCGCACCTTCAGGCTTTAGTAGTCTTATCTTCAGGTCTGGCAGAGCCGGACTTTTGTTTGCCCGACCAGCGCCCCTCGAAACCTCCTGAAGGAGTTTTGGAGGGCTTTGCTTTATCGCCCGCGGAGCGAAAAAATTTCTTATGAGCGGAAAAGGAAGGCCCCCCGTCTCTGACGAGGTCCTTTACCCTTAGTACTTTGTGGCAAAAAAGTGCTCTTGCCTCCAGCGAGATCCTTGATAATCTTATCTAAGTTGGCCCCAAATAGGCGCTCCCCCTGAAAGGGGAGATTAGCCAAAGCTTTTTTGGAACCTTGGTCCGCCGACCAACACTTTAGCCACAGTGTACGCCTGAGGACCACTGCTGAAATTGAAGCCCTCCCCAACAATGGAGTGGCGTCTAGAGCAGCGTCACAGACAAACTGTAGCCCTTGTATCATCTGCTCCAGCAGATCTGATACCGCCTGGGGGATGCTTCTCCCCTCTAAGTCCCGGCGTAACCACTTGGTCCATTCTGTCAATGTTTGTGAAACCAAACCAATTGCAATCACTGGTCTAAAGCTGACCCAATCAGGGAAAAGATGGCGCGAGACATCGCTTCCACCTTACGATCCACTGGATCCTTAAAGGACAGGGCGTCCTCCAATGGGATAACCGTAGCTTTGTTCAATCTGGAAATTGGTGAATCCACCACAGGTGGTACTGTCCATTTCTTAAGGAGGGATTCCTCGAACGAATAACGCTTAATAATGCGTTTGGAAATAGCAGGGGTTCATTTAGGATGACCCCATTCTTCCTTAATTACCAAAACATTTGGGCAAGGGAAATACTTTCGCCATTTTGGTCCGTTTATTAGTACCAAAAGGGATCTCAGTCTCAGCTACTTCCGACGGTGTAACCTGAAGTCATAAGGTTTCCCGGACAGATACAATTAGTGCATTCACCAACGCTTCCTCTTGGGCTATGGTGGATGCCGAAACATCCTCCTCACTGTCTGAGGAGACAGTACCCGAGACACCAGCCCCAGATGAGGGACCTGCACCTGCAGTGACAGGCTCAGATTCTGAATCTGAAGTTTCAGATGAAATAGGGGTAGGCGGGGGTCGCTTCCTTGCACCCTATCCCTGACAGGCCACTTCCACCCGGGATACAAAAGACTCCAAAAACCGCTGATAATGCATAAATAGTAAGTGGGGAACTGGAGGGTCCTGCAGCCACCTCGAGGGGATCAGGTGGAGATACTTGTGTGGCAGGGTCCATGTTAATCCAGGACACTTTGCCAGTAAAAAATGTGAAAAATAAAACTACCTTTTTTTTTTTTTTTTTATCTGTAATCCCCCAGCGCAATAGCGCCCCTCAGCGTACCTGCTTTGGACCCCCAGAGAGAGAGAGAGAGAGAGACCACAAGGGCTCACCACCTGATGCAGAGAATTTTCTACCAAACTGCTGTCAGCGTTGTCCTATGCAGACTAGGAAGTCCTGTGATAGCTTTCCTGGGTAAAGGAAGTGGCTCCGCCCCCTTTACACGCCTTCCGTCGCTCCCAGCTACTCCTCGAGGTAGCTGGGTACATTAAACATGGCCGCCCCCATGCAGGAGACACCAGGCTACGGCAAAATGGCGGCCTGCGTGACCTGCAGGGCGGCCTCTGTAGACAATGCAGTCTGTGGCGTGCGGTCTACAGCAAGATTGCGGCGGACTGCCGATCTTTGTGTGGCTCCTCCGGAGGATTAGCGGCGGCCTGCGGACGGCTCATGAAAGGCTGGCGGCAGCCTGTAAGTGCGGCCTGCGGAAGGATGGCGATAGCCTCTGCATCCCTCTGTATAAGGTAGGTGCTTGCCCCTTACCTAAATGCCAGTATTCTATGTTTCAAATAGTCAGCCGAACCAAGCCTGCTGGAGTGTCAGCTCCCAAACCAAGGCTGCTGGAACGTCAGCTCCCAAACCAAGGCTGCTGGAACGTCAGCTCCCAAACCAAGCCTGCTGGAGTGTCAGCTCCTGCTGGAGTGTCAGCTCCCAAACCAAGCCTGCTGGAACGTCAGCTCCCAAACCAAGGCTGCTGGAACGTCAGCTCCCAAACCAAGGCTGCTGGAACGTCAGCTCCCAAACCAAGGCTGCTGGAACGTCAGCTCCCAAACCAAGGCTGCTGGAACGTCAGCTCCCAAACCAAGTCACACTATCACAGGGAGATTTGTGAACATGTCATAGGATAGAGGGGGAACCTTAATATCAAAAAAAGGTCCGACCATCCAGAGGGGCCCGTATCCCAAAAACCCGACAGTGGGAAAGGGGAACATCTACTCACCATACCGGAACTGACGGCACCCCCTCTTAACAGAACCCCTCTCCACCGAAGTGGGGGGCTGTCGACCAATATGGACGCCGTGACTCTGCTGGTCATTGGCGTCCAGGCGAGACGTTTAACTCGCAGGGTCAGTCCCCGTCCAGTGGGACTATGTCGCGGCCGACCCAGCGCGGAGTTATGGCCTGCACGCGCTCGTAGGCTGAACCGGGGTGACCACTGGATCTCAACATCCAGCCCGTCGCCCGGCTCTAGCATACTTGCTTGAATGTGTCGCGGCCGACCCAGCGCGGAGCTATGGCCTGCACGTGCTCGTAGGCCGGCTGGGGTGACCACTGGATCTCAACATCCAGCCCGTCGCCCAGATCCGGCGTGATTTGCTTGAAGATCTCACAGGAAAACTGGAGAAAAAAGCTACCTAAAAAAGAAAAAAATTTTCTAAAAAATCTTGCCAGGACCAAAGATCCCAGCAAGGAACTTAGGTCCTTACTCCTGACTAGACAGAAAAAAACTGATTTCCTGTAGCAGAGAGGAAGAGGATATACCCTCTGGGACTGCCCCTAAGGTGGGGCCAGAACGTTTTCTTCTGCCTAGTGTCCTACTCCTGTAGAGGGCAGTATAACCAATTTGATATTAATCAAAGAGGACTACGTCTGTCAATGAGCGACAGAGAAATTTGTGTGCAGTCTAGAGCACATTTCAACCAACACAACAACACTCGACAAATGTCGGCCAATCGGTCGGCCAACAATCGGTGCGTGTGTAAGGCTTAAAGAAGGATTTGACAATCCAGAATGTTTGATAGAGGAAGAATATTCCAGAGTATGTGTGGGACGGGGATTGGAAAGGATATACCTTTTAACACTGACTTTCCGTGGCTTGGGTGGAACATATTTCAACCCCTTGTCCAAAGTAGTTAGTTCATCAAGAGTCAACTGTACTTTGCTGGAGGTTGAAAATGCCCGAACCTATTAAGTTCTTTTACTTTTTGTCCACCTCCCCCCTCTGGTGCCTCTCTTTGTTCGGGTCCCCTTTTTCCGTTGTGAGACTCCCGAGGAAAATCCCACCTGACCTGCTTGTGTTTTTACATAGCACACCGCTATTACTTCCACGTATGAGGCGGTTAGTTGCCTCACTTACGGTTTACCCCGGAAATGACGCAGCGCTATGTACCCCATACCAGAATGAGGTTTGGAAGGCACTCTGCCGCCATCTTGGCCGGTGTAGCGGTACAGGGCAGCTTTTTCACAGGTGGGATGCGTTTTCAATTTACTTTTACCCTATAAAAATATGTAAATGTATGTCTGATTACTGGCAATATCCTTTGAGAAAGTTATCTCTAACGAAACGCGTCAGAACTATGCCAAGAACAGCCCGATTTGCTTGCTTGATATATGCTTGTACCTCTGGATGTCTGTTAGTGTACTTACCCTTTTTAAATAAATTTTTTTAGCGGATTTACACTAGGTTTGTCTCTTCTGGTTTATCCCTTATGTCATCTGTGGGTTGAGAAGACTTCTCCCTTGAATCCATCTCATGACCATCTATTGGAATATCCGAGGTTACAACTGGCATTTGGAGTCATTAAAGCCCTAATATATCAGCTTATCTGACCCATTTGCTGTATGGCATTTTTGGTCCACAGTCTCCGGTGAGCGCATTATTATCTCTCCTCTGATGGTGTTGGGATCTGGCTACCAATGTGACCACACTTGCCATTCTTGGGTTGTTTGTTGCACCATCACATGAGACATATTTATCTTTTATACACCATTTTTGGTGAATTCTTCTTTGTATGGACTTGTTTGGTTCAGTCACCATTTTTAGCGCTGCGCTTTATTTATTTTGTTCATGTTTTGCTAACCTTATTTGTCTGTTTTTTGAGCTAGCAGCTTGATTTATGTATAGTTAGTTTAGTTTATCACTTTTCTTCTCATCAATTTATTCACCATACCACGGTACAAGGTGGACGCCATTCCGAAACAGATCACCTCCCACCCAGGATGGGGGTGCTGTCAGCCAAGGGGAAGCTGCAACTGGGAATTCCAGGTCCTGTGCATCCCAGTGAGACGGTCCACTCGCAGACTCGTCCCCATCCGTCTGGGCACTGTCGTGGTGAGGCCTAGTTCTGGACTACCTAGCTCACGCTCGCTGGCCAGGCTGGGAGACCCTAAGGATCTAGATTATCCAGTGTGAAACCTCAGCCAGCTGTTGCTTGACGTTCCTCTGGATCTTGGTCCTCAGAAACTAACTAGTGAAAATAAAAAATTCACAAACTAACAAACTTTCCCATAATAGCTAAGACCCAAGGCCCAGCAGGAAAGCTAGGTCCTATTCCTTGAGCTAGGCAGAAACAAACTGCTTGATTATAGCAGGGTGTGAGGGGTTATGCCTGCAGGGACAGCCCCCATAGGTGTGGTTAAGCTTTTTTCCTGCCTAGTCTCTGAATAGATGGAGCTGCGTCTGTTGATGATCGATAGAGGAAAAAAGGGGTAAAAGTTACACTTTGCAGAGCTCAGTGAGGACAGCTCTAAGAGCCGATTAGAAGGACACACCCCCTTCCCTCAATCCACAGGAATAGAGCGGATGCTGTCAATCAGCTGGAAGTTTGTTTAATCTCAACTATAGCCCAAGTCACAAGTCTTACGAGTTCTTGTTTGGCTTCTGAAAAGATGCCACTAACTCAATAATGGCAAGCTTTAGGTTGACCGTGAAGGAAAAAGGAAATATCATCTGCCTTCTTAATTCAATTACATTTATTTTATCACATGATAATTTTTTTATCATTTGCTCTTATGTATATACAAAAACTGTTGTGTGCCATTTTATTGCATGAAACTGTAACCACTGCAATCCTTTTAATTTCCCAGATCAAAAGCTCCAACTGAAATAGTTTTCAATTCTCTTCAACAAAAACCTCATAATCAAATACTAACAACATTTTTAAAGGGAACTCCAGGAAGTGTCTTTAGAAAGGACTGAGGGAGATATTTATACAGGTGCATCTCATAAAATTAGAATATCATCAAAAAGTTAATTTCAGTAATTCAATTTAAAAAGTGAAACTCGTATTATATAGATGCGTTACATATAGTGTGGTATATTTCAAGCATTTTTCTTTTAAAATTTTGATTATGGCTAACAGCTAGTGGTAAAACCCAAAATTCAATATCTTAGAAAATTGGGCGTGGCATGGAGGCGATCAGCCTGTGGCACTGCTGAGGTGTTATGGAAGCCCATGTTGCTTTGACAGCAGCCTTCAGCTCGTCTGCATTGTTGGGTCTGGTGTCTCATCTTACTCTTGAGAATACCCCACAGATTCTCTATGGGGTTTAGGTCAGGCAAAGTTGCTGGCCAATCAAGCACAGTGATATCATGATCAATAAACCAGGTATTAGTACTTTTGGTAGTGTGAGCAGGTGCCAAGTCCTGATGGAAAATAAATCAGCATCTCCATAAAGCTGGTCAGCAGAGAGAAGCATTAAGTGCTTTGAAATTTCCTGGTAGAGGGCTGCGCTGACTTAACTTTATAAAGCACAGTGGACCATCACCAGATGTCATGGCTGCCCAAATCATCACAGACTGTTTAAAATGTTGCATTTACTTTGGAAATCAAGGTCCCAGAGTCTGGAGAAAGAGAAGAGAGGCACAGAATCCAAGTTGCATTAAGTCCAGTGTGAGGTTTCCACAGTTCGTGATGATTTGGGGAGCCATGTCACCTGCTAATGTTGGTCCACTGTGTTTTATCAAGTCCAAAGACAGCGCGGCCCTCTTACCAGGAATTTCTAGAGCACTTCATTCTTCACTCTTCTTCATTATGGAGATGCAGATTTAATTTTCCAGCAGGACTTGGCACCTGCCCACACTGCCAAAAGTAGCAATACCCGGTTTAACGATCATGGTATCACTGTTTGATTGGTCAGAAAACATGCCTGACCTTTTTTCTTTTTTTTTTAATGGAGTCACATTTTAATTTAATATACAACATTAAAAGAAAGAAACAGATTCTTCCATATTACAAACTCATATTATCCCCCTCCATAAATTCTCCCACCCCGACCCATTCATCCCTCTACATTAATATCCTTCCTTTACTGCGGTCCTGCCTCTATTTACCTGACTAGACTTAACATAACCAGATTTAATCAATCATTCTCCTGTTCTTTCCATATTTCAATGTATTTTCTAGTCTTTTTAAAGTTAGTCCATTTTTCCCATTTATTGGAAAAATATTACATTTTTTCTTCATCCATACTACACAGATATTCCGTGTCATGAATATATTCGACTCTACTACACCACTCCCTTATAGTGGGGACTTCCGTATTGAGCCAATTTTTTTAAATTGTCCCTTTTGCTGCATTTAGCAAATTTGAAACAATCACATTTCTATATTGTTTAAAAGGCTTACTTGTTCTATGGAAGAGACATGTCCAGGGTTCATCTACAATGGTCTCACATGGGATTTTGTTAATTAATTGTGGTATTCTTAACCAGAAGTCTCGAATATTGGGGCATTCCGACCAGATACGAGCCATTGTACCAGGCACCTGAAAGCCTCCCCAACACATATTAGATTTCTCTGGTTGACATTTATGCTGTATAACCGGTGTAATACACCACCTTGAGAGACATTTATAGTTCATCACGATGGTATTCACATACCTGGCCGTGCAATGTACAGCTCTCAGCACACCATTCAACTTGTTCTCCCCAAAATCGACCCCCATTTCTCCTTCCCACCTTTCTATAAATGGGAGTTTCCTCGTGCCCATCGGGTCAATTAACATCTTATATATTTGCAACATGCCACGACTTAGTTTTACTGCTGGATTACAAAGCCTTTCCACCAAATTCAATTATTTTTACGATCTGATGGGTTGAGGAAGAGAACCTACAAACTGTTTCAATTGTCTATCTCCATTCATTTAGTATCAAACCTCCCCTATTTTTTAATTATCTAATCTTCCCATTATGTGTTATATCTTCTAAATGCAAATCTCTTAACCAACCACCAAATTTTTTCTCTATTCCTGGTAAAAAGAAAAAGTAAATTGTGCCATCTAGTGATAAATAATGGAGAATTATATTCCCACCCAGCCTGTTTATATAACGCATCCCATACTTTTAATACCACTCTCGTGATTTCATGTGTATTCTCGTGTACCTTCTTATATTTTGGTGGAACCCATATATTCTTATCCAAATGTGCTTGACTTAATGGGATTTCTATCTCAACCCATCTTTTTCCCGTGTTTTATTCGTGATATCAATGCCGCTGTGCAATATTTTTTTATATCCGGTGTCGCTAGTCCACCCTGCAGCTTTTCCCTACTGTGAGCTGCATACTGTACCCTATGTTTTTTCCCTGCCATATAAAATTTAAAAACATTGTTTTAAAGAATGCTGGTGGGATAGCAATAGGTATAATTTGAAACTCCCTGTATTCCTCATGTTTAACTTTATATAATCAAGTAAAAAGGTATATAATTCGCTTAATATACATATTTAAGTAGTGGGGTTAAGTAGATCCCTAGATTTTTTTAAATTTTCCATTCATCCATGTAAATGGATATTCTTTTTGTTAAGGCTTGCTCTTCATTTTACTTAATTCAATATTTTGAATTTCTGATTTAACTAGGTTTATTTTAAAATTTGATAGTTCTCCATATCTTTTCAGTTCTTTTGATAACATTTGTGAGAAGTATTCTAGGACTTCTAATATAAAAAAAGACATCATCTGCATATACTGCAATTTTGTGTTCTTCTTGTCCAATCCGTAACCCTCTTATATCTACACAAACTTGCCTAACCTAAACTTTAGAGAATCTGTGGGGTATTGTCAAGAGTAAGATAAGAGACACCAGACACCACAATGCAGACAAACTGAAGGTCACTATCAAAGCAACCTGTGCTTTTAGAACACTTCAGCAGTGTGTAAGATTCTGGTACCTTTGGTACCCTTATTTACCATTTTCCTTTCAAAACATTGCGTCCCACCTTTTTAGTTAGGTGGAACGCATACACCTTTAAGATGGATGACGTCATCGCTGAGCGGCTATTTCAATCGCCAGCATTCTCTCTCACGTTGTTCGTTCAATGTGTGTCTACATGCTCACAAGCCTTGTCTTGCTGTCGGAACCTCCAGCTATTTGCCTTTACCTGGAACAGACCGGAACCTCGCAACTGATCCCGTATCTCGCTACCGGATCACTCCCTCACTACTGGACCCCTCTACTTACTAAACCTTACTAGTGATAAGTACCCCACAGGGGAATCCTCCATAACTAACTTACACTATCATCTTCTGTACATTAAGGACTGTTACTATCTATGCATACTAATTCTACCATCTGCACTGTTACATAGATTGCTAGCTCTTGAGTCTACTACCATCTATCCTTGCACTGGGTTAGTCTATCCTGTCTATGTCATCTGCTGTCCTTACCACCTGTTACCATACATGATTACTAACCTATCTGCATTCTACCTATTACCATCTACTACTCTCCTGAACATTACTAATCAAGTGCTTACCATTACTGTCACTGCTCACACCTGTCCCTTCAGCACATCACTACCATACTATCATATACATCCTATCACTCCAGGAACATCTTATTGAGTGTGTGTATATCTGTATGCTGAAGCAGACAGGCCCACAGTGATGAGTCTGGAGAGTTGGATCTGGTATTCCAACACATCTCTACATGGCTACTGAGTGGAGATTCTGCAGCTGCAAATCCAGCTTACAATAAAAACGCAGGAGCGTTACAGATTGAACGAACCTTAAAAAAATGGATTCAGCAGAATTACCCACTCAAGTGACACAATTAACACAACAAATAAATGCATTAATACTTGCTCTTACTGAAGTAAAAGAAGACAATCAGACTCTGAGACAGCAGGTAACCCGTCTTTCCCAGCTTACTGCTGCTCAGCCCCCTGAACCCAAAATAAACCCTCCTCTAGTATTTACAGGTGATCGGAAAAAATTTTGTGAATTCAAAAACGCATGTCAGTTGCTTTTTTTGCTAAAACCTCGTACTTACCCTACTGATCAAATTAAAGTCTGTACCATCATTTCATACTTAACGGGTGATCCACGGGCCTGGGCAGACTCTCTCTTTGAGAAAAATGATCAGCTTCTCAACTCCTATCCTTTATTCCTAGCGGAACTCGCTAGTTTATATGATTACCCCAATAGGCAGAGTACTGCTGATATCCAATTGAGTGCTTTAAAACAAGGAAGGAGACCTGTAGAAGATTTTGTAGCAGAGTTCAAAAGATGGACCCTTGATTCAGGGTGGAATGATACATCTCTGCGAACTCAGTTCAGACTCGGGTTGTCAGAAGCAGTTAAAGACGAGCTCGCCCGAGCGGATTTACCTGGCACTTTGGATGCCTTAATACAACTCAGTATCAACATTGACAGGCGACTGCGAGAAAGAAGGGCTGAGAAAATGGGAATGCCATTGTCTAGTCCTTCTCGGATTTCGGCCGTTGACCCTACTCCTATGGAGGTAGGAACCATACGCCCACCTTTATCAACTACTGAACGAGCCAGGAGAAGATCCAGTAATTGCATGTACTGCGCATCCCCGGATCATTCGATAAGCGTCTGTCCCCTTGTCCGCAAAAAAGAGGGTGAGTGTTCACATGTCTTGCTAGGGGGATTAACGACTTACTTCTCTAAACCTTATCTCTTTGTTCATTTAACATTACAGTGGGACCAGACTAGGATTACTACCAAGGCTATGATCGACACAGGATCTTGTGGGAACTATATCGATACACATTTTGTTACTTTAAATAAAATACCTATTATTTCAAAACCTAAACCTGTTTCTGTTAGTTTCATTAACGGTATCCCGCTATCTTCTGGTCCAATCACCAATCAGACACAAGCACTCCTTGTCACTGCTAACGAGTCTCATATGGAGACCACCTCCTTTGATATACTATCTTCACCCCATTTTCTCATTATTTTGGGACTCCCCTAGTTACACACACATCAACCAATCATAGATTGGAAAAGACGGACTTTAACTTTCCCTTCTCACTATTGTGAGATTACGTGTAACCTCCCATCTTATGGAAAGATCCTGTCTGTGGTGTCAGACGAGATTGCACCACGATGCTATCAGGATCCTTGAGAAAAATGCTCAAGTGTTGCCTCCCCATAGGGATTATGATTGCACTATCGATCTACTCCCTAACAGCAAATTGCCTTTCAGTCATGTTTATCCTCTTTCACAGGATGAACTCTCTCATCTCAAGGAATACTTGGATGAGAATTTGACAAAAGGGTTCATCAGACCCTCTACTTCTTCCACAGCTGCAGGACTTTTCTTTGTCCGCAATAAGGATTTAAGTCTTAGGCCTATTATCGATTATAGGCAATTAAATACCATTACAATAAAGGATCGCTATCCTTTACCGCTCATCCCTGAACTCATTGAACAAGTGCGTGGGGCTACTTACTTCTCTAAATTAGACCTAAAAGGGGCATACAACTTAATCCGAATCCGTGACGGAGATGAGTGGAAAACAGCATTCAGAAATTTGTTTCTTCATGTGACATCTGTGCAAGGTCCAAAATTGACACTACAAAACCATCTGGTCTACCAATACCCCAGGTCCCATGGGAAGTTGTGTCCTTAGACTTTATAGTAGAACTACCACCTTCCAAAGGATTTAATACCATTCTAGTGTCAGTGGACCATCTGACAAAGATGGCACATTTCATTGCTATTCGCAGACTACCTTCATCTAAACAAACAGCGGAACTACTAATGAAACATGTATTCAAATTACATGGAATTCCAAAGACTCTTTTATCCGACCGTGGTTCACAGTTCATCTCCAAATTTTGGCAAGTTCTATGTCAAATACTACGGATTGAGCGAAAGCTCACTTCTCCCTACCACCCTCAAACCAACGGACAGACTGAAAGAGTCAACCAGTGTATAGAACAATATCTGCATTGCTACACATCATACCTACAGGATGATTGGGTGGACCTCCTCCCTCTGGCAGAATTTGCTTATAACAACGCAACCCACAGTACTACTAAGCAAAGTCCGTTCTACTTGAACTATGGGTTTCATCCCACACTTCTTCCACCACGCATCTTACCATCAAGTAACCCAGTAGCCTCGGATTATCTTACCCAAATAAAAGACTCTCTGGGTTTACTTAATACCACCATCACACATGCTCATAGTCAATAAAAAAGGTACTACGACCTTCGTAGAAGACCTTCTCCACAATATGCTATTGGGGACCTCGTTTGGCTATCGACAAAAAATGTAAGATTAAAGATCCCTAGCAAAAAGCTTGGACCTTTATTTCTGGGACCCTTCCCAATTAAGAAACTCATTGGAAAAGCTGCAGTGCAACTCACCTTACCGGCAGATCTCAAAATACATCCCATCTTTCATGTGTCACTACTGAAGCCACATGTTCCTAACCAAGGAATAAGGCCTACCATCTTGCCTCCACCTCCAGTACAAGTTGAAGGCGGAGAAGAATGAGATTAAGGAGATTTTGGATTCTCGTATCCACAGAGGAAGACTCCAATATCTCATAAGATGGAAGAACTATGGACCCCAAGACGACACCTGGTTGGATAGCTCTGATATTCACGCACCTAGGCTTATACGAAGGTTTCACTCAAAATTCCCGGAGAAACCAGTGCTATAGGCCTTCCGGAGCCGGCCTTAAGGGGGGGGTACTGTAAGATTCTGGTACCTTTGGTACCCTTATTTACCATTTTCCTTTCAAAACATTGCGTCCCACCTTTTTAGTTAGGTGGAACGCATACACCTTTAAGACGGATGACGTCATCGCTGAGCGCCGCTGAGCGGCTATTTCAATCGCCAGCATTCTCTCTCACGTTGTTCGTTCAATGTGTGTCTACATGCTCACAAGCCTTGTCTTGCTGTCGGAACCTCCAGCTATTTGCCTTTACCTGGAACAGACCGGAACCTCGCAACTGATCCCGTATCTCGCTACCGGATCACTCCCTCACTACTGGACCCCTCTACTTACTAAACCTTACTAGTGATAAGTACCCACAGGGGAATCCTCCATAACTAACTTACACTATCATCTTCTGCACATTAAGGACTGTTACTATTTTACATACTAATTCTACCATCTGCACTGTTACATAGATTGCTAGCTCTTGAGTCTACTACCATCTATCCTTGCACTGGGTTAGTCTATCCTGTCTATGTCATCTGCTGTCCTTACCACCTGTTACCATACATGATTACTAACCTATCTGCATTCTACCTATTACCATCTACTACTCTCCTGAACATTACTATCAACTGCTTACCATTACTGTCACTGCTCACACCTGTCCCTTCAGCACATCACTACCATACTATCATATACATCCTATCACTCCAGGAACATCTTATTGAGTGTGTGTATATCTGTATGCTGAAGCAGACAGGCCCACAGTGATGAGTCTGGAGAGTTGGATCTGGTATTCCAACACATCTCTACATGACTACTGAGTGGATATTCTGAAGCTGCAAATCCAGCTTACAATAAAAACGCAGGAGCGTTACACAGTGCCACAGGCTGATCACCTTAATGCCACGTCGCATTAATGCAGCAATTCATGCAAAATAAGGAATGAGTGCATACTATACTGTACATGGACAAAATTTTCAGTAAGCCAACATTTCTGTATAACAAAATCATTTTTTATTGGTATTATGGAATATTCTCATTTTCTAAAATGCTAAATTTTGGGGTTTCCACTAGCTGTAAGCCATATTTATTAAAATTAAAAGGAAAAATGCTTGAAAATATATCACTCTGTGTGTAACGCATCTATATAAAATATGAGTTTCACTTTCTGAATTTAATTCCTGAAATTAATGAACTTTTTGATGATAATTCAATTTTTTTTAGATGTATCTGTATGTTAAAATACCTCCATTCTGTCCTTTCCAAGACACAACTCTGGTTGCCTGCTTTATGGTGGCAATACACACTTCAATGAAAGATCAATTTATTTTCTGATTGATCTGCTCAGATAAGAATAATTGATCTGCAGTTGATAACCCAATCAATAAGCAACACACGGAGAATTGGATTTTGATCAATGGTTTAAATATGATCATAATTTGTGATCATTATTAAAATGATTGCATTTCTTTTTCTATTCTGTAATCTCCTAATCTGCTCAACTGAAATACGATCATTTTCATGAACAACCCTTTGATAATTGTCCACCCTGGCCTAGTGGATCTAATCTAAAATCAGGAGGGGAGTTATGGCACTTCAACACTGTGTAGTATCAAACCTTATGATCAAATGATCAAATCACACACTGACTGGATAATAAATTAAAGCATGTATTGCCACAATTAGACCTTGTGCATATAGTTTTCTCTCCCTGAAATTTTGGATAGACATTTACTGTGATAACTAATTTCATTTATACAATACCAAGGACAGGAAGCTGTAAGGATGGGCAGGCATCAATCAACACCTTACACTTAAATTTGAACTATAGATCCAGTGGGGTGTGGCTCAGTAATGATGCAGTAAGGGTGTGTTCCTCGGGAGCTCTGTGATCCACAGCAGTGCTCCGGCCTCATGCAGCCAGCGAACCTGACCCTGCCTTGAACCTCTGCACATGTCAGTCTCTGATAACCCGGCGAAGCCCTTGGAGACCGGGAGGAGACCGGCATTGCGTCATACTTCCTCTGGCGTCCCGCAGCTCAGTGTGTCTCCTCTCCAGCTGAGATGTGTCGCCGCCGCGTCCACTCAACACCAGCCATACCTTCCTGAAAAAGCTTTCTAAACCGGCACAGGACCATTCAACGGATACCTCTGCTTCCCCTTGAGGCTCACCACAGCCGACCTCCATAATGGACAAATCACGGGCAGACACAATGGATGATCATCCATCCCCTGGTCAATTGGAAAACCCTCAGCCTTCAGAATGGAGAGAACTGCTCTTACTAATACCGACAAAGCAGGATATAAATGAGATGGCAGCATCGATTGTGAGTAATCGTTCTCTTGAAATTAATGCCATAAAACAGCAATTTACACAAATAGATAAAGTAGCGGCTGTGGGGGTGGCCCAATCTATATTGGAAACCAGTGTTAATGCTATAGAAAACGCAGAGGTCCATATACAGAATCAACTAACCATTTTGCAACTCCAACAGGATGACAGTGAAAATCACAGCCAGAGAAATAATATTAGGCTGCGGGGGGTCCCAGAAACAGTTTTGGGCCCCGAAATTAAAGACGGCAGCTTTGGGGATATTTAACAAATTGTTGGAGTGCCCTCCTACAGAGGAGATCGAAATACACAGAGTACATAGAGTACAGGCACCCCGCAGCGTAGAAGACCATCCACGTGATGTATTGGTCAGAATACATTTCTACTCCCTTAAGGAAGATATTATGCGACGTGCATGGAATAAAGGTCCTATAGACTTTAAAGGAGCCCCAATACGGCTCCTAGCAGACCTCTCACGATGCACTCTGCGGATGAGGGCCATATTAAAACCATTGCTAGCTGAAATTCGAAAGGCGGGCGCTACATATCATTGGGGTCACCCGTTTCATTTGGTGGTTTCACAAAATGGAAACTCATTTGCTTTGAGATGGCATGAACAGATACCAGAGCTATTCTCTTTCTTGGAGACCCCTCTAATATCAATTCCCAACTGGCTCAGCAATCCGTGGAGCCAGATCTCATGGGGATCCCCCATGTTACGGTTTAGACATCCCCGGAGAGAGGGTCCCGGTCCATTAGAAGAAGAGACTCTTGCAGAGGACATAGCCCCTAACAACGTTTAAAAATTACATGGAAAATTGTCATATTCTCTTGCTTTTCCACTATATCTCTAGATATATTATCCTGGACTTTGTTAGAAACCCCTGTCCTGCTCCTTCCCCCCCTTCCCCTTGGTGCTGATCCCCCGTCGACCGGATGAGTAATGTGCTCTGCCTGGTCGGTTGGGGGTCACGCATTGAGGATATGAGGTTCGGTAGTGTGAGTCCCATACACCAGTGGTCCTCAACTCCGGTCCTCAGGGCCCACTAACAGGCCAGATTTTAAGTATTACCTTGGAGAGATGCAGACTAGAGTACTGCAATCACTGAGTAGCAAATTATATCACCTGGGATGGATTTCAGTTATCTTGCAAACCTGTCCTGTTAGTGGGCCCTGAGGACCACTGCCATACACTATCCAATCTGTGAAGAAGATTTACCGACTCAAGATGGTCTATGGGCTCCACAATGGTTTTTTCCTTTTTTTTTTTTTTTTTTTATAATTCCTGGGAAATACAAGGTGGGGATGTTGCCTTTGGGGGTGGGGGGGAGGGATGAGGGTAAGGGAGGGGGACATAACTGTCAATTCAGATTGTTTAAAAATGAAGTATTGAATGTGTGTGCAGGGGGGGGGGGTTGCAGCCCAAAAATGAGTAAGATGCTTCGTAGGCCGACACCCTATGGTCACATCTCCTTATTATCTTTTCTTTTTTTTCTCTTTTCTCATTTATTTTTTTGTTTGCCGGTGAACACCTTTTATCTTACGGCGTTTTTCTGATCACTTCTCCCACATTAGGAAGCGCCTGGTTGCGCTCGGTTACAGTAGAACCAATTTTAGTAATACCAGTATTGGTATATAGCTGGGGGGAGGGGGGGGTTTCTTTAAAAAAAATGTTTTGTTTTTTTTTTTTTTTGTTTTGGGCCTCCAGGATAACCATGTCTCCTAGCCCTGCACGAGCGGTCCCAGGATATAAGGTAACCACCCTTAATGTAAGAGGTTTAGCCACCCCAGAGAAACGATCACGTCTTCTATCACAGTGTTTTTCAACCACTGTGCCGCGGCACACTAGTGTGCCGTGAGATATTGCCTGGTGTGCCGTGGGAAAAATTCCAATTTAATCCGAAGCGCATGTTAAGGACTATAAATAGCTCCGGTGTCACTGTTACACTGACAGGAGGAGGACAGGAGGAGACATCGCAGTAAATCGCCGATGAGCAGAAGAGCGCCGATGGATCTGGATCTGCAGGAGACATGAGCAGAAGAGCAGAAGAGCGCTGACTGATGGATCTAGATGGAGACATGCGCAGAAGAGTGCTGAGTGTGACGGACAGCGGCTATCTGGAGGAGACAAGCGCAGTAAGTACTGAGTGACAGTGAAATACTGCAGTGATGGACCAGTTTTTGAAAAGGAAAGAATTGGACTCTGAATAAAATTCGGAGCCAGATGAGAGCCCAAGTATGAGTGGGGATCAAAAGAAAGCAAAGATGGTTAGCTCAAGCAAATTCTCTGGCACAAGGCAATATAGCTAAAGCTATATTTCATTTGGATTTACTTTCACCGGAGATGCAAACAAACCAACTCTGCTGTGCGTACATTTTTTTAACATTTTCTAATGGTGGTGTGCCTCGTGAATTTTTTCATGAAAAAAGTGTGCCTTTGCACAAAAAAGGTTGAAAAACACTGTTCCATCAGATTTAAAACACAGTCATTCACACATGGCATTTTTACAGGAAACTTATTTTTGGAAAGGTGCCATCCCCAGGCTATATAATATGGATTTCCCCTGGGTGTATCATGCTCCCTCACCAATACCCAAATCAAAAGGCGTGAGTATCCTCATATCTAAATTTTTGCCCTGGGTGTTTAAAGAGGAGCTGATAGACCCAGGTGGAAGATTTTTGTTGATTAAGGGAAGGGTTGGTCAGACAACGGTAACTTTATTAAATGTTTATCTGCCTAACTCAGATCATTTATCTTTCTTACAGCAATTGATTCCGGTAGTTTTGGGGTTTCGAGAACGGCACCTTGTGATGGGTGGAGACTTTCATTTTATACCTGAACCCCTCCTGGATTCTTCCAGCGGAAGTTCATGTATTTCCCATACCCAGTTACGCCGACTGCAGCGGGAACTGTCTCTCCTTGACCTGACTGACCCTTGGCGACTGATGCACCCAGGTGAGCGGGATTATACCTACTACTCTCCGACCCACAATGTCTACACTCGAATAGATCGCATTTTACTCCCTCAAAGTGATCTCCCCTTGGTTATCTCCTCGCATATCGATTCATTTTCTATATCAGACCACTCTCCTGTCCATGTAGTTATTGCATGGGAATCTGGACATGTAAAACCATGTACTTGGAGGCTCAATGAGTCATTACTCCAGGTCCCGGAAGTCAGGGTGGAGATAGAGTCTGCGATTTCTAATTATTTTAAAGATAATATGGATGACTCACTATCCCCATCTGTAATCTGGGAGGCGCATAAATGCGTAATTCGTGGGGTCCTTATGCGAATAGGAGCTCGACGTAAAAGGGAACAGGAAAGTAGATTGACAGCCTTCTTCTCATGGATAGAATCTCTTAGTAAACACAATCAATCCCTAGCTGCGGAAAAACGTGTCCCTTTCACATACTCCGATGGTATTATTATCTATGAACGCGGAGAAGGCCTTTGACAGGGTGGCCTGGAGCTTTATTCGAGCCACCCTGTCATATATAGGCCTGGGACCATGGATGCAGCAATGCATCCAGGCCCTATACTCTAGTCTAGACCATCGGCAGCGGTACGAGTGGTGCTCGGATTACTTTCCAATCTCGAATGGCACCTGGCAGGGATGCCCACTATCACCTCTTATATTTATTTTAACGTTGGAACCCTTTATACGTCGATCTAGCGATATTTCAGGCATTCGGGTTGCTGGCGATCAGCACAAGGTGGCCGCTTTCGCGGAAGACCTTGTGTTTTTTGTCACCAACCCAATAACATTTCCAAACATCTTAGCTGCTATTAACAAATATGGCATCCTCTCTAATTACAAGATTAATCTCACGAAATCGGCAGTACTCAATGTATCTACACCATTTCAGGAGGAACATGCTTTACGAGTTTCATTCCCATTTTATTGGGCTGAGGGATCGTTAGCTTACCTGGGGATTCAGATTACAGCTTATCCAGCTGATTTATTTAGTTAGAATCATATCTCTATGTTGGGGATTGTGAAGAAAGACTTTCATATATGGCAATCATTAACCCTGACATGGTTTGGACGCTGTAGCGCCCTTAAGATGAACATCTGTATTTATTGCAGGCATTACCGATTGCTGTCCCTATGTCTTTCTTTCAACAGATCCGGAAAATGTTTTGCGCTTTTATATGGGCCTCCAGATCCCCTAGGATCAGGCTTCAAGTCCTGTCCCTTCCAAAATCAAAGGGGGGAGTAGGCCTTCCGGACATGCTCTGATATTGCCGCGCATCGCACCTCGTCCGTGTCTTGGACTGGCATTGTAATTTGGCCTCTAAGAGATGGGTGGTTCTGGAGATAGGTGCAGCTGGCCAGTTGACCCCCCCGGCCCCTTGGTCCTCTTTTTCGCCTATGGACCCCATCTTATCACACCCTTCGACAGGTGCCACTCCACGAGAATCTCGGAGAGTCCAACAACATCCAAAGATAGCTCCTGCGCCTTCCCCTCTTATCTCTATACTTGGCAACCCGGATTTCCCCCCCGGGATGTACAAGTGCTAAGATACGTAGACTAGCCCAAATTGGAAAGATACGATTACTTGAAGTATGGCAGCAGGGCCCTGTGCCCACCTATGGGGAGATCGCTGTATGGCCCGGATTAGATCTGGACCACTTGAGTATCTATCAATTACGTCATTTCCTCTGTTCTGTTGGACAAAGGGGCTATATACCAAGGGCTTTAACTCCTTTTGAATCTTTATGTAGAGCAGGGGATCCCCTCAAACATACTCTATCCCTATTCTATTCAACCTTGGTGGAAGAACGGGAGGAACAACAGCTGTCGTTTCTATCTCAATGGGAGCGGGAAACTTGCAATTACTTTGATGAAAACACAGAAGAATAAGATCCTAACACTGGTGCACAAATCTTCTACGGACTGCAAATATCAGGAGGAGGGATATAAAATATTAACTAGGTGGTACAGAGTCCCCGTGCTGATGCATAGGATGGGAGCAGATTGCTCAGACAGGTGTTGGCGATGCAGGTTGGAGGCGGGTTCAATGCTCCACATTTTTTTGACTTGCCCCCTACTTCGACCCTTTTGGATTAAAGTTGCAAAAAAAGGGTAAAGATAGCCGCGCTTAATGAAAAAAAGGCTGCCCGTACAAAAGGTGTTATCAGACCAAAAATAATAGTAAAAAGGAGTTGAGCGCCAAACACTTCTGCATAAATAAATACACCAGAAGAAAAAGATTCAGTAAAGTCCATAAAAAGTCAGTGAGGCCAGGTGCTAAGAATCAGAGATGGGTGAAGAAAAAGTTCCAACACCATAGGATCACAACCCCAATCCTGGAAGAACCACATGCTCAAGTATAGTAATTCCCTTACCGGAATGCTAGACCCCCGGTTAGGAAGGTCCAACAGGCATGGGTTACAGAATCATCAATGGGGCAGAGTCCACTCAGATATCTGGCACCGGGTCCAACACGATGACTTCATCAATATTAACGTATCCTCATGCATTCATACTTCATGAACATGAATGGATAGAGATGTCCCTCCAAAAACAAATGGGGCTCAAATAGTGAAGCATGTACGTTTTATTGGAATAAAATAACAGGTAAAAAACTCACATGACGTTGCATGATACAAGGCATGTAATCATATTGGCCGCGGCTGGAGGGGTGTCTGCATGTGGGCTGGCGTGCCGGGGGTATATTTAGCTAAAATTGACCCCCAAGGCCAGGAACTCCACTTTAATGGTCACCTCCCACGATATCCCTAGTTTGAAAAATTGAAGGAGTCGGACAGAAAAATTGTTGACTTAAAGCTGAGTTTTTTTCAAAAGTGGAACTCCCCTGTTTACTCCCCCCTCTGGTGCCCCATTTGGTACCCTTCAGGGGGGAGGGGGAACAGGTACCTGTTTTTGACAGGTACCCTTCCCCACTTCCTGGGAGACAGCGCCGCCGAGCTGTCCCTCGGAAGTTCGGCCCCCTCCTTTTTCCTCCTCCGATGGGCCAATTACAAAGCGCAGCCCGCTTTGCGCATGCGCAGTAGGGAACCAGCAGTGAAGCCGGAAGATTTCACTGCCGGGTTTCCTTACTCTGGGTGGCGGAGGCGGCACCACCTGAGAGCCGATACATAAATCGGCTTAGGGTGCCGACATCGCAGGCTCCCTGGACAGGTAAGTTCTACTATTTAAAAGTCAGCAGCTACAGTATTTGTTGCTGCTGCCTTTCAATTTTTTTTTAAGGGGGGCGGAACTCAGCTTTAACTGCGCCAACATCCATTCAGATGCAGGCACTGTTTGGGTATTTTGACAACTGGTGGGCCAAGATTTACAAGATTACAATAACCCACAGAGGGTGATTCATCCATCCGCTTTATGAAGAATGTATGCAGGAATCGGTTACCTTTTTTTCATTCACCAAACATATCATGATCAATAAACCAGCTATTTGTACTTTTGGTAGTGTGAGCAGGTGCCAAGTCCTGCTGGAAAATAAATAACCTGTACAAGGCAAAAAGAGACAGGGCGCACATCTGACCTAATGTAACTCCATTTTATTAAAAGTTATCAGATTTAAAATAAATGCACTCACATGTAGTCCGGGAATTATGAACATGCCAACAACCTCCTATCCTTTATGGCCTTTTTAAGTAGAACCGGGAACCCCAAGAAATTCTTTAAGTATATAAACAGTAAGAAAGCGAGGCCAGAACACATTGGCCCCATAAAAGATGACAAAGGAAATATGGCCACTGAGGACAGAGAAAAGGCGGAAGTGTTAAATAATTTCTTCTCTTCGGTCTTCACAAAAGAATCGGGGGGCTACACTAACCCAGCTTGTAAGGCCAAACTAAACAACACACCTCAGGAAGTGCCGCCATGGCTAACAGAAGATAGCCTTAGAACTAAACTTGAGAAACTTAACATAAATAAATCACCGGGACCGGATAGCTTGCACCCGAGGGTTCTTAAAGAGCTCAGCCAGGTGATTGTCAGACCATTATTCTTGATCTTTAAGGATAGTTTACAGATGGGTATGGTGCCAGCTGATTGGAAAAAAGCCAATGTGGTACCAATATTTAAAAAAAGGGGCCTAGATATATCCCGAGTAACTATAGGCCGGTCAGCCTAACATCTGTAGTCTGCAAGATTTTGGAGGGGATGTTAAGGGACCACATACAAGACTTTAGTAATGAAAATGGTATTATTAGTAGTAATCAGCATGGATTCATGAAAAATCGTTCTTGCCAAACCAATCTATTAACCTTCTACAATGAAGTGAGCTGCCACCTAGATAAAGGAAAGCCTGTGGATGTGGTGTATCTGGACTTTGCAAAGGCCTTTGACACCGTTCCCCACAAACGCTTACTGTACAAACTAAGGAAGGTAGGTATGGACCATAAGGTGAGTACCTGGATAGAGAACTGGCTCCAGGGGAGAGTCCAGAGGGTGGTGATTAATGGGGAGTACTCAGATTGGGCGGGTGTGGAAAGTGGGGTCCCCCAGGGTTCTGTCCTTGGACCAATCCTGTTTAATTTATTCATAAATGATCTAGAGGAGGGGATATCTAGTACAATCTCAATATTTGCAGATGATACTAAACTAAGCATGCCAATATCTTCTATGCAGGATGTGGAAACCTTACAAGCGGACCTGAACAAAATAATGGGGTGGGCAACTACATGGCAGATGAGGTTTAACCACTTGCCGACTGCCTAACGCCGATCTACGTCGGCAGTCAGCCCCTCACAGGCAAAGTGACGTAGGGCTACGTCACTAGCTTGTGAGGGTCTAGGGAGCGAGCGCGCGCCCCCGGAGGCGCGCGCCCGCTCCCGCGTGGTCACGGACCCCCCCGCGCGTGTGACCGGCGGACCCGATGTCCGCCGGTCACTCGGCGATCGGCGGGGGAGAGGGAGAATGTCAGGCAGCTTGTGTAAACAAGCCACCTGTCATTCTCCTTGCTGTTAGGATACTGATCACTCGGATCTAGTATGTAGATCCGTTGATCAGTGTCCATACAGCTCAAGCCCCAGCCAATCACAGTAGAAAGCACGCCCCTAGGGATACACACAGCCCCTCCCTCCCAAATAAAGTTAACCCCTTCACTACCAGTGTACTTTTACAGTAACAGTGCATATATATAGCACTGATTACTGTAGAAATGTCACTGGTAACCCCAAAAGTGTCAAAAATGTCAGTCATGGGTCCGATCTGTCCGCCGCAATGTCGCAGTACCGCAAAAAAAAATAAAAAATCGCAGATCGCCGCCATTACACGTTAAAAAAAAAACAACAACAAAAATGACAGAAATCTTTCCCTTTGTTTGTAAACGCGATAACTTTTGCGCAAACCAATCAAAATACGCTTTTTGTGATTTTTTTTACCAAACATAGGTAGCATAAAACAAATTGGCCAAATTTTTTTTTGGGGAATTTCATATAAAAAAAAATGTGAAAAATATTGCTATTTTTGCAAAATTGACGCTCTTTTTTTGTTTATAGCGCGTGATCAAAAAATCGCACAGGTGATCAAATACCACCAAAAGAAAGCTCTGTTTGTGGGAAAAAAAGGACGCCAAATTTGTTTAGGTACAGCGTCGCACGACCGCGCAATTGTCCGTTAAAGTCACGCAGTGCCGAATCGCAAAATACCCCCTGGTCGGAATGGGGGTAAAATCTTCCGGGGCTTAAGTGGTTAATGTTGAAAAATGTAAAGTAATGCACTTGGGTGCCAGAAACCAGAAAGCAAGCTACTCACTAGGGGGGGAACCTCTGGATGAGTCTAGGATGGAAAAGGACCTGGGGGTACTGGTAGACAACAGGCTTGGCAGTGGCATGCAATGCAAAGCCGCTGCAAGCAAAGCCAACAGAATACTGGGATGCATAAAAAAGGGGATTCACTCCAGAAATAAAGAGATTATTCTCCCACTCTACAAGACTCTGGTCCGGCCACATCTGGAGTATGCTGTCCAGTTATGGGCATCGGTCCTCAGGAAGGATGTGCTGGAACTGGAAAGAGTCCAGAGAAGGGCAACAAAAATAATTAGGGCAATGAAGGACATCAGCTATGAGGAAAGACTACAAGCACTGAACTTATTCTGTCTGGAGAAGAGACGATTGAGGGGGGATATGATATCAATGTACAAATACTGTACTGACGACCCTAGCATAAGGAACAAACTATTCAGAGAAAGGGAAAACAATAAGACACGTGGCCACTCACTAAAACTAGAGGAAAGGCGGTTTAACCTTAAAGTACGTAAGGGGTTCTTCACTGTAAGAGCGTTAAGGATGTGGAATTCTCTTCCACAAGCAGTGGTATCAGCAGGGAGCATTGATAGTTTCAAAAAACTATTAGATGGGCACCTTAAAGACCACAACATACAGGGGTATACAATGTACGGTTAACAGCAAACACACCCACACACATCATAGGTTGAACTGGATGGACTGATGTCTTTTTTTCAACCTCACTAACTATGTAATATGTAACTATGTAACCCGATCTTGTGTCCTGGCGAGGCGATGTATATCTCCTGGCCTGCTGATTGCGCAGTATGCTCTGGCGTCACCAGCCACAAGAGGGAGGCCACGCTTCCTAAACGCATCGTCATAGCAACGATTTAGGGTCTGCCATTCCTCCTTCCTATCCGCCGAGAGTTCCCCATGGCCACCGGTCTTCCTGCCGGGCCGATGCGCGCATGCGCGGTAGGGGGCCATGCAGGTCTAGTCGGGTGCAGGCGATGTGGCTGGTGACATATTCATAATTCCCGGACTACATGTGAGTGCATTATTTTAAATCTGATAACTTTTAATAAAATGGAGTTACACTAGGTCGGATGTGCGCCCTGTCTCTTTTTGCCTTGTACAGTTGACTCATCCGCCACCCAGTGGATTTGATTGGAGCTGCAGCGATCTAGCTACCACATTAAAAACTGTAATCAAAGAAGGACATTCTCTCCTGCATCCCTTGGACTTGTATGATCTGCGCATCTATGGTGAAAAAAGAGGGAAGCATTAAGTGCTCTAGAATTTCCTAGTAGAGGGCTGCACTGACTTTGGACTTGATAAAACACAATTGGACCAACACTAGCAGATGACATGGCTCCCCAAAATATCACTGACTGTGTAAACTTTACACTGGACCTCAGGCAACATGGATTTTGTGCCTCTCCACTCTTCCTCTAGACTCCGGGGCCTTGATTTCCAAATGAAATGCAAAATTGCCCACAGTCTGTGGTGTCCGTGACACTTTTACAAGTAGCGGAAGGGGGTCTGGACCCCCAATTGTGCCTTTCCCGGGCTCTTTCGTCTAACCGGGGAGCCCAAGACTGATGTGATGCACTGTGAAGAGTGGGAGGATCTTCTATTTCTTCTCCTCCTCTGTAAAGTCAGAAACCGGAAACTAAGAGTATTTAGTCACTTCTGGTTTGTTTAGAAGCTGTTAATGGCTTCTTAAAGCAACTGATCAAACCAATCTTCATTTGATTGGCTGCTTTGGAGTGAACCCAAACAGAAGCCAGATCTCTCCAAAGGGGGACTTGTCACAGCCCATGCTATCACAAGAGAGGCTGTTCTCACTTTCATAATAATTAGGCTCCATTCACACCTGGGCGTTTTCAGCTCCAAAAACGCTCAAAAGAAACGCTTCCAAAACGCCCAACAAGTAAAACCCCATTCATTTAAATGGCCCCTGTTCACATCTGAGCGTTTTGCAAAACGCCTGTAGCTGAAAAAGGTACATGAGCTTCTTTTTGGGCTGATTACCAGCGTTTTTGATAGATGTCAATGAAAAACGCCTGAAAAAAATTGCGGTAAAATCGCGGTAAAAAACGCTACGCTCAAGTGTGAATGCAGCCTTAAGGTCAGTAAAAAAAAAAAAAAAAAGACATTGTAAAATAATAAATGTAAATAAAATAAAAAAACTAAAGCACTCCCATGCTCATGAGCAAGGCATACACACACGTAGGGTCTGCATGCTATCACACACCACACATATGAGGTATCGCCAGGAACGTCAGAGTGAAAGCAATAATTCTAGTGCCAGAGTAAACTGGTAACATATTAAAGCGTTGCCTATGAAGAGTTTAATGTACTATAGTTGTCACTATTCTATGAGCATGCTTGATTTTAAAGCAAGACATGGTAACTATTTAATCGGTGTAACATCTTTTTTATTTTATAGGGTTTGAAAGTGGTTAAAAAAAAAAAAAAAAATGTAATCCCGGTTACCCTTCACACACCCACAAATGACAAACTTGCACACAGGGTGCGAACATGCATGGAAGCGGTGAATGCACCACACGTGAGGTATCGCTATGAATGTCAGACAGCAATATTTCAATTGCTTTGCTATAGCTTGCAGTCAAGTCTAAACTTATGAATAGTACAGGGTTTTAAAGAGGTTGTAAACCTAAGAAAAAAAAATAAGGAAGAAAAACCTGAAAGACAAAAGGCATAATGAGCTAGTATGCGATATATACATACTTACCTTAGAACAAAGCCCCCGCAGTGCCGCCAGCTCACCGTAACACAGCAGACATTTTGGGCCATCCTTCTTCCTGGTTTGCATCCTCCGGCCATCTGATTGGCCGAGGGCACGATGACATTACGTCGTTTACGGCACAGGACTCTGAAGGAACGGCACGGGTGGCCGTTCCTACAGAGCGCATACACCGATGACATCATTGGCTGCATGAAAAGTAAATATCTCCAAAACGGTGCGAGTATAGGAGATATTTACAGTACCTATAGGTAAGCCTTATTATAGGCTTACCTACAGGCAAAAGTCTATAGGTAGGGTTTACAACCTCGTTAAAGGGCAGCCTATGGAGATTTATGGATACCATAGTTGTTCACAATATCATGGATGGCATGCTTGGTATCCATTGACTTGACACAACCCTATCATTTATCAAGTAGCTAAAAACTGGAAATATTGTTTTTGGGTGCACTAAAATTCATTTTATTATATTTTATCCAGAAAATTACCACTCACTAGGGGGGGAACCTCTGGGTGAGTCTAGGATGGAAAAGGACTTGGGGGTACTGGTAGACAACAGGCTTGGCAGTGGCATGCAATGCCAAGCCGCTGCAAGCAAAGCCAACAGAATACTGGGATGTATAAAAAAGGGGATTCACTCCATAAATAAAGAGATTATTCTCCCACTCTACAAGACTCTGGTCCGGCCACATCTGGAGTATGCTGTCCAGTTCTGGGCACCGGTCCTCAGGAAGGATGTGCTGGAACTGGAAAGAGTCCAGAGAAGGGCAACAAAAATAGTTAGGGGAATGGAGGACATCGGCTATGAGGAAAGACTACAAGCACTGAACTTATTCTCTCTGGAGAAGAGACGATTGAGGGGGGATATGATATCAATGTACAAATACTGTACTGGCGACCCTAGCATAAGGAACAAACTATTCAGAGAAAGGGAATACAATAAGACACGTGGCCACTCAGTAAAACTAGAGGAAAGGCGGTTTAACCTTAAAGTGCGTAAGGGGTTCTTCACTGTAAGAGCAGTAAGGATGTGGAATTCTCTTCCACAAGCAGTGGTATCAGCAGGGATCATTGATAGTTTCAAAAAACTATTAGATGGGCACCTTAAAGACCACAACATACAGGGGTATACAATGTACAATATGATAAACAGTTGCACAAATATCGTACAACATAAAAACTACAACTACTGTAGATTAATTGTACAGGGCCTGTGCTTTTAGAAAATGTATAATCATTTTATAACCAAAACTGCAGATTTTTACATGTGTGCATAAAAAAATAGCTGTAGCATCAAAGCAGATAAACACCTAATAAAATGGCACAGTCTACACTTGAGCAAGAATGTTTTCTTACAGTTCTATTCCTACACATTTCTTTGTACTAAGAATTGCCAGAAGTTTTACACTTGTAGCTGAGCAGTCATTAGCAGTTTAGAAGTATCTATCCCTCAGCATGCACACTGTTCTCTAGCACTAGTCTGCAGACTATCACGTGTTGCAGAGACTAAGTATAGGACATGTGAGAAGACATGGGGGTGGGGGTCGTTATGCAGCTTTTGCCAGTGCACATAGAAGGCATTCCAATTGCCCTTTTACATTACCCGCTGGGCCTGTGCTAGGAATAACCACAGCCGTCTCCAGGTCTGAAATTTCTTGCTGTCGCTGAAATTGAAGGCCATTTCTCGGCTGGCATAACGGGACACCAGCGGTGATCGGTAGCGCTGCACTTCCTCCGGTCCTTGGGCGAGCGGCGAGGCACTGCCAGTCACCCTGGCACCAGAATCTCCGCTCAGACCGCTACTTGCGTCCATCTTTCTTGCCCAAGCCTAGTAGTGAAGAGTGACAGCTTGCCACATCCAATATGGCTTCCTGCATGTCACATGTGGCTGCTGGGAGCTGCCATCTTTAATGTGGCACACGGAGTAATTCTACCCTCTCCCTAGTGATCACTAATACTCATATATTTGAAACGATGCTGAATGAATCTAGTTCTCATTATCAAATTACAATGATTTTTGCTGATGGTTACATATCCTGATTTTTTTTTTTATGAATTGAATTACAAAACTTTAAAATGGACCTTCACTTCTTCCTTCATTTTTTTTTTTAATTACTTTATGTGTCTTTCCATAGCTCCCAACTGTCCCTGATTTCAAAGGACTATCCCTGATTTGGAACAATGTCCCTCTTTCCTCCTCATTTTTCCCTCTTTTTGGTCTAAGTGATTCCCAATGCTAAGAGCCGGTTCACACTAGCGCGACTTGTCAGGCGACTTGTCAGCCTGACAAGTCGCGCTCCCTCGCAGTCCATTGACCGCTACAGGACCCGTTCTAATAGAAGCGACACAAGTCGCTCCGACTTAGAAAAAGGTTCCTGTACTACTTCGGGACGACCTCAGAGCGACTTGCATAGACTTCCATTATGTGAAGTCCCTGAAAGTCGCTCCAAAGTCGTGGTGCATGGTAATGCACAAGTCGCTCTGAAGTCGTGGTGCATGGTAATGCACAAGTCGCTCTGAAGTCGTGGTGCATGGTAATGCACAAGTCGCCCCCGAAGTAGTACAGAGTCGTGTCGCCTCAGTGTGAACCGGCTCTTAACCTTTCATACAATTTCTAAAATTGCTGCATTTGTAAATGGCAAAAGCCAGCATAAAGGAAAAATAGTGGTAAAAAAAAAAAAAAACACTTGTGGGTTTAACTAATCTTTTCTTTTTCCAATCTATAATCTGGGCTTTTTTTCAGTGGGGATGTGGGGGAATGCAATTCCGGCACCTCTAGCACTGAATGTTTGTAATGGCAAGGAGTGCTGGGGTATGCTGAAGGGTCTAATATTGCTGGCTGCTGGTGGATCCATTGTCCCTGGTGGGGTTCATTTTTTGCGAGGGGGTATTTTGTTGCTAGGTAGGTCTGTTGTTGCTGGTGTGGGGTCTTATGTTCATGGAGGGTCAATTGTTGCTGGCAGAGAACTACTATTGAGAGAGAGGTCTATTTATGCTGGCTGTTGGGAGATCTGTTGTTGCTGCTGGGAGTCTCTTGTTGCTGGGGTGTTATTTTGTTGTCGGGGGTCCATTGCTGCTGGAGGGGGTCTATTGCTGCTGGGGTGGGGTCTATTGTTGCTCACTATTTTACTATCTTTCTTGTTATCATTAACACATTCCATAAAAATTACTAATTAACAAAAAATTATATCTGTATTTTTTAAAAAGGGCGGTACTGAGAGGTGGATAGGGGGTTGACCCAAGGGATGGTGCTCAGAGGTAGGTAGGGGGCAGAGACAATGGGTGACTCAGAAGGGGTTCCTGCACCTGTTCTCTGAGAAAAAAAGCCCTTTGTATAATTGTCCTTTAACCACTTTCATACCAGGTCAATTGTGGCATTCTTCTCCTACATGTAAAAATCATCTTTTTTTTTTTTGCTATTAAATTTCTCAGAAACCCCAAACAATTTATATATATATATATATATATATATATATATATATATATATTGTTTTAGCAGAGACCTTAGCGAATAAAATGGCGATCTTTTCTATGCAACACGGTATTTGCGCAGCAATTTTTCAAAAGCAATTTTTTTTTTTTTAAAAACAAAAAAAACACTTCATGTTCATATCATTTTTTGCAATACGGCACTGCGTTACTATAGCTGATAATTGCAAAGTCACATGACGCTATACCCAAATAAATGTTATGTCCTTTTTTACCCGCAAATAGAGCTTTCTTTTGGTGGTATTTGCTCACTGCGGTTTTTATTTTTTGCATTATAAACAAAAACAGACTGACAATTTTGAAGAAAATAAAATTTAGGCTAATATGTATTCTGCTACATATTTTTGGTAAAAAAATCCCAATAAGTGTATAATGATTGGTTTGCGCAAAAGTAAGAGCGTTTACAAACTATGGCATATTTTTATTGGAAATTTTATTGTTCATTTTTTTTTTAATTGTAATGGCAGCACTTCCAGCCTCCCAGTGTCATAGAGATGGCCGGGACCATACGATCCACAGCCAGCTCTATGGCAATCTCATGGGCCTCAATTGCACGGGAGAGGCACAGGAGGGCGGCGGGGGACGTTGTAGCATTTACAAACTATGTAAAATTCTTAATATAAATTTTATTAATATATATATATTTTTTTTACTAGTTATGGCGGCATTTCCGACCTCCCAGGGTCATAGAGTTGGCCGAGACCATCCAGTCCAGAGCCAGCTCTATGGCAATCTCACGGGCCTCGATTGCACGGGAGAGGCACAGGAGGGCTGGCTGTGGGGGGGGGGGGATTTCCCCTTACCGCTGCCTGTAAAAGCAATCCAGCAGCTAAAGAGGCTTTTACATCAGAGGTAATCCCCAGCTGAAAACACAGATATCTGAATGATGCCTGTAGCTGCAGGCATCATTCAGATATCACCACTTCAACCAGGCCCGGACTGGGACAAAAAATAGGCCCGGGCATTTTAGATTTAGCAGCCCATTTTTTTGGTGCCCCAAGGAGAGCAGCAATGCGGTGCGCACAGCGACGAGTGGGATTGCCCAAATTGTGTTAACAGTGGGTGGGGCTTAAAGGGACATGGTTAAATAAAACAAAAAGCATCTGCCACTTGGCTCCACAAACTTGCCTATTGGCCACCCGGGGTGATTGTGCTGCATCTAGGTGGATGGAGGAGAAGAGGGGACAGGAGCCAGGTAGACAGAGGAGAGAGGGGATGCAGCCAGGTAGCCGGGAGGATGGAGCTAGCTGGAAAGAGGAGAGGAGGGGATGCAGCCAGGTAGATGGGAGGACAGAGCCAGGTGGTCAGAGGAGAGGAGGAATGCAGCCAGGTAGTCGGAAAAATAGAGCCAGGTGGACAGAGGAGAGGAGGGGATGCAGCCAGGTGAATGGGAGGATGGAGCCAGGTGGACAGAGGAGAGGAGGGGATGCAGCCAGGTGGATGGGAGGATGGAGCCAAGTGGACAGAGGAGAGGAGGGGATGCAGCCAGGTGGATGGGAGGATGGAGCCAGGTGGACAGAGAAGAGGAGGAGATGCAGCCAGGTGGATAGGAGGACTGAGCCAAATGGACAGAGGAGAGGGGGGAGCCAGGTAGACAGAGGAGAGAGGGAATGCAGTCAGGTGGACAGAGCATGCAGCCAGGTTGAGAGGATGGTGGAGCCAGGTGGAAAGGGGAGACACAGGTGTGTATTCAAATGTTTGCATTAATGATTTCTGGTTTGTGTAAGTTGCGTGAAAATGTGTTATTTCACTCGTGATGTCGAAATTAAATGAAGTTAAAAATGAAGCAAGCGGGCAGTAAGATGTGATTTTCAGGATGAAATGGCTTATCCTTTGCTTTATTTTTTCAGGAGTGGTACTGCTTGCGGTTGTAGCTGGTAGAAACCCACCTTCATGGACTCCACTCGTCTTCATTTGTGGTCAGTGGATATTTTGTGAGGCACATGGGGGTACCTGATTGGAGCCATCAGCCACGTCATCTGCGGGTAACCAGCATCCCCTGAAAAGACAAAAAAATATACATTAGTTCATGGGTGTCCAAACTTTTGGCTTCTCTGGGCCACATTGAGTGTAGAGAAATTTTCTCAGGCCGCATATAAAATATATACTATAGTTAAGGCATATAAGTGCCTTAACTATAGTGCGCCCCCTCGCACTAATTTAACACAACTAGAGGATAATCAAATGAAATGAAATCAGTATACAGAGGTTTACTTCTTCTGAGAAATATTAAAGGAACACTCACATGCAGCCTCACCAGTGCCCATCAATGTAGCCGCACCAGTGCCCATCAATGTAGCCGCACCAGTGCCCATCAATGTAGCCGCACCAGTGCCCATCATTGTAGCCTCACCAGTGCCCATCAATGTAGCCTCACCAGTGCCCATCAATGCAGCCGCACCAGTGCCCATCACTGTGGGTCCTGCTGGCCTGTAGGTTCTGCTGGGTGCTGGCCATGGCCTTTGGGTCCTGCTGACCATGGCCTGTGGGTCCTGCTAGGAGCTGGTCATGGCCTGTGGCCAGCAGGACCCACAGTGTTGAGGGCTATTTTGAGGTTGCAGGGTGCTGGCCTGTAGGTTCTGCTGGGAGGTGGCCATGGCTTGTGGGTCCTGCTGGCCACTGGTCTGTAGGTTCTGCTGGGTGCTGGCCATGGCTTTTGGGTCCTGCTGGCTGCTGGCCTGTAGGTTCTGCTGGGAGTTGGCCATAACCTGTTGGCCACAGGCCATGACCAGCTCCTAGCAGGACCCACAGGCCGTGGCCAGCAGGACCCCACAGGCCATGACCAGCTCCTAGCAGGACCCACAGGCCATGGTCAGCAGGACCCGCAGGCCGTGGCCAGCAGGACCCCACAGGCCATGGCCAGCAGGACCCCACAGGCCGTGGCCAGCAGGACCCCACAGGCCATGGCCAGCAGGACCCCACAGGCCGTAGCCAGCAGGACCCACAGTGTTGAGGGCTATTTTGAGGTTGCTGGGTGCTGGTCTGTAGGTTCTGCTGGGAGGTGGCCATGGCTTGTGGGTCCTGCTGGCCACTGGTCTGTAGGTTCTGCTGGGTGATGGCCATGGCCTTTGGGTCCTGCTGGCTGCTGGCCTGTAGGTTCTGCTGAGGGTTGGCCATAACCTGTGGGCCACAGGCCATGACCAGCTCCTAGCAGGACCCACAGGCCGTGGCCAGCAGGACCCCACAGGCCATGATCAGCTCCTAGCAGGACCCACAGGCCATGGTCAGCAGGACCCGCAGGCCGTGGCCAGCAGGACCCCACAGGCCGTGGCCAGCAGGACCTCACAGGCCGTGGCCAGCAGGCTCTCACAGGCCGTGGCCAGCAGGACCCCACAGGCTGTGGCCAGCAGGACCCCACAGGCCGTGGCCAGCAGGACCCACAGTGTTGAGGGCTATTTTGAGGTTGCTGGGTGCTGGCCTGTAGGTTCTGCTGGGAGGTGGCCATGGCTTGTGGGTCCTGCTGGCCACTGGTCTGTAGGTTCTGCTGGGTGCTGGCCATGGCCTTTGGGTCCTGCTGGCTGCTGGCCTGTAGGCTCTGCTGGGAGTTGGCCATAACCTGTGGGCCACAGGCCATGACCAGCTCCTAGCAGGACCCACAGCCCGTGGCCAGCAGGACCCCACAGGCCATGACCAGCTCCTAGCAGGACCCCACAGGCCGTGGCCAGCAGGACCCCACAGGCCGTGGCCAGCAGGACCCCACAGGCCATGGCCAGCAGGACCCCACAGGCCGTGGCCAGCAGGGCCCCACAGGCCGTGGCCAGCAGAATCCACAGGCCGTGGCCAGCAGAATCCACAGGCCGTGGCAGCAGGACCCACAGTGTTGAGGGCTATTTTGAGGTTGCTGGTTGGGCTGTGGGCTATTTTGAGGTTGCTGGGTGGGCTGTGGGCTATTTTGAGGTTGCTGGGTGGGCACTGGGGCAGGATAAACAGGGGTTATATAGATGGGATGTGGGGGTCATATGGGGGTGTCAGGGTCTCACCTCAGAAATGGCAGCTGCCAACTCAGCAAGTCCCTGCATGGCCTCCTCCAGTCCTGGGGGTGGTGGATGCTCCTGTCCTGGGGTTAAGTAAAATTGCCAGTGCTCAGCCCCACAGCCTCAATCAATTAAATGTGTCCTCCCTAGCGCGCCCTGCCTCTGCCTGCCTCAAAGATCTGGGAGTTGTAGTTTCCTGTCTGGCTGCGCTGCTCTCAAGTCTCCACCCACCGGGAGATTGAGCACGGCCGTGGACTACAACTCCCAGAATGCATCCGCCCTGTCAGCTAGTTAGCGGCCGGACGCAGCGGCCGGACGCTGCAGAAGCCACAAGAAGACTGTCCGCGGCCAGTGGGCCGCATTGCCTGTGACTCCGGGCCGCATGCGGCCCGCGGGCCGCAGGTTGGACATGCCTGCATTAGTTCTTCATATCATGTGACTTTAGATGACTCATCAAAGCGGGAGACAATGATGCATTTTTCAAAACAACCTGCTCATCTGTGTGCAAAAACTCATGAAACATCTCAACTATGTCTAACTGCCTAAATCCCTAATCTAAATGGAAAAAAGGAGGTGTTTTTTTATTGAAAGTTCCACCTTTCCCCAAATTTTTTAACAATTAGATTAGCATAGGCATTACTTCTGGAAGATATCTTACACTATAGTGAGGAAACCAATATTGACTCACTTATGCAAAGGACTTTCAGGATATGGCAATACCATTGGAATCACTTTTATGTTTTGCTTGTGGCATTAGGACACCGTTTACACATTGGGTAACCACCTTCATTTGACTTTGGAAATGTTTCTGTTGTGAGCTGGTAGGCTGATGATCTGGTTGTGTGCAAACAGCCTGCCAACTCATAACACATACATTTTATGTAGGCTTTGCTTTAATCAGGGTGTATACCGATATAGCTTATTCATATGTCTATGTAACCTTACAGTTTATGTAGTTGTGACAAAATAATACTTTACCAATAAGCTACCCTTCTGGCATTTCGCCCCTTTCAAACTCCTGGTACAGAGTACTGTTTTGTAACATCCTGGAATCATGGCACGACCCTGGGTGACCTGTGTTGGCACTCATTATTCACTGTTTGGCGTCACACACCAATTGGACGTTCAGGGAGTGGTACTGCTTGCGGTTCCGGTACTCCATTTCGTGGCTCCTTGGTGTATGTAAGGGCTAAGTTGCGCTAATGGGTACTAAATCCACAGGTAAATGTAAGATGAAGCACACTAATGATAGTCCAACATTGGTGACAAGTCCGTATCCAAATGAAAGGCACAGTCCGAAATAAACGATTCCAGTGGCAGATGATTAAACCAACATTCAATTCTCCTTACCAGAATGCAGAATAGAGTTCGGCCAAAACTCAAGTCAGATCTGAACGCTCAGCCTTCGGTCGATGTGATCAATTAGTCCTCACATCCACAAATGGTGATCATATGCAAAGAAAAAATATACAGTCCATAGCGTAATACTGTTGAATACTATTTCATCACCCAGAGGAGTGCACACCGTCACCAGATGGCTGATAGTGGAAAGCACCAGTAACCTTAGGTCCCAAGTCCTCACCAGATAATAAATAATTAGGGTGATAGTTAGAAGTGGAAGTGACACACAGAGACCTCTCCCGATACCACTGCCTCTTACCAGATTATGGATAAGTGAGAGCCACACAGTCTGAAATGGAAGTGACACACAGAGACCTCTCCCAATACCACTGCCTCTTACCAGATTATGGATAAGTGAGAGCCACACAGTCTGTCGTCCCGTCTCCGGAGCCAATAGCTCTAATGGTCCCTCCAAATAATGTCAGATTCTCCCAGAATGTGATGGGTTAAACCACTCTCCCCAGAAGCCAATCCTTAGAACAGGTGTCACCAGGAGAAATTCTAGGGCTGACTCGATCGTGTGTCATATGGCATAAAAAACAGAAAGCACTACATAGTGCATTACCACAGACACTTTAATAGTAAAAAAGACAGCAACTTACAGAATAAAAGATAGTTTCAGCAAGGATATAGGCGAGCCGCCGGCCGGTCGGCTCCTCCGCCCGTCCTGATAGACAATCGTTCCCACAAGCAGGTGACGTCAGCATGCCGCGACCGACACACGTTTCGTCAAATGTGACGTTTTCAAGGTACGGGCGGCGCGCTGACGTCACCGCTTATGTACAAAAAGCAAGTCCCCCATGTGACCCACCTAAGTAGCTCAAACCGCCATATTGGATCAGGGAAGAGACAAGAAAAAGAGGACAGCTGCCACGCCTATCACTGAAGAGGCTGCTGCCGTACATACCATATCATATAAAATTAATTAAATAATACAAGAAAACATGGATAACAGAAATTAACTCAAAAAGCAAAAGCTAAATAAAGTTTTATAATCAAATTGAATAAATAGCGCCATCTGCTCACAAGCATAGGCGACGTTTTAAAATCAATGTTCTAAGTCATGTGGAAACCAAAGGCTGCCACAGACCACCATAGGCATTTGACAGAAGCCAAATTTCATAATCACACGATCCAAAGTAAATTGAAATTTATAATTATATAAATGTGGGTCCAATAGAACCACCTAATGGTAATTGCAGGTGTTCCCAAAACCAACTCGCACCAATAAGATGTAGACCTCTTCAGATAAATGGTGTGGCAGGGCACATGGATCCGTGGTCGACGGAAGATACGTGTCACCGAGGTTCCTGGCCTCGGTGAGATAAGAGTCGGTAGTTCTGTGTCAGCAGCAGCTAGTGCTGTTTGACATTTTTCTATTTTAGTGTGGCTGCAAAGCCGAATCCGGGCCGGCTCTTATTGGGAGCAGTTAAGGTATGGGTGGGTGGCTGCTCCCCACGCTCCAGGCCAGGTCTTGCCTGGGGTTTATAAGGCAGACAGCCTAACAGGTGATTGAGAATTATCTCCATGCACCAGAAGGCTGTGGAAGTGAGTGCTGAGGCTGGAAAAGTGACAAGCAGGTGAACTGATCCTTTGCTGTGTGTGAACAGCACCAAAGATACACAGGTGAATGGACTTGTTGCTGTGTTTAAAACCTGCCTTAAAAGACTGTCGTTTTCCTTTTTGTTGGGTGTGAGTTAAACACCAAGAAAGACTGTTACTTTTGTGTTCCTGAAGTGTAAATAAAACACTCCTGATTTACTTGAAGAACCATCTGTTTTGCCTCTATACTGCACCCGCAAATCCTACCTACCAGAGCAATTCCCCACATTTGGTGCTCGGATGCGGGCATGCGCAGTGAGGTTGGCGTAAAACGCCAAAATATTTTTGTTCTGCTGAATGTGACTGTACATGTCGTATATTAAGCCTGCTAAGCTGCAGCCACAGGAAAAGATGGAGGAATTGATAAGGCAGCTTACCCAGGCCAGTTTAGGACAACAGCAGGCCATAGAGCTACAGCGGGAGACTAACCTGCAACAGCAGAAAAGACATGAGGAGGCTATGCGTGCACAGCAGGAGACTAATCAACGGCTGCTGCAACATGTGTTGGCGTTGGAAAAGTCTGGGGTGTCTCGGGGAGTGCATGATGTCCGGAAAGCGGTCCGTGCAGCGATACCCAAGATGGCTCCCACGGATGACGTCGAGACGTACCTCGCCATATTTGAAAAAGTGGCGGTCCGGGAGAAGCTACCCCGTGACCAGTGGGCTGAGGTGGTCGCTCCGTTCCTGGCATCCGGACCCCAGCAGGTGTTTTTCGATTTGACAGATGATCAAGCTGCCGACTACCCGACCGTAAAAGGTGAGACTGGGCGTAAATGTCTTAGTCCGCGCTCAGCGAGTGCATCAGTGGGGCTACAAAGCGGCCGAACCGGCCAGGCCACAATATTACGATTTACTGCACAGACTGCAAAAATCGCTGCAGCCTGATCTGTTAAAGCCCACTGATATGCTGGACCGCTTATTGGCTGACATGTTTTGGAGGGCCTTGCCTTATCCCCTCCAGCACTGGATCGGCCAGGCTTCTCCTGACAATGCTCTGGATATGGTTGACCTGGTGGAGCGCTATGAGGCCACCAAGAACTTGCAGGGATGTACAGGGGGGAGGGGGCCAGTCAAACCCCGGAAATCTCCGCCACAGACCCAACGCCTGGTGGAAATGAGACACACTCAAGACATACTCCCTGTACGCCCGGCCCCAATAGTCTGCTGGCGGTGTCAGGAGCCAGGTCACGTGAGGGCTGAGTGTCCCCAACAGGACGAGCCTATGGAGACTTACTATGGACACCGCCACTCGTTGTATGCACGAAAACTATGCGCCACAGGCACTGGTGAGGTGATAGACAGTAACCATCTGTGTCAGGTGGAAGTGGGAGACACTTTTGCGGTGGCTCTGCTGGACTCAGGAAGTCTGGTGTCCCTGGTGAGAACGGCGTTAATACGGCCTGCTGAATATACCGGCCGCAGAGTCGGGGTCGTATGTATTCATGGAGACTTAAAGGACTATCCCACAGCGCTGGTAACTTTGTCTACAGCGGCCGGCAAATGGACCCATGAGGTGGCTGTCGCTACCAAGTTGCCACATGAACTAATAATCGGAAGGGACTTTCCAGGTTTTCCGGCACTGTGGCCTACGGTTAAAGGGTCTGACAAGCCTGAGACGGGGACAACCCTAGCAGAATGGCCTGGTTCCAGTGTGAGGCCAGAGCCCTGGGAGCCTGAGTCCGAAGGGCCCTCGGTAGGGGTGACCACAGCTTCTGTGATAGAGGGGGACACCACCCCACTAAATGTAATGGTGGGAGACGTGGAGGACTTGCCATCCGGCCCTGAGTTGGCAGACCTCAATGTCTCCGGGGAAAATTTCGGGACCGCACAACACCGGGATACGTCCCTAAGCAGGGCCTGGGAAAATGTTGTAATCATTAATGGTAAACCAAAAAACCCTGGGGCTGAATTGATGTTTCCACGTTTTATTGTTCAACAGGAAATGTTATATCGAGTGAATCAAATCCGGGGTGAACTGGTTGAACAGTTGGTGGTGCCCACAGCGTACCGCAAGCTTGTTATGGAGCTTGCCCACCAACATGTTCTTGGGGGACACTTGGGGTGGCAGAAAACACAGGACCGCATACTACAGAGGTTTTATTGGCCCGGTGTGTTCAGAGAAGTGGAAGAGTATTGTAAGTCATGTCCGGTCTGTCAGATAACTAGCCCCCAGCCCCATTTCCGTAGTCCCCTGATACCTCTCCCGATAATTGAGGTCCCATTTGAACGAATCGCTATGGATCTAATCGGCCCTGTTCCAAAATCTGCCAGGGGTCACCAACATATTCTAGTCATCCTTGACTACGCCACTCGCTACCCGGAGGCGATACCCCTGCGACATACATCCGCCATACTTATAGCTAAGGAGTTAATGGAAATGTTTTCCCGGGTGGGACTGCCTAAAGAGCTCCTGACTGACCAAGGGACACCGTTTATGTCCAAGGTTATGAGAGAACTCTGTAAGCTGCTCCACATAAAACAATTGCGTACATCCGTCTACCATCCCCAGACGGATGGCCTGGTCGAGAGATTTAACCAAACATTAAAAAACATGTTAAAAAGAGTAGTTTCCAGGGATGGTAAGGACTGGGACCTGCTTCTACCCTATCTGATGTTTGCAGTGCGAGAAGTACCTCAGGCTTCCACGGGGTTCTCGCCCTTCGAACTGTTATATGGTAGGCATCCTCGCGGGTTGTTGGATATAGCCAAAGAGGCCTGGGAACAACAACCCACCCCCTACAAAAGTGTTGTTGACTATGTCACCCAGATGCAGGAACGGATGGAAAAGGTGATGCCCTTGGTCCGGGAACACATGGAGGCAGCCCAACGAGCCCAGAGTAGGATCTACAATCGACAGGCTAGGGTCCGGAACTTTAACCCGGGTGATCGGGTAGTGGTACTAGTACCAACAGTAGATAGCAAGTTCCTAGCTAGGTGGCAAGGTCCCTATGAGGTGCTCGAAAAGATAGGAGAAGTAAATTACAAAGTACACCAGCCAGGGCGGCGGAAGCCGGAGCAGGTGTACCACGTAAATTTACTAAAGCCGTGGAAAGATAGGGACTTGTCCGAGAACGACAGCCCCCAGCCAGGGTTTCTAGGTGAAAAGGGTCCAGCCCCTCCTCTTGAAGCCTGTGAAGCAGTAACCAAGGTAAAAGCTGCAGATAGCCTGTCCTCCAAACAGGTCCAGGAAGTCAGGGAGTTCATTAGTCGGAACACAGATGTGTTCTCTGACCTCCCTGGACGTACGTCTCTAATCCTACATGATATCGTCACTGAGCCCCGGGTCAAGGTCCGGGTAAAGCCATATCGGGTACCCGAGGCTCGGCGACATGCTATTGAGGAAGAAGTACAACTCATGTTAAAACTCGATGTTATTGAAGAGTCTAAAAGTGAATGGGCCAGTCCTATAGTCTTAGTACCCAAACCAGACGGGACGTTGCGGTTCTGCAATGATTTTCGTAAGCTAAACGAGGTCTCCAAGTTTGACGCGTACCCTATGCCCCGAGTAGACGAGCTGATTGAGAAATTAGGCCAAGCCCGATATTTTTCAGTGCTAGACCTCACCAAAGGGTACTGGCAAGTACCCTTAACAGAGTCTGCCAAGGAAAAAACGGCTTTTGTTACTCCTCAGGGCCTATATCATTATAAGGTGTTACCCTTTGGCCTGCATGGCGCCCCTGCCACCTTCCAAAGACTAATGGACATAGTGTTGCGACCTCATCGTCAGTACGCCTCGGCTTACCTGGACGATGTCGTCATCCACAGCCGGGATTGGGAAAGTCATCTGCCCAAAGTGCAGGCGGTAGTGGATGCCCTTAGGAAGGCCGGGCTGACCGCTAATCCAAAAAAGTGTTCAATAGGATTAGAAGAGACTAAATACCTGGGGTATGTGGTTGGGCGAGGAGTCATCAAACCCCAAATAAACAAAATAGAAGCCATACGTAGTTGGCCCCGACCAGTCACCACTAAGCAGGTCAGATCATTCCTGGGAATGCTGGGATATTATATGAGGTTCATTCCCCATTTTGCCACCTTAGCTGCTCCACTGACAGGGCTACTAAAAGGACGAAAGTCCGTCATGGTTCACTGGAATGATAAGGCGGAAGAGGCCTTTTCCGCTTTGAAGTCGGCACTATGTGGGTCCCCAGTCTTGGTCACCCCAGACTTCAAGAAGGGATTTATAGTACAGACCGATGCCTCGGAAGTAGGTCTAGGGGCTGTACTATCACAGGAGGTCAATGGGGAGGAGCATCCTGTCGTGTACCTCAGCCGGAAGCTCACCCCAGCAGAGACCCGATACAGTATAGTGGAGAGAGAGTGCCTGGCTATCAAATGGGCACTCGAGTCTCTTCGCTATTATCTGTTGGGGAGGAAATTTCGTCTGGTGACCGACCATTCCCCTCTCCAATGGATGAGCCAGGCCAAGGAGAGAAATGCTCGGGTCACCAGATGGTTCCTGTCCCTTCAGAACTTCAAGTTCTCAGTGGAACACAGGGCAGGCCGCCTACAGGGAAATGCGGATGCCCTGTCTCGCGCACACTGTATGACATGTGTTCACCCCCTGAGGGTTGAACAAAGGGGGGAGGTATGTGGCAGGGCACATGGATCCGTGGTCGACGGAAGATACGTGTCACCGAGGTTCCTGGCCTCGGTGAGATAAGAGTCGGTAGTTCTGTGTCAGCAGCAGCTAGTGCTGTTTGACATTTTTCTATTTTAGTGTGGCTGCAAAGCCGAATCCGGGCCGGCTCTTATTGGGAGCAGTTAAGGTATGGGTGGGTGGCTGCTCCCCACGCTCCAGGCCAGGTCTTGCCTGGGGTTTATAAGGCAGACAGCCTAACAGGTGATTGAGAATTATCTCCATGCACCAGAAGGCTGTGGAAGTGAGTGCTGAGGCTGGAAAAGTGACAAGCAGGTGAACTGATCCTTTGCTGTGTGTGAACAGCACCAAAGATACACAGGTGAATGGACTTGTTGCTGTGTTTAAAACCTGCCTTAAAAGACTGTCGTTTTCCTTTTTGTTGGGTGTGAGTTAAACACCAAGAAAGACTGTTACTTTTGTGTTCCTGAAGTGTAAATAAAACACTCCTGATTTACTTGAAGAACCATCTGTTTTGCCTCTATACTGCACCCGCAAATCCTACCTACCAGAGCAAATCCCCACAATGGTTAAAACATAATTAGGTGCAAAAATATACTAGCATCTAGTGTGATAAATTTCAAATGAGTTGAAGAATAAAAATTAAAAATTTAAAAAAGATGTCACTGCCCTAAAGAGGGGTAGGCCCAACATATCAAGTCCCTTGGTCGCTAAGCTGTATCAATAAAGGCGTTGACATCAATATCAACATTGAGCCCATAGGGCTTATATGTTCTGATCTTATGAATCCAGGACATCTCCATCCTGGAGATACTCCGTATTAGGGGCTCACCCCTCCACTTGGGGGTAAACTTATCGATCCCCAAAAATAATATATTCCTGGGGTCTTTGTTATGGGCTGTCAAGAAATGTTTTGAGACCGAGTGCCTATCGAAACCCTTACGAATGTTAGCAATATGCTCATTGAGCCGGACACTCAAAGGGCGCTTGGTCCGCCCTATATATTGTAACCCGCACGGACACTGGAGCAGATATACCACCCCAGTGGTCGTGCAAGAAACAAAAGGGCTTATTTTGAAAGTTTTACCATTGCTGGTAGAAACAAATTCTTTTGTGTTCTTTTTTCTGATGCAATTCAATCGACAAACCTGGCATCTATTACATTTGTAAAACCCCTTCAGTTGTTCTAAAAACGTAGGATGTTTAACCGGAGGCTCAATAATGTTAGGAGCAACCAGATCACGAAGGTTGGGTGTCCCTTTGAAAATAACACGTGGTTTTTCCACCACAATATTTTTCAAAACGGGATCATTCTGCAGGATGTGCCAATGACGCTGAATGATTTTTTTAATACCCATGTGTTGGTTAGAGAAGGTTGTGATGAAAGATGGACAGGCATTAACATCAACAACTCCCTCCCGAACACTAGGCCTCAACAGATCTGATCTGTCCATCCTGCTGACCGTCTCCAAGGACTCAGTTAGAGTACCGTGGTCATAGCCCTTCTCCAGGAACCTCTCTGTGAGGACCTGTGCCTGAGACAGGAACTCACCATGTTCCGAACAATTGCGTCGTAGACGCATAAATTGCCCCTTAGGGACGGCCTTCAACCAGGACTCATGGTGACAACTGTCCACCGGGATGTACGAGTTCCTGTCGGTGGCTTTAAAATGCGTCTTTGTACTGAACCTGCCATTAAAAATCGAAATTGACAAGTCCAAGAAGGTGATATTGTTCTGGCTTATCTCATAATTTAAATGAATACCTCTGGTGTTGTTATTTAAGGATTCAAGAAAATCAATCAAATCTGACTCTTGACCATCCCACAGGAGGAGGATGTCATCTATATATCTGGCCCACAGCACCAACTGTGGTCTGCTGTGGCCATAGATGACATCCTCCTCCCATTGGGCCATAAACAAATTGGCCAAGGACGGGGCATATTTGGTGCCCATTGCAACCCCAGTATCCTGTCGGTAGAACAATCCACCAAACCAAAAATAATTATGCTTAGTTGCAAACACTAACAGTTCCATAATAAATGAAATCTGTAGATTGGGTAGGCCCGATTCCCTATTCAGATACATGTTGACTGCATCCAGACCCAACTCATGGGGAATGATTGTATATAGTGACGACACATCTGCCGTCACCATCCACATGCCTTTAGTGGGAGTGAAGTTGGAAAGAGTATTGATAACCTGCCTAGTATCCCGAATATAGGAAGGCATCTTTTGTACTAGAGGTTGCAAGTAAAAGTCAATGTATTTCCCCACCCGGGACGTCACAGAGTCGATGCCACCCTATGTGGGTGCCATCTATTGCCCCTAGGATTTGCGGCATCTGTGCCCGTTGGTAGAAACCCAACTTCACATCATTCCACTCGTTTTCATTCTGTGGCCAGTGGATGAATTGGGACACAATCTCCACAATGGCATCAATGACCAACATGAACACCCTGGAAACTATGGGCTGGCTAATGCCCATTATACTTCCAGAAGTGGCTTGGAAGCTGCCACGCCCTAAGATATACAAGTGGCCAGCAACCTGGCCATGCTGGGCACCGCATGGCCGCGCTGTGTGTCCGATGTAATTTTGTTCTCTATGGCCTTGGACTGATTAGGGAGCACTAAAAAACACAAATAAATTCGATGCTAGTATGACAGGACCAGCACCCTCTCCATGATAATTGGCATAACACCTGGGGGTCAAGTAGCAGCTGTGTGGGAACAAAACACACCAGAAGGTCAAAAGTATCAGTCACACAAGGGTTAGCCCCATATGAGCGCTATATAAACCCACCGAAGATGATTACTGATGGCTGCTATATTAGTCATGAATGATGCCAATGTAGTAAATAGAACATTGAAAAGTTGTCAGGACAACCATCTGAGAAGCAGGCACTCCTCCTCTGGCTTCCCTGCATTGGGTCACTGCACATGCTGCTCACCACCAGTGGCTCTATAGCGGTTCAAGCCTTGTTTTGGTCCTCCTTCCCCCAGAGTCTGACGTCACGTCCGGGTCCCTTTCCCGGTCGGCACTTATCGTGGGTTAACAGAGTGGCCACAGACGGCGATCCTCCTTGCCACCGGGCATTGTGTGACCGATTTTGCACCCTTCCCTGTCCAGGATTGAGGCATTCCATTATGATCTCCTCACAGCCAGTGCAAGGCACAAACTGTCCACACTGCTTCATTGTTCCTGGCTGTTTTTATGCCTTCACACACACTTGATGGTCAACAAGCTGTGAGTTTTTAACCCCTTATTTTGGCTTCACCATTGCAGATCCAGCGGGGGTCATTGTACAAGGTGTACTGCTGTTTTATACACACACATGGAACTGTTTTTGAATAAAACTTTTCAAGGTTCTATTTACCACATTGGCATCATTCATGATTATTATTGCTGCCATCATTAATAATCATCGGTGGGTTCATATAGCGCCTATATGTTGTTAACCCCTGTGTGTCTGATTAGGAAGCATGCATGCTCCGAATTGAATTGAATACATTGTAAAATATCAGTTAATGTTGGTCCAAATCAGTTATAAATATATTTGGACACAACATGTATACTTGTGTAGCAGGTTTTCCAGGCATTGAGCCTTTTGTGGGTCTGGCATTGTTACCGGTTACCTCTCCAGCCCATGTGAGCTGCGACCCTGGGTGTGAGAACTGAGACATTGACAAATCCGGCATCTTTGTTTTGTTGTTTTATTGTATTTAAGGGGATGGGAGAAGGGAATGGGTGGGATACTCCTTTAGGCTCAACTAAATACAATTGTGGGACTTTTCTGGCAAAAATGCCTGTTAGCGCTGTCTTGACGCCAGCCGACGCTAGCCAACGCTTCCTGACGCTTGAACACTGTGTATCACAGAAAACTGTGCTGGATCCTCGACTTCAGTCCAGAAGATCCAGGACTGTAGAAATGCTTGACTTATAACACTGCTTTAGCTCAAAGTCACTGAATGGCTCCCTCCAGCACTGCACTGGCTGAGGTAGCTCCTTGCAAATTCCTGTACTGCTGCAACTTCCAACTGGCACGCTTCGCACTGTGCACTGACACTTCAGGGCCCAAACTGCAGGCGCCCCCTTTACACTTCAGGGTCCTCTACCTGGGTACCCCCTCTAATACTTCAGGGTTCCTCTGACTAGGCACCCCAGAACCTTTTCCGGAGTGGTCCCCTCTGAAACTAGGCAGACCCCCAGGGGCAATCCTCAGTACTCACGACCTGTGTAGGCTTTCCTGGGACTGGACCCCTCTCTCTCTCCGCTGGTTCTCGGCACACCGGATCCCCTCAGCTCAACTCAGCACTCTCTGGATTCTCAGGCAGCACCCGAGACATCCGCTTCCTCTGGCAGGAGAAGAGACAGCCGTCCTCTCCCTCCTGGGACTCTGCTTCCCGCCAAAGACGCTGAGTCATGCACTCCTCAGACTTTTACCCACTCCCAGAATCTGCCTTCTGGGGTAGTTACAAGCCTGAATGTAACTCTGATTGGGTTTCCTTCACTGCCCAATGAGAAGCCTCTCACAGGGCCAGTGAGGAGACTCCCCACTCAGCAGACACACTTAGTAGCCATGACAACCTACCTGCACAAAAGAAAACATGGCTCTGCTGTTAAAGCGGAGTTCCACCCAAAAGTGGAACTTACGCTTTAAATAGTCCTAACCCCCTGACATGCCACATTTGGGTACCCGCTCCCACTTCCGCTCGGAGCGCCGCGGCGCCCTGAGCAGAAGTTCTCCTCTCTCCCTCCCTCCCTGCAATCTTCTGGGACATGTCAGAGGTCCCAGAAGATTGCCGGGCAATCACGACGCATAGCGCAACTCGCGCATGCGCAGTGCGTACCCGGCTCTGAAGCCGCAAACTGTCACAGCCGGGTGCCCACATCAGTGATGCCGGCGCTGCAGAGCAGAGAGGGAGAAGACGGCGCATCGCTGGACCATGGGACAGGTGAGTGTGCGGTTAGGCCGGAACTCCGCTTTAAGCAGACAAAGCCCACTATATTTTACCTAGCACCTACCTGTAGGGTGCTACACCTGGTGTTATGTTCCTGTTCATATTTTTTGAACGTAAAAGTTGACAGACAACCTTTATTACCAATAATATGTAATGTACTTAACAATGTTCTTGACATATATATTTCAGCTTCCTGGATTTTTTTTTCATCTGGCCTTCAGATATTAGAGGTAGAGTGATTTAACACCTGTTTAGATTTGTCATCCATTTGACTAAATTAAAAGTATGCCGTTTGCAATAAATTTTGCATAAAATAGTTAATTTGCATTTCATTTTAATGGTCTAAAGAATGTCAGGCAAAATGGTCTGCCCTCACGCATGTTCACTTCATCAAATCTGGCCATCTTTGAAAAAACTATGGACACCCCTGGCGTACACCAATGCTCCATAGTGTGTTATTTTGCTCCACTGTAATTCAGCATTTGACGTGCCATTTATATCACTGAAGGGAAGCCAGGGAAGTAGAAGATAAAAAGCTAGAAGCCCATACTAATCAGGAGATACTGCATTTTTAACATCCATTTTGAAGGTGCTATATGGAAATCCCTGAGCATTTTTTAGTTAACCAGAGTTAAAGACTCAAGAGGTATGTTATGATGTATTTATAAATTGTGTTTCTGACTCTGCTCTTTTACTTTTTCAGCTCCCCCATTTGTTTTGGCTGACACCATGCAGATCTGCAATTTTCTTATCAACCCGTGATTGGCCGTGTACTTTTGGAGTGGAAACTTGTCTACCGATTCTTTATCCAGCTCACCTTTACATTTTTCCACTCTTGTATCGTCGGTCAGCAGAAATGAGTTTTCGAACAAGGTGACCTGGCCCACGCTTCCTTTCTTAACCACTTGCCGACTGCTTACTTTATATTTACGTTGGCAAAGTGGCTGTCCCAGGCAGAATCACGTTAATAAACGTCATCTGCCTGGGAGGAGCTAGGGGGCGAGCTGCTCCCGCCCCCAATCGTCAGCAAGGCAGCCAGTGCGGGTGTCAGACGGCTCCGATTGCCGCCTGAAACCGGCGATCTCTCCCCGCTGACAGAGAAGGACGGACGGCTGATGTAAACATAGCCGTCTGTCCTTCTCCCTCGGGTGATCACAGAGTTTATGCGATCCTGCTATATAGGATCGCATGTCTCTGTGTTCCTCTCACAAACCCAACCCCCCCACAGTTAGAATCACTCCCCTAGCCCAACCCCCCCACAGTTAGAATCACTCCCCTAGGCTTACATTTAATTTAACCCCTTGATCACTAACAATGTTAACCCCTTCCCTGCCAGTGTCATTATTACAGTAACAGTGCATATTCTTAGCACTGATTACTGTAGTAATGTCACTGGTACTCCCAAAAGTGTCAAAAATGTCAGTTAGGGGTCCGATCTGTCTGCCGCAATGTCGCAGTCCTGGTTAAAATCGCAGATCGCCGTCATTACTAGTGAAAAAAAAAAATGAATGACATCAATCTTTCTCGTAGTTAGTAGACGCAATAACTTTTGCGCAAACCAATCAAAAAATGCTTATTGCAATTTTTTTTTACCAAAAATATGTAGCAGAAAATAAATTGGCCTAAAATGATAAAAATTTTTGATTTTTAATTTTTATTTTTGGGAATATCATGTAGCAGAATGTGAAAAATATTGTTTTTTTTTTTCAAAATTGTCGCATTTTTTTGTTTATAGCGCAAAAAATAAAAATCGCACAAAAAGAAAGCTCTATTTGTGGGAAAAAAGAGACGTCAATTTTATTTAGGTACAGCGTCGCACGGCCGCGCAATTGTCCATTAAAGTAACGTAGTGCCAAATCGCAAAATAGGGCCTGGTCATTAAAGCGGAGTTTCACCTAAAACAAAAAAAAAAATACATAAAAATACCCCCGGGACAGTCAGGGCTAGTGCATTCCACAATGGATAGCCTCTGAACTGTCCCAGGTTGCACTTACCTTTTAGAAGAAATACTTACCTTGAAAATGTATTGTCCAGCGCTGCCATCTCAGGTGTGGGCAGCTGAAGCCAGCGCGATCCTCTTCTGTGTCCTCTTCCATCCTCTTCGGTCCCACGATGCACTGCACCGGCCCCGCCGTCACTTCGGGAGCTGCAGCGTCATCCCTGCACAGCTTCTGGGCAAGCCCTGAAGCTGTTTAGCAAGGTATGACGCGCCTGCACCGGAACTGACGTCGGGGGCCGGTGCAGGCGCATTGATTCCTGGGAGCGATGACGTTCAGCTCCCAGGAATCATTGCAAGCTGGGAAGTGACGAAGGGCCGTGGCCGCAGAGGGAGGAAGTAAGGTGAGTATATTTTCTTCTAAAACAAGGTAAGTAAAAAAAAAAAAAATTGTGATTATCCATTTGTTTTTCAGGTGACCTGGAGCAAGAAGATGGACCGAAGTTAAATTTTAGGGTGGAACTACACTTTAAGGGGGAAAATCCTCCGGTCTGAAAGTGGTAATCAGAGCTATTCTTTGTTAGGGGTATCGGTGCCCACTTTTTTATGGTAAACATGGTGATTAAATGAAATCATGGACCATTGTTGTATAGCTTGAGTCTTGCTGTCTGAGTTTTGGAGTCGGGTAATTATGCACTTTTTTTGTTTTTAATGCCACATTTATTGAATAAAAAAGTTTGTAAACAAAAAAAATAAATAAATAAATAAAATGGCTACGGCCTAGTTTTGCCTATACTCTTGTCTTTTTGGTTATGTCCTTAACTTTTCTCTTCCAGTTTGTTGTTTGCTTTTGAGCTCCAGAACGTTTTACCCCCTTTATGACCATAGTATTGTTTGCTATTCAGCAAAGTGCTACCTTATCTGGCAATTGCTCGGTCATGCAATACTTTACCCAAATGAAAATATGTATTTTCCTTCATGTCTTTGGTAAAAAAAGCACATACTAATTGCTTTTTGTTAAAGTTATAGAGCCTATAAACTATTGTAGATATATCTGAAAATTGATCTGTCCTGATGTTGTGACGGCTTATATAATTTCTTGGGGCCCTAAAATGCCAGGACAGTACAAATGCCTCCCCAAACTAACTCATTTTGGAAAGTAGACAGTTTGAGTTATTTATTAAGAGACATGGTTATTTTTTTGCAGTCTTAAATGGGGGTAGGGGTAGTTAGTTGAGGGGTGGGGGTCTATCAGTGGATTGTGAGGGGGGTAGTAGTTGTGGGAAGGGGTGTGGGCCTGTCAGTGGGGGGGGGGGGGCAATAGTTCAGCCTGGGAGATGTCAGTGTTGGTTGGTGGATTTGAGTTCTCTCAGTGGGGGGTCGGGATATTATGATGGGCACAATTTCTCATGCTGCTTTATTATATTCAGAGGAGAGTTAGGGTATACAGAATTCCACGGCCTGCATTTTCAGCAGAGGGTCATTAAGAAGGGGATACAGAATATCTCGGACTGCATTATTATCAGAGGGGATAATAATGCAGGTCGACCACCACGCTGTTCCCCACGAAAATCAAGCATGGCCCCTAGAAATTTGTGTGGCCCCCCTTTGTGCCAAGTTTGGTGCCCCTGGGACCCGTGGTTCAGATACTGCAGGTCCCTAGATTTCAGCCAGCTTGGCCCGTCATGTTTCTATAGGTGCAGTCATGGTAGGGAACTTTGAGGGGGTATGGCTCGAGCCCTGAATGAGCCCAGGTCCCAAATCTCACATAGACATAGGTGAGGACTACCTCTGGCGGCCTCTAGTATGCCTGTCCCAAGTTTAATGCCCCCAGCCCCCAGGGGTTTGGTCAGCTTGGTGCAGTATGGCAAGCTTGGAGTGGGAACAGTTGCAGGGGCACAGCTTGGGCCCTGAACATGTCCAGGGGTCCAAATTTGGCATGGAGGTAGGTAAGGGTTTTCAATACTAGCCCAGAAATATTGGGGTTGTTAGCCCAAATTGTCATTGTCAAATTTTTATGGGGCCACTTAGGAGCTAATGGCCAACAGTCAGTACCACAAAGTGGTAGTGCTGGGTACCATATTAATCTCCATAGTCTTCGCTATCCAATGGTACCCTTGGAGTGGGGCTTTGCATTACCTGTATCCCCCTGGGTCCCTTTGTCATCCAGCATATGTCCCTCTGTCATCCAGCCTTTGTCCCCTGTCATTCAGCCTGTGTCTCGCCGATACACCTTGTTTCTGTCTCCCTCCTCCCAACCAGCCTGTCTCACCGTGTCTCGCTGTCATCCAGATCTAGCCTGTGTCTCTTTGATCCAGCAGATCACTGGGCATGTAAGGGGTTAAGTCACCAGAGTTGTGTTTGGCAAGTCTCCAGCGTGAGGGCTGCTGGGAAATTTGGATTTAGCCTCTTTGGTTCCTGATTGAAGGGGATGAGGCGAAGGCGATCCATCCTCCAGCGCTTGGCAGAACGACAGAGATCAAAGGAGACACAGCTCTAAAACTTTCCTCGACCTCCATCAATCTGTGCATGTGCAGTGTTGGCATCACGCCAGTTAATCGTGATGCGTCCACAGCAGATGTGACGTGGTCAAGAATTTTCATGGGTCTAGGAAAATTTTAGGACACAGGTATCCTGTCGAATAGTTTAGATCATTGAATAATGCCTCAGAAGATCTGCGCGTGCGCAGTGATGACGTCAAGCCAGCTGATTGGCAGATCAGCTGGAGTGACGTTACATACTGTGCATGTGCAGAACGTCTGAGACATTATCCGATGATCTGCAAAGCACAGAGGCAGAATCTGATCATCAGATTCTGCCTGGCTCTGTACATGGCAGTAATCGGCTGTGTGAAGAAGCCCTAAAGGGGAGGAAGAAGTGTTAGGGTCACATAGTGCCAAATTCATTGTACCTCCAATGCTGATTTTGTTCTATTTTACCTCCATTTTGACTATTTTTAGGTGCAAATGCAATTCACTATAACACCATCAGAAACGTTATGAGCAGTGTCAAATTCATTAAGATCAAATAATGTCAGGACTGGACTTAAAAACAGTCCAGCTAAAAGGTGGACTAATTTTTTCAAAATCACAAAATATGGCAGGAAAAAAATAAAAAAAATGTGTATGAAAGATGTGTTATATGATTTTGAGCTAAACTGCTTTTAAACTGTGTGAAAAAGTTAAGTAGAAAAAAAAATATTAATAAAAGTGTAAAATGCAAAAATAGCTCCAGAGTCAATTTCTGGCAGATAGCCCTTGTGAGCATGCTCCAAACCAAAAATTAGGATGAAAATAACGTTTTTGAAAACGTTAGTGGGAGTTATATTAAATTTGCGGCAAATACCGCCGCAAATTCGCGGTAAAATGAGAGAAATGCTAAAAAAAAAATTCTGCACATATCTATGTAAAAAAAAAATATATATATATATCTATACATAAATATATATATATATACACACACACACACACACACACACACATATATATATATAGATGTCCAAAAGATAATTATATGTATATATATATATATGTTTTATTTATTGATTTGCCTATGTGTGTATATATATATATATATATATATATATATATATATATATATATATATATATATATGAAAAGGAAACTAATACGGCTTTTCCCCAAAAATGAAACATTGTATATGTGTAAAATTAATATATTTTTGGGTTGGTTAGATATAGAAAGTAACAATAATATATGGGTTTTTGCATATATATATATATATATATATATATATATGCAAAAAACAATATATTATTGTTACTTTCTATATCTAACCAACCCAAAAATATATTAATTTCACACATATACAATGTTTCATTTTTGGGGAGAAGCCGTATTAGTGTTGCTTGTCATATATAACAACAGACAGTTGTAGGTAGTTCAGGGATTCAGGGATTCGAACACCCAAATACACTGTTGCAAGGCAACAAAATAATATATATATATATATATATATATATATATATATATATGTGTGTGTGTGGATATATATATTTATATATATATATATATATATTCTATTTAGACCCAATTCAAGCTCAAATAATTTTTATTTATTAAAATTTTTTGATGGACTAATCGAATCAAACTATATTAATTTTTAGAGCCCATTCACATTAGCGCGACTTGTCAGGCGACTTGTCAGCCTGACAAGTCGCGGTACGTCGCGGTCCATTGAGTAGTACAGGACCTGTTCTAATAGGAGCGACACAAGTCACTCCGACTTAGAAAAAGGGTCCTGTACTTTATGTGAAGTCTCTGCAAGTCGCGCCGAAGTCGCGGTGCACAGCGGTGCACGCGACTTCACAGGTCGCCCCCCCGAAGTCGTGTCGCCTCAATGTGAATGGGTTCTTAAGGTGCCAGTGCATGTATGTTTGGTATAAAGATAACAAGAAACAAAAAAAAAAACCTCAGAGACCACAATTCCCAAATAATTAACCTAGTTTAGTGAAACTGTATAAAATCAACACATTTTTAAAAATAATCCTGCATGCTGGAAATTATATATAGGTGTTTAAAACATTTATTTCTGTGAAAAATGAGTATTTTATATATAAATTGTATTTGGGTGTTCAAATCCCTGAACTACCTACAACTGTCTGTTGTTATACATGACAAGCAACACTAATACGGCTTCTCCCCAAAAATAAAACATTGTATATGTGTGAAATTAATATATTTGTTGGTTGGTTGAGTGGGGAGCCATATTAGTGTTGCTTCCTATATAGAGCCACATTACACTCTGAAAAATAGCAGTGTCTGAGCATGCCCAGTCTTGCTCATCTGGCTTTTGTCGGCCGAAATCTGTACTGACTGACGAACAATCGGCTGTTCTGGTGTTGGCCAACAAAAATTTTATAGAATGCAGCCCAGATTTTGTTCGGCCGAAAAGTCGCAGTCGGTTGTCAGAAGCATCATACTAACAAGCCGACAATCGGCCGATCGGACGTTGGCCCAATATTTACGGCCGACAATCGGTACGTGTGTACGGGCCTTTAGTCTAAATGAAAAAGCCACTTTGTGCTCTTGCTGAGATTATTGAAAGCATTTCTTATGTGTGTTGACTTGTAAGAAACTTGGATCATGGATGGCCAGTCAAACACTCATTCATTAGTGAACTGGTGATTTTGGTTTAGGAACCAACAGACCCAATTAATTACTTTGCTGGGCGTTTCCTATACTGGGTGGGTGTAAGGTTATATAATGGGATGTAGAAGAGCATATAATTTGACTTCTGTAAGGGCCACATGTCTTTATGTCCGAATTTGCTTTTGGGGGTGGGGGGCGGGGTTTGCTGGCATGCCTAAGGACCCATATTGCAGTAAGTGTATTTTGTTGGATGAATACTTTTCATGCTCTAAATGTTTTGTATAGTTTTTGCAAAGTGTGTCTTTATGTACTATAGCTATACATGTATTTTTTTTTTTTTTTCATGCCTCTGTGTAGCTGTATGTTCTACTGATTTGATGGTATTTAAATGGAAAGGCAGGCTCATGTAAACAATAAACATAAAAGTATGTTGGGCATGTTTTATGCTTAAGTACAAAAATTCAGCCCAGCGCTCACTCCGAATGGGAAGACTGGCGTGCTGCTCTCCTCAGGCAGGGAACTCCAATATGGGTACATAGAAAAGAAAGAAAGAAAGAAAGAAAGAAAGAAAGAGGAGGCGCAAACACCTAGTGCATTACCCGTAGTCAATTTGCAAATTGTTTATTAAAAAATGGCAAATGCATACTCACAGACGTAGAGATAAAAACATGTTCTAGGAATCCACCATGTGTGAACTGGGACACGTCCTTCAGTCAGGACCGCTAACGCGTCTGACCCCCAAAACGCGTTAGCGGTCCTGACTGAAGGACGTGTCCCAGTTCACACATGGTGGATTCCTAGAACATGTTTTTATCTCTACGTCTGTGAGTATGCATTTGGCATTTTTTAATAAACAATTTGCAAATTGACCACGAGTAATGCACTAGGTGTTTGCGCCTCCTCTTTCTTTCTTTTCTATGTTTTATGCTTAATACTAAGGTGTCTACAACTTATTTTGCTTGACTTTTGGATATTGTAAGCTCTATCTATCCATCATATGTTGTATCTTTGCACTGTAATTTGAATAAAAATTACTTGATTTGGGGGTTTTGGGGGGGGGGGGGGCATTTCACATGCCTGCTTGAGTGATTACTGATGTTTTATACATGTTCAATAAAGCTTATTAATTTGTACACAGCTCCTGTTTTTTTGTTTTCTTTTCTTCATATTTGTCTGGATGTAATTCAGATATCTTTTGTGTCTATTGAATGTAATCCATTTCTTGTATTTTTTTGTGTGTGCAATGGCAGTACAGTATGAGCATGGGTAGGGTTTCTCCCTTTACTCCAGTGAAGTGTGTATGGGGGGGGGGGGTGGAGGTGTGTGTGTGGGGGGGGGGGAGGTGTGTGTGTGTGTGTGTGTGTGTGTGTGTGTGTGGGGGGGGGGGAGGTGTGTGTGTGTGTGTGTGGGGGGGGGAGGTGTGTGTGTGTGTGTGGGGGGGAGGGGTGTGTGTGGGGGGGGAGGAGTGTGTGTGTGTGTGTGGGGTGGGGAGGTGTGTGTGTGTGTGTGGGGGGGGTTGTGTGTGTGTGGGGGGGGAGGTGTGTGGGGGGGGAGGTGTGTGTGTGTGTGTGTGTGTGTGGGGGGGGTGTGGTGTGTGTGGGGGGGCTAAATTGTAAGAAATAATTAAAGTGTGTATGTATATATTTAGCTAAAAATATATATAAATTAAGGAATAATACAAAATTTCCATTCAGCCTCTGTGGATGAATGTAACCAAAACATTTAATAAAAAATCACTAAAAATGATTACTAAATAAAAGATTGCTACAGCGCTCACTCACCTTTTTAGTTGGCCTAGATCAGTGATGATGAACCTTGGCAACACAGGTGTTTTGTAACATCTCCCATGATGCTCACCTACCCTGCAGAGTACATAAGCATTATGGGAAATGTAGGGCAAAAACATCTTGGGGGGGGAGTTAAGGGTTACCATCACTGGCCTAGGTAAAACATTTCCAATACATTTTAGTTGTCTGTGTGCACCATTTTTAAAATAAAGCAAAATCTCTTTACAATAAATTGCAAATGGCACATTGGCGTTCGCCCTGGACCAGACATGACACAGAATTGGCTTGCACACATTCCAGCAAGTGGTCACAATCAACTGGCTAATCATGGTGAGTGCCACTTTCAGCTGTGAAGAAATGGCATTCATATGCAAAGTAAGTGTGTGTGTGGGGGGGGGGGGGGTCTGTGCTTGTAATCAGAGCATTGATTACCAGTGCAGACCCTTGAGGGATGCCACCAGGGATGCCCACCCATGCCATCATTGATGCCAATCAGTGCCCAGGGAACCTGTTAGTGCCCTACTCATCAGTGCTGCCCATCATTACCATCTATCAGTGCTGCCCACCAGTGCCAATCATTGCCCATCAGTGCCACCTATCAATGCCCATCAATGCTGCATTTCAGTGCCGCCTATCAGTGCTGCATATTAGTGTCTCATCAGTGCCTGCCAGCGCAGCCTCATCAATGCTCGTCAGTGCAACAAAAAACATATTGATTTACCAAATTTTATTACATAAACAAAAACAAATTTTTTTAGGGGTCAAACATTTAGGTCTTCTTTTTGCCAATAAAAAAAAAAAACCTTGCAGTGATCAAATACCACCAAAAGAAAGCACTATTTTTTTATGAAAATAGTGTCATACATTTGTGTTATGTACAGGGTTGCATGACTGCGCAATTGTCATTCAAAATGCAACAGTATAAAAAGCTGAAAATTGGCCTGGGCAGGAAGGGGTGTAACTGCCCGGTAAGGAAGTGGTTAACTATTGAAACATGGGAATAAATATTCCAGGGGTAATCGTGTTCAGCTCAATGGTTTAGTGGTTAGTGTTCCTGGCTATAAACACTGAGAGCATGAGTTCAAATCCCAAGTGTGCCATCACCTCCTTAAATTTTAGACAGCTGTAAATAAATACTGAAACTTGGCAAATGCATAATTGCACCCTGCACATATGCATGTCTGTTTCTTGAATATACATGGCCATTGACATGCAATTTTAGGTGATGTAGCCAATGTATTACTATGTGGCCAAAAAAAATAATGACACAAAACTGTGAGCACACAGAGTGTTATCATGGATGGGCCTTGAACTCATGACCTAGCAATCTTTGGCTATGAGCTTAACCCACTACACCAAAGTGCTGAATATAATCAGACATGCCTGAAAGATTCAGATGAATAAAGAATGAAGACTGCTAATTAGACAGCTGCGTAGTCTGCTATTAGTAAATCTAAAGGTTAAAACACATAAGATACATAACTATACCTTAAAATTAAAATAAACCATAATAGATGACATTGTTGTGTAATAGTGATTCAGAATAGACAAATTTCCTTTTATGAAAAACACAACGGGAATTTGGTTAACTCCAAACTCAAATTCAGCCTAAGTTAACTCCAAACCCGAATTCAGTCTAAAGGCCCGTACACACGTGCAGATTGTCGGCCGAAAAGCTTCGGCCGATGACCGATCGGCCGATTGTATGCTTGTTAGTATGATGCTTCCGACAGCCGACAGCGCTCTTTCGGCCGAACAGAATCTGTCGTGCAAGCATTAACATTTTTGTAGGCCGACACCAGAACGGCCGATTGTTCGCCAGTCAGTACAGAATTCGGCCGACACACATCTACAAATCTCAACACGCATGATCGGAACCAAATAAGGTCCCGGAAGAATTTTCTCAAGTAAACTCAACATTTGATCCAGAAAGAACTTTCGGCTCGCGGCAGTCCAAAAAATATGTGAAATGCGGAGCACATGCTCATCTTGATAAATGTGAGAAGAAGGAAGATGCTGCTCATAATGCCATACGTTTCAAATAAAAAGGCATGTGTTCTGTTATGATGAAGATAATGTTTGTCTATTCTATCTGTTCTATCAAAATTTAGAATTAAATAATTTTAACTCTTCACCATTATCTTTGTATTTTGACTGCAAAGATCTAACTATTGATATGTCCCTTTATTCTTTTATGAATTAATGTATCAAACATATATTGGTTATGCACAATATTAAACATGTTAACAAATTAAGATACGCCATTTTTTAAGTGCAATCTTATTTATTTTTTTAAATCACAAAAATCAAACAGAAAACATTAAGCCCCCGTTCACACTAAGGCGACCTGTGAGGCGACCTGGTTGCCTCACAGGTTGCCGTAGGTCGCCTCCCATAGGGACGCTGCGGACCCGTTCTAATAGGAGCGACACAAGTCGCTCCGACTTAGAAAAAGGGTCCGGAGCTTCTTTGGGGCGACCAGGAGGCAACCGCCATAGACTTCAATGTTATGAAGTCCGTGGCTTCCTTATTCCTGTTTCCCTGCAACGCTTCACCCTCAATGCCCTACATCAAGCCCTCTGCAAGTTCAGGCCCCTCTCTCTCTGCAACCCCTCTCCTCTCTCTCTCACACCCCCTCTTTCTCTCTCTCTCTCTATCTCTCACCCCTCTCTTTCTTGTTTTTCACACCTGAGACAATGATTGCCCACTAGAGAGCTCTACACTGGGCAAACAAGGGACAAATGAGAAACATTTAATGCCCTTTTAGATTTTTTTTGGGGGGGGGTTACATTTTTACATTGATCTTGGGGGGGGGGGGATTGTTGCCAAATACAGCTCCTCAACAAGGGCACTGGAGACCCTAGGTACAATTTTTGTACCCTGTTATTTATTTTACCCCTGTTTCTGATTTTCTAAGTTAATTTTGTCCAAATGGACCTTTTTTATGTTTCTTTTTATAATACTGAGAGTATAAGCCCCCATTCACACTACCGCGATGCTACTTCGCACCGTGACCTCCGAGCGCACCGCGACCTCGGAGGTCACGGTGCGAAGTAGCATCGCGGTAGTGTGAATGGGGGCTTAAACTCTCCGTATTATAAAAAGAAACATAAAAAAGGTCCATTTGGACAAAATTAACTTAGAAAATCAGAAACAGGGGTAAAATAAATAACAGGGTACAAAAATTATAACTGCTGATAACTATAATCAGGCTGCCATGAGGGCATGTCGGTATCATGCTGGCCATATTGCCACTGGCCATGTGGCATTTGGCGAGGTGGTGGCTGTTGTGGAGGTGGAGGGCACGGGTGCTCCTCGCATGCGTGGCTGTGCTCCGTAAGGAAGCCCCTTTCCGCCTTTTGCAGCACATCCAAAATAATTTTTCGGGCATAGTGCCGCTGCAGGAGGTCCACCTGCCCTAAAATTTTGCCCGTCATATTGCCGAAGGACTCATTTGCCTCCGGTTTCCGACGGAGGGCTATGGTGGCCTCGCTAATAAATTGGTCTGTGATATCATCCACGTGCTTCCTCTTTTGCCTCCGTTTGGCAGGAGGTGGTGGAAATAATTGCGAGGGCTCCACAGGCTCCTGGCTGCAACCTGGCTCCTCCTCAGTGATACTTCCCTGTTGATGAAATGAGCAATTGATTAGAATGTTATAGTTTATATAAAAATGCATGTTTGTTATATTATTGTGAACAAATAGCAGACTTTACATACAGTGGCGTATCTAGGGTTTCCAGTGCCCTTGTTGAGGAGCTGTATTTGGCAACAATCCCCCCCCCCCCCCCCCAAGATCAATGTAAAAATGTAACCCCCCCCCAAAAAAAATCTAAAAGGGCATTAAATGTTTCTCATTTGTCCCTTGTTTGCCCAGTGTAGAGCTCTCTAGTGGGCAATCATTGTCTCAGGTGTGAAAAACAAGAAAGAGAGGTGTGAGAGAGAGAGGAGAGGGGTTGCAGAGAGAGAGGGGCCTGAACTTGCAGAGGGCTCGATGTAGGGCATTCAGGGTGAAGCGTTGCAGGGAAACAGGAATAAGGAAGCCACCTGCCTTGCTGACCCGGAGTGAGAGACCAGAGACATGGAAGCAAGGATGGATGTATCATTTGCAGGAGCTGTTAATTTGTTAGTTTTGTTAAAAAAAGGTTGAGCCTGAGGAATGCTGAGGCTACAGCAGTGTTTGTTAGGACTGGAGGTGTGCTGGGGATGCAGCAGTGTTTGTAAGACCGGAGGTGTGCTGGGGATGCAGCAGTGTTTGTAAGACCGGAGGTGTGCTGGGGATGCAGTGAGAGGCAGTCTCAGTCTCCTGGTCTGTTGGCTCAGCTGCTCTCAATGTTTTACACCTGCATGAAGCAGCTCTCAATGTTTTACACCTGCATGAAGCAGCTCTCAATGTTTTACACCTGCATTAAGCAGCTCTCAATGTTTTACACCTGCATGAATCCGCCTGCAAACTGGGGGTTCTGGGGTGTGCAGGCTGAGTGGATTGTTAAAAAAATCACTAAAACAATGCCAATGTTTTTGCGACCCACCCCCCCTTGGCCTGCGCCCCTGACGGTTGCCTGTCATGCCAACCCCTTGCTATGCCCGTTTACATAAAGGGTCAATTATGGTTTAGCTTATAATTTTGTTACATGATTACATTTTTAGCAGACAATATATTGTGAAATGCCATACCTGAGTCAAATTGCCCTCCAGGATATCTTCCTCCTGGCTGGGATCGACAGAGACTGAGGCCTCTGACAAACTTGAAGGCAGCGTGGAAATTGATGGCCTGGATTCCACCGTGTCTGCCAGGAATCGCAGGTTGTCAAAGTACCACAGCCGTGGTACAGGGATATTCTCTGCAGCTGCTCCAGACTTGGTGGCATCCTCAATTTATTTGACCTCTCGCCTGTAGGCAGTGCGAATGCTGTTAATTTATCGTTTTATATAATCAATATTTGCCGCTGGATAGACGGGCTTGTAGAAGGCCACTAGGTGTTCATAGGCCTGTTGTTTAAGATGCTTATTTTTGTATTCGGAAGATTTTACTTGCCACAAACAGGGCAGTTGCCTGAATTCATCAATAAAGTTGATCAATAAGTCATGGCTGGTGAAACAGTCCACCATTTTGCAGGACAGTATATGCCTGCAAGACACAACACAACACAACACAAAACATATTAAAATAGCATGTATTTTGGGACATAATAAAGATATTCCTAATAAAGCTGTATAGGGCCCAAAACACACACTTTCTAATCAAATAGTCGTACCTTTGTTTGTGGGGAAGAGTCGTGATTCGACGATCGATCGTGCTCCAACCAACGATATGTCCGATAGCGAATCGTCGGCCGAAAGATCTGGCGTCCTTTAAATACAGCGCATGCGTCAACTCCTCCTCCAGTGGTGGGCTTGTGCAGGGATGTGTACGTGCCGAAGATCAGGCCTACATGCGACACACACACACCTGAGGCAGTGTAATAATCGTTGGCAAGAACCATGTCTCAACGATCTGAGAGTTCTACTAGTGTGGGCAGAAGTGGTTGGGCCACCAGAAAAACCAGGGCTACACCCATGAGCAAGGGGGAAATGGTGGAGATGGTAGGAATCCTAGAAAGGATGGATTATGATGGGAAGTTGCATAATTATGATCGGCCCAATGCCAGGAAAGACCGCATCATGGACAAGGTGGTGGCCTGTTTGAATAAAAAATATGGTGTGGAGCGATCCAAAGATCAAGTTAGGAAAAGATGGTCCGACCTTAAACATCGTGAGCAGGATCAGCTTGGCCAAATCCATTGTATTCTGAAAAAAAGTAAGTTTTTTTTTTTTATCATGCAATATGTTTATTTGAAATTTGGTGTATGTTGTATTAACATGTCTAGATTCTAATGTCTATATAAAAAGTACTATTACTCATTTTATTGGTCATGTCGTGATTAGATCGATCTATTGTTGATTTTTTAGTATATTACATTAAAAGACAGGAAGCCATAGTTAAAAATATATGTATTGTGTTGCAACGAACGTTCTTTCCTGCACGAATTTTCTCTGCAAACATTCCTATTAATCACAGATTATTATTCTATTATTCAAACCTTGAAATAGGAGAAAAAAGAAAACAAAGAGCCAAACAATGGGAAAGGAGGAGGAGAGGTTTGGCAGCTTCATCTGCAGTGGAGGAAGAAGATGAGGACATGGGCCCAGATGGTGGCACAGATTCTCCAAAAGGTAATTGGTTCCTATGCACAGTCAAACATTAATGTACCATATTTTTAGTAGATAACCATGTACATGTCTTAATATTTGTTCCTAAAATCGCTATCATGCAGGGCACCATGTCCTAACAAATGTACCTCTTGTGACTTTTATGATATGGCAACTTTTTTGTATTATGTAGATGAAGACATTATTCCAGAAATTATACTGGTGGAGCCAACAAGTGACCAGACACCAGAGCAACATGAAGGTTGGTAGGCACAGATTTTTGGGTAGTGGGATCATAGAAATATGTGTATTTGCAATGATTGTTTAACCTTATATTCTTGTATTCCCTTACAAATTTACATTGCAGATGTTCCGTCATGCGAGGATGTGGCATCTCCAGCCAGGTCAGATGTTAACACAACCCGAAACCACATCTCCTGGCAACTTGCCAAGCAGCGTTGCGGGCACATCAGAAAATATGGAGGATCCTGGACCAAGTGTCGGAGAGCCAATTGTGTGCCCACGTAGGTTTTTTCATAATGATTTTTATCAGTGTTATTTTTAGCCTCCAATTGTCAACTCTAGTTCCCTATGGGAGCCTCTTTATTTAAATGGAAGTCGCACCGTAAGTTGGATCAGGATGCTCTGACTTGCGGGGCCACTTGCGCTGTGAAGATTATTGAGGGGGAACTACACAGAAAATTTTAATAACCCACCGTGGGTGTCCCCCCCAAGTTCCCAAGCAGGCCTTTTGTGTGTGGTATTGAGTTTGAGGGTAGGCCCACAACAAAAAGACAGCGTGGGTTACCCCCAAAACCCATACCAGACCCTTATCCAAGCATGCAGCTTGTCAGGCCAGGAAAGGGGACGAGCAAGCGGACCAAACCCCCCCTGGACCACAGCAGGACACATGCCCTCAACATGGGGGGGTTTTGTTGCTTTGGGCCAGGGGGGGCTCTGCACCCCACACCCAAAAGCACCTTGCTCCCATGTTGAGGAGGACAAGGGCCTCATCCCCACAACCCTGTATGGTGGTTTTGGGGGATCATGCGGCCAGGGGGTTCCTAGGACTTTGGAAGCAACCTTTAACAAAGGGTGGCCCCCAGATCCCAGACCCCAATCCCTATGTGAATGGGTATGGGGTACATAGCACCCCTACACATTAACCACATAAATGGAAGTGTATGTGAATAACGACAGGAGACGTTTCTGAAATGTTCTTAAATATCTTCATCCGGTCTTCTCCACTCTGCTCTTTGGATCTTCTCCTCTCCACTCTTCTGCTGTCCAATCTTCTGCTCTTATGTTGTCTGCTCTTTTGCCCTAGGCTCTTCTTCTTCCTCCTGTCCTCCTCTGATGCTGTTTCCGTGCATTCTGCCCGTTTCTGGTCTCTGCAGCTTAATATATATACATTATGACCATGCCCTCACAATGACGTCATCATGCGTTCACACCCCTAATGAATATATAGTAAGCTCAGGAGACCGGCAGAATCATCAGCAACAGCATCGGAGGAGGACAGGAGGAAGAAGAAGAGCCTAGGGCAAAAGAGCATAAGAACAGGGTAGGTATTAACTCGAGAGGAATTTAAGATAACCTGGACACCAAATGTTTCTCTATTATGACCTCATGTAGGTGATTCACATTGACTCAGTTGTATTTTTTTTTACAGATCATGTTTTACATAGTTGCACTTTAGCCAAATTAACCCGTGAGGCTCTACAATGCTGCTCAGACCTAGAGCAAATAAAGGAGACTGCAACGGCATTACAAACCAAAATGCGCGATTTTGTGAACATGCTTGGCAAATTTTAAACCAAAATTTGAATAAGTTTTTAATGTTTGTATTGGGATGTTCCTGATGTTACAAATTTTTTATAATCTTTTATGGCATTTTTATTACACTCAGTTGTTAAGAGTGTACCCAAGTTTGGGAAAAGCACTTTAGAACACCCTAACCCTGTGAATGTTTGTTACTAAAACATTTTTACATTCAACAATGTGTGTTCAATTCTTTATTTGACTTTCGTTGGGGGGTCCAGGTCTAAAGCTGTGTAAAGAAGCACTAAATGTATGATGGCTGTCCTATTCACATATTTACATGTTAATGAAAGCATTTTGGACACTGCCATATGCGAGTTGCTAGAGGTCTCAATGAAATGTTAAAGATCCCACCAGTTTTAACGCATATCACAGTGCGATCTGACATTTCACACAGGATCGGATCACACAAGTGTGAACGACTGTGCGATCCTATCCTGATGCGGCTGAATAAATGCATCATGTGCGTCTTTTGTGCGAGTGCAGTGCGAATTGAGCCATACAAACTGTATAGCTGATTTTGGCCTGAACATCTGATCGCATGTAATAAAGGAGCAGTGCGCTACGATATTACATGCCATCAGATGTGCAGTGTGAATTGAGACATACACTTTGTATGGCTACATTCGCACTGAACATGCACACAAGTCGCACATGACCCTTTATTTCTGATGTATCTGGATTGGATCGCACAGTGCTTCACACTTGTGGAATACAATCCTGTGCAAAAAGTAAGTGGCGGGTCACCCTTATGCGATGCAGGAAGGCTGCAAAGTCGCAGACTTCCCGCATCGCATAAGTGTGACTCAACACTCAAGGTACTAGCAGTCCTAGGATTCAATATGGCATTGATATTGCCAGTAGCAATCAGTGTAGGGAGATCAGTGTAATCTATAGTGTATTGCTTGTTCGTTGCTCTAGTTCACTTTCCATTACCTATATATAACACTTTGAGATGAACAATGATCAAGTTTCACATAACACTGACATATCCTAACATTGGTGGGCAGTGAGAAGGATGTCATAAATGAACACAACATAACAGGTGTAGGTACGTTGTTAATACCCTAATGTATTATATGAAATATATAGTATGGGCACCTTCTGGACAATGACCATCAATGTAAGGTGACATTAGATGAACCTTGGGTGTGACCTAGTTCTCAATGTGAGAGGGTTTGTGGAAATTTTATGTGGTGCAGAAGGCCCTTGTATTTACACCACTGGCTAAAAAATAACACATGGCCATCATCACTTTGGATCAGCTGGTGAGAGACTACAGTAAAGAAACACACTGATGAATGTATTAACCCTTCCAAAGTCACACATATATAACACATGATTAACCCAAATAATTATGTTTGGCATATGTGCCCAAATTATTAGAATCCACAATACAGAATCATTGCAATTTTGGTTTAATGTGTTGAAAAATCAGATATCTCTGACATTTATCTTGTGTGTCAAATCTTTAACAACATTAATGTGTGTGTGACATTGATTGCTGCCAGGACACAGCTCCTCTCCCCACGAAATATTCCAGATATTCCTGGCGGATCTGACGGGCCCTCTGTGATGCCAATCCTGAGCGTCCAACTTGCATTGAGGTCATGGACTCCATTTGGTCATGAGGTTGTGCCTCTCCACTTGTACCTGGCATAGCAGGGTCAGTATCCAGTTGCTGCATAACATAATTTTCTGCATTCCTGCGCAGGAAGTTGTGCAAAATGCAGCAACACAGGACCACGTTATCGACTTTGTACATTGCCAGGTGTATGGACGTCAGGAATATCCGGAACCGGTTGGCCATTATCCCGAAGGCATTCTCCACAACTCTGCGAGCTCTGGACAACCGGTAGTTGTAGATCCTTTGGTCGGGGGTGAGGTTCCTCTGAGGGTAGGGCTTCATGAGATGCTCCCCAAGCGCAAATGCATCATCTGCGATAAAAACAAAGCTCATACCCTCAACGGTTTGCTCCCTGGATGGCAGGTTCAGAGTGCCGTTATGAAGACGACGAGCGAACTCCGTCTGCTCAATAACTCCCCCATCCGAATTGCGGCCATTTTTGCCAATATCCAAAAAAATAAACTCATAGTTTGCATTAACTATGGCTAGCATGACTATACTAAAAAATCCTTTATAATTATAATAAAATGTGCCGGAATTCGGAGGGGGGACAATTCGGACGTGCGTCCCATCTATAGCACCCCCACAATTGGGAAAATTCCACTTCTCCAGAAATTTAGCAGAAATCTCCAGCCATTGCTCTGCGTTTGAAGGAAACTGTGGGGGAAAACCAAAAAAAAACAAGATTTAGTGCTTGAGCACATCACATTATTAATTACACATACAGTTGTCTGTTAAATGCTTATGCAACTTTTTAAAAATATAAACAACAGGAAGGCAATCATTTGGATTTGGGGATGTAACATCTACATACATTTATTTTACACCTCCTATTGTTCTTATATTGTAAAGGGCCATACACACTATAAGAAGACTCTGAAGACTTTTTCCTTCAGATTTACCTTTTCTATGTAGTGCAAGGGCCTGCCAGATTGCATAGGATTTTAAAGTGTTTGTTTGACCTCATATTATATGGTTTTGGTAAATCGTAAGGAAAAATTGTTCTGAAAATCTTATAGTGTGTATGGCCCATTATACTCACCAGCTAGAGCTGAGATTTACAAACTACGGCCCTCCAGCTGTTGCAGAACTACACATCCCATGAGGCCTTGTAATTCTCTGACATTCACAGACATGACTAGGCATGATGGAAATTGTAGTTCCTGAACAACTGGAGGGCCATAGTTTTAAGACCTCTGAGCTAGAGCTTTGGTATATGCTGACTTTTAGATTTAGCATGTGGGTGGGGGGATGGGTAAGTAAAACTAGGCATTTATACATCAATAAAGGCTTGTGGTCAGTGAAGGTTTTAACATCATTACATAAATATACACAATCATATGTGGGAATGGATGGACTGATGTATTTAAGATAAATCATAAACTAGGTACTAAAACATTGGCCAAGGAATAATTGTTTGAGGGAAAGTAATAAAATGACACAGATTCAAAATACTGTTAACACGCAATGCGTTTAGGGACACATAGGAGAGAATGGTGGGGTGGTTAGTGGGTAATTTTACATATGGTTAAGATAATCTACATCTTTACTACTATGTGCATGCGGACAGAAGGTAGTTCAAAAATAATGGCCTGTGTCAATTGCTGTACATCCAAAAACATCATAATTCAGGTGAAACGACTAATACATGTAATGTAATGTAAAAAATAAAACATACCTTGATATAGTCCTTCTGCAAGACCTTGATGATAGCAGAGCAGGTCTCAGGGATGATGATACCAAGTGCTTGGGGGGAGATGCCTGTGGTGAACTTCAGATCCTGCAGGCTTCTCCCTGTTGCAAGATACCTCAAAGTCGCAATTAACCTTTGCTCAGGAGTAATTGCAACCTGCATACAAGTATCCTGCTTCAGAATATAGGGGGACACCAGGGCAAGAAGACGGTAAAAGATGGGATCCGTCATCCTCAAATAATTCCTGAAGTCATCAGGATTATTTTCCTGGAGCTCCCTCAGCAAGGACATGTGGGAAAATTGATCACGGTTAAGCAACCAATTTTTCGTCCAGGAGGTCCGGTTCTTCTTCCTCTTGCTCATACGTCGCCTCAGAGCCAAAACCCCAATGCTAAGTACAGCAATGGTCGAATCCTCGGTCTCCATAATGAATTCTCGAACGATGTCTCGGAAAATAGCGAAATGTCGTCAACCAAACAAATGCTACCGAAATCAGCGCGAGATGCCCAGAAGGGTCACAGCCAAACACTCACTTCCTCTTTTGTAGCGGCGAACGTGCGTGGAACGTATTGACGTCATTTTCTGTTGGCAGACAAAAGTCCTGGGCAAGTTTTGAGCACTTTTCAATAGACAAACAACAAACACGACAGCCGTGGACATTTGACGGCCGATCGGTCGGCCGACGATCGGTACGTGTGTACGAGGCATAAGTTAACTCCAACTCCGAATTCACTAAAGCACCTAGTTGAAGGTTTAACTCCAGCCACTTACCTAATTAGGATGCAATGAGTTTAGGCTGGAGTTATTTCTGGAGAAGTGAGCAGCTCTACTCCAAACTTATACTGAATTAGGCCCATAATCTCTAATAATCCACTTTTATCAGAAGTTCTTTCTAGGTGAAAACATGCTGTCTGCAACTTTTCAATTTAAAATTTCAAGGAACAATAAACTGCACCGACAATTGACCGAACACATAAAGAAAGGAGTTTTGCAGGGGAAGAGGGCAGAATATATAATGTGTACACTATAAGCGGATATACTCCTCGCCTGTGTTCTGTCAATTATGTACAGAGAGAGCGAGGCAGAATCTGATGATGCCGTACAGTGCCATCACATGACGTACAGTGTCATTGCCTGTTTTACAATGCCATTGCATCTCGTACAGTACCATCACATACTGTACAGTGCCATCACATGGCATACAGTGCCATTGCATGCCATATAGTGCCATCCCATGCCGAACAGTGCCATCCCATGAGGTACAGTGCCATCCCATGGCATACAGTGTCATTGCATGCCGTACAGTGTCATTGCATGCTGTACTGTGCCATGGCATGTCGTACAGTGCCATGACATGCCATACAGTGCCATCGCAATCTATACAGTTTTATCGCATGGCGTACAGAGTCATCACTTGTCGTACAGTGTCATCACATGCCGTACGGTGTAATTGCATTCTGTACTGTGCCATCGCATGCCGTA